>NC_091691.1:60812500-61437500 GCF_041296265.1 Equus caballus
TGCAGAGTCAAGTCAAAGGTCCCAGTCTGGGTGAGAGGTGCCTCAGAAAGTGCAAAATGGGATGCCTGTCCCCCACCTCCAGACACAAGGACACGCATTAACACAAGCACACACAGGGACCCTCACTTGGCCCACTGAATAACCTCCACACATTTGCTTTGTAGGCCTAAATCCATGTAAGTGCCTTCAAAATTAAGAGTTAAAGCATGAACCTAGGCCAGACTCAATTTTGAGGAAATGTCAACTATAGTATTCTCCAAACACCAGATAATTTCCCTAACAAGGCTGCTGACATAAAAAGTATCTTCTATGGATTACCTAAATTAGGCATTCATGATCAAACTTGGAGTTCTGTGAACGGTATTATATTCTTCAATTGAGCCTCTTTTAAAATTCATTTTTTCCACTTTTCTCCACCTTTAGAAAGCATTTGCCTGTGCAGAGGAAGACGATGGCCAGGAAGCAAATGACTGCTTGCTGATCTATGATAATGAAGGAGTGGGTGCCCCCGGTTCTCCCGTAGGCTCCCTGAGTTGTTGCAGTTTTATTGCCGATGAGCTGGATGACAGCTTCTTGGACTCGCTTGGCCCCAAATTTAAAAAACTTGCAGAGATAAGCCTGGGGGTTGATGACGAAGCCAAACAATCTTACGCACCCACCAAAGACGGCGGTTCTGGGATTGAATCCTCTGGCTATTCCGTAGAAGTCCAGCAGTCCGAATCTGCTAGGTACCAGACTTTGTCAGGCAGTCAAGGAGCATCCGCTTTGTCTGCTTCTGGCTCTGTCCTCCAACCAGCCATTTCTATCCCTGAGCCTTTGCAGCATAGTAGCTTTGTGGTAACGGAGACTTACTCGGCTTCTGGTTCTCTCGCGCAACCTTCCACTGCAGTCTTCGATCCACTTCTCACGCAAAATGTAACAGTGACGGAAAGAGTGATTTGTCCCGTTTCCAATGTTCCTGGCAACCTACATGGTCCGATGGAGATACGAGGGTCACGTACTATGATCTGTACAGAAGATCCTTGTTCCCGTCTGATATGACCAGAATGAACTGGAATAACATACTGGCCGAATATGGATATTTGGACCAAATTATTCAAAACAGCATAGCAAAGCTCAAAGTATTGGTCTAATTTGGCACTTATTAATAACAGTAAACTGATTATGATTTCAGTTTAAATTTTCTAGTTCATACCCCAAACCTGGTGTCACTCTTACTTCTCAAATACTATTCAAGTGGTAGTAAATCTCAATGTTTGTCAAAAAATTCAGTGGGATCATATCCAGCAGGAAAATTTCCTAAGAATTTTTAAACTTCTATTTCTGCAGCGCCAAAGAAAGGTGTTTATCACTTTAAAATGCAATGTATTTTAGTGGATTAAGCACCTGGAGTCAAGAGCTCCAGTTTTTGTCTCTGTCACCTTTTTTTAATATCATTAATATGATGGAAGAGTCTTAAGGTCTTGGCTAAAGCATTTTGAGCTGCTTGGAAAAAAGGAAGTAGTTGTAGTTGAGTTTTTGCCATCTTCTTGGTGCTGGGAGACCCTACGCGCATCTTCTGCTCAAGCTAAGGGCTATTGGCTTATGCGTTAAACTTGCTACATCTCATATTCTCACAATAAGCAATTCTGAAATAGAAATATCATAGAACATTTAGGAAAGTTTAGTATGTGTAAATATTTTGGTTTTTTTTTAAATCACCTTGAAAGCTTCTATCCAAGGAAAATATTTTACCTTGAGCTCCTGCCTACACACTTCTCAGTAACAAATCCCATGTTAATATTCTTTGAAAATTACTCTTTACTTTAAATGTCAGTGGGTAGATGTAAGTTACATATGACATATAATGATGCTTATTATGTTAACAGCATCTATAGACTTTGTGGGAATACAAAACACGGCTTTTCTCATAAGCAAAAGAGGCTTCTAACCAGAATAACACATGGGGAAATTTGTCAATATGTATTATAAGCAGTATTTCAGGTCAAAAAGGGATATGGAAAGGGATTACTAGTAACTTCTATTTTATTAAAACTCATGCCTTTTAAATTAAACAGCTACAGCAATTTAATTCTTGAGCATAACAATGTTAGGTTAGCAAAGGTTTAGAATGTATTATTTCATGCATGTTTCCATGATGGCAATGCAGTTCTTCAAATCATTTCTGGTCATTCAAGATCTTCAGCCTTTTGCCCATAGAGAGCACCCTACCTGCTTATCGACCTTATTGTCTTAGCTAAGTCTTTACAAAGTCATTGTCCAGCTTCATTATCTCCGATTGTACATAAAATACTCCTTTCTGGGTTTTGCCATATTCAAAACCTATATTTGTTTTTACAGATGGAATGCAAAGTAACAAAGTGTTTGTGTTTTAACCCAAAAAGGTGCAGTCCTGAGGATACCATGGGGGAAAGAGAACCCCTAAATGTCCCTACATCTAGCATTCTTCCCTCTCCCTGGTGCCATGACTACCAGGAAGGCATGTGCTAGGACAGCCCAAGAAGTGCAGGCAGCCTATTCTTCCAAGACAAGGCTGCTGCTGCAACATAGCTGCAATGTGCCCGTCCTGAGGTGGGGGGAACCAGACCCTATGGAGCAGCCTGCTGGGTCCTCAGGAAGTCGCCTGGCTATCACCACTAGAGCGTGTTCTCAAGAGATGCTTGCTCTGGGGTCTAGAGCACACACCGTTGATTTGTGCCTCTGTTTATATATGAGAATTAAGTTAACCATTATAATAACCCTTCCAAGTTCAAAGCGTTTTCAGGATCCTCAGAGTATTTTAACATTGCCTCTTAAAACCCAAGTTATCACGAAATGGGAATTTTGCTGCATTGTCAAACTGCAGAGGAAACCATGTCATAGTTGTAAAGGCTATCTAAGGGAAAAATTGAAATTAAATGTGTTTTAAAATAAAAATAGATTAATCTTGTCTAGGAGGACCTAAAATTGATTTGCCATGTAAAATTAAATTTAAAGCAAAATGTATCTGTATTTTTTCACCAAAAATAAAAATTGTTTTCAGCAGAAAAATTTTTTAAAAGCTGTCTTTTTACTTGATGTAATATACATTTTAAACAGTATATATTAAAACTTTAACAGTGTAACATTGTCATAATAAAACTGTTTGGCAACAAATTTATGAGTCCTTCCTTAACTATTTAGTAAAAGCTGAACTACTCTCTATAATTAATAGCTATTAAGAAATATGATGTAAGAAAGTGACTTACATATGTATTTTCATGAATATTTTACATTTTTTCCTAGCTGATACCTTTACTGCATCCTCCCAGACAGGACGGAGCTCCCTGGGGACTCAATCTCTTCTTCGGGTGGAAACAGTGCTGCATGAGGTACTGGAGGAGGTCAAGGCAGACTTCTACTAACTGGATGCTTTCACTCATTTATTTTTTGTTTGGTAATTTTGAACGGTCTCTCAGGCAAAAGTTTTGACACTCTATGACTCGAGAGAAAAGCTGGAGTAAAGAGAAGGTAAGGTTTCCAGCCTAACATGATGAAAAAAGGTACCACAGCTCTGGTGACAGCCATCAGCCCAGCGATGGGTTTGTCTCCCAGTAAATGCCTGTTATTTTTATGTCTTCCTTTAAAGGCATGCCACAAAATAAGTCCCTTCAGAATTTCAGATCCTTCTTTGGATGACATTCCTCCTTCTTAAATGCGGACAATTCAACTTGGACCTAAGGTATGGGCAGCAGAAACTGGATTAGAATGGATGTTGAGTGAAGAAAGTGGATGGCTTCACTCAGATGTTCCAAATCCGTCCCAGGAAAATGAAAGCCACATAGGTAAATTCAAAAATATCACCAGTTCCTCCTATTCATAGAAAGTTTGAGGAACAAAACAGCAAGATCAGTTTATCTTATCTTAGCTTTCAAATATCAAATAAGAGTATAAAAGGAATACATTCAACTGACTAGCTTCAAGGCAACTAACAATTAAGAAACAAGCACATTCTTGTTATTGACAATTAGGCATTTTCTCAGCTCCTTTATCGGGTTTACAAAGAGTAATTCTGCATGAGAGATTGTATGATTTAACACTTGTTCAACAACATAGTCTGAGATCGTTTTTACGTAAGGGTGATAATTGATAAGAAAAGAAAATAATCATTTAAATTCCAGGTGCCAGAAACCGATGCATTTTCCACAAAGAATACCGAGATTCCTTCTGCTTTGTCAAATCTAGAGTTCACTGCAATTCCCTCCATGACAAGACACAGGCCATTCTAGGTTAGTGTCTTTACGTTTCTTTTATACCTTGACTTTTTTTTTTTGCAGTTGCAAAATAAATAAATCTAAACATAATGCAGATGTAGTGAAAACTCAAGAGAATGGAGATCTAAAAGAACAAGTGCAAATGGATGCAATTACCAGAGCAGGAAGGAGACACTGGTGAGGGCTACCAGGTGGCCAGGAGAGTTACAAACTCTAATTTAATCCTTACAGCAACCCGGAGATTACCGTCAGGAAAACAGGGACTCCGAGAAGCAAAGTAACTTCCTCAAGGTCATACATCAAGTGACACAGATGTAAAAGTCTACCTACAGTCTACCTACAGTTATTCAGCAATAATAATAATTATTACTCTCAAAATAATCTGTGTATTTTCAGCTCTGAGACTTGAGTAGAACATGAAAAATTAGAATGAAAACAATGGAAATTATTTTTAAAAGGTTAGGAATCTAGATATAATTCTAAAGAGTAAAGAAGCAGTACAATGTAGGCAAATATGTAGAGTGAGAGAGATCTATATATCTCCATAGAGAGAGAGAGAGATGGAGAGCTAAAGAGGTAGAGATAGAAAGAATGCAAATACAGAATTTGCTGTTATTTTGAAGTATATGGGAGGTTATTTTCCAGGGCACAATGATCAACTCTCCTCCACATTTAATAACAGAAACAAGCTACCTGGAAGACATGGCACCACTTTTTCAGTAAACTCCTTAAGAATTACTTTGATAGCACATTATTTAGAAGAGGTTATGTGGTGTGTCTAAATATAAAAATAACCTTATATATTTTTTAATCTTTTTGATTCAATACGTGTATATATCGCAAAATGATCACCACAATAAGACTAGTTAACATCCATCACCATACATAGTTACAAAAAGGTTTTTTTCTGGGGATGAGGACTTTTAAGATCTACTCTCTTAGCAACTTTCAAATATGCAGTTCAGAATTATTAACTATAGTCATCAGGCTGTACATTACATCCTCATGACATTTATTTTCTAACCTGGAAGTCTGTACCTTTTGACTCCATCCATTTGCCCACTTCCCAACCCCCACCTCTGGCAACCACCAATCTGCTCTCTCTATCTATGAGCTTGGGTTTTGATTGGTTTGGTTTGGTTTTTCAAAAATATAACTTTAAATGGGTCCTTCCACCTGAGTGTTTTCACTATCTGTGGAAAACAACACATTTTAACAATTACAACAACTATTTTACTCCTTAAAGCCATCGCCATTTCTACCTTTATTCCCACAAAGTACAAGGATCATTGTATTTTTAATTTTATGCCTTGGAACATCTCTGATGTTTTCTGTGTGCTGAATTTGTCATTATTAAATTAGCAAACAGTAAATTTTGTGTGAAAAAAACATCAATTTATGTTAATACAAACAAAACACTGATATTGAAAGAATATGTATGTCCTCATTTCCTTAGAAGGCAGAGGAAATATTTACATTCTTTCATAATCAAGACAGGATTGCAAAGAACCTTCTTAATTATAGAGCGGTACAGAATTAGGTAATCTTGTGTTTATTTCAACAGCGTAATGACACGGTTTCCACTCCTGCAAGGAGGCATTATTACTAAGTCAAAAATGAGTATTTAAACAAAAAATGTGAGAGTAACTTCAGTCATGTCTTCCCATGTCCAACTGACTAGTATTGATTATAACATTTATATGGTCCGAACTAGAAGGTAAACACACACACACAGGGGTACACATATGCACACATATTTGCCTCGGCTAACCACATAGCTTGGGGTAGAGGAAGCAGTGTCTTTCCATCATCACACTGATGGACCAGACACTAATGCTTAGTGTGCGTTTCAGATACAAAGTTTCTGCAAGCAAGCAGTCTGTTCTCTAGATTTATTATTAAAAAGAAAAGAATCATCTAGATTTGCCATCTAACTATTTTTAGGTAAGACACAATGAAGAGGCCTTGTTTGACCAAACTTTTAGTCATTCTCATCCAGGGCTGACATCAACAAATTTTGATTAGTAAAAAAATGTGTAATAGGAAACGGAGGTATTAGTCAAAGGGTACAAAGTTTCAGTTATGCCAATGAATAAGTTATACTTAAAATTTTGCTAAAAGGGTAAATCTTATGTCGTGTTCTTGTCACATACACACACACACGAAAAAATAATAATAATAGGTAAGAGAGTGGGAGGAAACCTTTGGAGGTGATGGATAGGTTTATGGCATAGATGGTGGTGATGGTTTCATGGGTGTATACTTACCTCCAAACCCATCAAGCTGTATACAGTAATTATGTACAACTTCTATGTCAAAGAAAAATTTAATGTATAATAAAACCTTAGTCTAATAAGTTCTGACAATATTTTTCTGCCTCTTCCTTCTTCCTCTCAGCTGTGATACATTGCTAAGGATTTTTCCTCAAAAGATATTTTACAGCTGCGAACAGCTGAAATCTAAGTTGATTTTCTAACTCCACACTTTCTATACACACTTTCTTGGACCCTGGAACTGTCCGCTTTTGCTCCAATCTTTGAATATTCTCAAAGATGCAAACCAATAACAAAGGCATATGTTGCCAAGATGACAGAAGACCTGCTCTTTGCAACAAAGACTCTCCAGGCCTCCAAAACAAGCCAACACATGCTTTTGCTACCTTCGCCAACTCTGTCTAGAAAAGGATGTCTCCACTGAAAGAACAAGTCAGGAGATGTTGTTGAATATTTTGATAGCAAACAATGAGTTGTCAGGCAAAGAAAATCTGCTAAAGTTTGCAGAAAATCAACACTGCTACTGGACCTAAGAGAAAATGTTAAAATCTCATCCCATCTACTAGTCAATCAAAAATAACTGTATATTATATTTTAATGATTAACAAAAGATAAACTTGCAGTGTTTTTGTTTTAAGTGAACGGTTTGTTTTAAGTGTTTTAAGTGAACGGTTAAGAGTTCAGGCTTTGGAGACAAACTACTTGAGTTCAAATCCTGGCTTCACGACTCACTAGCTGTGTGTCTTGAGGCAAGTCACTTAATCTCTCTGTACCTCTCTGGACTATTATTATGGAGATAATAACAGTCCAGTGCATTTATGAAGAATGCACTTAAGACACAGTAAGTGCTCATGAAGATTTGCTATTTTTATTGTTTTTATTATTATAATTTAAATCTTCAAAATGAACTCAACTCAAATAAAGTTAAGAGTGCTGACATGCAAACTACTGAAACCATACAAACTCAAAACATCTATATTATCTGATCCAAAGTCTTGTTTGACAAATGCTCAAACAGGCGGAAAAGTAACTTGTTGATCAAAGGCGGAGTTAGGAATTGACTAGGCAAATTCTCTTTCTGCGACTCCAAACTGCCACTGTAAAATTTCTTTTTTAACTAATCCTTTGCCTTAGCCACAAGGCTTGTCCTGTCTAGTCTACACTGCACAGGAAATTCCTCTGAATACACAAGCAATTGGAGATGAATGCATTCATATCAAATTGTTATCTTGTACAATCAAACTGATGAGAATAACCAGATGACCGCAACTTTTCAGTTGAGCTGCCTTGGAAAAGGGGAGAAAGGGAGACTTTTTCCCCTAAGAGTTCTAATTATGTCATTTCCACCAAGTAGAAGAGGGCATGGCCAGGTGGTTTTGGGAAAAAAGCTAGTTACTTGAAAATTAGCACGAAAGGAATGATGCTATTGACCCAATCTCCAGCCAGATAGATATTTCAGGCAATGTTAGCAGAACAGCAATTAGTACACAAAGAAAATGACCACATTTTATGTTCAATTTCTATATGATTTATGGTGCCAAGTTGCTGGCCAAGAGAAAAAGAGTTTTATTTGTAAAAGCTAGTTGACTCAACATAAAAAGGAGAGGAGTGAAATTTGTCTTTACCTTTGCATGTTTTTTTACCTTATTTCTAGAACATGATATACTTGTTTTCATAATCATCACTATCTCTTGCTTCTTTTAAATATCTGACCATAACTAGTTGATGTTTCTTAATTGTTTGGTAAATTAGTTGACAATAAAGTATAAATTACACAATAAAGTATATATCTGTGAAATAAATCACAGAAAGCACATTGTTACTCCTCCTTGCAGGATATATTTTTAATGCTTAGAATACCTGTTAACTCAGAAAACAAAATGAAATTTCATTATCATTAGGTCATAGGTCAGGAGGTGGGGTGTTTTGTGTACAGACACTTTCCAGTGTCCCTCAAATCACATATTTGGCATCTATCCATGTAGGCCACACAGCACACCTGGGACTCGGGTTTCACATTACGACCAATTGACCTAATACATCTGGTTTCTAAGAAATAAAAGTAAACACAATGTTCTATAGAAGTCCCATTATCTTGTTATTCCTGAAAGCATAGAAGCCACAATCTTCTTCTTCTATATAGATATACATAGATCTATACAGATATATCTTAGATATATTTATATCTCATATATAGATATAGATATAGATATCTATATATCTACATATATATTTCAATCAGAAGATATATATATATTTAATTCTTTTGTATTCCATTGATTCCACAGAATCTTTATATATATACATTTGGTTTTAGATGGCTTATTCATACCTCTAAAGCAAAAATCCAAGGTATAAAGAACAATAAACCATACTCTATGGACTTAAGATTCCAATTATGGAAAATTCCGAAGTATAGACTGATTCTTTTACAGTACCAAACAATGGAAACTCACAGCAGCACTTTTATGAACCATAAAGCAATTCTTCACACGAGCTTTCACGGACAGGTTTTACTTTGCTCAACTCTAAGTCTTCCCTGTAATACTTCTCTGAGTAACTCGCTGAGTTGTCATCAAATTTGCTGATTACTTCAGATGAATGTTCTAATCCTAAAGTTAAGAAAGAACAATGATACACTCTCTTCCTCTCTTATACCCATAAGGGAATTAGTCACAAGAAGTCTTTGTTGACTGACTCACCTTTATTGTAGCTGAATCTGGATAAAATGGGTGTGACTTTCTCCACAGGTACGGTATCACCCAGATACTGTTTCAGTAGAAGTTGAGAGGTCCACCTGAAAAAAAACCATATAGTAAATTAACAGAAAATTGCCTAATAAAATAACAGATCTGCTTTCAAGGCATATAGTAAAGTCCATAATGAATATTATGATTTTTTAAAAATCTTTAACCACAAATGTCCTCAGAAAAGCTGGTAATGGTCACTTTTATGGTTAAAACTAAATTATCAGGAGGAATTTTTTTCCCATTCCCTTCTTTGTATTTAAGTTTTATTTAACTGGTTTGCTTAATGTTTGAACATCTCTGTCTAATAAAATCTCTAAGTGAAAACTAGAGCAGGTAATGAAACTCAGACTAGGTCCAGTGCAAAAACAAAAACATAGACAAAGAGAAATATACTGTTCAAACAAAACAGGTTTAAAAACATTTTCCTTAAATGCTCAAAAGCTAGAGCCATTTTGCTTCTCTTCTCTTATGACATCTGAAAGACTGCTTCACTTTCCTATTCCCTGGGTTTGTATAAATGTAACTGAGTTAATTAAATTATTATTTATCATACTAAGAGATTTTCAATTACTTTTGTTACAAAAGTAAAATTACCACATAGAAATAATTTGCCATTGGTAATATCTAATTTGGAATTCAAGAATAATAACGTTCTAACTTTTTGGTCAGCATAGCTCATGCAAGTGTGTGCTTCAGAGTAGTGGCTCCCAATATTTTTTCTGCAGGACGCGTGTGACAGATGCCATTCACAAGCCCGCGCCCTCCAACAGACAGATTCACACTGAGGCTCCGTTCTCCTTCCCGGCTGGAATCAATCCTCTTTCTCCACCAGAGGGGGATGTCAAAATGCAAGTAAGTAACATCATTATTGAATAACTTGAAATGTGCTCTAACCATTTTAACGAGCAAATCATTCACAAATTTCAGAACTCAATCATTAACAAATTACTACATCTACTGCTATGGTACTGAAATAAAAAACCATCACCAACAAGATTAATTTTAAAAGTAAATTATAATGAATAATTTCATTTCTTTGAATCCTTATTGTTTTAAAAAAGGAAAATTGCTATTTCTTTTTGAGATCCTCCTTCTTTCTACCAAAGTATTTATAATCATCATTATGGATCATTTTGAAAAGATCTTAGGCAACATATTACTCCCACGTTTGCTCTCCAAAGCTATTGCATTGCTTCTATTTGATTTTTTCGTTATATGTAAGAATATCACTTGTCTACGTGCAAATGAATCAAGTAACTGCCAAGAAACCAGTATTCTTTTCAGTCTTCTGAGGGCTTTTTTCTGTTTATCTCCCTGGGCTCATTATTCACGTTGGGTCAGCGTGATGGTTTCTGTCTGCGTTCTCGGTAAACAGTCCTGGGCCTGCCCATAAGCACTGCAGGTCCTATCACGCAGGTGAGGGATTCCTGCACAAGGCTGCTGTTAGCAACCGAACACTCTCCTCCTCTCTCCCCAGCCACTGATTTCCCTTATCTTTCCAAGAATTCCCATAAACAAATCCTAGAGTGAAACCAAAGCCAAAGACTTATTCTGGATTTTTTTTTTTCAGAAAACGTAGTTGAGTAGATAAAATCAACATTCCCAAGTGTCACATGCCTGTAATGAATGCTTTCTTTGTTCATCTCTAGAGGGAAGAGCAATTTTCCATATTGTTTATGGTTTTGCATTTCGTTCTCCTTAAGGAAGGGAGAGGAAGAACACAGAAATGTTCTCCACTGGCCTCTGAACTTCTCCAACTTCACGCTGTTCAAGCAGTCCTAGCAAGGCTCATCCTTGATAAAATTGTGAGGTCGGGGATTTTGTCCACAGTGAGCCAGGCCTCCCAGCAAACCCTCACCTCAGTTTGGTGACATTTACTCACATCCTTCCAGAAATGTAATGTTCTCTTGCTTTTTTCCCTTTTACCCTCATTTTACACACGCACACACCCTATCCTCCAAAATAACCTTGAAAATGTATTCTCGTATTCATTCACTCATATTCAACTAATATTTACTGAAGACCTACACTGGGTCAGGCACTGTTTTAGGTGTTCGATACACAGCAGTTCACAGAGAAAAAAGCCAGCCTTCATGAAGTCCACACTCTAGCAAATGGCAACAAATAAGTAAGTAAATGCACAGTCTTTGAGATTGTGATGTGTCAAGAAGAAAAATGAAGCAGGAAAGGAGGATGGGGAGCTCCGGGGGTGGGAGTATTTATAATTTTTAAGTGGGTGGTCAGAGAAGACCTCACTGATAAGGTAATACCTGAGGGGGAAAAAAGTGAAGAGTGAGAGAGTAAATCTTGCACGTGTCTGGAGGAGAACCTTCCAGGGAAAAGGAACAGAGAGTGCAAAGGCTCTGAGGTGGAGCATTCTGGTGTACCTGTGGTATCAGGCTATCAGGTAAACAACTGATAAGAGATTAACATGTCACCCTCCCAGTAACGGGCAAGTAACATAAAGGGAGCCTTCAGCTCAAGGATTCCAGACATTAGTCAGTAAGAGGGAGAGGCACTGTGATGGGACACCAAGGCCTTGCTGAGGTTTCCCAGACAACTGTTGCCTTGTACACACCTCAATCCAGCATTATTATAGTCTTATCACATTAAGATAACTTAAAACTAGTAGGATTTATTTTGAAAAAAAGTCGCTTAAGAAGTGTTCAGAACTTTACTTAGACCCAAGAATAGACTCTCGTTTTCTCTGCTGAGCCACATCCTATTTTGCAATTGTAGTGTCTTCCCCTAATTCTCCTCTGCCCCGTGGACAATGCTGACAATTTCCTTAAGCCATTTTGGTTCAGGGACTTTGCATCCGAGTAACCAGTCCTCATATATTGACTCACAAGGAGGAGCCTGTGGCTACAGCTCAGTTTAGACTGTGACTCACTCCATGGGTTTTCTCACTCTTTCGAGGTGTTGGCGTCTGTGACTGTACTCTCAGGGCTGACTGTTGCTGCCCCCAAAGTACAATGACCGTTCACTAAGGATGTGCTGGCCTCTCTGTACTAGACCATATGCAGACACATAGGCGTGCAGTCTGCTAGGCTTTCATTATTACTCTGCAAGTTCTAGCTCAGAAAAGCAACAAAGGTTTCCCCACTCTGGTATTAGAGGGCGTCCCCCACTCCTAAACTGGCCACTGCTCCTCTCTTACTGCCTAAGGTGGAGGCGGCTCTTGGTCCATCTAACTAGAAAGTCCATGAGACCCTCAACATCCTGACACCTGGTGACTGTGATGTGACTCGTGCCTTGGCTTCTGTGGAAAAGGGCCATGGCTCCGTCTCCAGGATTAAGGAGAAGGGCAATCCTCTCCCATTTCTCCACATCTAATGTAATACACTCTCTTCTCAACTGACCCGTGAACTCCTCCAGCTTCACCTTGTCCATCGCCTTCCTGCCACACTCAACTCCATGTATATCTGGGCCACTTATACCTCTTAACTATCAGCCAGGCCCCTCTGTAACCCTGACTTACACTCACTATCTGCTGTTCTGCTGCTCCTGGGCTGCAGTGTTGTTGGGGAAAACATACATACACAAACCAACACATACACATGTGTGTGTGCACGCATGGACACACGTGCATGGCACACACACATACAATCCCAGACCAACATTCTTTGACCAGATCCACTATTAACTCATCCACAATGAATATTTCAAACACCTTCCTTTACAATACTCCTTTTTCACGTATAATTCCATTATGCAAGCTTGATTCAACAACTCTATTAATCATCTAATATATGCTGGATACAAGGGGCTAGGCCCACTATGAATACGATAGGGCCTCTGCTCTCAAAGATGTAACAAGCTTGGGAAAGAGGAATGGGTGGAGGAGCAGACATGAATAAAATAACCACAAACCATGATGTGAATGCTGCTATGCATGTTGGATGAATCATTTTGAACAGGGCCACAGAGAATGCAGGGAAAGGTAAATAACTGGATGGGGAGAGTACGGGAAAAGGAGAATTGAGGAGGACCCTCAGCTTCCTGGTTTGGGTGGCCAAGTTGACAAGGCATACGAAGCAGCAGAAAGCTTGAGCTGGAGAGGTGTAGAGGGATGGGGAAATCTTTTTTATCAGTATGCTGAGTTTGATATGCCTACAAAATTATTATGGTAGTTTGAGGTCCCTGTGAAACATCCCAATGGTAATGTCCCATGTTTGAAGCTTAGGAGAGAAAGGTGTGACAGATTAGCACAATGGGAGTGGCTACAAAATCATGCTAAGAAGGAGAAAAGAAGGAAAGGAAAGAATTCAAAAAGCAAAAGCATTTAACATGTAGGCAGAGAGTAAGAAATGGGCTGAGAAACAACAGCCAGAAAGATAGACAATTAGGTGACTGTTGCTACTCAGAAATCTACCTGCAGCTGTGTTTTCCTTCTCATTTCAAACCACTTGCTAGACATTCTCTAATTGGATATTGCTCTAATATCTCAAATTCAGTTTTACACACACACAAAAATGTTTTTACTTCTGACTTCCATGTTTGTATCAATGTGATGAAAGAATGCTTTCTTCACAGATAAATCTGAAGGCCCTGACTCTTCAACAACAGCGCCTATGCTTTGAGTTACTCTGTCCAGGTAGGTTCAATGTCTCCTCCACAACTATTCATCCTTTAAGAACCCCCCCACCCGCACTCACTCCCAAGAAACCTTCTCTAATCTCATGGTCCAAAGTGTAAGTTAGGGCCGCTCTTCGCTGCTCGCAGTGCAGTCCTACCACGGCATTGATCATAGTTTATAAGTAGCTATATTATTTCATAAGTGTCTATTTTTGGATCTTTAGATGAAAGAACACATTTATCTTTGCATCCTCAATAAAACGCAAATTAAACATTTGCTGAACAGGGACAAACTAAAGTTGAATAAATGAAGGAATAAATGAGTGGAGCTAAACCAGGATGCAGATTCCTTTTCTTACTGCCCTTCTCACATTTCCTAGAGCTATTTATTTTTCCTGTGTCCACACACCATTAATTGACACTCTATGAGTAAGCCTCTTGACCACAATAATCATTTGTTGTATTGTAATAGCCACATATTTCTGTGACTTGCTTCTAAGGCATTTCGTAGGACAGCAACCTGATTTAGCTCTCACATTTTTGACATTAATTCTAACACACATACTCGTTGGGATTTTCTGTGGAATTAAAGGGTCAGCCATTGATCAAACCATGAATCAAGAACTGTCAATTTATAAACGGATCTTTAATGATGGAATGTATTGGGAGTAAGGAGGTGGTGACAGAAGAAAAAGTACACATGAATTTTTGTTGGTCTTTAGGAAGCCTTTCTTTTTTACAAAATGTTTATGTTTCAGATAATATTAAGAGATGATTCTAATAACCTAATCACCTGAAGCATATTTTCACCTGCGTGTATGTGTGAGGCAAAGTATTCTGGGAAACATAACTCAGGTAGGTATTTTGAATATAGACGTTTGAACACAGACAAACCTAGACGTTAAAGCTAATTATTTGCACAAAGTATATTTTGAACTCATGCATTATAAGTACGTGTCTTAAGAAAAGTACACTTACCATAATGTTCAACTAATTTAGGGGGAAAAATCCGTAAATTAAATCTTTCACATCTTGTTACACTTCAATTTATTTTAAAGTACTCAGTGCTTCATTGGTAATGCCATTTGTTCTCATGCACAGATATTTATGAAACGGATTTGCTCTCAGGCCAGCAGAAAGAAGTCAGAAGCTAGAAAACTAGCTGTGTATCCTCTGACTTTTAACAAGTCCCTTCAACTCAGTGAATCACAGTATTTTCAAAGAGAAACTAACTCAAGAATGACCTACTATGGCATTGGATAGTGCATGGTTCGACAGCTTCTCTCAAAGCCTTGGAATAAATGTCTTATAGTGGAATACTATCCCAGACTGACTTTGACAGCCTCCAAGGGAGACTGAATAATTCAATGGAAATAAAATTTTCATTAGGTATTTCTCATTCTGGAAGACACAGTTATCTTCATTATGAAATAGAAACTAAAATCTTGATAATGAGACATAAATACTTGCCTATAGGACCCAGTTGCAAGAGCACTAATTTTAGGTAGGACTTATATATGGTTTCCAGGAATGATTTCCAAAGTGTTTTGGTAAATCCCGCCTTGTTTAACTAGTTTGCCCGGTGTGACAGGGAATGAGAACTATCCCTAAGGTGTACTACCGTACATGTCCAACTCAAGAGAAAGGAGAGGACACTAGAAGACATACCTTCCTCCTGATTCAACTGCATAACCAGTGTTTACTGAGTCTCCCCTGGTACTTAGCCTGGAAACGGTGGTAATCTAAGCAGACAGTCTTCCTAGACCGTCCTAAGCTAACTTAACCACTGACACCCAAATAACACTATGAGAAAGTCACTCAGCAATTAAGCCCCAAACAAATAGAGGAGAACGTGGTTCTCTCAGCTCAAAGAAGGAGTGATCCATGGTGTCTGGGGAAGAAAGGGACCAAGGAGTGGCAGTTGTACTGGATCTGGAAAAGCGGCAAGATCAGAACTGGGGAGGGAGGTACAGGGGGAGGGAGAGGAAGGCACTTTTGACCACAGAAGGAACTCTGCTATTTTGGCCAAATGTAATGCCAAACTTCTCTTTCTAGTAGCAAGTCAAACCTTTATTCTTTCATAGGCTCTCCCAATACTTCAACATCGATAGTTAATCTTTCTTAGAAGCTTCCTACTGTGGGGCTGATTCTAGTGTTTCCCTTTTTCAAGAAGAGTTCGATTTAACATTTACACTTGTAATAATAATTATACTGGTTGTAACAACTACCACTTATTAAACCCTATGTGCTAGACACTGCAGAACGCTTCACATGGATTTTCTCATTTAATCTTCACAACATCCCTACGTATTGGGCGCCATTAATCCCATTTGACAGATCTGGAAACTGAGGCACAGAGAGGTTGTCCAGATCACACAGCTAGTAACTAACGGGGCGAGTCTTGGACAATTGTCCTTTTGGATCATCTGTGATTCTTCTAATAACTGTTTCTCCCTGAGCCAGGTAAGCTGCAAATCTGTTGGAAGCAGTGAAGGGGCCGTGGGGACGAGGTGAGAAGCCTTTACAGAGACAGTCACCTGAAATCCTGCTCCAGACCCCCGGCTCCCCGCGTCCCGTCTCTCCTCTCCGCGCCTCCTGCGCTCTGGCTCCGGCGCGCAGTCACCTAGCGCGGGACCTCCCGGTGGCCCGGGGGCCGGGCCGGCTGAACTCCGCAAGGCCTGGCTGCAGAGAGCTCAGTTTGTCCCGGGGCCGTGTGGCCCAGAGCTCCCTCCTCCCGCCCCTCTCCTGGGAGGAGGGGATCGGGAAAGAGAGGACGACGGGGCGGGGCCTGCCACCCAAGTCCCAAAGCCGGGGACGTCACGGTGCCAGGTGCGCGTGGGTCGGGGGTCGGCCGTGCTCCGCGCACCTCCCTCCTCCGCGGCATCCCCA
Organism: Equus caballus; assembly: GCF_041296265.1. Lineage (NCBI taxonomy): Eukaryota > Metazoa > Chordata > Mammalia > Perissodactyla > Equidae > Equus > Equus caballus. The sequence continues at coordinate 60,829,223 of NC_091691.1, forward strand.
CACGGCGGGATGCGGCTCGGCCGGGCTCCGGGGGCCGTTTTCGGCGGCGGCCACACCTGGAGGCGCGCCTCGGGGCAGGGCGGCGCGGCCGCCGCTGGGAGGCGGCCCGGGGCGGGGGCGCGGGAGGAGCCGAGCGCGCGCGGGGGAGCGCGGGGAGCCGGCGGCGCGGACGGAGCGGTGCGAGGCGCCCGAGGCGAGGGCGCGATGGCGCGGCGCGCGGAGGCCTGCCTGCTGCTTGTGCTGGTAAGTGCGGAGCCGCGAGCCGAGGCGCGGCGCCCCGGGCCAGCAGAGCAGCGCGGGCGCGGGGTTCGCCCCGACCTGCCCGCTTCCGCCTGAGCGGCGCCCGCACGGCCGGCCGCGCTCCCTCTTTGTGCCCCGAGGGGAGAGCGCCGGGCAGGCGGCGGCGGCGGCGCGGAGCCGGGGCAGAGCGCGCCCTTGGAAGCTGCCAGCCGCCCGCGTTCTCGCCGCCACGCCCGAGCGCCCTTTTCTCACTGTGATCCGTGGGTGTCGTGAGCCCTGCAGCGGGGCACCCCTTTCCTGGCGATCGCCGCTTTGTTCGGAGTCTCTCCCACGGGCAACATGGAGGCAGGAGAGGCAACAGCCCTGCCTGCTCCCGAGCGCGCTCAGGTTCTCAGCGGTGCCCCAGGTGCCCCAGCCCCCGGGCCCGGTCCGTGAACCGCGGAAACCTGGAAATACCTGCATTCTTACTTAGACAGTAACAATGGGTTTTCAAAAAAATGCATTTTACAAAGTTTAATTTTTTTTTGTTACTATTAAAATCACCCCCCCCACACACACACACACAGATAGTTTTGACTTAAAACTCACGAAGTTGGTGTTTTGAAACAGTTTCCTAGTATTAAAGATAATGAACATATGTAATAGTTTTAAGATTTTTTCACTTTAAGAGGTTACAGGAAATCAAAGTGTAGAGCCACAGTCAAATGGTGTTTTCAGAGGTTATTCTTAAAGAGAAGGGCTTCAGCCGCTAGAAAACAATGTTCAATCTCTGGATCTCCTTTTCCTATGCTTCATTTCTATGCTCCAGTTGGAATTTAAACTATATTTGCATTCTGTTTGTTAAAGGAAAAGGAATTACACATAAGCAATGTATCTGGCTTATATGGCTTTGCTAAGTGGGTTCGATGAAGAGATTTTATTTATATATAAAACAGGAAAAAACATGACTACTTGAATCTGTGGATTTAAGTGAACTTTCCCTTGATAGCATGCTAATTAGGACCTTTGGCACACCAGTTCATTTTCATGCTCTATTTATCCATTTCATTTTGCCCAAGTCATTGAGGTAATTTTTCAATTCAGGTTCATTTTGTTAATAAAACTTTTTTAAGACGTAATTTTGGGTTTTGCTTTTGGCTCCAGAATAACAGAGCAACTTCTGCTCTCCTCTGGCTGCTCCCTGGCTAAGGAGAATACCACGCTGACCCGGCACCGGGCTCCCTTTGAGGATTAAATATTAAATTCCTTCCACATAAGAAAATAAATTAACTTTCCCTGCAAATGACATAACAAGCAAGCCAATTGAACTACATTTACAGAGAAATAGGTAAATAATTCAGGCATTTTTTTACTTTAGCAATTAAATAATTTTAATTTTTTGGATAATAATTGTTCCTTTAAAAAGTGATTATAACTGAACTGAAACAGATTCTTGGACTACTCTTTGTATTTTCTATTATGCTTTTTGTGATAAAAATTTGAATATGTTTATTTTTGGTCAGAGAACAGCAGGCACTTCAACATTTTGTCCCCCAATATGTTTGAAGAGTAGTCTTCAGTAAAAAATAAAAAGCGACTCGTCTTTAGAAGTAGTTCTTCAGGAAATAAGTCTTTTATAGAAGGGAGTATAAATTGTAGTAGTTATGGGTCAGAGTTCACTTGCAGATAGCATAATTCACCCTAGCTAGTTAAAGCAAGAAGAGATTTATTTCAGGGCATCAAGTTAATTGCATGAGTGTCGGAAGGGTTGAGGAAACAGACCCAGTTTGAGCTCTCGGTAATGACTTCAAAGCCACACAGCAGAACCCAAGCACTTAGAGAACTGCTGCCTCGCCTGTAATCAGGAACTAATGCTGCCACTCCCACAAGGTGGAAACTGCCGCAGTTAGGCTGCTACTTTTGCTGCCAGCTCCAGAATCATGCCACATTTGCTAGGAGGCATACCATCCTATTGAATTGGTGCTCATGAATCTAGTGATGGACACTAGAGCCATAATAAGCTTGCTGCAGAAAACCAACTCTATCCACATCTATGCTTGCCAGCAAGAACGGCAGACACATAGCTTCTGCTCTGCTTCCTTTCAGATCTCATGTAAATACTGATTGGTTGAACCTAACTCACATGCAGAAACTTAGCTGCAAGGGAGTCTGTGATATGTGGTCTTTAGCTTTCCTCTGCAGTTCAGGGAGACACACCAGAGAGGTGTTGAGTGGTACCCACATAGCTATCACACAGTCATTTAGCCCAACTCTATCAAAATGGAAAATAGAGACAAATTTGTGAAGAAAGCCAGAGAATCTTTCCTCATCAAGAGTTCTTTACCAGGGATCCACCAACTCCCAAATGGTCCATAGATAGAATTCAGAGGGTCCTTAGACATGGCTGGGAACAAATTACATATCTATTTTCACAAATCTCTAACTGCAATTTAGCATTTCTTTAAATTATGAGTGTAGAAAAGACTGCAATAGCATTAGCAGTACCTGTGACTTTGTCACAGTAGAAGTCACACATACTTTCATATCATGCAACAGTTAGCTCAAGACACCATTTAGTCTTATCACTAATATGCTTTCTACTAGATCTTATTGTTCAATACGTTGATAACAAGGTGCATGATATTGCATCACAGATTGGTGTTTTTTAAAAAATTGTGATAACTATTTCAATATTGAGTTCATTCATAATGTGATGTTTTTTATTTTATAACTTTAAAAACATTATTCTGAGAAGGGGTCCATAGGCTTCACCAGACTACTAAAGAGAGCACTTGAGGGAGGAATTTTCTGGTGGTTCCCTCAATTTTACCTTTGACTAATTAAGCTTGCCCTTTAAAATCAAGCTACATTTTAAGGATTCAGTGATAGCAAATTGTACTGTGGACAGTCATACCTATTAGTGTATTCGTTTCTTAGGGCTGCTGTAACAAAGTACCAAACACTGGGTGGCTTCAAACAGCAAAAATATATTGTCTCCCAGTTCTAGATGCAAAAAGTCTGAAATCAAGGTGTTGGCAGGGCCACACTCCCTCTGAAACCTGTCAGTTTCCTTCCTTGCATCTTTTTAGCGTTTGGTGGTTTGCCTGCAATCTCTGGCATTCCTTGCCTTGTAGATGGATCACTCCAGTCCTCTGTCTTCACATGGCCTTCTTCCTATGTCTCTTCATATCCTCTTCCCTCTGCGCCTATCTGAGTCTCTCCAAACTTACCCTGGTTATAAAGACACTAGTCATATTGGATTAGGGCTCACACTAGGACCTGAACTTGGTTAAATCTGCAAAGACCTGTTTCCAAATAAGGTCACATTCTGAGGTACTAGGGGTTAGGACTTGAACGTATCTTCTTTGGAGAGACACACTTCAACCCATAGCAAGTGTGTTCAACTATCTATAAATTGTCAATAACGTTGGAGTTTTGCCTAATGTTCTAATATGCAACTGGATAACAGATTTTAGAATAAATTTAAGTATAAATTAGATTGGAAATATTGAAGCCTATAAGAATAATCAGTTATCATATTTGGGACTTTAGAAATGTATGATTTCACATTTGTTTTTCTTTCTAAAATTTAATAGGTAATGGGAAAATGACAGCTCTTAACAGAAGTTTCTTTGATTATAAACTTAGGGGAAAGTACTTTATGAAAAGATATGAGCATTCATTTGGTCTGAATTCTCCCTAATCATTAGAAATACCTTATGAGCTAAATTAAAATCCCAAGGCTGAGGTCCAGAAATATGTATTGACAAAAACGTCTCAATTAGTCTAATTATCAGACAAGTACAAGAGTGAGAATTACCAGTCTAAATTTTGCAAAATAGTTCATTCATGAATGAAGCATACGAATATTTATATGGGAAAAAATTACTCATAGAATAGGCATTGGTATTCTTTAAACTGCCAAATTGTAGTAAAATTCAGAAAACTTAATTGAAATCATAAATGAGCTTTAGAACAATTTGAGCATTTCTTAATCACAGATCACAGCTTTTTTTTCTATCTTTCAATGTGCCACTGATTTTAGCAGATGAAAACACTTTTCAAACATACAGTCCATGTATGATGAAAGGTGGTTTTCTCTGTTAAGTTTATATTAGAGTATCAGATGTATACCACATATGACATCACATTATTTTTGTTTATTTCATATTATTAAAAAAATGTATTGAGATTTTTATCGTATGCAAACTTGGTGATTAGGGTGAAGGAGGCGGGAACAACAGGATTTATACCATAGTCTAATGGTAAGATGAGTAATGCCCACAAGAAAGGAAACTGTAGAAACTAACCACATATGACCACTATTTAGTGACTCCCTTCTCGATTCTAGGCAATGTGCTAGACATTGGGAAACCACAAAAAAGCCAGACATGTGTTATCCTCATGGTGCTTACAGTCTAGTAAACAAATAAATAGCTAATTTCCAAATGGCTCATGGTAAGAAGAGGAATGATAACAGAACACATAGTATCGTGAAGCCTACAGAAGGAGCTCTAGCACTGAGCATCCCAGCCAAGATCTGAGAATAATTATAAATTAGTGAGATGATACAACGAGAAGGAGGGAGAAGAATGTTCTGGGTAGAGAGAAGAGCATATGCAAAGGCCTGAAGACAGGGTGCATGGTTACTTGGAAGCACTGAAAGAGTTCATTGTAACTGGAACATAGACTATAAGGCAGAACAACATGCAGAAAGATTAATGTAGCCTTCTTGATACCAAGGGAAGCCAGAAAAGGCTAATTGACAAGGGAGTGGTGTTAGGGAGGTGTTCAAATCATTAAGAAAATGAAAAGATGAGTTTTGGTTGAGTTGGTCAGGAAAGCATCGAGAAAGAAGAGATGGTAGTTGACTGATTGGGTACAGTTTTGCCTCATTATTTCAAAAAAAGGAGGGGTTCCAGAACTTGGGGCATTGTGATCAAAGACAGGCAGAAAAGCCCAGAGAGTACATTGGAGGGAGGGTGCAGCCTGGCAGGGTTGCTTTGGGAGCAGGGGTTCTTGAGGAAGTGTTGGGAGGCAGGGGTGTGCAAGGGGCATTTTGGTTGTGACAAGGCCTGGGATGCTATTGGTGTTTGGTACTCCAAATCCAGGGATGCTAAACATCCAGCAATCTGCAGAACTTACAAGAATTGGCTACTCATGAAGATTTTTTCATACTGGAAATGCCAATAGCACCCCCAGTGAGAATGGTGATCAGTGAGAGGTTCTAATGAGGACTTCAACTTACTTATCTCTGTCCTCTTTTTAAAATGCAAATATCTCTCCGGATTGGTTAAGCCTTGGTACATTCATTCAATCAACAAATATTATTGAGCACCTACTCTGTGCCAAATGCTTTTTTAGGTCTTACGTCAAAGTCCCACCTTCATGGGAATTAGTGTCATCAGTCAAGCAGGTGCTGCCAGGCTGACTGGGGAATGAGAGGACAGATTTGGATGGAAATGAGAAAAGATGAGGAGAACTCAGATTTCCCCTGTTCTAAAATACCTCCATCCCACTACTTTTTCAAGTTCCCTACGGTGCAAACGAACAGAAAATAAAATTAAAATGAATGGTCCCTACCCACCACCTCATCTTAGAGATCCACTCTCAGACCCAGAAAGTGCTCATGGAGAAATTGGGCAAGGGGCCTAGGTCAGTCATCATCTTAACACTATCAGTCGTCTCTTCTTTCAAATATCTCCTTCCATTGCTTCCTCACTGCTCTAATAGGGGTCCTTTCACCTCTAGGAAGCTACAGTGGTTCTCACCTCCTTTTCTGACCCAGCACAGTAGAGGGATATGCTGTACACACATCACCAGGAGACAGATATGGATGGGAGGCAAGGGAGGTGAGAGTGGGTGGCACAGCAGTGGCTGAGAGGGTGCTGCCCTTAGGATAGCGTGTGTGTAACACAGTGCCCTATTCTCTATTGTCTGTTATCTCTCCTGCCTCCTCAAAGGATTCCCCCAGGACCTGAGCTTAACATTTCTACAATCTGTGCCCTGAGAATCGCATCCTTCTAGCCACTCAGACTTAAAATTTTGGTACCCTCTGACCCATTCCCCTATCTTCCACACACAGGGCATTGCACGTACTAGTGTCCCCATAAAGACTTGCCTCCATCCATCCATCCCAGTACCATTACCCTATTGCCTGTCCTCATTACATCTTTAATCTTCAGACTGCCTCCTGCCTTTCATCTTGCACAGTACTGCCAAAAAATCTTTCTGAGGCTCTGGTGTCCTAGTATCCCTAACCAGAAGCTGTCAATGGCTCCCACTCCTTATAGGATCAGTGAAGATCCTTGGTACAAATGTGTGTCCTTATTTTCTACTTGCCACCGTCACGTAGTCTACATGCCACGGTGCACAACTTCTTGTTCTTTGCCCTCAGTCTCCATGTTCTGGCAGGTGCTGTCTTTGGAGTTTACCGTGGGGGAAATTGGGTGTAGGGAAGAGAACTTGACATTTTTTTGAGCATCCACTGTGTGCCAGTCACTGGATCTAGCGAATGTTATTAATGGGCAAAGCCAGATAGAACTCAAGTCCCCCGACCATAGGCTTCTTGTCACTCCAAGGGCATCACCGTCACCTCCTTTGCAGCAGTTTTCTACAGTTAGTCATCAGTAAGGCCTGAACTTCTGGACGAGATAATTGGTTTAGTCTCATTACAAGTTAGAATCATTCTAGAAAGGAAAAAAAGGAAAAGAATGTAAATTAAGATGTCTAGTTTCACAGATGATAGTCTTGCAAAAGTATTCATACAACTTTTGAAAAGCCATTGATTTTCACTGTTTTCAATTTTGCCAGCCCGCTACTTGAAGCCAGTTGAAAATACCTGTTTTCCACTTTCGGCCTTGAAGTCAGTTGTTGGTGCATTTCTGGTAGTTCCTCAAGTTTGCCTTGCTGACAGACCAGTGCCATCTAATGGTGAAAAAGGACAGTCTGAGGCTCTTGATTTCCTTAAACTTCTGGGGGGAAACATCTGGTTTTCTTCATTCTGTTTTTCAATGTAATTTTCAGAAATATATTGCAGCAATAAGGTGGCAGCACATCATATTTGTCTATAGAATTATGTAAGGTATATTATACAGATTTACGTATATTTTTCCTGATTCCAAAAGCATTTCTAGCAGGTATAGAAAACACATACCAATAAAATGGTAAAATATTTCAAAAATAGCAAATGCGCAAGGTTAGTAAAACTTAAGCTAGAAGAAGAGGTGTAAACCAGAAGAAAACACTATTTAAAGTAATCCTTGTAGTTAATGAGGACTTGTAAAGTGGGAAATCTACTGAATTTCCTCAGTTGGGGTCTGTTGTTTCACACATCTCTGTAATTAAGGGCTCATTATCCAGTCTATGAGTTAGCCAGGCTCTCTCCTCTTTTCCTTTCTCCTCTGTGGTTTTTTTCAAGTGTGATCCCCAGACCAGCAGCATCAGCATTACCAGGAAACTTGTTAGAATACAGATTCTTACACCCCACCACAGATCCACGGAATCAGAAACAGCCTTCGGGTGGGGCCCAGAAGTCTGTGTTCGAGCAAGATGATTCTGACACCGCTCAAGTTTGAGCACCACTGTTAACATCCCGATTAGAAACCAATTGGGACTAGAAAGATGATTAAATATATCAAGCCTACTTTTAGCTATTTGTTAGTGACTCTGACTTTAAAAAAAATGTTTTTTGGGCCAAAGAAATTGACACTAAGAAAAGTAATATTGATTTTTATAGGTCTTAAGTTTGTCTATACCAAGTTAAAAATAGGAGCTGTCCATGATTACACAAAAGTTAACTTGAAATAAGTTCGCAGCTTTATCTGACAACTCAGGTGTAGCACAGCATTGCTAAATCCGTATTTTAAAATTCTTTGAGTCAATAAATGTTTTCAAGGAAACTGTCTTCCTCTTTGAAGCTAACTTCAATATGACTCACCCAAAATCATATTTGTTACATTAAGATTAGCCTAAACATATGAGGAACAGGCAAAAGATTATGATAAATTGTATAATTTATTGCAGTCAGACTTGAAGTGTGTAAGTTTTACTATATAAAATTCAAATTCAGAGTTGAAAAATTAAAGTTCAAAATACTGCTTTTCTTGTTTCTGGTTTTTTTAATTAGCAACTGTGAAAAGAAATATAATTGTATATTTAAATTAGCTGTTAAAACATTATTCACAATAACGAAGACATGGAAACAACCTAAGTGCCCATCAGCAGATGAATAGATAAAGGAGACATAGATATATGTATATGCACACACACACACATACACAATGTGTGTATACTACTCAGCCATAAAAAATATGAAATCTTGTTATTTACAACAACATGGATGGACCTTGAGGGTATTAGGCTAAGTGAGATAAGTCAGATGGAGATACTGTATGATTTCACTCATCTGTGGAAGATAAACAAACACATAGATACAGAGAACAGATTGATGGTTACCGGGGGGAAGGGAGATGGGAGGAGTAAAGGGGCGTATGCGTATGGTGATGTATGGCAACTAGACTTGGTGGTAAACACGATATAGTCTGTACAGAAGTTGAAATATACAGGTGTGTACCTGAAATGTATATAATGTTATAAACCAAAGTTACCTCAATAAAATACAAAAATAAATTAGCTATTGAATAAGGCTGCTATAGGAGTTATACTTACATATGGGTCATTTATAAATTGGATTTTTATGTTGGGATTTTCTAAATAAGTTATAACGTTTAGCTATAAAAAGAAATTTTATAAAGACTACCTCTCCTCCTCCCTCAAAAAATAGAAAATTAAGAAGAGAAGGGTATGGTAGGTGAAATTCTAACATAAATCTGACCTATGAAAGGTTATCAGAGTAGCTCAGCAAAATCACTTGATCCACCCTTGCTGCACTGGGTCACTTGAACTCTTCTGAATATGTAAGTTTCTGCCATTACAGAGGTCTTGCCAAGACCTTCTTGGAGGTACAGAGGCTACCAGACCTCCAGCTCTGTCTATACAAATAGAATAATAGGATGTGTGCTCAGAGGAAATAAATAAGTGGCATACATGGCCTTTATCTCATTTTATTCCCTTTAGATCATTTCAGCCAAAGCTGAAAATGCTTTAAGAATGGATTGGGGGTAAGGCAGGGACCCTCAGGACAGTTTCTGATTTTACTTTCTGTACAGTGCAAAGGTGAAACAAAGAATTTTAAAACATTCTGCCTGGTTGGAAGGGTGGGTAAGGAAAACAAATAACACAGGTGTTTCTGTGCTTGTCCAAGGGTGGGTATGACTTTAGAGAAGAGCAGGCACGTGCTAGGTCATCTCTATTTGAGTCCCAAAGATCATCCATTGACCACACACTGACCTCCTGTATAAAGTTCTTTCTGGCTAAGTGGAAATAATAAGCCATTATAATGCCTCAAAGTTGAAACTGTTTTAAACCACTTTGTATCCCTCTACATCTCATCTTTAAAAGATATCTATTAGTCTGACATATTAAACCTTAAGGGGTCACCTCACCGGGGCCTCATAGAAGCACAGACGAAAATTTCAAGATCGTCTGCTTCAGATTGAGAACCTGTCAAGTCAGGAGGATCTGTCATTCAGTGACTCATACGGGCTACTGGATTCTACTTATTACTCTCATCAAGGTGACTTCAGAACAGGAAGCCTTTTCTAAAAGTGCCAACCTTGAGAACAAAGAGTACATTGATTGTATTTTGCAGTGATGCCTGGCCTTCCCTCATGCCTCTGCCAGAACGAATTATTTTCCTGCTAGTTACCAGGAAGGCCAGTTTTTACAAGATGCATAGGATCCAACAGCAGAAATTTAAAAAAAAAAAAACTTAACTTTAGTAAATTGGGAAAGCTTTTGAAGGATTTTTCTGATTCATCTAAAAACGCTACTGCTTTGAATACAGAGACCAGAAGCTTTTTTTTTTTTTGTACTTTTCCTCTTCAGCGTTGAAGGCATGTCACACATGACACTTCACTATTACAAAGTTCCTTGTGGGGAAACAAAAGAGTTCCACATTTCATAGTTAGGAGAAACCATAATGGCCATCTTGTCCAGCCATCCTTCCAATCCTTGAAACCCTTTACAACATTCCCACAGGAAGTCACTCAGACTTACAGAGCTGGAAATGTTCAAAGGGAAGTGGGAAGGAGTGGGAATGGAGGACAGAAGACAGGGTCAATTATTCCATTTATATTGCCTGCAATATCCTACCAATTTGGAAATTTACAGAAATCTATGGTTCTCTGGAGTTTGTACAACCTTCTTCACCCTAGTTATTACAGTGTCTTCCAATCAGAGAAATGTGGTCTAAATCAGGGTTTCTCAATGTTGGCACTTTGCCATTTGGAGCCAGATAATGCTTTGGGGGAGTGGGGGGCACTGTCCTGTGTATTGTAGGATGTTGAGCCGCATCTCTGGTCTCTCCCCACTAGATGCCAGTAGCACTCACCATCCCCACCTCCATCCCTGATTTGACACCCAAAAATGTCTCCAGACTTTGCAAAATATCCCAGGTGGCCCCAAGGTAGGGGAGGGGGATGTGTGCACAAAATCTCCCATAGATGAGAACCACTGTTCTGAATTAAGAATGCATTCCGTGAGATACAGAGTCCCAAGGAAACAGCCAATTATTTACTTTAGAAAGGTGTAGTTCAGATCATAGCTATTTCCCTAATCAAATAAACAAATAGTTCCACAGTTGACAGAATATTGGTACAGATCTCTTAGGTTTTTTGTACAATGAGTGTGGAGCAAACATTTTCATCTGTCATGCCTTATTAAGTGTCTGTGAAAACAGGCTACTGCAGTAGGTGTGATAAAAATGCAAATAGAAGAACTATTACTAAGATTCATGACACCCTTAGCTTTAAGGTGCACATAAGTTTTTGTAAGTTTTTAGTGTGACACATACAGAAAAGTGCACATATTGCAAGTGTACTGAATTTTCACAATCTGACTCACCATGTAACCTGCAACCAGATGAAGCAACAGATTGCCAGCACCCCAAAAGCCCTGACATCATCCCCACAGACTCCCTCCCCTCTTGCAGGACCAGCCTTGATCATTCCCACCCCATGGCCTATCTATTCCCTTTTCAGGACTCTGCCCCACTTGGTCCTTCATTCCTTTGTGGTCTCTGTGCAGAGAGAACCCCTTCTAAGAGCCCCCTCCAGTCTTAAATCACTCTCTGCCACCCTGTCCTTGCTTTAATTTTCTTTACAGCTCTTCTCACAACCTGTTTCTGTCTATCTCCCCAACACTTAATCCAAGAGGATAAGAGCATTCAATACTTAGCATATGGTAGGAACTTGGGAAGTTGAAGGCATGAATAAATCCAAATTTCAGAAATTTTAAAATGAGGAAAATGCATCTTAGGTGAGGAAATACCATCATAATTCTGTTTACCGAGTGCCTGCTATGTGCTAGTCTTTGCAATAAGCACATTTATCTATTATTTCTTTTAGTTTATATAATAGCCCTGCAAAATGGGTGAACCAGTTAGGTTGCTCTTAAATACAAGTAACAAAACCCAACTAAGTATAGATTAAATAAAAGGAATATTTAATATCTTAAAAGAAATGGTCCGGAGATTGGGCGGCTCCAGACTTGACCAATTCCTTAACTCAAAGATGTTATGGTTTCAGTTTGGCTTCTCTGTCATTTTACTAATTTTATCACTCATGGTCACAAGTGGCTGTGGCCATTGCAAATATCACATCCTTGCTTAGCAGTCTCCAGAAGCAGGTGAAAACAGAGATTGTGCATATGTTTCTCTTCTTGTCAGCAAGGATAATCTTTTCCAGACTCTCCTGATATCTCATTGGCCAAAATTCTCTTATGCGTTGTTACAGACTGAATGTCTGTGCACCCCCCCCCCCAAAATTCATATGTAGAAGCCTTAGGTCCCGCCATGATGATATTTGGAGGTAGGGCCTTTGGGAGGTAATTAGGCTTAGGTGAGGTTATGAGAGTGAGGCCCCATGCTGGGACTAATGCCCTTATAAGAAGAGACACCAGATGGCTCTCTCCTCCCCCGTATCCTCCCCCTCTGGCTCCCCATCCCATGTGAGGACATAGCGAAGGGAGCCCTCACTGGGGAACTGAATCAGCTAGCACCTCGATCTTGGACTTCCCAGCCTCTAGAACTGTGAGAAATAAATTCCTGTTGTTTAAGGCACCCAGCCTATGGTGGTTTTGTTATGGCAGCCTGAGCTGACTACTCACATTTATGCCTAAACTAGCCACCATCAAAGTGAATGAGGCTCTCGTGCTTTGGCATTTTACCAGTCTTTATTCAGCTTCGTGACTGGGTAGGGTCTATCTGATACCTGAACAAAATAGGGTTCTGTGAACACTGAAGATGAGAGGAAATGACATTTAGATACACAATCAAAAATGTCTGCACAGAGGTGTTAGTAGTTCTCATTGGACAAATAAGGAAACTCAGATTAAAGCAATTTATCTGACAGAATCAGGATTTTAATCTAGTATGACTGTTTCCAACATCATACACTTTCCACTGGATGAAACTGCTACTCAAAAAAACTTAAAACAGAGTCTCTGATAATAAAGTTAAGAAAAACTCTATCTTTACAACCTACCCTGAAAAAGTGGTTGAGGAGACCGGAAACAATTTTATAATGTGTATGCTACACCCACACACAGATCTTGGCTTCTAAATACCATTCTCCGATATTAGAAACCAGAGCTCCTTAGAGAAGTGGCTCTTTCTCTGGCTGGGACAGGGAAAATACAAGGCAGTAAGGAATGCTCAAAATGGTAGGCAGTAAGGAAGAGTTCAAAAAACAAAAAGATGGGGACATGTCAAAGGGACACAGAATCTAAACTTAAAGAAATTCCTAATGGCCAAAGATGGAACTACTTGAACAACAAAATAAATTAAATAGTATTGGATTATAACCCACAGAATAAAATAAATATGCATGAGTCCATGCTGATATAAATGATCGAATAGATAAATAAAGGAAGAAGGCAAATCTTTCTTACCAAAGAATTCCAAATAAAACGTAGAGGTGCCCCACCCAAAGGAGGTGACGCTTAATCTCTCTCCTCCGTTATCCCCACCCAGAGGGTGAGCTAGACTTAGTGACTCACTTCCAAGGAATAGAGGAGGGAAGGGGAAAGTAGTAACTTTGTAGTGGAGAGACCTGCAAAGGCTACCTTAACCAATAATGTCATGTGGATATCATGTACCCTAATACAATGTGATGAAAAAGGCACTTCACCACAACTCTGTGGTTTTCTTTCCAAAAACATAACCCTAGTCTAACCCTGTGAAAAATAACAGATAAACCCAAATTGGAGGACACTGCAGAACGCTTGGCCAGTTACTCATCAAAACTGTCAAGGTCATAAACAAGGAGAGACTGAGGGACTGTTACAGATCAGAGGAGACTAACGAGACAGGACGACTACATGCAATGTGGGATCTTAGATTGGATGCTGGAACAGAAGAAAAGGACATTAATGGGGAAAATGGTAAAATCTGAATAAAGCATGGAATTTAGTTAACTGTGCATTGTCTAAATGTACCAATATTAATATCTTAGTTTTGACAAATGTACCATAGTTATTTAAGGTGTTAACATTAGGGGGAAACTGCACCATCTTTGCAGCATTGTGTAAATCTAAAATTATTCCTAAATTAAAAATTTATTTAAAAAGAAGTGTGTGCTAGATAGTTGAAACTGGGTGTTGGCTATGTGGGTGTTTATTGTATTGCTCACTCTGCTTTTGTATATATTTGCAATTTAAAAAATTTTTAACATTAAAAATAAGTAAATTATGCAGCCAGCTCCGTGGCGTAGTGGTTGAGTTTGGTGTGCTCTGCTTCGGTGGCCCAGGTTCACAGGTTCAGGTCCCAGGCATGGACCTACACCACTAGTCAGCCATATTGTGGCGGCAACCCACATATAAAGTGGAAGAAGATTGGCATAGGTAGCTAATTGGCTCAGGGCTTTTCTTCCTCAAGCCAAAAATGAGGAAGATCGGCAACAGATATTAGCTCAGAACTAATTTCCTCAGCAAAAGAAAAAAGTAAATTCATGAAATAAAATGTAAGATTCTCTGCTTTCAAGATGTTAGTGCTCAAGTGTAACAAAGTTTCTTGTGTTAACTTCTCAGACAATAATGAATAAGGCAGACTGCATTGTCTCTATCCCTAAACGAACAATTGATATTCCATATCACGTTCTACAACCTTGCTCCTCGAGAACCTGTAGCTTGAGCATCATTTAAGTGCTAGTTAGAAATGCAAAGTATAAGGCTGAACTCTAGACATACTGAATTGAAATCTTCATTTTAACAAGATCCCCAGTAAACAAAATACACGTTCAAGTTTAAGCAGCACTGTTTGAAACCATGTGATTTTCTGCATTTCTTAAGTAACATCTAGCAAGTACATTCCAATAAAAAAAGATCAATGCAGATATACTTAGGAAGGGTTTACCTTTGACTAAAGGATCATACGTTGCTCCCTTTTATTTATATCCTAGTAAAACACATTATGTTTGTTCAGAATGATAACATTTACTTAAAATAACACCTGCTTATTATACTTGTGCTAGGCCCGATAAGATTCTAGGGAAGAATAAAAGTGGTAAATATTGGATCCAGCCAACCCCTCAATATGGCCTGTACAAAGAGAAGAGACGATGGTTAGGAGGCTGGGCAAGAAATAAATTATATTTTAAGAATGTCCCCTGATGATGTGACACCGAGGAATCTTGGATCTAGTCCCTAGTCTTTCCGCAATTCCCAAAAGAGAAACACGCAGAGAGAAGTGATCCATCTCAGCATTGTTTTTACTTGTTTTTCATACCATGCCGCCTTTGAAAATACGTAAATTTAGGGAGCACAACTTTGGCTAGAGATATCTCTGGCTATTGCTAGCTTGGTAAATTAATAATAGAGAGGACAAGGAAGACATACTATATCTGACCATAAAATAGAAAATTAAGCATGTTGTGCATCTGCTCCAGAGAGGCTCATACCAGAGGCTGAACATCGACTATCCTTGAGTTTCTCTTTGGAAGAGTAGGGGCAAGAACATGTTCTGACAAGGTAGAGGGAAGAAAGGAAGGTGAGGGATCCACAAGTAGAACAGACCCTGCAAGAAGCCTTCAAAGGGATGTGAAGAAGTGGAAGAGACTTAGAAATTTTACAGAAAGCCCTATTTTCCATGTAGTTCTCTGTTTTCCTGTAGCTCCATTTACCAACTAGGGCTTCTTGGATCCGTGTGACATGAGATGCAGGTGGGAGAAGGCAAACAAGACTGAGAAAATCCAAATTAAGACATTACAGTGAATTAATGCATAAATGGCAAGTGGGGAAGTAAAGGCAATAAATACATACAATTGTTTCAGTGTGAAATTACAGTAAAAGAAGGTTATGGAGCAGTAGATTAAATGTTAGCAGAAACAAGGATAGGGTTGGTCTATTTTTAAGAGAGGGAACATCTGAATATGTTTGGTTGTCAGTGTGAAGGAAATGAACATGTTGGATTAGCCAGTAGGGAAGGAAGATAAAAGTTAGTGAAAGGAACAAGGTTCTTGAGAAGGTAAATGTGGGAGAACAAGTAGGAGAGTGGAAGGTAAAGAACACAGATGGTGGTTAACCTTGGAGAGGAATCAAGACACCTCTTCCTTGAAGAAAGAAGGGAAGGAAAAGATGATTGAAGGTACAATCTGAGTCAAATAAAACATGGGGTCATCTCCTAAGAATGAGTGGGTTCAGAGGTGGTGTGGGTGTGATTGGCACATTCCCCCGAAGTTTGGACTGGAATGATGGGGCTACAATAAGAGAGAGACAAAGATAAGGTGACTGTATAGTTTATGCTCTGAATGAGCACACTTTTGAGAAGGAAAGAGTTGCTAACAGATGGGATGCCTGCACAATAGGTGTCAGCTGGACGCTCCTGGGCAAATGTAAACATATGGTCACCCTAGAAATGTGCACCACCCCTGTGGAGGGAGCGGCTATTAGCATGGATTGTGATGGGTCCATTCAGTCACCGCAGCTCCCTCTAGCGGCATCGCCAGTACAGGGTCAGAATCAAACAAAGTAATAGACGTTCAGAGTTGGGAAAAAAGTGAGGCAGGAATATTAGAAGTTCAAGAGAATGAGGGATCCCTGACTCATTGATAGCGTCTTTGGAATGGCTGGCAATAGTCTACCAGCATTGCCCAATAGCGTTGCCTGCAATGATGAAAATTTTCTCTAGCCACTTGCCTTCTGTGGCTATTGAGCAAATTAATTTCAAATAATTTAAGTTTGAATCTAAATAGCCACATGTGGCTGCCATATTAGAAAGTGCTGATTTAGATTAAGCCAGGAGAAAAGAGAAGCCAAGAGGAGGTCAATGGACTGTAAAAGTACAGTGAAAGTCAAAAAGCAGGGTAGGAGTTTATTGTGCAGATTTTAGAGTGAACATAACTCTGTTTACTTCTGTGTAATGATGAAGTCTGAAGTGCGACAGTGCTTGATAAGAACCAAAGAAAAGAGTTGATGGGACTGAGGAAGTTGAGGAATGATGTCCAAATAAGGACAGTCGTGTGTGTGTGTGTGTGTGTGTGACCCTGGGGGATAATGGGAGATAGTGTGGGGAGGGGGCAAGGGGCGGTGTGCGTCTCTGTATCTCACACAAAAGGCCTTGAGGAAAGGTCAGTGGGTCCCAGAGAACGTGAGATGAAAACCCTAAAGTAAGGAGAAAAAGGTCCTCAAATGGCTGAGATTTCAAGAGGACAGTTTTGGCTTTTGTTTTTCAGTTATTCCTTGAGTTCTGAGTTTTCTGCAGGAGGCAGTGTGGATCAAAAAGAATGTAGATTCCTCCCTCTGGCCCTGGTCCTTGTCGGGAGGCAAAGGGAAAAATTATAATTTGTTTCCTTTTGACAAAGGAGGATAGTGGTGGTGGTGAAATTTTTTTTTTAAATACCTATAGTATCCTAAGTGGTAGGTCATTAACAATGTATTTAAACTGAATTAAGTGACAAACTGTATTAAATAACAAATAATTTTATTTTACAGATCTGCTGTAACTTTGGAAATGGACTCCATTTAGAGGTAAGGAACCAAGGGGATTATTTTTGTCTTTTGGACTCAGAGGCTTAATTTCATGGAAGACGGTTTGTGCCTTACCAGATTAAAAATGCTCACTCCCTGAGTCCCAGCTGTTCCCATTCAAACAAGTGCACAGGAACAACTATCCAGGGATGTTTGGTGCAGCGTTTTCTGACAGTCTAAAGGTCCATCAATAGGAGAATGATAAAGTAATTTATGATACATAGAAGAATGTCTGTGATGAGGTGCTGAATGAAAAAATCAAGGGGCAGAATGAGAAGTATAGTATAATTCCATTTTTATGGGAAAAAGACTTTTATACACATGCAACTGTATGGTCCTGAGAAAAGATTAACCAAGCTGCTAACAGTAAATACTCCGAAGTGTGAGTGAAAAAGTAGAAAGAAGTTTTACGTTTTTGCGTTATAAATTCTATTTTAATTTTTTGATATAATTTTTTGTTATAGAATTTTTTCAATAAAAACAAAAAATTCAATGACTTAATGATAACCAGTGTAAATATTTTGAAACAAAACACGTTATGTAGAGCAACAAAATGAGTAAAACCTAGAATAATGATCATTTCTGATCTTAAGATACTAGGTCAGCTGTATTGAAATTTTCCTTGGATAGGCTATATATCTATTAAAGCCTAACTGAAAATTTATAGAGTAATTTTCCACTTAAGGCTCTGAAAATGAAAGATGGGTAATTTAATCCTTTACCCATTCTTAAAAATAAATTCATTAGCTGACAGGTTACCAGTTTTAGTCAAATTGATAACAACAGGTTACTAAGATTTAGTCTTACAGCATTTAATAATTCATTTTTAAACTGTAAACCACCACAGAAAAATCAAACTTCATTTTCAGTGAGTAAGAAAAAAAATTCTTGACATAGTATATTAATTGTAACTTGCCCATTTGTAAGGTCACTAAATTACTCTTTAGCCTTTTAATTCTTCACTCTGAGAAATCTTTTTTCACTGATAAGAAGGACACCCTACTGCTGTATCATTTGGAGACAGTCTCTTGAACACCTGTCGAGTTTGCTGGAGTGTATTCATTTTCTCTTTGAAAATGGATCTTAAGAAATATGAAATTTATATCTTAAAACTTGCACAGCTATTTTTAAAGTTTTAGTAAAGTCTAGTAAATTTAGTAAATTCCATACTGATGTCTCAGGGTACTTAATAATTTTTTGGCCATATTTTATTGTTGTAGGTCTTCAACACAAGAAATGAAAATGAGCTGCTTTCTAAACATACTCACTTAGTACGGCAAAAGCGGGCCTGGATCACGGCCCCTGTGGCTCTCCGGGAGGGAGAAGATCTGTCCAAAAAGAATCCTATTGCCAAGGTACCTTCTCAAGAGAAAGAGGAAATATATGCATATTATTCAAATACGTTGTGATAAAACTTTCATGTTCACGTTAAAATTTAAAGAGAATTATATAATGTACTTACTGAGTCTTTTGACGTTACGTATAATGTTTGAAAATTAGCAGAGCTTAACTTTTAGCAGAAAGTGCCAACCCGAAGATCGTCTTTTCCATTCTGAACGATGTGTATTTAGTGAAAATATATATAATTTTGGGCTTTGGTTCAACTAAGAGTTAAGGGATCTGGCACTAGTTGAACCTTTGTTTAACACTTTTCAAAATAAGACACTATCTGTAGGGGAGGAAAAATGTTTCTCTTGCCACCCTCCTAGGCCCTACTTTGTAAATTGGATTGACAAAAGACAGATTAACAAGAGAAAAACAAACAGAAGTGCATGAACATGTGTATTGCACATGTAACACCTGAGCGTACCCAGAAATGTGTAACTCAACAGTTTGCTTTGAACTTGGGCTTAGCAAAGGAACAAATTTTTAGAGAAGTGACTAAGAAAAAGGACCTTGAATCTCTAGGGGTAGTAAATTGTGGGAAGGCAAATATATTGGAAACTAATGGTAGAAAAAGGCTGGTTAGTAAAGTTTGTTCCGTGGGTTCCTGGTGTCATCTCCAAGCCAATATGGGTCTGAAGTTGTCTCTGATGATTAATTTTTGTTCTTCCTGGTAGAGCGGGGAGGGAGGACACCCTTACAGATTTTTGTCCTGCTTTTAGGCAAGAGGGGGAGGGCAGAGAACTTTTCTCCCGTCTGCTCCTTCTCAATTGCCTTCAGCCTCAAAATAATCCTATACCAAAGTAGCTTATTTTGGGGTGGCATATTCTGCCACTCTACACATAAAAAATAATGTTCAAAATGAAAAGAACCAATATCTAATAAGTAGGATAACCATACACTCTACTTGAGACAGTCTTGGTTAATGCCCGTTGTCCTGGCTTAATAATTAATAACTCTCCTTTCACTCTCAAAGGGGTGAGATTTTTTGATAAATTATATAGTAATCATACTAATATGTTAATATGTATCTCAGATTTAGCAGCTGCAAACCCAAACCTTAATTTTTCTCCTAAAGCTGTTTTACATAAGTTCTGCCCATTTCAGTAAATAGCACTGTAATTCTATCCAGTTTTTCAAAAATGTGGCAAGTGCTATCAGTTCTACCCCCAAAATATATTCTAGATCTGCTCACTTCTCTCCGCTGCCGCACCCCTCATCCAGGTTACTGTCATCTCTAACCTGTGTTACAAAAGAGCCCGAGACCTTGTCGCCCTGCTTTCACTCTTGGGCCACGCCGCCCCTCGCTCCACCCCCCCAGTCCATTCTTCAGAAACCAGCCAGGGTGAGCAGTTGAAAAAACATCGAAGCATGTTCACCCCCTTAGTGAGACCCTTTCAGTAGCTACAATGGAAGGAATAAACTGCTCTGGTCTACAAGAGTTCTTGGGATTTTTTGACCTTGGCCTCCTCTCTGACCTCAGCTCCTGTTACCCCTCACGCCCTACTCTGCTCCATCCCTAAACTGACACAAGCTCATTCCAGCCTCTCACCCTTTGCATTACTGTTCACTCTGTCTAGAATCCCCTCCCTACAGATACTTACAGTATCTCACAGCATCAAGCCTCTGCCCAAGTGTCAACTCCTAGGAGAATTCCCTTCCCTTCCTCACGCCATCTCTCTCAGTCCTGTTACTCCGTTTCAGCTTCGTTTATGGCACATTCCACTCAAGACGTTGTGCTGTATGTTGCTTGCTTATTGTCTGGCTCCCTCCATAGAGTGTAAGTCTCCTGAGGGCAGGGGCTTAGTCCTTAGGCTCACAGCTCATACCCTCTGCCCCGAGCCGTGCCAACATCCAGCAGGTGCTCAGTAAACATTGGTGTGAATGAATAAATGTTCGTACCCAAGTGTTACGTTCATCTTTCCAATCTTATAAATGTTGTACATGAAGAGCTCCGTAAAAGAAAGAGCAGCTGTGGAACAAAAGACAACAATTTCCTTTTTCCAGCAATGTGTTGTTTTAATAAAAGCCTTCCAAAATCTAAATTTTTCATCATGGCTTTACATAATAGTATATATGCAATCAGTTAAGGTTTTTGTTTTGGTATTTTTGGTTTTCTGAGATATCTGAGTTATTCACACATTCTTTCAATAGGTTTCCCTAAAAGGCATTGATTCTTTGGGGTTCTATAAGTGCTAGTTGTTCTTCTTTCTAATTTTGATTATATAAGTTCCTAAGAGTAAAATTTACATAAAAAGCAAAAACGTCTTATTAAATTTCCCCAACTTTCCAAATTATCTACAGGTAATACTGTCAACAGTTTAGTATCTTCCGGATCTTATAAAATGCATAAATATGTGTATACCTACATACTCTTACGTGCATACATATATACATACAAACCAACACTTATGTTGACACAAGTTTGTTTTAGTTTTAACATAAGTGGAATTATATAATACCTATAATCAGTACATAAAGATCTAGAATATTCTTTATAAATACTTTATATATATATACACATACATATGCAAATACATGTATGTGTGTGTATATATGTGTGTACACTGTACTTGGCAAAAAAAGAGACAGACAGAAGCACAGAGAAAGACAAACAGATCGATAGAAGCTGTCTCTGAAGAGTAATCACAGGACTGCTCCAGGTTCACCATTCCGCTCCAGAACTAGAGCTGGTGTCCCAGGAGGTTGGAGGCCCCATCTGCTGTTCCCTTAGTATTCTCAGCAGCAACTCCCCAGCCCCAGTGCATGTTGGGAAACCTATGGGAAGAAAGCGTAACTAATCCTGAGGTGTCAGGAAAAAGAACCCACCAGGCAGGTGGGTGGCGATGGCTTCAGTGAAGTCTAAAGGAGGGAATTGAGGAACCAAGAGGAGGCCACAGAGACTAATCACACTTACTATGCAGAATTAGGGATACGGATAAAGTGTTTATAGAACATGAAGATGGCAACTACAGAAGACCCAGTGGGTTAGAAACATCAATTTCCTGAAGCATTTTAAGCAGAGAAGGTGCTTGATTATTTTAATCCTTCAAAGGAAAGATGCCTTCTTCATGCTTTCCAGATGATTAAATGGATTTCTGAAGGTGATTTTAACTTTGCAAATTTTACCTTATGTGCTAAACTTAAAATTTACCCCCCGCCCTCCCACCCGCCACCAGTACCCCTAATGACATCTTAACTTCGTAACAACCCTGAGAGGGAGACAATAGTATCTCTCCACTTTACAGATAGCAACACTGAGGCACAGAGAGGTTCAGTGACTGTCTTAGTATCACATAACCATTGAGTGGCTGAGAGGAGAGGAGAACCCAGGTTCTCTGACACCAGCACATCTGCTCTTGAGCCCTTGTGCTCCCATACCTCCTGCTGTCAGCATCCTGACAACTTCAGAGGGAAATTTGCCCTTAAAAATATTTACAAGTAAGTTATAGAGGGTTTAACTGGAGGCATTCCTCTGTTGTTTTTGTGTTAGATACATTCTGATATTGCAGAAGAAAAAGGACTAAAAATTACATACAAATACACCGGAAAAGGGATCACAGAGCCACCTTTTGGCGTGTTTGTCTTTAATAAAAACACTGGAGACTTGAACATTACCCGCATTCTTGATCGAGAAGAAACACCGTATTTTCTGGTAAGACCAATTTTACATTTATTTGTTTGGAGTTTTTCTTTGGTAATAGTTATGGTTCGTTTTATTAATTTATTTATTTATTGATCCCTGCTAGTTCAATTACCTTAGCTTAAATCTAATCTCTGCTATTATTTGTGTCATGATTTCAGCTGATGGGTTACGCTTTGGATGTAAGAGGAAACAACCTAGAGAAACCATTAGAACTCCGCATTAAAGTTCTCGATATCAATGACAATGAGCCAGTGTTCACCCAGGCCGTCTTTGCTGGGTCTATTGAAGAGCTGAGTGCAGCACGTAAGAGTCTATTATTTTTATGAATGAATACCCAAGGTCATTTTCTCCTCATCGTGTAACTGAACACTAAGTCCTCTCTCTTAATGGAGGCTGAGTATTGCCCACAGGACAAATAATAGTAAACGTATTGCTCTAAGTTTGGACTTAGAAAGACTGCCTTTTTTGTGATAAGTTCAAAAGACTTTACATGGCATCTTTTTTACCCTGAGAACAGATGTGGTAGACTGACGTGACAGGTTAGGTCACTAGCAACTCTTCTGCCCTGTAGCAGGGAAGCAGCCATGGACAATATGTAAACAAATGGGCGTGGCTATGGTCCAGTAAAATCTTATTTACAAAGCCCGGTGACCGGCTGGCTTTGGCCCACTGGCAGTAGTTGGCTGACCTTTGGCTTACATTATTTCTCCCGTCAGATTTCTTGACAGCATTGTTAATGCACTCTCCATATGAAGACTTGCAGGAGAGATTCCTCTTAGATCATAGTGTAAAGAATAGCCGTGCTTCTCCTGAATTGTTTGTATTTTTAAAAGTATGTATTTGTATCTGTTCAAACTGCTTTCTTTGTATTGGTTATTAAAATTATTATAAATAAATTTGCAGCCCTCCTGTAGCAAGTGTTCAGGACTGCACCCCAAGAATTGGACGTGCTGACCTCAGCCTAGCCCTCATCATGTTTTTTCTACTCCTATACTCCATTCACACTTACTTCCTCATCCAAGTAAATCTTTTGATTTTGGTAAACTGTGAGTTTGATGCATCTGAAATCCTTTTGGGAACGAGCTGAAATTATAAGTAAAGTAACAGCGTATATAAGTGTCTTAAAGTTGAGTTTCATCTTGGACACCCTGTTTCTAATGCCAGATACACTTGTGATGACAGTCATCGCAACAGATGCGGATGAGCCCAATACCATGAATTCTAAAATTTCCTATAGAATTGTGTCTCAGGAGCCTGCTTCTTCTCCAGTGTTCTACCTAAATAAAGACACAGGGGAGATTTATACGACCAGTGTTGCCTTGGACAGAGAGGTAAATTAATATTTGTTGTTACTCATCTTTAAACTATAATCCTTTCACATTCTCCTCTCTATTTCTTTTTTTTTCTCCCTCTTTTCCTACTTTGTTCTATATTCCTCATTCATGGGGTAACTCCTGAAATTATCCTTTTTTAGGGATGCGCTGTCTAATATGGTAGCCATTAGCCATAGGAGGCCATTGAGCACGTGGTCTGTGACTAGTCCAAATTGAGATGTGCTGTAACTGTAAACTATCCACCAGATTGGGAAGACCTGGTGTGAAAAAAGGCATGTAATGTAATTATCATCTTGATAATTTTTTGTTGCTTACATGTTGAAATGATAGTATTTTGGATACTGTAGGTAAAATATAATATATTTGTTTAAAATTAGTATTGCCTATTCTTTTTACTATTTTAAGTTGGCTGCTAGGAAATTTTAAATTATGTAGGGACAGCAGTGTTCTAAGGCCTCTCCAGTCAGGATTCTGTTTGCTAGAGAGTTCTAAAGCAATGTTCCTTAATTTGTGTTTCTGTAATGAAATTTCAGGAGTCTGCTTTACTTCAAATATATATACAGAGGGAGGGAAAAAATTGAAATAGGAGTCCTACTTACGGTAATAGAAATATTTATAAAGGAAAGAATTATTATAAATCCCAAATTGGAGGAAAATTTGCGTGAGTTTCCTAGAGAAGCTGTTCCCTCAAACGTTTCACTTTTATATTTCTAACTCAAAGGGAAAATTTTAGATGAAAAAGGGAGATATAGGATTTTTTTAAATGCTGCATACGTGAAGGGTTTAACAGTGTGCACGAGTAAAATGTTGATGATCCTAAGAACACTGAATTGTCATCAAATATAAAGCATCGTCCACGTGCAGTCAGTGTATTTTGCATTACTTCGAAAATTATTTGACTCTGCCTAGAGAGGGAGAGCATTGTGCCCAGAATTACTATTGGAATCTTTGCAAAATTAAAGAATATTGTTACTCCTAAAATTCTGCTCTGCACTTTTCACATAAAATTAGAGTGGAAAAGTATTATTTTGAATTAGTAGAGTGATTTTTTAACAAGATACTGTCTCTGAAAACCATAGAATGTTTAGCCAGTAATCGTGGCCGCCACTAATTGGGCGTTTACCATGTGCCAGTTGTTATTCCAAGCCTTTTACATAGATTAATCCATTAAATTCACCTAGGAACCCTGGGAGGGAGATCTAATTATTATCCCCATTTTATGCAGAAGGAAACCAAAGGTCAAAGGGATTAAGTGTGTGTCCAACACAGGTAATAAGTGACAAAGCCAGAATTGGAACGCAAGCAGCTGGCTCCAGAGCCTTTGCTGTCCTGCCTTTCACTGAGCGGTTCTGCCCCACCCAGGACCCCCATGCATTGGTACTGGCTGCCTGGTTCCTTCTTAAACTCCAGTCATACTGAAGGGGGCCATCGTAAGGGAGCATGTTGAAGAGAAGGATTCACTTTGGATTAACATCCAAGATGTTGCTCTCTAGACACATTCTCTAAAAATCATGTCTTTCGAGATGTCTGGACAAAGTTCACCAGGTTTTGCCTTCCCTGGCCGTTTTCTTGGGAACTAGATTTTCCTAGCTTAACTTTAGCTGAGCATGAGATGTAGGGCAGACAGGACCAATTCCTACAGTCCTGCCATCACTTCTGGTGTAGAGCAAACTACATTTTGAACACCCCCCTGTGCACAGAGTGCATTAAGGAGAGACTTATCTCCTGATAATATCACCAATGGTACCTTTAAGAATTTGACTATCAACAACTCCTCTAGGGTTTTCTGCCCTTCTGGAAAAGCTCTGATGGCAAGTAAACAGCATCTTCACACAAATAACAGCAGATCATGAAACTTACTTATGAATAAAATATACTGTGGTTCCTTCCCTTGGTGACAAAGTGAACTAAAAACCAGATTTGGGAAGCGATTCATTTTCATCCCAGCTGGATGTTTTTCATTGCCCTGCAGGAACACAGCAGCTATACTTTGACAGTAGAAGCGAGAGATGGCAATGGACAAATCACGGATAAACCAGTGACACAAGCTCAAGTTCAGATTCGTATTTTGGATGTCAATGACAATATACCTGTAGCCGAAAAGGAAACGGTAACTATTATTTTTATAACAAATATACCTACTTATTCATATTTTAGTCCGAAGAACATATCATGTATGTTTGTGTTACATTAAAATAAACATCATATGTTCATGTTTTGCAGTATGAAGGGACGGTTGAAGAAAATAAAGCCAATGTAGAAGTTATACGCATTAAAGTGTTCGATGCAGATGAAATAGGCTCTGATAATTGGTTAGCAAATTTTACATTTGCATCAGGAAACGAAAAAGGTTATTTCCACATAGAAACTGATACTCAAACTAATGAAGGAATTGTGACCCTTATTAAGGTAAGTACTTAGTGTTCAAAACTGGAATGGGAGAAGTTGGTGCAGAGGAGGCAACTGATATATTTTGAGCCCCAAACACTTACAAATGCTTTACATTCTCATCTAACTGGCGTCACAGTTGTTTGAGATAGGAGCTATCCCTTTTTGCCCAGGTTCTGTGTTTAGTAAGTGGTCACAGTACAGTTCAAATTCAGATCAGGGGACTCTGATGCTAACCTGGCAGCATGATACAAGCATCATTATTGCTTAGCACTCTTCTGGTCTTCCTTGCAGCCTGTGCCTGACTATGGCATTCCCATGTCATGACTTCTTGCCTCTACTGAGTATGCCCCAACTTACTCTGTCTTATTGGATCAACTTAACAGTAAAGCCAAACCTCATTAATGACATCTAAAAACAAAAGCTGTAATAACTTGATAAAGCCCTCATGTAGTTGTCCTTATACTTATGTGTGCCTAAGAATCACCTAGTAAAGCTATATTCCAAAAATGCAGATTTCTTGGCCCTATCATCGATAATTCTGATTGAGTTGGACTCAGGAACTTACCTTCATAACAAAAATCCACTTGTGATTCTAATATAAGTAGTATGACGGTCACATTTTGAAAGCCAGTGGCCAAACCTCTTGTGCTTAATTGAATCAATGAAGGAAAAATTAAGTAGTCTTATTAAACATATGGGTCTTATACATTTGAAACCCATTACCCCCACAGAATCTCTTTAAGCAGAAATTACAGGATGGATTTTTATCTGGTAGAATAAGTAAGGAAGAAAACAATGTATTTTTAAATGGCTTATGGTAGAATTGCCTTTATCAGATTTTAAAGTAAAATGCAAATCTATAGCTTTCAAAACACTATTCCATTAAGTCACACACAGACAAAAATTGATTCCAGAACTTTCCAGAGTTTTACAAAACTTTAATATATGGCGAAGTAGGTAAAATCTAACAGTGGGAAGAGGAATAATGGTAATATAAATGTATAACAGAGTAGTGAAAAATTAACTTGAAGTTTCACAGTAATAATTCTGGGTACCATTTATCAATAGGCTACTACTGTCTGCATTTAGACTACCTTTATTCAAAGCAGAGAAAACTAGAATAAGATTACCGCGTGTTTAAAGGGAAGACACATTTTATGATTATTGAAGAAATGGATAATGGCATCAGAGACAAAATAGATTTTATTTATTATATCTATCTATATCTGCTTATGTAGAAGTAAGCATACTTTTTAGTCACTGATTCTAGGTGCAACCATGCTTGATGCTTGAGATGAAAAGCCAATAACAGCCATAAGGAGAAGCACTCACTTACTGATAAATGATGGAAGTGCCAGAATAGAAGTATTTGTGTGGTAGCAAAAAAAGGGATATGGTTATTTCTACCAAAGGGGGCATGGACAAAAAATAGTAAAATTAGTATTGAAATGATAGCAGGGGCCAGCCCCATGGTATAGCGGTTAAGTTTACACATTCTGCTTCAGTGGCCCGTGATCCACCAGTTCGGATCCTGGGTGCGGACGTGGCACCACTCATAAGGCATGCTATGGCAGGCATCCCACATATAAAGTAGAGGAAGATGGGCATGGATGTTCACTCAGGGCCAATCTTCCTCAGCAAAAAAGAGGAGGATTGGCAGCAGATGTTAGCTCAGGGCTGATCTTCCTCAAAAAAAATAAAATTAAAAATTAAAAAAAAATAAAATAACAGCAACAGATTGAGAAAATTACAAATTTACTGTCTCAATTCTATAAAGAATTGCTTCCAAATTAGAAAGGCAATAATCAGATTCCATTGCAAGGAAGTTAGACAAAGAAGATCTACAAGTAGCAAATACAGACATAAAAAGATAATCAACTTCATTAGTTATTGGGGAAGATGCAAATTAAAACTATGTGAGATACCACTACACACGTGCTAGAATGGCTGTCGTCAAAAAGACCGGCAACACCGAGTGTCAGCAAGGATCTAGAGAAACTGGAACTCCTATATTTGCTGATGGAAACATAAAATAGTGTAGCTAGTTTGTCAGTTTTTTACGGCATTAAACATAGAGTAGTTATCCAGTGAGCCAACAATTTAGTCCTAGGTGTTCACCCAAGAAAAATAAAAACATCTTATCCATACAAAAACTTGTGTGCAAGTGTTTATAGCAGCTTTTATTCATAATAGTCAAAAACTGCTAACAGTCCACATCTGTCACCTGGTGAGCAGATAAACAAAATGTGGTGTATGTATACAGTAGAATACTGTTGAGCAATAAAAAGAAATAAAGTACTGGTACATGTTACTGGATGAACCTCAGAAACATTGAATTTTGTGTAAGAAGCCAGACACAAAATACTGCATATCATATGATTCCATTTATGTGAAATTTCTAGAAAAGGCAAAATGATGGATGGAGAAAGCAGACGAGTGGTTGCTTGGGGCTAGGGGATGTGAGTAGGAATTGACTGCAGAAAGGCAAAAAGGAACTTTTTGGGGTGATGAAAGTATTCTAAAAGTGAACAGTTGTGGTGTTTGCAAAACCATATAGGTTCACTAAAAATCATCATGCTGCACACTTAAAAAGGGCAAATTTCATTGTAGGTAAATTAGACCTCAATAAAGCTGTCAAAAAAAAGATAAATGAGAACGACAGATACTTTAAACTGTGGAAATAGAGGTAGGGAATCATCACACGAAAAACAGCCTCAGCTTTGTTAACAAATAAATTTAAAACCTTCAATGCTATTAAAAATAGCAAAAATGGAAATGATAAAATATGTTGACAATTGTAAAGAAAATAAGAGTATATGCCCGCATACATTGCTCTTGATGCTGAAAGTTTTTCCATTCTCTTTGGGCATCATGGCTATTTTTAACAAACACTGTGAAATAGCTTTTATGCCCTCAGTACCTAGCTCTTTTTGTTTTTAGCATTGTCTTGGCTTTCCACAGTCTTTGAATACGAATGACAGTGGCTGGAAGATTTTATTTCTCATCCAGCCTACATCATGCCTTCAAAACAAGCATGTGAAGTGCAAAAGCAACTTAAAAAGAAAACATAGAGTGTATTTTCTGTAGTCATATCTGTTGTGTGCTTGTCCCAACACCATAGTGTCCCATATAAAAAAAGAGGCAGGAAAAGTTGTTATCCATCAAAAACCCTACAGAGAGGATAAGAAATTTCATAACAAATCTTCCAAAAACAAAAGTGAACCGCTTTGCAGTAATTCATGTAAACACATGTAATATATGTAATGTTATACTAAAGAAATAAGCATAAATGGTCAGTGCATCCAAATGGTCAAGGCCACTAGGAATAAAGCAGCAGGACCTAAATAAACTTTGACTAGATACTTCTTTTAGTAGTAGGATGTAGCTCAACAGAGGAAAAATGCTCTGTATAAAGATGTGCAGAGCAGTATTAATTATATTTAAAAATTGCCAGTACTCCAAATGCCCAGTAATAGAATGGCTAAGTAAATTATATCTAAATCATAGAATAAAATAGAAAAGTTTGTAAAAAGAAAATGGACAAATTGGAACATAAAATATGCATACAGTGATATACTGATTATATCAAGTGTACTTTCTAAATACCACAGTTCACAATGAATAGCATATTTGGAGGAAGGTTCATTTTTTATGGCATTAATCGCAAACCAGATATTAATAGACATTATGGTAGAAAGGAGGGGCGGTAGGTTCTTTGTTTAAACAAGTTTCTAAAGCCCTGGGTTTAACAAAGTTAGACGTCGTCTTTCTTCCAGGAGGTCTCAGTTCTTGCTCTGCTAGTGTGCAGTGAAAGTCGGTGTGCGGGGAGCAGAGCTGGCAGTGCTGCCACTGCTTAGTGGCCCTTTTCACCAGAACACCCCCACAGAGCACAGTTTAAGGAATACTCATTTATCTTAAATGTCCATTCATGTTTTTCATTAAGAAAAAAAATCACTTCAAATTGTCAAAAAGTATACATTTTTAAAATGATTTTGACCTTTAAAAAATTAATTAGGGATGCTTCCTAAACATTCTTAACATTTAGGAATCTCCAGATTGACAGAGACTTTTTAATTGCATGGTATTGGTATGAGAGTTGGAATACTCAGTGCCACTGTATCTCCCACGTGTGAAATTATGATGTCTACATTAAAACCACGTGTGTGTGTGTGTGTGTGTGTTCTATGTGGGTTCTGGTTGTTTTCTCTTTTAAAAGAACTTCTTTTGATTTTGCCTTTCTAGGAAGTAGATTATGAAGAAATAAAGAATCTTAACTTCAGCATTATTGTCACTAATAAAGCAGCATTTCACAAATCAGTTAAGAATAAATATAAGCCTATATCCATTCCCATCACGGTAAAGGTGAAAAATGTGAAAGAAGGCATTCATTTTAAAAGCAGCACAATCTCAATTCGCACTAGCGAGAGCATGGATAAAGCAAGCTTAAGCCGAACAATTGGAAAATTTGAAGCTTTCGATGAAGACACTGGAAAACTAGCCCAAGTAAGGTAAGAGTTATTAATGTATCTCCTCATTTTTAATTACTTTAAATGCCCATTTTCAAAAACTCATAATGAAATGTGGACTCTTCACTTCTTCCCACTCCACATTATAATTCCCCAAAGGTCTGTAGATTAAATTCCCCAGAGTTGTACCTGTCACTGAGAGGAAGGGAGAAATTTCCCCAGGCTTCCTTCCCTGCACCACCTGAGTGTGAGGCAGACGCTGGGTCCCTCGCCTCGGAACAGTTCTGGCTAGAGAAGGTTAAAAGCAGCAAAGAGAACATTCAGAAAGAAACTTTCTAAAATCTGTCTTATTTCCTGAAAGGGTATTAGAGGTAAGAAAGGAGCAAATAAAATTTACTGCTTATTCTACTCTACACAAGTTTGGTTAAGAAAATAGCTGCATGGGGGCTGGCCCCGTGTCTGATGGTTAAGTTCATGCGCTCCACTTCAGCGGTCCAGGGTCTGCCAGTTCGGATCCTGAGCACAGGCCTAGCACCGCTCCTCAAGCCGTGCTGTGGAGGCATCCCACATAGAAGAACTAGAATGAACTACAAATAGGATATACAGCTATGTACTGGGGCTTTGGGGAGGAAAAAAGAAGAAAAGAGTTGTGTAATGTATTTTCATATGGTGAAACCAGTTTTATTTGTACCTAAATCTTGGAAATTAATATTCATTTAAACCATGCTATTTGGTTCAGGGATTGATGGACCTTTTATAATGTGTGTCTTGATTGTGGCGACTTTTATTCAGAATATATTTTTGAGAAGCTACTAGATGCCACCACTGTGCTAGAAGGGACTGGATTGTTCCCCCTCTATAGTGACACCTTAGGTTTGCATGATACGTTGAAATTTGCAAAGTTAATTTCCATCTTACATCTCAGAAGCATACTATGGAAAGACAACTCTACAGAGCTATTATTTATGGAATTCTAGTTACAGTGATTCTGGTTGAATTAAAAGAAGCCGCACATGGTACCCGGACACACAGCTTGTGTGCCTTTCTGCTATCAGTGCCAGAGTTGCTTGGTTTCTTGACTGTCCCCGGGCATGTGCCCCTGGGTGCCAGTACTTCATATAACGTTGTATTTAGATGCATGGCCAACTGTATCAAGAATGGGAATGTAGAGGAAACTCTTTACGAGAGTCTCTTTCCTTTTAATGAAATTCATCAGCAAATAATTTTTTCCCAAAATAATATTAACAAACAACTTCCGCTGTGTTTTCTGGAGTCTTGGTGACCCTTTTTGCCCACCCTCTGTGCAGGAAGTCAGTCCTGTTTCTCTTGAGTTTTTTAGTCTGGTTTTTATTTCCATGGCTCTAAACCTAACAAGGCAGTCCTAACTGAATCCCCAGAATTGAGGATGGATGTTCCATATGATCATTTCTTCTGCTGTCCACTGATAGGCTTATATGTTCTAATGAATTACCCTCCAATAATATTGTGGCTATCTATTGAAACTTCTGTTTACCCCCTAGCTGTTAATTTGTGCTGCCTTTTTTTTTTTTTTTTTTTTTTTTTGCTGAGGAAGATTTGCCCTGAGCTAGCATCTGTTGCCAGTCTCCCTCCTTTTTCGCTTGAGGAAGGTTAGCCCTGATCTGTGCCAGTCTTCTTCTATTTTGTATATGGGTTGCCGACACAGTGCGGCTGATGAGTGGTGTAGGTCTGTGCACAGGACCCGAACCTGCAAACCCAGGCTGCCGAAGCAGAGCATGCCAAACTTAACCACTACACCACGGGGCCGGCCCCTTGGCTGCTATTTTTGTTAAGAGCTATGAATATTTCAAAAGATATATTTTGCCTGGAAAAACAATGAACCATGCTTCTTTATTTCTCAAAGTATTTTCTTTTATTCTTTAGCATAAAATTATAGAGCTTTAGATTGAGAAAGATCAATTAGATCCTACTATTTTACAGAAAAAGAATGAGAGATACAGCTAAGTTAAATTATTTTCCATTGTTCACCTAAGTAATTAGTGTTGGTATTTACAAATGCTGATAAGGACGACAGAAGAATTATTCCCTTAACTTTTTCATAATTTACTATTTTACTGATTATTCATATGTATCAGTTGTTTATGGATATTTGACATAACGTGAGCTGCCGTCTTACTTTGATGATGTCTGATTTTCACAATAGAGAAGAACAGTTAGAAAATTCCATAAATGAAATTGCAGGAAACATTCCATTGTGAAATGTGATCGTTATTACTATGACTCTGCCTTTATTATAGGTATGAATGTGGGAAACCACTGATGGCAACCAAGTCCAAGCTTTAAAATTCCAGACATGAAATTCAGACATACTTGTGAAGATCCAAATCTATTATTTCCCCATAGAAATATTAAAAGGCAGAAGAATTTAGTTTAAGTGTATAATTGGAATTTTTTACAATAGCAGTATAAATAATTATTGCTATAAATTAGCCACTCATTCCTGTGTGCCTAAACCAACACTTTGTAGAAAATAAATTATCAATTTGACTGAACCAAGATACTCATATATTTGGTCTATATTTGTATTGGGTTATATTTTAAACTCAATGGTATTAAATTACATACATTTCTGGAGACATAATGTGAACATTCTCCTTGCCCTCCCAAAGCTGTCTCTTTCCACACTAGCTCTCCTTTACTCACTTTATCAGCATTGTTTTCAGTTTTAACTGTTTCTACCTGAAAGAAGCCTATTGCTCCTAACAATCAACATTACCCCCAAAATTTTAAAGTACTTTCATTTAAGGCATTCATTGATTTGTAAAACTGACATTTAAAATATTGATAATATGTCAATAAACCATAGAATGTAAGACTACTTTTCTCCATCAGTTCTTGTTGGGTAACTAAGTTCTTCTCCAAAGGTTTAGCCCAGGTTTGTGGGAGACTAGATCAACAGCTGTGGGACAGACTGCAGAGCAACTGGCAAATGTCCTGGGTTAGAGGGGGATGTGGCCTTTGCATTTATGTCTTGGGTATGTTAGAGAAATAAGGAAAGTTCCAACTGAAGTGTAATATACAGTAAAGGGAGGGACTTTTAGTATAGTTTCAAGAAATTTAAAACATTCCCCACTAAGGCCTGTAACAAGAACGTTTATGATGAAGCAAAAAGTAAGCTGGAAAGAGTTGTAGATATTAGAGATTCTCAATTTATCCAGAATCCAAAATTAATTTTGTTTGTTTTATAACAGATATGCCAAACTCGAAGATATAGACAATTGGATCTCTGTGAATTCTGTCACATCTGAAATTAGACTTGTAAAAATTCCTGATTTTGAATCCAGATATGTCCACAATGGTACATACACAGCTAAGATTGTGGCTATATCGGAAGGTAAGTTATTAAGTAGATATGTTTCTTGGTTACGTGTATTTAGATTTTATTTTCCAACACCAAAGTTTTGATCTTGTAGAAAAACCAAATCTCTCCAACAGATAAGCCTTGACATTTCTACTTAGTGCATTAAAAGAGATTACTTGATCCAAATATGAAAACATATCTAGGATACGGAATGTCCTAATTTGTTGGCACCTTCTCTTTACCAGATTGGCAAGAGGATTCAAACTATGTGCATTGTCAGCAATATCACCAGAATATATGTATTGTTTCTTTCCTATTTTTAAGATTATCCCAGAAAAACCATCACTGGCACCATTGTTATCACAGTTGAAGACATCAATGACAATTGCCCCACACTGATCAACCCAGTGCAGACTGTCTGTGACGACGTGCAGCATGTGAACGTGACTGCACAGGACCTAGATGGATACCCATACAGCTGGCCTTTCAGTTTCTCCATCATTGACACACCAGCTGGAATGGCAGAAAGATGGAAGATCGTACACCAAGAGAGTAAGAAAAATCATTGGACTACATATTTAAATATTAAACTGTTAGAAATCTAAAATCTTCGTAATACAGGCTGTGGTTTTTTTTTTTCATAAAGTGTATTTCCAATACAGTTTTTTAAAGGAGTTTATAAAATTAAATTCTGACCATCAGGCGGACTGTCTTTTATCTGCCTATAATAAATAACCCATTTGGAGTAACAGAAAAGGAGAGAAGAAAAATGGCCTAATGTCTTAGAGATAGCTGGATATTCTCTAAATTGTTCTTAAAGTAGCTGTTTCATCTTGTGAGTTTAGGAGTACCTTGCGTGTCTTAAGCACCGCAATCAGAGTAGGTGCCATCTAAAAATCTTGACATATGGTAACAATTTCATTAAAAATAACATTTATTGATCACTCACCATGTGCCAGGCACTCTGCTGGCACTTCTTATGCATCATTGCATTTAATCCTTATCCAATAACATTATTTTCTCACCACAGCTGAGGAAACTTTGGCTTACCCAGAGTTAAGTAGCTTGTTCAAAGTCACAAAGCTCATAAGTGAGGGACACAACGCAACGAAGTGTCAGTTACTGGCCCCCCCATGCCAGATGGCCATGTGTATATATCCATATCTTGGACATATCCCCCTTGTTGACATGAGCTTTTGGGTTCCCTTCAGGGTAGTTTTTGAATGCAGAAAAACTTATCCAGAAGATCATTTTGATCTAAACAATTAGTGTTCATTTCATAAAAGTTTCAAATATAATACCCAAGTTTTTCTTAGTTTGCAAGTTTATTGTTACTTTAAGTCTAACCAATTTTTGCAGTCATTTTAAAGAGGCTTTGAATGATGTTTCGTCCAATTTACAAATTAAACACCTTCAACATTTCAAGCTATATTCGTAAGTTTAGTATATTGTTTCCTTTTTGTGTATTTCAGTGATCTGAATTAATAAAGAAAACCTTCCCATGATCTCTGTACTCCAAAATTCCTGTGAAGTTAACTTAGAAATGCATTGACCCTGAAATTCTCCTCGGTGGTCCAATACCAAACAAACCAGTGATATTTCAACCTAAAACCACAGGTCTAAATCAGTAACACAGTTACGGGCATACCGTTTTATTGTGCTTCACTTTACTACGCTTTGCAGATAATTACATTTTATACAAATTTAAGGTTCGTGGCAACCCTCAAGCAAGTCTGTCAGCGCCATTTTTCCAAGAGCATTTGCTCACTTCATGTTTCTGTGTCACATTTTGGTAATTCTCGCAATATTTCAAACTTTTTCATTATTACTATATTTGTTATGGTGATCAGTCATCTTCGATGTTACTATTGTCATTGTTTTGGAGAGCCGTGAACCACGCCCATAAAATTTTGACAGTGAACTTAATCGGTAAATTTGTGTGTTGTGACTGCTCCACTGACCGGCCATTCCCCCATCTCTCTCTCTATTCCCTGAGACACAACCATATTGCAATTAGGTCAGTTAATAATCTTCCAGCAGACTCTAAGTGTTCCAGTGAGAGGAAGAGTCGCACTTCTCTCACTTTAAATGAAAAGCTAGAAATGATTAAGCTTAGTAAGGAAGGCGTGTTGAAAGCCGAGATAGGCCAAAAGCTAGGTGTCTTGTATCAAACAGTTAGCCAAGTTATGAATGCAATGGAAAAGTTCTTGAAGGAAATGAAAAGTGCTACTGCAGTCAACACACGAGTGATAAGAAAGCTAAACAGCCTTATTGCTGATCTGGAGAAAGTTTCAGTGGTCTGGATAGAAGATCAAACCAGCCACAACACTCCCTTCAGCCGAAGCCTAAGCTAGAGCAAGGCCCTAACTCTCTCCAATTCTGTGAAGGCTGAGAGAGGTGAGGACGCTGCAGGAAAAAAGTTTGAAGTAGCGGAAGGTGATTCATGCAGGTTTAGGAAGGAAGCTGTCTCCATAACGTGAAAGTACAAGGAGAAGTAGGAAGTGCCGATGTAGAAGCTGCAGCAACTTAGCCAGAAGATCTAGCTAAGATCGGTAATGAAGGTGGCTACACTAAAAAACAGATTTGCAATGTAGACAAAACAACCTTATAGTGGAAGAAGATGCCATCTAGGACTTTAACAGCTAGAGAGGAAGTCTGTGCCTGGCTTCAAAGGACAGACTGATTCTCTTGTCAGGGCTAATGCAGCTTGTGACTTTAAATTGAAACCAGTCTAAATCTACTCTGTGCTCTGTAAATGGAACAACAAAGCACATCTGTTTACAACATGGTTTACTGAATATTTTAAGCCCACTGTTGAGACTTACCCCTCAGAAAAAAAATTCCTTTCAAAATGTTACTGCTCATGGACAACGCACCTGGTCATCCAAGAGATCTGATGGAGATGTACGAGATTAATGTTGTTTTCATGCCTGCCAACACAACGTCCATTCTGCAGCCCATGAATCAAGGAATAATTTCAACTTTCGATTCTTACTATTTAAGAAGCACATTGCATAAGGATATAGCTGCCATACGTAGTGATTCCTCCGATGGATCTGGGCAAAGTAAATTGAACCTGGGAAGGATTCACCATTCCAGGTGCCATGAAGAACGTTTGTGATTCATGGGAAGAGGTCAAAATATCAGCATTAACAGGAGTTTCGAAGAATTGGATTCCAATCCTCCTGGATGACTTTGAGGGGTTCAAGACTTCAATGCAGGAGGTAACTGCAGATGTAGTGGGAATAGGAAGAGAGCTAGAATTAGAAATGGAGCCTGGAGATGTGACTAAATTGCTGCGATCTCATGATAAAACTTGAACGGATGAGGAGTTGCTTCTTATGGATGAGCAAAGAAAGTGGTTTCTTGCGATGGCATCTTTTCTTGGTGAAGATGCTGTGAAGACTGTTGAAATGACAACAAAGGATTTGGACTGTTACGTAAACTTCGTTGATAAAGGAGCAGCAGGGTTGGAGAGGACTGACTCCAATTTTGAAAGAAGTTCTGTGGGGAAAATGCTATCAAACAGCATCGCATGCTGCAGAGAAATCATTCATGAAAGGGTCAATCGATGTGGCAAACTTCATTGTTGTCTTATTTTAAGAAATTGCCACAGCCACCCTAACCTCCCGCAACCACCACGCGGATCAGTCAGCAGCCATCAACACTGAGGCAAGACCCTTCACCAGCAGAAAGATTGCTGCTCACTGAAGGCTACTCACTGATGGTTAGCATTTTTTAGCAATAAAGTTTTCTTTTTTTTTTTTTTGAGGAAGATTAGCCCAGAGCTAACATCTGCTGCCAATCTTCCTCTTTTTTGCTGAGGAAGACTGGCCCTGAGCTAACATCCATGCCCATCTTGCTCTACTTTATAGTGTAGGATGCCTGCCACAGCATGGCTTACCAAGTGGTGTGTAGGTCCGCACCTGGGATCCAAACCAGCAAACCCTGGGCCGCTGAAGCAGAACATGCAAACTTAACCGCTGCACCACCGGGCCAGCCCCCAGCAATAAAGTATTTTTTAATTAAGATATGTACATTGTTTTTTAGACATAATGCTGTTGCAAACTTAATAGACTACAGTATAGTGTAAACATAACTTTTATATACACTGGGACACAAAAACATTCTTGTGACTCACTTTATTGCAGTGGTTTGGAACCAAACCTACGAGATCTCTCAGGTTTGCCTATACATGTGTTAAATTGGAGCTACAAAGCTGTCATATTAATAGGGCTAATTTTCCTAAAAATATGACAAATATATAAACACAACAAATACAAATAAATTCTTTACAAAAATATTCAAACTGTGTCTTTAATTTGCTTAAACATTTCTATACTTAATTCAAAGTCTTCTTAGGGTTTGTGTACTTACTTGAAGAAGACAGCTATGCCCTCAGTTAACTCAGATTTTCTCTCCACTAAGGATGACAGTCACTGTCCTGATTAATTGAGGTTACTCCAGATCAAGTTTTCAGCTAGCATGAGCCCTGGGGGGGCAGACATCCAGATGATTCTTCTTATGGTAATTAAGTCACAGGCATCAAAACTTGAACAGTGGTTGGTCTCCTGGCTCATGGTATCTCCTTCTGGACTCACAGAGGCCTGGGACTCCCGCCTCAGCTGAACACTGGAGTGGAGTTTGCCTTTCTTTGCCTAAGATATGTGAATGTGTTTTGCATTGAACTTGCTGGGATTCCAAGACTTTTTTATTTTATCTAAGAAACACGTGAGTTTGGGAGATGCCAGGCACTGTTCTCAGCACTTGAGTGATATTAACAACCCTAGAAGTTTGGCCCTGCTGTGGTCAACATTATATAGATGAGGAAACCGAGTTTGACTGGTATTCTCAAGGTCACAGCTTGTTAAGAGCTGGGGCTGGGATTTGGGCCCAACTAGACTAGCTCTGGAGTCTCTGCCTTTATGCTGTGCTGCCTCTCCAGACACACAAATGGATTTCCTATCTAAAGATAAAGGGGTTGGAATTTGATAGGTTCTTGAATTTTTCATAGTCTTAGAAACAAAACACTCTTAAAGATATACATGTTCGAGTGTTATAACAGGAGGTCACTGAGATTATACTTCATTTATCTAGGCACTTTAGAGGGAAGATTCTGTAAGCCAGGCTTTTTTCTCTTTGGTTACGTAATAAGGTGATTGGCCAACTGTCATGATAATAAATAGTCCTATCTGTTTGTATTTATTGGGGAAAATTTTAAAATACAGAGACCAATAAGGTGGACACCCTTGTACCTACTACCTAGAATTAAAAGAATGTTACCAAAGGAATATTTGTCAGCCTCTTTTTTTATGATAAAGTACAAGTCCTGCTGTGTCCTTCGTCCCGTCCCCCCCCCCCCCCCCCCCCCGCCTACCCCCTCAGAACCAATCGTTAATTTAGTCATATCCTTCCAGGCCATGTTTTCCTGGATTTTTTTTATGAGCTCATATTTCTTAAGTGAATGATTAGGTGCTTTCCTCACATCTCCAAAGCTTTCGGGATGATTTAATAAGTATATTTCTAGCTGTGCAGATGAAATTCCACAAAACTTGGGCCTTAAAATGAGAAGAGGCTGTCTTTTAGCTCCAAAAATAAATAAAAGCAAAAACCCAAAACACTTCATTTTTATCTTTATATTTATCCGTCTTTACATGTCTTGAAGGCAAATTATTTTTTAATGTTATACATGTATCAGATAATGTTTCAACTATTCTAAGTGATTGTTTTTACTCATATGAAAACTGGTCATTATTTTTATTCATGTGAAGGAAAAATTTAGAAATAATCATCAGTCACATTTAAAAAAAAGTAAGATGAAAGGTCATTCACACAACGCTTCCTGTGTAATATTCTTGCCAAAAATGTATAACCTGAATCCAATCATGAGGAAACAATCAGACAAATTCAAACTGGAGCATTCTTTGAAATAAGTGGCCTCCAAAAACATCAAGGTCCTGAAAGGCCAAAAAGGAGATTAGGACTGTTCTAGATTATTAACAGAAACTAGGATGACAACTAAATGCAATTGCCTAATCCTTGATTGGATCCAGGATCAAAAAAGAAAACAGAGAAAAACAGAGAACTATATAGGACTTTATTACTACAATTGAAAAGTTTGAATATGGGTTATATATTAGATAGTAGTATATCAATAATAAATTTCTAAAGAGGGCTGATGTCCTTTGGTCTTAGAAGGTATATGCTGAAGAATGTCATGATATATGCAACTTGAAAGAGTTCAGGGAAAAAAACGTGTGTGTAGAGAGAGAAAGTATTGTTGTAAAATGTAAACAATTTGTGAAGGGTATATCAGTATTCATTGTAATATTCTTTCAACTTTTCTGTAGATTTGAAATTTCTCAAAATGTTGAGTATACAGTGTTGGGAACAAAAAGGAGGGGACTAAATGAAACAAGATTGGCCCATTGTTGAA
Source organism: Equus caballus (assembly GCF_041296265.1). Classification (NCBI taxonomy): domain Eukaryota; kingdom Metazoa; phylum Chordata; class Mammalia; order Perissodactyla; family Equidae; genus Equus; species Equus caballus. The sequence goes on from NC_091691.1 coordinate 60,869,523, forward strand.
AATTACTAAACCTGGAAATGGATACCATGGGGGTTAATTGTGCTCTTCTCTCTATTACTGTCTGTTTGAAAATTGCCCTAATAAAGTTTTTTAAAGAAATGGTAAAATAAAGACCATTCATCGGAAATGTCACTTAACTCACCACTTGTTTGTCACTCTATTCCCAGTACATGGAACAGTTCCTAGCATTTGGTAGACCACACGTATTTGCTAAAATTAATCATAAAAGTAAGGTGTGTACAAATCCAATCCTTTGCTATTAACCTGCCTATTTGGAGTGTCTGCACTAACTTTGTGAAGCACCTAGTGTGAATTCAATAGAGAAGTTGAGGAAGAATAAAACTAACTGGAGCTAAAGATTATTAGCAATTAAAGAATGTTTCTGTAACTTAATCTCACGCCTTCCATGGTAATTGCTCATTTTTATTTCCTTTTGCCTCCTGCCCGCCTAGGTACCAGTGTGTTACTGCAACAAAGCGAACGAAAGCTTGGGAGAAGTGAAATTCCGTTCCTGATTTCAGATCGTCAGGGCTTCAGTTGCCCTGAGAAGCAGACCCTTGATCTCACGGTTTGCAATTGTCTGGATGGCGGTGGGTGTGTAGAAGCACTGCGTGACTCCTATGTTGGCCTGGGACCCGCGGCAATCGCGCTAATAATTTTTGCTCTTCTGCTCTTGCTACGTAAGTGTCTTAAAAGCCACTCTTTGGCTCTTTTAGTAACTTACTTGTTACTCGTTAGAGTCGTAACTTACTACTCGTGCTGTGTTAGTGTAGTGGTCATTGATTTCTTTAGAGTTATTCTTTAACTACACTAGAACACTTTTGAGGGTGAATAGGGGAATAATCATTGATCAGTGATAAATTCACCAAAAGTTATTGTAGCACGCTTCAGAATTTTGTTTTATAAAAATGAATCATTTGCTGATTAAAATAACCAAGGTTGTTAGGCATACTCTTCAACACCCTTGTAACAGAAACCTCGTTGGTGTCCCCAGTTTGATAGCTCTGTGATGGAGGGATGTTGTCTCTTCTTCACTGCCCAGTGCCCAGAACAGTGCCTTGCACATAGGAGGCTCAGAAAAGATTTTTGTTGCAAGAATTTGAGTTATGGATACAAGGTTATTTTAAAAACTCAGCTTATCCCCATGGTTCCTTGCTTTGCACACTCACCGTGTCAGAGCTCCACCTCCCGATACCCTCTTCTTGACTTGGCCCTTCACCAGCTCCAACAATAGACAGACCCTCTGAGCGCTTTGCTCCCCAACACTGACAACCACCTGCCTTCCCTGCATGCCCTCCAAAGACCTGGGGTTTCCTTTCATGGAAAGAACCAAGAATTGCAGCCTGGGGTCATGTGGAATACCACTCCACTTGACCACTGAACATGGGCAGAGGACTCAGCTATTGCAAAGACAGAGGAGGAGCTTGTCAAAGCCATTAGTAGATGTGCCATTGAATGCACAGCACTCAACAGTTTGCAGTGTACTTTTCCACCGTCATCTCTATTTTATGGGTGAAGTACAGACACATGATGGTAAATGACTTGTCTCAGCTTACCAAGTTGTCGGGAAGTAGGTGCTGGAGCTGGGACCAAATCTTTTACCCGGGGGTTCCTTGCACTGCCTTCTCATCTCATATTCCCCGGGGCCTAATATGGCTTTTGGCACATGCAGACATTTGATAAGTATTTGTTGAATTTGTTGAAATTGTTTAATTGCCCCTAGCTGATTTCAATCTTTTTATCACTGACAGTAGGTGCTGTCAACTGTTTTACATAAAAAGGAATCTAGGGGGTAGTCAGTTCATCACTGGACGCTGCCAACTGGGAGTGGCCATGAAAGCTAGTTTGGGGTGGATTGCTGCAGGTGTAGTTAATTCTTTACTACACTGATCACGGGGCCAGCATGGGCCTTCACTTCCTCCTAGAGGTAGAATAAAATTTAAGGAGGGAGTTTTGAAATTTGATTGAATCCTAGATGAAATGTTATATATATAGTCTAAGGGTTTTTAAGGTAGAAGCGCTTTAGAAAATAGTATTTAGGTAATTCACAGGTTAATTGGAACCTCAGTGAGTCCTGCCCTGTGCTAAATTCCATTGTAGGGTGAAGTGGTAAAGTATTAATAGAAGTTCCAATGTTCTAGAATATTTGAATATATTAACATTTTCCTACCCTTAGGAGCTTTTGATTTTTTTTAACACATATATAAATATTTTTTAGATAGTGAATTTTCTCATATTAAAAATTAAAGTGATTTAAAAGAAAATTTAAGTCTTGAAGTTGGTTTTGATGATTTGGATACTATTGAATCCAGTCTTGGTGTTCCATTCGGTAACCAGAGACAGCCTCTGTGATGAACGTGGTCTCTGAATCTGTGAGACTCCCTCATCCTGCCTTCAGGCTTTGGTATAACTCACCCAAAACAAGCTTGATGAGGTTGGATCAGGGGAAGAAAAGAAAAACAGAAAAATAGGGCTGCAAATAAGCAAAGACTGAACTCCAGGAAGAGATACACACATTGCAAAATTACGCAATATGAATTTAGAAATATGTCAGAACTAACCTCCTCTGCACCCAATTTTGTCTCTGTCCAGTTGTACCGCTTTTACTGCTGATGTGCCATTGTGGAGAGGGCGCCAAAGGCTTCACCCCCATCCCCGGCACTATAGAGATGCTGCATCCTTGGAATAATGAAGGGGCGCCACCTGAAGACAAGGTCAGATAATCACATATTGATGTAACTTGTCTTCTTCTCTGAGTTAAAGGGGCCTTGGGAAGTGTTTCTAACGTTTTTCGTCATGAGAGAGTAAAATGGTTATTACAGATTTTATGGATATGCCTTTGTTAAACAAAGGGTTTGAAGGACAGTATAGTTTGTGTTTGTTGCCAGGGCAGAGCTGAAGTGGCTTTGCTCTACTGTGACAGGTCCTGTGTTACAGAGAATGGAAGAAAAAGGTCAAGTAGTAACACAGAGAAAGCACAACAAAGGTGAGAGAGAGCAAAAGTGTGTAGGGATTTAGGATAGAAATTTTGCTCCCAATATTAAATGGGCAACCTTTCTCAACCAGATGCTTTTCCATTGCCATTCTCCTCGATACATAGGGTTGGCAGAGGTGTGCCTACAACCTCATAACAGTTGTAAAACGTTGCAAAATCCCCTCTCCTATCTACTTAATAGCCCTCTCCCATTTTCTCTCTATTGCATCTCCACACTGGGTGTCTCATCAGCATCCACAGTGAGCACCGTGTCTAATAGGATATGATTTAGCATCAGGTGTCAGAGAACTCAGCATAACGGTGGCTTAAGTATAAACCTGGGCCATCCAGGACCAATGTGATGATGTCTCCACAACATGACCCCTGGTTCCTCCTTTCTTGCTATTCCTGCATGGATGAGTTTCATTCCCACACTGTCCTAATGGACCGGACACTAGCTAGTATCCCCACATTCCAACCAGCAGATAGGAGAAAAGTGAAGGAATGCTTTTGAAGAACACTTCCCAGAAGTTGAATACACCATTTCTTCTTGAAATTAAATTAAGCAGAACTTAGTCATCTGGCTAGACCTAGAAGCAGTGGAGGCTTGGAGTTATAGTCTTTATTTGGGGCCTCTATGTGTCCACCTAGAAAAACAAAATAAAGATTTAATAACTGGAGAAGATGCATCAAACTAGAGGAAAGTTGAAATGCCATTGGTGCCAATAGAGCAAATGAACTGAGACCATATTTAAATCATTTTTGTTTTTTCCTTTTGTTATAATCAGCTAACAAAACAAGAAGGTAGAATAGGGATCTTCAGAAGACTCAAATGGAAGTTATTCAACCCAAAATATTTTTCCTGATTTGCCTCTGTGTAGACAGCTTATTCCCTTCATATGCCCACTTAGCTCAGATCCTTCTACCGCCCATCCTGACGCTCCATCCTTCTGACGCGGTTCTCAACTGTATTTGCTGTCACAGGTGGTGTCCTCATTTGTGGCGGCAGATCACGGAGTGCATGTAAGCAGTGGAGTAGGAGGTGTAACAAGCAAGACCATCACCAAAGGAAGTAGCTCTTCTTGCTATACCAAAGGGCATGAGGTGGACGGAAGATGGAGAGAACGCAGACGCCTTATTTCTGTTGACCCCCCCCAGGTTACCGAGTTAACAAGAGTCATAGACTCCGAAACCATTACGACCACAAGAACCACAGGGGCTTCCAGAGACATGACCGGAGCTGAAGCAGCTGCCGTGGCCCTGAGTGATGAGTTCTTAAGAAATTATTTCACTGAGGTAAGGATTTGTTTTTATGTATAGGGGAAAAAAAATTTATATATGAATATGGTATTATTAGGGTAATGATTGCCTCGGATCCAAATGGGACTTTGTTTTTTTTAAAAGAATGCTTCCAGGCAATGAGGAAGAGACGTGACCCACCGAGTCAGTCAGTGGAAATAATAAATGACTCCACAGTCTTACTTCTCACAAAGGCTTATTTCTCACTTCCATTCATATTTTGACCACTTGATGCATGCGGCTCTGCTCCATGTCATCTGCATTCCAAGGCGAATGTCATGTCAAGGGAGCAGATTGTGCCTGGAAAGCTGCTGTCCTTGGGCCACAGGGAACAGCACTGCAGAACCAGGCAGTGTCTCCTAGAGACACTGCCTTTCCTCACTCCCATTTCATTGGCCAGAGTGAGTCACATGACTAAACCAGATGTGAGTGGGTCAGAAAGTATAATCCCTGTGCAGGAGCAGGCTTGATAGGGTTGGGCCTGGTGGAGGGGAGAGAATGTGTGACCTGAAAAACACAATCTGTTATGTCCGTTTAAATTCTCTCTTCCGAATGAGAGTACATGGCTTCACAAAAAATTATGAGGGAAGATGACGAGATGCAGTCAGGTAGCTCTTGCCTGGAATTAGGAACTAGAAGCAGGCGGAGTGACTTTCTTGAGAACAAGGTCCCTGTGTCCCGCCTGGGGATGGGCAGAGTCAGGGTGTCAGGCATCTGAAGGACGCTTGAGACGAGTAGGGGGTGGGCTTCCGTGGAGGCCAGTTTATTTCTGTCCCCTGTCTTCTAAATGGTTGCAAGTTACTGGAGCCCTTCCCCAGTGTCTGCTCCCTTCCACCCTCCTTTCATACCATCTCCTGCCCAGCCCAGGGATCAGCTTGACAGAGACATGATGAGGTCATGTCAAGGGAAATCATTTTTCCCTCCTCTCTCTCACTGCCAAGCTCCATGCTGGTGCCCTGTTTGTTTTATTTTGATTTTTTCTTTCTCCATGCTAATCCTGTTCCAGTCATTCTTGGTTATGTATGTGTGCACAACTTAATTCAGAAATCGTTTCAAATGTATCAGAAAATTTGCAAGAATAATGGAATTTTTAAGCTTTTGTATACTCTTTACCCAGATTACCCAATTGTTATGTTAACATTTTGCCACATTTGCTATTTGCCTTCCCATTCTCTCTCTCACACCCACACGCGTGCACACGCACACACATCCACGCATGCACATTCTCTTGCATTCCCACAGTTACAGTGAACAGATTTAGAGATTTAACAATAGCACATATATTCCTTACTTCAGTTTAGCCAATTATCACAATAATGTCTTTTATAGCCATTTTTTTTCCTGTCCAGGACCTAATTAAGGGTCCTGCTTTCCATTTAGTTGTCTTGACACTTTACTTTAATCTGAAACAGTCTCCTCCACCTTTCTTTGTTTTTCACAATATTAATTTTTTTTCTTTTTCTTTTTCTGAGGAAGATTTACCCTGAGCTAACATCTGTGCCAGTCTCCCTCTATTTTGTATGTGGGACGCTGCCACAGCATAGCCACCAATAAGTAGTGTAGGTCTGTGCCTGGGAACCAAACCCGGGCCACCAAAGCAGAGCGCACTGAGCTTAACCAGTAGGCCATGGGGCCGACCCCATGCATTTAATATTAATATTTTTTAAGAATACAGGTCAGTCGTGTTGTAGGATGCCCCTCAGTTTATGTTTCTCTGATGCATCCTCATAATTAGACTCAGGTTATGCATTTTGAGCAGGAATATAGAGTCTTGTTTTTAAGTGAAGTTGTGCCACTAGTTATGTGTCTGTTTTTATTTCCGTTTTAGAAAGCGGCCTCTTACACTGAGGAAGATGACGTTCACCTGGGCAAAGATTGCCTTCTGGTTTATTCTCAGGAAGAAACTGAATCTCTACATGGTTCCATTGGCTGTTGCAGTTTTATTGAAGGAGAACTAGATGATGGCTTCTTAGATGATTTAGGAATTAAATTCAAGACACTAGCTGAAGTTTGTGTGGGTCGGAAAATAAATATAGATATGCAAATTGAGCAGAAGCCAAAACCTGTGAGAGAAACAGGTGTGAAGACAGCTTCCCGTTCACTCTATGAGCAAACTAAGGTTAATTCAGAGAATGCTTCCTCCTCTGGTAGTAGCTTTCAAGTTCCAGAACACTTGCATGAAGCAAATGCAGAGAAAGTAACTCAGGAAGTAGTCACTGAAAGGTCTGTATCTTCCTGGCAGGGTCAAAAGGTGCCTCGACCACTTCCTGATCCATTGCCTCCTGGTAATGTGATACTGAAAGAAACTTCCTATGCCACAGGCTCCACCATGCCACCAAGTACTATGATCCTGGGTCCTAGCCAGCCACAGGGCCTGATTGTGACAGAGCGGGTGTATGCTCCAGCTTCTACCTTGGTAGATCAGCATTATGCTAGTGAGGGTAATGTCACGGTTACCGAGAGAATAATTCAGCCGAACGGGGGGGTGTCTGGTCCTCTGGAAGGCACTCAGCAGCTGCCAGATGCACATTATGTTATGGTCAGGGAGCGAGAGAGCTTCCTTGCCCCCAGCCCGGCTGTGCAGCCCACTCTGACCATGCCCAGTGTAGCAGTAGGCCAGAACGTGACAGTGACGGAAAGGGTGCTAACACCTGCTTCCGCTCTGCAGTCCGGTTTCCAAATTCCTGCTGAAACCTCTGTCACGGCCAGAAAGACTGTGGTTTCTGGAGCTGGAGTCACTGGCCCTGCTCCAAACTTCAGTTTAGAGGAGTCTGGTCATTCTCATTCTACTGTAACCGCATCTTCCACCAGAGTCTCCAAGCACAGCACCGTCCAGCACTCTTAGTCCTAAGCAGCAGTCAGCCACAGCCTGACCCAGAGTTTACCCAGCAGGGACTGACTGCATGTTTTCAATGGACCTGGCTCTTCAGGAGTCTTACAGCCGTAAGAGGCACACAGACATTGGGCTTAAAATTTTACTTAATTACATACACACCAAGGGCCTCACTGTCTCAGCTTCCAGGAGTGTACTTCAAAAATGCTCCAGGATTTACCAAGGGTATAGTGGTCGTGCTGTGTCCTAATTGCCTTTTAGTGGCAAATGGCCAAACAATATTCACAAAGCAAGTTAAATAGAGTAAGTCGGACTTCTAAGAATTTACCAAATGAACACAGAGTATCCAGCTCATCACCATCCAGGAGAGCCCCCAGGGGGTTGAGTGGGCCCCTTTGCTCACCCTGTTAACCTTTAACCCTGCTGTGCTGTACTCCGTACTTTACTGCACCTAGCAGATCACCAATAATTCATTTATCCAAAGATTACATGCACAGTCTGGGCAACCAGTTTGTTTTCTTGTTTTCCATAAGACTAGAGGCCTTTCAGTCTGTGGTAAATTGACTGAATTTTGCGATACTGACATGGTAAGCACACACATTGTATGTTTCTGTGCATGTAACTATGTGTGTGCATGTGACTCTGTGTGTGGGTGTGCATGTGTGTGTGTTGTATGACTTTAAAAACAGCATTATAGCTTCCCTTTGTCTCTCAGTAATCATGAAAATATTGAACACCTCAAGTGCAGTTGTATAATCCAGGGAGAAATTTATAAATATAAAATCACTTTACTTTTTATAGTAATACTATGATATTAAAAAAACCCTCAGGGTACATTATCTTCTAATTTAGTACAGCTGACTTAACTGCTAGACTATGTACACTGTGGTAAGAACTATCCTTATTTCACTGTTGTATCCTCTTTGCCTAACGTGGGTGCCAAATCAATATTTGTGGAATACAACTGAATTTTAGAAGCTACTCTCTTTTATCTACAATTGCAAAAAATATTGAAAGACCCTGTAATTTTTATAATTATGAGTTTGAAATTCTGATCTTATTCTATGTCTCAAAGTCATTGGCTAGCTGGTCATGACTTCCTACAGGGGTATTAAATATGATATAATTGACCTGAATTTGTACAACATCCTCGCCCCTTTTTTTTAAAAGTGATTTGGCTGTTTTGGACAAATAAATAGATTGTATTTTTATTGCTCCTTGAAAAAATAATCCATTTCATGTTTCAAAGTATCTGTGCATATCCATAATAATTTATATAAATATTCTCCATAGCAAAATAATTTTCATAAATTTTAAAGACTATGTAATTTCGTGATTTTTCAGGATATTTTGCTAGGGAAATGAATATTTAAAAATTCATTTTGTACATATTTTTGAAAATATTATTGACTTGAATTGTGTTGTGCAAAAGATTTATACTTTTTACTCCTACTGACTATTAATGGGTAAAAGGCAGATATTTTTAGACACCGTAAGCCTGTGGCCAAGATGAAGGTCATTCTTCCATGATCCAAATTTTTAACTCTCTACTTAGTAATTGTTGCTTTTTTTTTTTCCATTATAGACTTAGTAGTTATATTTTACCAAGTATGCAACAGGAATATCACTACTGTGTGCAAATGTAAATATGACCTATGTACTCCGAACAAACACAACTTGGTCTTAAAGGTCGTCCTTGGGCAGGCCTGAAAAACCTAGCCTGTCTCTTGTATATATATAGCATAATCACAGTTTCTAAATGGCTTTCTTTGTACCTGAAAGGGTGATTTGTATTAGTTTTTACATGTGTTGCTTGGGAGACTATATTTGTATGTGTATCATCAAAATATTTAAATAAAAAGATGATCTTTAGAGCGACCGTTTGCCCCTATCTTTTTATTGCTCCATTGTATTTTACAAGGAATATAGCTGGTGGTTAGGGGAGGAGGCAACACCCCGAAGGCAGGTATTTATTGGACTTTGGTATTTTATTGTGAACTGGTTAAATCCAGCTCAACCAACCTCATTGGAAGAGCATATTTCCCTTCCTAAGTAGAGTAGACACAAGAATGCCCAGTTAAATTTGAGTTTCAGATCAATAATGAGTAGTAATTTAATTACACTAAAAAGTGTAAGTTTGTCTTACAGTGAAAAAATTATCTGTTATCTGAAATTCAAATTTAACTGGGCACTCTGTATTTCTATTTGCCAAGTCTGGCAACCTTGTTCCTAAAAGACTGAAGTTTTCTCCCTGCCCAGCAAGCAACATTGGAGGAACCTGTTGGATTGGGCTAAAGAAGGCTTGCATGTCTGACCCAAAGAGGTGAAATCATTCAAACAATGTTGAGAGGCTGTTTTAGTTGCTTGTTATAGTTTACAAGGGAAAAGATCAGAGTTTCTGCCTATACTATAATGTCACATCAAGAAATATTTCACAACACTGGTGCATCAAGACATCCAAAAGCATGACAACTGTGGGATATTTCCATAACTCCGGGGCTCCCAATCCAAGAGGCACATGGGAGCAACTTTTGGTTGATTGCATGTATCTCTACAGACATATTCTAATCATCTCTGTGTCAAAATTTATACAATAAGACATTGCTTATCAAGTATCACCTAGAAATGAAGTGTTTTACATAACTTCCAGATAATTTAATTTTAACATACCAAAATTTCTTGGTTTCTATTTAAGTGTAATTCAAATCCTATATCATTATTGATTTTTTTGTCCACTTTTTCTATTAATTGCTGAGAGAGGAATGTTATAAATCTCCAATTGACTGTGGCTTTGCCTATTTCCCCTTTAATTCATTCTACTTTCGCTTCCTGTATTTTGAAATTTGTTATACCTGTGTTACTAGGTGCAAAAACATTTAGGATTATTGTGTCTCTCTGAAGAATTGACCCTTTCATCATTATGGAATGTCTCTCTTTATCTCTGGATATTCTTTGTCTTGAAATCTGCTTTGCCTCTAACATTCATCACCATGCCAGCTTTCTTAGGCTTGGTGTTTGCATGGTACATCTTTTTGATCCTTTGTCTCTCAACCTGACTATACCTTTATAATGTGTGTTTCTTGTAAATATATAAATGGGTCTTGCTCTCTTATCCATTTTAACAATTTCTGACTTAATGGAAGGTTTTAGCCTATTTACAGCAGTTATTCACATGGATGAGTTTAAACCTACCATCTGGGTATTTGTTTTCTCTTGGTCCCATCTGTTCATTTCTCTGCTCCTTTCCTCCTTGGTGTGTTGCATGTTCTAGGATTCCACTGCAGGTCCCCTACTGACCTGTTAATTATACCTCCTTAATAAACCTAAATAATAAAAAATAAACCTCCAGTTTATTTTTTAACTGTTTACTCTTGTTGTGGAAACATCATTAAAAACAAAATCTAGTCTACCTGGAAACACTCCTCAAAGGTAGACGAGAAAGAAAACAGTTTCATTATACAATAAGCATTAAGCCAGAATGTGATGCGTGTCACAGGTAGCCCCTAAGGAAATTGCAAGTAGAGAAAGAAACCTATAAAGAAATTGCAAAGACAGAAATATAGCCAGACAGATACAACCCATTACATACATGTTCACAAGATGTTCACAAGTAACTTGACCTCAAGTAAGACTTGCCAGCACCATTTGTCATACACAGCTCATCTTAAATTCACCTGGTAATTGAGGTGGCCATTGTGTTTGCTGATTGCCTTTATTCAAAGAAATAGTAAAACTCTTATATCTCTGGGACAGGTAGCTAGTTACAATTTGGAGGCAGGCACCCATGGAGAAGGAGAGACGGGTGCTGTCTTCCTTGATGTTCACGTGTTTGATGTTTGAAGAGATGGCTCCCAGGTCCTTGAGAAAGACATTCCTGCTTGTAAAGCTAGCGAAAGGCTTATTTAGTTTTAAAATGATTTACATCCTATCTGAAAGGGGCAGAGGAAGAATGAACAATGACAAGTTTTCTAAAGTAAATGCTCTAAGAAAGGGGAGAGGAAAGGGAAAGTCTCTCCTTTTTGGCACCGGGAAAAATTCTATTTTTTCTTTCTTAGATTTGTACTTAACCCTAATACTCTAGGGCTATACTCCATGTGGCAATGCCTAGCAATTGGATATCACAAATATAGACCATTTCTTTCATTATGGAAAGGTTTTTCGGCAGCACAGCTCTAGAAATTATAGTATACATCTTGAATTTGTCACAGTCTACCTTCAAATGTTCTACTAATTCGCCAACAATGTACATAAATCTTGAGCTTCCCGTTGGTGGATCTTGCTATGTCACTAGATCTCTGACCTTCTTCACACTCATACTCTAATCAAGAGGCCCTCAAACGTTGCCTCTTGTCCCCCACACCATCCTTGATGTCCCTGCTCCATTGACTATAGCGCATTATGAGCACGCATATTCAGAAACCTGTATCGAGTCCATTGGCGAGTGGAAATGGACTCACTGTTCCACAGATTACAGGACCTCCACCAACCCATTAGCCAAGTTGAAGAAAATGAGAGGAGGAATGTGTACTTCTATTAAGAATCCAGATATGCCCTGGGGTGGAGATTTTCCACTTGCTTCTTTATATCAACTCTCTACCTTTTTCACCCTGCTCTAAGGCCGCTTCAACAGGCATCCTTGCCCTCTGGCTTCTAGCTGGGCTTTGCCAGTGGGAGGCACTGGGGAGAAAGAGAGAAATAAGGTCCGGGCATTTCTTCCGCTGTCTCTCTCTCCAGCGCCTGTCAGACATCTCCCTCTGTACAGCAACTCCCCTTCTGAGTTCTAGGACCCACTCCCTCTCATTGCTCCTGGGGGCCTATTGGTGGTGATTGCCCCCCACTTAACTGTTGCCAGACTCAAGGTCCTGGACTGTCCCATGAGGGTTCCCTCACCTGCCTCACTTTTTGTATACCATCCGTTACACTCTCCTCACTTCTGTCTGCTTCTGCCTGGAACACTCACTGACTCAGGCATTTAGCTGCTAAATGATGACTCATTTTTAAAGTTATAAAAAAAAGACTCTTTTAAAAATCCTGTTGTATGAGTCTGCTCAGGCTGCCATAACAAAGTACCACAGAATGGGGGCCTTAAACAACAGACGTTTATTTTCTCACAGTTCTGGAGGCTAGACGTCCAAGACCAAGGTGTGGGCAGGGTTGATTTCTTCCAAGACCTCTTCCCTTGGCTTGCACATGGCCATCTTGTCCCTGTGTCTTCACGTGGTCTTCCCTCTGTATGTGTCTATGTCCAAATTTCCTCTTCTTATAAGGACACCCGTCATATTGAATTAGGGCCCATCCAGATGATCTCATTCTAACTTAATTATCTCTGTAAACACCTTATCTTTAAAGATAGCCCCATTCTGAGGTGCTAAGTGTTAGCATTTCAACATGTGAATGTTGGGGGAACACAACTCGGCCCATAATATCCAGTAAACAAACATACAGACTAGCCTGAAAAGCTGCACTATTTTTTCTCATGGAAGTTATGAATTCCTTTATCCAACTCTTTGGTTAATTATTAATACAAATTGCTTGTCACGGTGATAAAATTTAAACCTGAGTTGAAAGCAGCCTGAATAAAGAGACTTCAGAGTCTCTATTGGGCCTTTAGAGAAACCACAAAGGCAATCGAAGCGAAGCGCTGGCTGTAGTTTCTAAGGATTGTCGACAGCGGCCAGTTTCCCAGCTTGCCGGCAATGGCCACACGCTTCATATTGCTCTTCAGTTTCCCCTGAGGCTTCTGCAGCACAGCTACCACGAACAGCTCCTCAGCTAAGAGAGGGGAGGCAGGACAATCCTCTCATTTGGAACTCATTCTAAAGATTTTTTTTTTCCTCCTTGCTTCTGAGGTTCCTATACATAGCACAGTGGCCTTTCCTGTGTTTTTTTTTTTGTATTCTAAATTTGTCAGTACAAATTATTCTTCCTCTCTCTCCACTTCTAGTTAAAAAAAAATTGATACAAAGACTTTAAAATAAAATATATTGATCTGTTTCTCCATTATGACTTCTGCTGTAATGTCTGTGAAGTCATTCACTTCAAAATTACTTCCGTATAAGGTGTGTGACAAACATGTGTACAAGTTAATTCTGATTCATTCCCTAGCCCAGGAATGGTTAGTCTTTCAAGAATTCTAATCAGAAATTGTCGCGCCAGAAATGGTTACTTAGCCCTTCAAAAATCATCATCAAAATCCACATCGGAAGGCTTGCTAATTAGCATAAAGGATAGAAGTAGCTTTTCCTGGGTGAAATGAGTAGTTTTGAGACCGGTGATTGTTAAGGCTTTGGGTACAGCCCCCACTGCACGGCCATGAACAAGGTGTGAGAACATGGCAGGCCTGAGAGTCTAATGGCGCCACTGAAGCACTTGAGGTCCAGTCCCACGTCCTGTGTCCTCCCGCTTCACGGAGAATCCTGACACAATGCTGGCTCGTCGTTTAAACATGATTCCATCTACCTCAGAACCGACCTTTCATCAACTGCTAATCCGAAGGGACCGGGGCAGAGAGTGGAAATGCCCTAAGTTACAAAATCAGGTTGTCACATGACTCTTTTTATGCCCGTCTGCTAATAAATATTGGTACATTTTGTGGAATTTATTCAATACTTTCTTGTTTTGTAATAAACCAAAGGAACAGCCCCCTAACTAGCAGAAATTATTAATATTAAAACAATTTCAAAGTGTCATTTGCTTAATGGTCAAATTGGCTTAGGAAATTTGGCAACTATGCCCATTTAATTATTTATTTTTCTAGGAAGATTAACAGCCTGAGTTCAGCCCCTGTTTTGGTTCACTCCAATTTCCTCACTTTTAAAGTGTTATTTTACCAAAATATTTTCTTTTACTACACATGTTTTGTTGGAAAAAGGCAAAATATAGATTAAAGAACAAAAACTACTTACTAAATTTCTCTAATTCCTTCATATACATTATCCTTGTTTCCTATCCCCGCCCTCACTAGGTTTTGAGATCAGTGGAGGCAGGAATGGCCTTTTTGATCTTTCTCTTCCATGCTTTCTCCAGTGTCTGTAAAAAATACCAAAGTAAACCAGTAAAGGGAATGCTTGGCCAATTGAATGCATAAACAGCCAGGCAGAGGGAAAATGATGACCTGAGTTGGGACAATTCAGCCTTCCCAGGAGGAGAAGGGCTTTTGATACACTCAAACAGGACAATTGTGAATTTTGAAAATCCAGCAAGATTTTCAGAGTGGATTTCCTAAACCTGTGTGTAATGGATGACGTCAATGTCAATTTGCATCCTCTAATTTGCTGCATCCCAAACCGAAGTTTGTTCTCAGTATAAAGCCTTAATCCATGGACTCTGAGAACCATTTGAGGAGTCCTGCTCCAAAGAGAACTATAGAGGTTTTAGTGAAAAATGGGAACTATTTGCAATGGCTCGAATAGTTTATTTCAGAGTTTCTTTCTATATTCTAGTTGCCAGGATTGTTGGAGATTTCACTCACTGTATTAAAGATTTGTTTTATTATTCTGTCCTTTTACCCAAGGCTGTATGATAGGATGGGACCCAGATGCCCCATTTCCCCTCATCTACCGCTTCTAGCTGCTTCTTGCAGACAGTTTGGTTTTACAATCCTTTTAATGTGAATCCTGCTGGAGTAATCTCAAGCTTTGTCATTCCCAACCCCTCTAAGGACCACTCCTAACGTTTTACATGGGTGCTTTCTCAAAGAAAAGAAATTGGGTTAAGGAGAAAAAACAGCCCTTGAGGTACGGCCATGAATGAAGTGGGGAAATGCGCAAAATACAAACATCATAAATACTTCTAAATACACTCCTGCTAGATGAAGTCCAAGTTGAGTTGGCTTAGCAGTAAATGATGTGTACGTTCACCTAGTAATAATTCACGTTTGTCCACTTGGAGATCCTCTGGACGCGCCCCAAAACCATCAACTCAGTAGGGTTGGGTTAAACGAGTGTTATATGCTTTCTGACCACTAGATGGCATTATGCATACAGCAAACGAGGCAAAGTCTGTCTGTATCAAAACCAAGAGGAAAAAATTAAGCAATTTAAAGACATAAGCAATGCAAACGCACAAAGGCCAATACCTGCCCTTGCTAACTGTGCTTCTCCCGATAAAGTGTGATATGCTTTAGGATTGCCTGGGAAACGAGGCCCAGCTTATGGAAGTCTACTAAAACCTGTACTGCTCCTTTGGTGATGAAATACAAAATGTCCTTCTGAAGCTGAGTCTTGAGCCTTTGGTTCTATTAAAAATGCTTCACTTGGGAGGAAATGAGGCTGGCCAATGGATTTACAAATAACACAGTCAACCTGGCGTGGGCTAATTTTAAGAATAGACATTGAAGACGACCGGCCGGTGGCACGGTGGTTAAGTTCACACGTTCCGCTTCTTGGTGGCCCGGAGTTCCCGGGCCTGGATCCCAGGTGCGGACATGGCACTGCTTGCCAAAGCCATGCTGCGGCAGGCATCCCACGTATAAAGTAGAGGAAGACGGGCATGCATGTTAGCTCAGGGCCAGTCTTCCTCAGCAAAAAGAGGAGGATTGGCAGCAGTTAGCTCGGGGCTAATCGTCATCAAAAACAAAAACAAAACAAAAAAAAAAAGAATAGATGTTGAGATTCAATGAAACAAACATTTGCTGAGTTCTCACTATGTGCCGAGCACTGTTCAGTGGCTTTAAGTTTGTTCAAAGACAAGGGGCCCACGCTGTAGTGGAGGTGGTAGTCACAAACACCTTATTCTGAAAACCAAGATAGCTGTAATCAACAAGTCACCAAAGATAGAAAGAAAATGCCAAGGCTGCTTGGAGAGATTAAGTCCTCTGTGAGGATAGGGATGGGAATATCTAAGAAGTCTTCTCAGAGAGGGGGGCTTTTCATGAAAAGTGAAGATTAAGGAAGCAGGGATGTGCTTGAGCAGAGGCGCCGCTCACACAGGTGAGGGTGGCTAGTGTTTGGGAAAAGATGTGGTGGACGCAGCAGAAAAGACGGAAGAAGAGGTGGTACAGATGCAGCCTAAGGCCGTGGAACTGGACCAGAGAGCCACAGAACATTTCTGAGCCCTACAGTCTTCGGGTCAGTTTTTAGAAAGAGCCCTCAGGCTGTAGTCCGGGATGGGCTGCAGGTGGGAGATCCTGAAGAAAGGAGGGTGGGGAAAAGTTGAAAATAACTCAAACCCAGGTGAGCATTAAATATTAACCTCTTTTTTCCCACTTTTATTGATTTTTTTTCCATGCATTCTCAGTGCCTTTTTCCTTGCTGTAAATTTTAAATGTTGTGTCGACAAGGTCACAGAACCAACAGAGAGGCAAGGTGTAATTAGAGTGAAAATGTTTTCCTAAACCAAATTGGAATGCGGCATTTGACAGAAGATTTTGTTCCCTGACTTGTGAATTTATTTATAAAAATAAGTCTCACAAAGTTAAGCAATCAAAATAACATGGGTCATTTACTTAACGAATGCCTTCCATTTAAAAATAATAAAAGTACCCGAAATTAGACTATTCCAGAAAACTGTTGACATGTGTTTGTTTCCATGACGGTTTGGTTGCCCTTTGGTCTCCCTCACGAAACTGTAAGCTTTCTGAGCCAAGAACTTGGTCTTTATTCATTCTTGTATCCTCAGTACATAACACAGTGCTTTATATATGGCAGGTGCTCAATTATTTTTTGTGTTGACTTGCCCATAAGTTAAACAGTACTATTGAAATTAATGGAAGGGCATGTCTTGCGTCAGTAAACATTTCTCCCAATGTTCTATTGGGAAACTTCATACACACAGCAAATTTGAAAGAATTTCAATGAACAACATATTCCCATCCCCTAGATTCTACCATTAATATTTTACTATGCTTGCTTGATCACATCTCTATCTGTCCATGCATTTGCTCATCCACCAATCCATGTTTTTTTATGAATTTCAAATTAAACTATAGCCATAAGTACACTTTCCCCTAAATATGTCAGTGTGCATATCTTTAACTAGAGTTCAAGATTTGTTTATATTTTTTCCTCTGAGATAAAATTACATACACTGAGGGGTTGGTCCAGTGGCATAGCAGTTAAGTTTGCACACTCTGCTTCAGTGGCTCTGGGTTCATAGGTTCAGATCCCAGGTGCAGACCTACACACCGCTCATCAAGCCATGCTTTGGTGGCATCCCACATAAAAATAGAGGAAGATTGCCACGGATGTTAGCTCAGGGACAATATTCCTCAAGCAAAAGAGGAAGATTGGTAATGGATGTTAGCTCGGGGCCAATCTTCCTCACCAAAAACAACAACAACAATAAATTACATACAATGAAATGCACCAATTTTAAGTGTACATTTGCCAAGTTTTGATAATTGCATATACCTCTGTAACCTAGACCCCTTTCGAGATATAGAAATTACTATCACACCAAAAAATTCTAAGGCCTCTTCCTGCTTGGGCCCCATCCCCACCCCCCAGAGGCAACTGTTTTATTTATTTATGTTTTGTTTTGCCTGTTTTAGAACTTCATATAAATGGAGTCCTACAGTATGTGCTCTCTGGAATAAGCCTTCTTTCACTCAGCATAATGTTTTTGAGATTCACCTGCGTTGTGTGTGTCAGTAATACATTTCTCTGTGTTGGCAGCAGTGTTCTATTGTATAATTATGTTGAAGTTACTTATCCAGTCTCATTTTGATGGACACGTGGGCTGTTTCCCAGTTTTGTGTTATCAAGAATAAAGCTACTATGAAACTTCTTGCTCAAGCCTTTGTGGCCATATCTTTTCATTTCTCTTGGGACGTAACTAGGATTGGAAATGCAGGGTCATAGGGTAAATGTATGTTGAGACATCTTTAAGAACTCCTTTTTACAAAATGCTGGGCAGTTCGTGCCATGCTTTAGCTTCCCCACTTTGACAATCTGAGAGAAATCCCTGAGTAAGAGCACCCAGAGGGGTCCACTGAATACTGTACGCCTCACTCAAAATTCCAGAGCATCAGAGCGGTCTGTCAGTTCCGTGTGATACTCACCTGCTATACACAATGTTTGTGTCCCCCCCATATTCCTATGTCCTATGTTGAAAACTAGCCCCCAATGTGATAGTATTAGGAAGTGGGGCCTTTGGAAGGTGATTAGGTCACGAGGGTGAAGCATTCTTCTGATTTCTCTGAGAGCGGCTAAATCTGTAATTAAGAGATAGATGGGGATTCATGCTTTGCTAAGAGATGAGCTTTTTCATTCAGGAGTTTTCCTTGCAAATTGCTACATAATCTGGAGCATTCTCAGAAAGGGTAGTACAATCCCCTATGTTGTTACTAATACAGGATTTAAAGTTTGAAAACTTGGTTTAGGGATCCAGTTATGTAATCCACACCCAAAAGTTGAGATGAAATAGAAATAAAGACGGTGATTGAAAGGTTTCTCTCTCTCTCGTTCTCTCTCATTCTCTCTCTCACACATACTCCAGTAATATCTGGCCATAAGTACAAACAGGGAATTAGGAAAAGAAGAATGGTAAACCAAGATAAACTATTTAAACAGTAGGAGAAACACAGAGGGAAACAAATTCTCCGCCTCTTTTCTCTCCACTCTGCCGCAGCCCTGGTAACAGCGAAGGAAGCGCATCTGCTGCTAGCTGCATCCTGTGATCATCCTAATGACTCATCCGGAGGTAATCAGATTCCACAGCTCAGCGTCTAAGATTTTTACTTCGGGAGGTAATCTTACAATTACAACAAGACAAGACAGATGTATAAGGATGTTCATCATAGTGCTGTTTATCAGGTAAAAATTGTAAATAGGCTGCGGGTAGAGTTCATTAAAAATCAGCTCTGTGCAGAGCTACAGGCGGCTTAATGAGGTGATTGAAAGTTACAAGACAGCAATATCTTAAATTACTTTTAGTAATTGCAAGGATACAAAGCAACATGGAATAGGTCTTCCCACCACTCCCTCTGACCTTCCTACCCGTGTGTGTCAGCTACAGCAGGCTTAATGACCCACTTGTCAGACAACCAAACCAAAGGTGGAGCTCATGGGTGAGTGGCACACGTGCAGATAGGTGAAGCTGTCAGATGCAGTCGTTCTCACCCTGGTCAAAAGTTGTTGTGACTGCAGTCAGTCTTTAAGAGAGGAAAATAAACATGCATTTCGCTGTGAAATAATAATACTTTAAAGCCACCAAGAGACACTGACATATGACAATGGTGGTGATAATAACAATAAGAGTATGCAATATTGACCGGTACTTTCTATGGGCAGGCACTATACTAACTAAGCATTTCTCGTACTATTATCTGATTTTATCTTCACAACAATCGCAGAGACATATCCAATTATTTCCTCCCATTTTGCAGATCAATAAGCTGAGGGTTAGAACAGTTAGGCAATACGTAAAGCTGGGCGATCTGTCTCCTGCCTTCTGCATCATCAGACATTTAGCCCCGGCTAAAGACATGATGAGAGGAAGAGGAGAAAAGCTTTAGGAGGACAGAAAATCATTTATTGCCTCTTCCAATCTCTGAGTTTGTTGGGACAGAGAGGGGCTCTTTAAAAACAATTCAAGAACCAAAGACACAGGAGACGGGTTTTTTTCCTCAAATACCCTAAACTATTTTTCACCGCAACAAACAAGAGCTCAGGATAGAAATTTCCATTCACCTGTGATCTATGATGGCTAATCTTCTTTAGCTATCACTTAGCAACCCGGTAACAAACGGAGATTGGCAAAGCTGGGCTGATTAGCATTCTTTTTTAGTCAAAAGATCAGCGCTATTACAAGGTACAGCCAACAACCCTGAGGCTTACAGGGTTTAAAGGTCAGGCAAAGTTGTTGTTGGTTTGGTTTTTTTCCTTTAGTGCAAAACAAGTTTTCTTTGTTCATTTGGTTTACAAAACTCATATGGTCTTTGACAGGGACCAGATTCTGGACAGTGGGGAGGCTCTGCAGCTCTCTGGGTCCCTGAACCCCTGGGAGACCTTGAGCCTCTGCAGCTTCTCACATATACAGAAATCCAGACCAGCCCACGGTAATGAAGCTCAGCTGCAAAATGCTTTGAAGTCTACGAAAAAATGGTCAAGGCTAGCTAACTTTCATCAGTGGAGAAAACAGCACTGATTTGCAATAAGTGAAGAAAACATTCAGTCTCAAAGAGAGCAGAAACAAGCCTGGAAGATCAGCTAGCCCTGAACCTCCCATTTGAGGTGCCTCCCGACCAATGAACATAGGGATGGGGAACACTATCGTTCATCCTTTGTTATCCACGCCCATAGACAGCTTCTGTGTCAGGAAGTTCTTCCTTAAGTCTCACTGGAATCCTTTGTGCTACTGTTTCAAGCTAATCTCTTCTTTTGCTGTTCATAATGGAGGCATCTGTCTTTCTTAAGATTTTTTTCAGTCTTTTGTTTACTTGACATGCATCATGAATGCACATGGACCTTTCTCTTCTCCAGTTTCAATTTTTAAATCACTCATTAGAAAGGTATTTACCGAGCCAGCACTGGCTAAATCCTGGACTTAGAAAGATCACTGGGACATGGTCTCTGCCTGCAAGAAGCTTACTTTCTCAAGGGGTGAAGTAGATATTCAGAGAAATAGCAGTGGCAGAGTCTTGTTATGTGAAGGTCAGGTGTTCTCTGATTTGGAAATTTTGCATTCCGATGATCGTCCATTCAAGACAATCTGAATCTTTCCATTTCAAAGTTTCAGCTATATTTTTATCACTAAAATTCATTTCTTTCTTAATTTCCTCTGCTGGAGGGGGAGGAGCCCGGCTGAGGGGGGACAACAGTAACAGAATGGGCATGCCATCTGGTGGCAAAGTGAAATAAAAAGGAACACCAAACTGTGTCTTATACCTTGTTCCTACAGAGAGCGGAAGTAAATAGTATATGTCCTGGATTCAAAGTACCATAAATTGCACCACTGGTTTAATAAGAGAACAAAAAGACCAAAAGTGGGAATGAGTACAATAAATATACACATCCTCTGGATTCTAGAAATCCAAGTGGAAGGGCAGGGTCGGGGGTGCATCTTAAGGAAATACAGCAGTGTGTTTTTAGCTATTTTCCTTTCTAATGGTTGAGAGCTAATGATGAGAGCCAAATGCAGCTAATCGTGATTGTGATCAGTACCTGTTGTGTGCTGACAATTTCACAATTGTCCTGCAGAAGGGATGTCACTGTCCCCATTTAACACCTGGGGAAAGCAAGGCTCAAAGAAAGGATCTACCCTCAACCTTAGACCCAGGATTTAAACTCAGGAGGTTGACTCGCAAAGTCCATGATTGTTCCACCCTCCTAAGCTTTCTTCTGTGCTTCCCCCAAACCCAAGGGCTTCCCAGCTGCTCTCCTCGAACTGTCTCCCAAGCGCCTTCGGCAAGGTAAGATTCCTCTAATTATGAGACTTTCCCCGATACTCCATTTCCACTCCCCACCCCAGGCACATCCTTGAGCCTGTTGGCTCCTGGAATTGCTCCACCTCAGAAACGTCTACTATAGCTTGTGTCCCGGCTTTCCCAGGGCACTTCTCCATTTCCACTACAGCTGCTCTTGGACCTTCTAGAGACTTCTAGAAACCTTTTCCTCCCTGCTTGCAGATTCCCTCTAAATTTGTAGAGCCCCCAAAATGGTTCTCAAATAGTGCCCTGATTCCCCCACGACCTTGACATGGAATTCAGGAAATCATGCATGCCCTGGTGGGGGGACGTGGAGATGCTGAGAGGACAGGCCGGACAGGGGAGGCCTGGGGTGAGAAGATGAGGCCAGAAAAGGTGGCCATCTCATCAGTGGAGGCAAATGTCAGGGACCTCGAAATTCAGCAGCAAGTTCCAGCACACTGGCCCCAAAGACCCTGTGGAGGTAGCCACATCTCAAGGGAGAGTAGTGCAGGGCATCCAGAGACAGCCCAGCCACACCACAGCAGAGATGAGCATGCTGGGAGAGGGCCGTCCACCAGGAATATGGATATGCTTCCCTGGCACCCAGGGATATTGCACCCAGAAAAGAGGAGAGAGAGAGAGATGCAAAACAGTTTAAGAAAACCCAGAAATGAGTGTTTTAAACTGTAAGAGACAGAATTTGCTTTCTTTGGCAAATCTAAGTAGTATCCTACTGTCTTCCTATCATTGGTAGAAATAGGGGCTCCAAGCATGGGTCATAGAAAATAAAGGAAGGCCAACTTTATGTACATTTGAGTAGCAGTGTGCCTCACGCAGTTGTATTCCAGAGAGCAGAGCTGCCGAGAGCATCATGGATTAAGATTTGGCACAGGGAGTAGACCTGACACAACTGTGGGAGGAGCTCGGAAAGCAAAACTCTGGAGAGAAGTGAGAGAATCAGAGAAAACTCACCGTCCAGGCCTCCTAAAGCACCGGCCAGGTGGACTGGTCAGAGCCGCTGGGGAAAGGAAAGCAAAAAGCACTCTTCCATCGCTGAGGTGGAAGACAATGGGGCTGCTTGGGGTATAGTGGGCAGAGGTAGCAGGTGGTGGCCACTGCAGAGCCACAGCCACGTGGCTGTGGTGGACTGTCCGTCAGCTGGGCCGACAATCAGAACCGAGAGCCAGACACTGGAGGAGCGCAGCAAGGACAGGCTGGACCCTGCTGGGCACCACCCATCCAGCTGCCAAATATCAGCCTGCAAAGTGCTTCAGGGACGAATGGCCACTATCTCTCTTCTGCTTCTCGAATGTCACGCAAGTGTCTCTTTTGGCCAATTCTAACTCAGAACCCTAGAGAGAAGCGGATTCTGGAACACATAGTTCCTCAAGTAACAAAGCTGGCTATAGAAGCATCCAGCACACTGTATATAAATTTCGATCCTGCTATAGAATAAAGTTATTAACACATGCACACACAGCAATGGCAAATCAATTCAGTTGAATTCAGAGAAAGCCATGGGAAAGTTGACTCTGAGAGTGGACGTGAAAATAAAATTCATTTTATACACTATTTGTCACGTGGTAGCTGGCAGGGGACAGATTCTCTGGTGAGCAATATAATTCATGACCCACACGTGTTCCCTTACTGTACTGATATCAACCTTGCCCCCAATACCTTAGTTCTTTAGCAGAGGGAGAATTCTTGACCAGGTCCCACCATCTCCAACGACTTTACAAACAGCAGCAGGATATGGGAAACAGCAGGATAGGAAATACCAGCTTCCTGTTTGTCTCACATTTAAGGTTTTCAAGAAGAGTTCTGGTGTGCCAGCAGCTGTTCTTTCCACAAGGAAGGAGAGCAGGTGAAAAGGTTGGCTGAGCTATGAATAGCAATGTGGTTGAACTTTATATTTTCTGAACAAGACCTTGAAGACCCCAGGGCATTAAATGCTGTGGCCAACACTGTCACTCGCCCTCACAATTGCCGTTGCCTTGGACCTTTTCTTTCTGGCTGAAAAGCCAAAAGTGCCAGACCCCAGCTTTACTACCCTCCTTGTCTCCAGGACATGGGCTTGTGGCCTGATCCTAGTTAATAGGCTCATAGGGAAATCTGTGGAAAGACTTTGCTACCTGATAAACAGAAGTGCCCTTCTACTGCCTCGATCTGCTGCTGTAGGAAGACACAATGGGGACAGCTGAGGTGGCCACCCTGAGAGCCTGAGGGGAAAGCCAGGAGAATCGCAGAGAAGCTGAATGCAGAGCTGTGACACCGTAAGGGACTGAGACAACCTGCAACCACCTATGGCTTGACCCCTCTTAGGGGAGCTGAGAAGCACCTGTTGTTCAAGCCACTCTTGTCCAGGCATTCTGTGACATGCAGAGTTACAGCTAAGCTTGATTCAATTTTAACATTGTCAGTTTTGCAAGGAATTCACTACCCCGTCACAGCCCCTTTAACTTAATTGTGTACGATCTCTGAGCAAGTCTACCCAGGCCTACCAATGCCCAGAGAAGGAATAATATGAAACTCATTAGAGTCCTACACATTCTTCTGTATCAACTCTAGGCATGTATTCATTTGCACAGAGGGCTTCTGCAGTGATTAATACAGCTGCCAATGGACAGTGCTTTCAACAAAGCATATTTCTACTATGTGCTAGAGACTGTCATTATCAGTATAGAGAACGTAATTGAATTTCCACTGTAGGCACAGTTGGGAATTTAACTGCCATCTATTTCAAAGCTAAACCCTAATCCCAGTCATTATTTATAAGTGATAGTTAAGGCATCCAATTGGCCTTGAATTTGTACATAAATATACTTCACAATAGAAAGTAAGCAGAATCTTGGTGCATGAATTTTGTCAGTCCTCTTTCTTGGTCGAGGTCCTCCATCTTGGCTTCAGCTCTGACATGAAATACACCTGCACACAAATTATCCCGACAGCCTTGTCTAGGCAGAGAAGGACAGGGCCTGGCCAGCAAGCAATTCCTCATCGTCTATACCTGCACCTAAACCTGCTATGAAGCGCCAGCCTCAGCAGGTAGGTCTGCCAAGGTTGACAGTGCCACCTCTCTGCCCCCGGAATTGATATCAAGTGGCTCTGAGAGCTGCCCCTTCGTGTGGGCCCACCTCCCACCCACCACAACCCTTGTACTCACCTGCTACCCCATCTCTGATTGGGCCCCTTTATGTAGTTGTTTCCAAGTGTTAAACCACACCTGGACACCCAGGCTTATAAATGTAGACATGTATGCGAGTGCATTTTCACTCCTGGCTTATTAGAACACGTGTGTCACCAGGGCTGTTTCATCCATAATGCTAGAAAAAAAGTGTCTGCCTCATTTTATTTTTGCCTTCTCTCACCTCAATTCCTTCCCTTATTTCCAATATTAGCAACTAAAGAAAGGGGTATTTTGTTTCAGTCACCCAAGAAAATCATTCCCAAATGGCCACAGGAACATATTTTTATTTGCATTTAAAGTTGACTAAGATTATCAAAAAGAGTGGAAAGTAATAATAAAATGAAAAACCTAATGCTTCAAAACAAACATATCGCCATCACTAATGTGGCTGTCCGGTGGACTTCTCTCTAGCAGCTGCTTTTTTATGGAGGCAAATAAAAGCTTGATCTTAGGTAAGAGGAGAAGAAATGGCTGTGTAAAAATAGGAGGAAGTAGAACATGAGAATCTTGCAAATCTCGGCCCTTAAGCGAAAGAAAGGGACTGAGTCAGCAGGGTGGTTGGGAAACGTGCGACAGTCTCCACAGCCCCTTTGCCTAAATGGTGACAGGACAACATGAAAATTCAGGTATTTCCCACTTGGTCTACATGTGGAGTATATCCCCTGTGCCTCCCTAGCACCGACCCCAGCTTCCCACCACGACACACACACACACACACACACACACACGCATGCACAAAGTCTCTCCTACCAGTTCTCACATTTGCTCTCACTTGGTTGTGCTCTGGAGAGCGTTAGCTGTTGAGATCGTTCTTTCCTGAGCCATCTTTAGGAGAAGGAACAATGGGATTGAAAGTCACTAAGAATCTTGCCCATGCCCAAAGTGCCATGAATGTCCCGCAGGGCTCCAGAGTCCACCACATTTAAGGTTCCACGCTTGCTGATTGTTTCTGGGAGTGATGTGTTCCCCTAAGTCTAATCAAGTCTGGGGGCCCAAGGGGACATTGTGTGAACTTTGGCCCCAAGAGGTTCCCAAGCCCCACAGTTCTGCCCGTTAAATGATATGCATTGTTCCTCTTTAAATAAAGGAGTATGTGCTTGGGGAACCGAGGGATCCCTCTGTGTGGTAGGTGAAGCGCGTCAGATTAAAATAAGTACAACTGGAGAATTTAAGATTATTATTAAAGCCGGACCAATTATTCTATCTGCCAATCAAAAACCATTTCTACCACACAAAAACTTGCACATGAATGTTTATAACAGTTTTATTCATAATTACCGAAACTTGGAAGCAACCAAGATGTCCTTCAATAGGTGAATGAATAAATAAACTGTGGTACATCGACACAGTGGAATATCATTCTGCCATAAAGAGAAATGAGCAAGCAAGCCAGGAAAAGGCATGGAAGAACTTTAAATGCATATTGCTAAGTGAAAGAAGCCAATCTGAAAAGGCTACATATTGTATGATTCCAACTCTGTGACATTCTGGAAAAGGCAAAACTATGGAGACAGTAAAAGCATCAGTGGTTTCCAGAGGTTGGGGAGGCAAGAGGGATGAACAGGCAGAGCACAGAGGATTTTCAGGGCACTGAAACTGCTCTGATCCTATAATGGTAGATACACATCATTACATTTGTCAAAACCATAGAACATACAACATAAAGAGTGAACACTAATGTAAAGTATGGACTTTTAATTAGTAATGATGTATG
Source organism: Equus caballus (assembly GCF_041296265.1). Lineage (NCBI taxonomy): Eukaryota > Metazoa > Chordata > Mammalia > Perissodactyla > Equidae > Equus > Equus caballus. The sequence continues at coordinate 60,895,877 of NC_091691.1, forward strand.
AATGTTGGCTCATCAATTGTAACAAATGTACCATATTAATGCAAGGTGTTAATAACAGGGGAAATTGTGGGTTGGGGAATTTGAGGGGGTGTATGAGAATTCTTTGTACTCCCACTCATTTTTCTATAACCCTAAAACTGCTCTAAAAATAATCTATTAATTTTTTTCAAAACATTTTGAAAAAAATTCCTAGATGTTTCTCTGGTAGATGATGCTCTCATGGATTTAGTTAAGGACCATTCTCAATGTCAAAGAATGCATAATAACCTTCAGGTAGATTGTCCTATTCAGGGTGTTGGAAAGGCATCCTTGAACAGAAGAAAGGTCGAACTTGGAGAGTCTATTTTGGTCACAGCTCTAGTTTCCTCACTGAAGATTTGTGAGGCCTTGAGTGGTACAGTGCAGGTTAACTGACCAAATCTTTCTTCACTTCGAATCTATCAAAGGCTGACGAACAGAGTAACTATCTCGCAAGGCCATTGTGAGCATTCAATGTGCAATGCCTAGCACTAGACAAGTCCTCAGTAGATGCCTGCTGGATATTACCCCACACAAGCTGCTGCACCACTTTGTGCCTCAGTTTTTTAATCTGTAAAGTGGGGAGGTTCTACTTGGAGACGGCCTAGGTGCCTTCCAGGCCAGGCGTTCTAGGTTTCTATAATTCTGCAGCTGAGGAACAAGGGTTGGCTGAAGGAAGGCAACACATTGAAACTAGGTGTTATGAGAAGCCGTTCAAGGGAAAAAAGGAAAGGAGGCATTTACTCAATGCTGGTTCTTGGTTAAGCCAGTGCTTCCCATACGTTGTTTCCTCCCATCCTTACCAATCTCCAAGATGCAGGCACTAGCATCTCCTTTTACCAAAGAGGAACCAGAAACTCCTCCACTCACCTGGAGGGTGGTAAAGGCAGGATTTGAATGCAGGTCTATCTGACCCTTAGCCCATGTTCTTTCCTCTGCTCTGTGCCACCCTTATCCACTTCCAGGAGACCCCAGCTTGTCTTCAACTTGGGATGGCAAAGGCACGGAAATACTGGGAACAATTTAACAATATGCTGTGACTGCCTAAGGAGATTTTTCTCTGCAAGAACAGAGAACAATGAATCCTGCTAATGAATGAAAGGAGTCCCAGAGGTAAACAGATACAAACATCCAAAAAGGTTCACAGCCACAATGACTTCCCAGCAAGACAGCACTGAATGAGAGCCTGTTCTGTCTTCTTTGAGGAGAGGAGTGTTTCTAGGAGCCTCTCACCCCCGATACCCCATTGATCAAGCAGCCCCAGCCCTAGAGTAACAGGGAGCCATGATGAGAAGACCAATTTTCCTGAGCTCTAATGGCGAGACCCATCTCCTTTTGTGTATACATCATTTCCTTTGTATTTGCTGGCTTTCACTTTCCCAGTTTGGCCCCCTGCAGCCTGTGTAAGACTTGAAATTGCAACCCTTATACATTCAAGTCCAGATTATCCTTCTTAAAGGGAATCAACCAATGTTGAAATCCCCAGTTAATCCCCCAACCTCATTTGCACCATTTTTTTATACTGCTTTTCCAGAAAGTCTAAGCTCTAAATTGAAAGAACAAGCAAAGTAACATTGATGGCTTTGAATGTCAAATTTCAGCCAAGAATCCAATCAAACATGGTACCAGGGCCCCAAGGATGTTCCCTATTCCCCAATAGCTCCTGACTCCCAAGCCCACTCCTTTTCCGACAGTCACAGCCCATGTGTACAGCCCCAGAGGAAGCAAGGAGGCCACTTCCGGGCTGGAGGAAGTCTGGGCAAGCACAGCAGGCATGGCGCAGACCCCTTCCTGTGAGCCCAGGCCAGAGCACAGGCTGGCTGCCTCCAAGGTTTGAATCTTAATCTCTGATTTGGCTCTAAAAGCTGCTCAGGGAAAAGCATCCAATGCAATAATTGCAAGGCAAAACCAGGAAGAAACTAGCAGGAAGGAGCTAGAGTGGGTTTCCAGAGCAATTGTCTTGAGGGTCCTAAACACTGAGCTGTGAGCTTGGGGACTTCAGTCCCTGGATGGTCCCAGGGTCCCTCTTCCCAGGATCCCACCTTAATCTGGACTCCCAGCTAAGGCTGGAGCACACCGTGCCTGACTCAACATACCCTTTTGTGGAAGAGTCCCCTGCTCTCTGCTTCTCTTCATTCTCTGCTGGGGGTACTAACGAGTCACAGAGACCCCAAGCTAGCAGGATGGACAAGAGGGTAGTGAGAGAGAAAAGGGAGAGAGAAGAGGGGAATGTTGAGAAAGTAAAGATGGGGTCTAGATAGGCAAAGATTCATGGAAATTTCAGAATTCAACGCTCATCTTCCTTCTCTCTCTCACTTCTTTTCTGGATCTTCAAAACGTATTTTACTCTAGTCTCCACTAAAAAACTCTCCTCCACAGTCTTCTTCATTGCCACAACCCAACGTTGGCACCTCTCCTTTTCCCAAGCATGTTGGGCAATTTTAGTCTGAACTATGAGCCCAGCTCCTTATTATAATGCCTCTGGTTTCACGTGTACAAACCTGGTTCCTAATACACTCTCCCAGCAAGAGGTTTTAGTTGCTTGAGGACAGGATTATGCTTGAAACGTGCCTTGCAACGAAGACCTGGTACCGCACTTCACCCCAAGATACACGCTGACTCCCTGATCGAACTCCCTCCTGCCAGCAAGCTGGCACAGATGTAACCACTGGCCGTCAGGACCACCATCTCTGGGCCTCCGGGGCCTCGTAGTTACTGCAAAGGGCCTGCCAATCCCTGACCCGACTATTGACAGTGACTGGTTGATATTTCATCCACAAATGGGTTACTATTTTTTAAGCACACACACACATTTGATTTACAAAATACAAAGTCATTTCAAGGCATTTCTGACTTTTTATTAACTTGTTGTCATAGATTTTTTTTCTAAATAGGTAGATATTAGAAGTTCAGGTCCAAGATTTCTTTTTACATTAAAAAAAAAAGAATTTCTAAGTCATATTAGAAAAGGTTGGAACCACCGAGCCATACACCAAATGCTGAAGTCTCCCCACATCTGGTCAGGCAACATGCTGCTAACTGGAGCCCAGGGTCCAGATTCCCCATTTGTGGACTCAACCTGTCACAGAGTTAGTTCCTTTGAAGGGATATTTTTTGAGCATGCAAGGACAAGCTTCTGAATTCACAAAGGCGCAAAGCCTAGGACAAAGTTTAAGTGCTGCTGATGCAACTGTCACCCTTGACCTATTTGCTGGGAGCTGCAATCACACACAGCCTAGAAACATTATTAAACAGTTCTATTTTAGCTTACAATAAACAACAAGGCCCAATCCCAAGCCTCCCCACTCCTCGGTGCAGATTCAGAGTGTCAGATTTGCATGGCTAGGAGGAGAAGACCACCAAGCTTCATCACATTTCTCAGCATTCATAAAAACAATAGGACTTCTCTTCTTCTTTGACCTAATTCACTACCTGTATTTCCACAAGCTATTGGGCTTGATAGCCATTCGGCATGGTGAATCCCACTAAAATAAACAGACATCACCTGAATGTCCTAATAGTTACAGTTCTACCTGCTTCATAATCCAAGAGGCAACTACCAAGTTAACTAATAAACATCCAAATTCTGACAGGACTTCCATATTTTATGATGACAATGTTTGCATTCAGGGCAAAATGAAATGGGTTTTAAATTGAGTTGTGATATAGTGATTCCTATCCAAAAAGCTGGGACCTGGGAACAGAGAGCCATGGGCTTGCAACTTTCTCTGTAGAGTATCCACAACAGATAGAGCCAAAGATTAAATTGCTTAAGCAGAAATTAAGGCTGGCCTGCCAACCTCCCCATCCCCCTCTACCAACTGGACCAACATTTATGAATTACTATGTGCCAATAACTGTGCTGTGCTTCCTATCCACATTGCAGTCAATCCTCCCTAACAGGTAGATGCTATTCTTATCACCGTTTAGCAGAAACGGGCATTAAGCCTCATAGATTGTGTAAGAAGACCCAGGTAAAACAGCTAGTGCACGGCAAAGTTGGACTCAAAACGAGATTTTCTGACTCCAAAGTCCATGCATTTTCCACTCTGCTATGTTTCCTCTCAAGAGAAATATTATTTCTTTGCCTAGCAGCCCTCACAGCCAGGGCAGGTGTGGACAAATCTCGGTATGGCCCTAGAATAACAGAGTGCTTGGAAGGCTTAAAAAAATGGTGGCACCAAAAATTCAATCTACCTCCTGCACACAAGAGCTCCAGCCAAGTTTTTTAATCAATATTCCCTCAATTGGCCCTGCTAACAAAGAGATTTCAAAAACCAAATGTGAACAGACATGTTCCACTTACTCATATCTGTAACCTTCTTAAAAAATGGGCTGTGAGTCATGAACATGGAGCTCCAAGTACAGATGGTGGATTGATAGCCCTTGAGGTCTCTGGATGGAGGCTAAGTCAGTAAAAGACTGAGGAAGATGGGCCTGATGCAAGGGGGGCCCCACAGCACCACAAGGATGGGGGTAAGAGATTGCCAATGCTGTGGGCTCACTGCAAATGTGCTGCTAGGAAAACTGCTCATTGAAATCCACCAGCAACAGCACTTATCTTCATGATGACTTTGGAGCAGTTCTCAGAACTAAGCAGTGGGGAGAATGCCAAATGGGGTTATACTGACTCAAATAAAGCTATGGATACATTTATTTTGTTTTTTATGCAAACATTTGTCCCAATTGAAGAGTTATAGTGTTGGGATGAATATGCATTAAAAGAATAGAAGCTGAGTTGTGTTCCAAGGGAATTGTATTGACTACACTGGCAGCTAATGACATGGTTTACTTCACGCAAAGAATCGGCATTCATTTTCAGAGTGACCTTGTAGTCTAAACTCTTTAAATTGAGAACACAACGAACAAGCTCCTCCGCCGAATTCATAAGCAACTAAAACACAGCGCACTAAGCCACTATTTGGGTAATTCTTTTGCCTGTTGAAATCTGGGTTGATTGTTGTTCATGTACCAACCTTCTTAAGCTACTAATATCTGCAAATAGTTCTTTCTATACCTGTTAAAGAGACCCTGATTCAATAATACCCAAATGTCATAGATTATTTCCTTAGCCTCTCTCAACACAGAACTTTGGCAAGGAGCCAAAGAGGTTCTTATTTGCCTCCAAGACACATGGCCCAATAGATTGTTTTCTGAGCAAGGTTGGAGGAAACTAAAGGTAGCCAGCCACGCAGCTGGTCACCCATCAGCCTAGCCCTTTTAATGTGCCTAGCCCTCTCTGAAGCTCTGCCCTGTTAACCGGCATCATGAGAATTTGTATTGCTGTTTTTGCAGGTGTTCACAGAGCCATAGAATACTACAACTCCAATTTGTGATCAGCTGACTCAAAATTTTTATCTTATAGAGGAAAAAACTAAGATCCAGAGATGTTAAGTAACTTAGCCATGGTTACCCAGTTAGGAGTTGGCAGAGCTGTTAAAGAAACCAGACTTTGGAACCCATGGCCCAACCTCACTCCCGAGCATGAGTCGCATCTAAGACAATTGTTTTCCAACTTTAGGGCATATCAGAATCACCAAAAGAGTTTGTTAAAACAGATTGTTGGGCCCCACTCCCAGAGTTTCAGATTCAATATGTCTGGGGTGGGACTCTAGAATTTATGTTTCTAACAAGTGCCCAGGGAATGCTGATACTCCTGGTCTGAGGCCAACTCTTTAAGAACCAGTGATCTAGTGTGTGTGGTAAGGAAGAAGAAGTTGCTTCTCAGACTCCAAAGACACAAAAGATCCATCTAAAATCTCAGAATAGGGGCTGGCCTGATGCTGTAGGGGTTAAGTTTGTGTGCTCCACTTAGGTGGCCCAGGGTTTGCAGGTTCTGATCCCAGGCGCAGACCTACACATCGTTCACCAAGCCATGCTGTGGCAGGGTCCCACATAAAATAGGGGAAGATTGGTGCAGATGCTAGTTCAGCAACAATCTTCCTCAAGCAAAAAGAGGAAGACTGGCAACAGACGTTAGCTCAGGGCCAATCTTCTTCACAAAAAACAAAATCCAAAACCCTCAGAATAAAGCAGTTTGTTCCAGCTTCCAAATCTGTCCTGAGCTAAGTAAGTTAGGTGAAATTGTCTTCTAGAATGCACATTTTGAGGTAATTAAATGTCAGGGGAAAAGGCTTCTGCCCATCCTGCTGAACCATAGTAAAAAAAATTTTGGATTTGAGTCTGGAATCAAAGATGAAGAAATGAATTCTCAGGCAAATACAGAAGGCAGATAGAGGCCCATGGAAAATAACCAGGGTGAACATGGAAGGTGAGTGCAGGTGAGTGGGCAGAAAAACAAGGGTTCCAGTCGGGGGAAGAAATGAGGAGCACTGGAGCTCAGACTCAGTCTGGCTTAGTCTGGCACATGCAACCAAGAACAAAGGAAGATGACAGTTAGGCTGTTGAGCTGCCATTAGAAACGCCAAAAGTTGGGTGTAGAGGGCAATGCAGGTATTGGCTCACTAAGAGAGGAGGTAAAACCTGGTTGCAACTGAAGGTGACTGGTCATTCATTTATGGAATCATTCAGTAAGCATTTATTGGGCATTTCTCGTGTGCCAGGCCCTGTACCAGGGACTGAGGACACATAAAGTAAGAAGGCAATGCCTCTGCTCTCAAGACACCAATGCTCCACAAAAGAGAAATTGTGAATACAAACAACTCTGATTAATGGCATAAATGTTTAAGAGAGGTCCACTGCACTTCACAGGAGAGAGGTAACTTCTGCCTAGGAAAAGCCTACTTCAGTTGCAGACTTCTCTTACTTTTATCAACAACTAAATGTTACTTTACCCCACAGTTCTATCCTCGGACTTCTTATTGTTAATACCTATTGGTGACCTCCAGATGCTGGAATCCAACCCATATGAATCTAGTTCATATTTCTTTCATATTCTTATAACCGTATAAGTGAATGATTTCATATCTAATTAGCCTCCCACGCTAAAATACTCAAGTCATCCTTGGCTCTGTCATCTCACTCAATTCCCATCCCACATGTCACCAGAGTCTCTTAATTCTATCTCCTTAACTGTCTCTCATCTGGCATTTTCTCTCTGTGACCACTGCCTTCACCATCATCTCCCCTGGGTTGCTGAAACCTCCTCCTCTCTGAAACCTCCACCTTGGGTCTCAGCCCTCCATAGCGGGTTGTCTTTCACACCCTAAAAAGCCTCTGGGAATCTTTGTTTCTCCTTCAGGCGGTTAGCAGCACGAGGGAGAATGGATGAGGAGGGGTAAGGGCACAGGGCTGGCATATCACAGGGTCTGTCCAAGGTATTTGAAAGACCACAGCAATAAATGAAGATGGAGTAGAACCGCGTCTTGGCCATCTCTGAATGTCAAGCAAAGGACATTCGACTTTGTTTGGCTGGCCATGGGGAGTGAGAGAAAGCTTTTGAAGAGAGAGGTGATGTAATCAAAGGTATGCATTAGGAAGATTAATTTGGCAGTAGCTTATAGAAAAGCTTATATGGAAAATAGATTAGCAGTAAGGAGACCAGCTGGGACATAATTGCAAAAGGCTCTACAATTAACAATGAAGGTTTGAACTGAGTTGGCAGCTACAGAAACAGAAAATAGGAAATGGGGGAAATATTTTGGAAATGGAATTGATATTACTTTTTTAAGTCTGGTACTAAAGAGAAAGACAACTCAAGCAGAAATCCTGAGGTTCTAACCCTGACCAACCAGAAGAAAAGTGATGCCACTTGGAGAAAGAATAATGGGGTAAGAGAAGAAGGTTTGAGGAAATGCAGAGTTCAAATTTAGGCATGTTGAGCAAGAGGCACTATTGGGATGCCAAAATGGTCAGGAGATCAGCGGGCAAGTCAGATCAGAAAGAACAAAGATGGATTTCCCAATGGTTGGTGATAGAGGAGCTGTGGGAGGAAACAATCAAGACAGAGGACAGACAGAATGCTTCTGGATTTAGTGATGATAACAACACCAGCACCCTTGGAGTAAAAAAAGCTCCTATAAGAGGGAAGCGGCAGGATAACTAGACTGTCATCACTACCACACGTGATGAGAAAGGAGAAGTGGCAAGGTCGACCACTCTTTAGCAGTGATAGGAACGAGAGAAGTGGAATTGTTGCCAAAGGATGGGAGGGAGGTGCCACCTTGGGTAACATGAATTAATTTTTAGGCATAAAGGAAAGAAAGAGGTGGAGATAAAGTGGGTAAAAGTACAACAAAGAATAGACAATGGATAACCTTAGGAGAAGGCAAATAAATTAAGATCAAGGTCAAAGTAGGAACATTAGTCCAGAAAGATGAAAAGTAGGGGGGTAACGCAGAAGAAATAATGAACTCTCTTCTAAAAGGGGGGCTAAAACAAAAGGAGGTTTAAAGAATAGCTCACGAAAGAAATGAAGGTTAAATATTTAACGCAAGTCTTTAGGAACAGGTAGAAAATGAAACAAGGAGTCAATAAGTTATGGATATGGATACAAGGATAATCAAGCTGTAATGAGGGTTACACAAGAATTAAGTGAATGTTTTGAGGGCACAATCGAGATCATTTTGTTACTTTTCCCTTCAGCAAGCTTAGCACATTGCCACCTTCCACAGGGGCTCTCCCATCAGATGGCGAGGGGACACCCAGGATGAGGAAATGGCAGAAGATTAAGGATATAGGACATCTGGGGTACCTGGTGAGAGAAACATTGAAACGACTGACCCCAAGACACAGGCTGGGAGGGAAGGCAAGTGAATCCTGAATAGGAAGGCTCCAGGGTCTCTTCCAGGGCAGATGAGGGAACTGGTACCACTGAAGAAAGCTCAAGAGCAGTGCAGTTATGGGGAGAAACCAGGTTTCAGTTAAGATGAGGAAGCAGAGAGAGCTCTTGGGGCACTGGTTAAGGATCTAGGGGAATTTGGGCACAATGGGGCTGAAGTTTTCTGGGACTCAGGGGAAGGAAGGGGCAGAGAAGTGATCTATGTGGTAGTGAGGACAAATGAACAGAAAGGCTGGAAAGTGAGAGAAGAAGGAGGAGTTTGCATCTATGGAGATGAAGCAGAGCAAGCTGACTTGTAGGCAACCCCTTTTGTTCATGTAGCAGGTCTGAGGGTCCTGTCAACTGGAAAAATCAATCATACTTCTCCATCTCTAAGTGACGAAGTTGATCAACCTGAGAATTTCCTCATTGTTTCATTCTCCTGGTCCACTCATTCAGGGCGGCCTCTTCCAGGACACTAAGGACTTTCTTTTAGGAAAACATGATTGTTGCAGGGACATCTGACTAGGGTTAAACTTGTATTGTCTCCTTGGCCTCTGTCTTTACATATGCTAACGCTGCCCTTTCCAAAAGGAGATCTTCCGTTTACTCAGCTGGTATTTTGATTCACCCCCTTGTCTGTCAGAGAGACCCTCTCTAATCTTCTTAGGTTCTAAACTGGAGAATCTTTTCGACCCCTCCATCTTCCTTAACACCCTGTCCCTCCAGCAGCATCCTACTTAACGCTGTCTGTTGAATCCATCCCTTCCTTCTACACCAGCAACACCGTACAAGCCCACTTACCATTGTTGACATTGTAGGAAAGGCTTTTGCTGAGGTCGGTGTCTGCAGGTGGAGCTCACATGGCCCTCTCCCTAGGGGGCGTTACCTGCGTGATCTGCCTATTCACACGGGCCGACCAATGTCCAAAGTCAACTGTGGAGGCTCAGAACCACTGTTCCATCTGAAACCTCAGAGATTGGCTCTCTCTAACCAAGCTCACAAACGCTAATGTGTAAATAAACAATTTCAGTGTAGTAAAGAAATCCAGCAGTCACACAGGTCAGAATGACTAATCTGTTCTCTATATTCATAGGAAGCCTTTTTCTGTCTTTGCAGCACTCTTTCCCACTCCAGAGAAATTCCTGTCCATAAGACTATAAATCTTCAGCCCAAACAACCAACACTACAACTTCCTTGTTATTTCCTTCCACTGCTAACCAACCTCAGGGATGACTGCCATTTTCTTTCTTTATGTATACTAGTCGATTCCTTTAGATTACAGCCAAGCCATGGTGGCCTGGGGTCTATTTTGTCTCCTTGTCGGGTTCTTAACCCCATTGTGCATAAAATTAAATATAGAGCATTACAAAGGAAATCAGTGACATTGAAATGACACTAACAAAATATTTTTCAAATTCTAGTATGTTTGCATCTTTATTAATTACAAAATCTAGCATCAGGTCTAATAACTACCATAATTTCAAAGTAGTGATGAGCATAAAGGATAATTTAAAATATATCCAACTAAATGTATATGAAAATGTCTGATTACTACTGGTGACGAAGTCAGAGGTGCTGCTAATAATTACTCTGGTTTGCTGTCTACATTCATAATTTAAGGCTATGCTAAATTTCAGTCAGAGATTTGTATAAATAAAGAGGTAATTTTTTTCCATCCAATAAGGCAGGTTTCCTGAATTTTACCCACAGACAATGACAGTTTGTAGACCCCAGGTGAAGGACCTCTATAAGGTGATTTGGCATAGTTCTGCTTTTTTCCACTACATGCTGATTTTACGGTGTGTTTCTCACATCACAATTTCTAAGTTCTTGGGCAACTTATTCCAGTCTGTATATACCACCTACAGTTATCAGATATGTTCTCCATCTTTTCAAGAACACCGTTTCTTTTTTTGTTTTAAGATTTTATTTTTTTCCTTTTTCTCCCCAAAGCCCCCCAGTACATAGTTGTATATTCCTCGTTGTGGGTCCTTCCAGTCGTGGCATGCGGGACGCCGCCTCAGCGTGGTTCGATGAGCAGTGCCATGTCCGCACCCAGGATTCAAACCAACGAAACACTGGGCCGCCTGCAGCGGAGCGCGCGAGCCCAACCACTCGGCCACGGGGCCAGCCCCCAAGAACACTGTTTCTTATATTTAAAAAGTATGAGGCAATTTCCAAAAACTGAAAACAACCGAAGTATCCACTAAGTGCTGAATGGATAAACAAATTATAGTATATCCATTCAAATGAATACTATTCATAAATTAAAAAGGAAAAATTAATGAAACACGCAACAACGTGGATGGAAACCAAAAGAATTACGTTAACTGAAAGAAACCAGAATCAAAAGGCTGCATACTGTGTGGTTCCATTTATATGACTTAATGGAACAGGCAAAACTGCAGGGACACGAAACAGACCAGCGGTTGCCAGGGGCTGGGCTGAGGGGAGGAAATTCCCTACAAAAGAGTGTGAGAGAGCTTTCTGGATGGAAATATTCTAACTCTCGATTCAGGTGGCAGTTACACAACTCCATATTTTTTCAAAATTCATATAATGCACACTTACAAAAGGAGAATTTTTCTGCCTGTAAATTATAGTGCAATGTATCTTTTAATTTTTTCCACATTTTTTTTTCTTTTTTGTGAGGAAGATTGGCCCTGAACTAAGATCTGTTGCCAATCTTCTTTTTGCTTGTGGAAGATTGTGCCTGAGCTAACATCTGTGCCAATCTTCCTCAATTTTGTACATGGGATGCTGCCACAGCATGGCTCAATGAGCAGTGTGCAGGTCCACACCTGGGATCTGAACCTGCAAACCCCAGGCCACCAAGCGGAGCACGCCAACTTAACCACTATGCCATTGGGCCAGCCTTGCAACATATCTTTTAAACTATTGAAAATATCTGTGGACCTTCACATAATAGAAATTGTACTTTTAATATCCATTCATAGAGAAATGCATGAGTGCACATAGACTCAAGGAGCTGCAATAACTCCAGAGGTAAAAGGATGCAGGTAACCTTAACCTAAGTGGTCTCTCACCCTGCAGATTTTCCTCCTCCAGTCTGTATCTTTCTCCTGGCTCATTCTTCCTAGTTTTCGTCCCATCACTCTATCACTCAGAATTCTCAATAATCCCTTTATATAGACTTGTTAGTGGGAGGGACTTTGAAGGTCGTGAATTCCTATCTCCAGCCCACTGCGAAGTCCCCTCCCCAATACTCCTGACTGATGGGCGGTGAGCTTTCATATGGACACCCTAATGGCAATGGGCTCAACCTGGTACTCTTCCACTTCTGCACCCTGCTCACTCTGGATTCCACAGTGCCCTGTCCTAACAGTTCAATGCCCAGGGCAGCTCCCTTATCCTTCACTGAAGAGGCTCCAAGAGCCCAATAAAATCAACAATAGCGACAACAAAGATCATAACCAAACACTTTTAACCAGGCCTCAGTGTGACATGGCTGAAATTCCCAGTTCATGTATACCAAATGAGATATATAGGTCATATAGGGAAGGCCCTCTCTGCCCTTGGCATCGCCAGGTAGGGCCGATTCCTGGGGCTCATCACCTCCAAAAGGAGCGGCCTCTTCCATTTACTCCAAGTGCTGTTATATATCTCATCGCTTTTACGTGTGTGGAAAATTTGGGGAATCACAGCATCCAGAACTCTCTAGAGTCTAGACTCTATCAGACCTCAGGCTCTAGAATTCCTCCTACCCCTTCTAACCTGCTGCACCTATTGTCTCAAATTATGGTCCCATTGCCTTATGCCTGGTCTAAACCACTCTTACTAGCCCTTTAAAACTTATGTTTCTGTAAGATTCTATGCTTGGTTCCTAATCCTGGATTTTGGATTTTCCTCTATTCCATGTTCTTCAGTATTCACGCCACTAACTTCTCCTTTCACCGCATCCAACTGAGGCTCTGAAATGCTTCCCCACTGGTATGAGAATGGACTCACATATACTGTCTCTTTTCTCCTATCTAGATTATATTTATCTGTGGTGATCAAGCTTAAATCTCACCTTTTTACAGAAGCTTTCCATGAGTCCAAAGTGACTTCCTCCTTCCTTGGATTATTATCTGCCTCATCAACTATTTCCCATTGAATGGGCAAATATGTTTTCTTAATAATTAAATTATAAGCAACTTCAAGGCCTATGCTTCTTGATATCTTCCATGGTGGTGAGATACATTGGTTCACATTCAGAAGATGCTCAGTTGTTGCTTGTTTTTCTTTATTCAGTTGATAAACTTAAAATATCCCTATATTAGTCATATTTTGAAGGTTGAAAAGATATATAGAAGTGGCCAAAATATGGATCCTGGGTAATGGCTCTAAGCTGATTCTCAGGGAGATATGGTTACAGAGATAAATCAATCAAACAAATCCTCTTTAATTCCACCTGGTACTATTGACCCAAACCCCAGTGCAGTCTCTTGGTAAACTAAGCTAAGCTGTAAAGTAATCACAGTGATGCATTTGGAGAGGACAGTAGTCTGTTCCATACTACCTTTCCATTAGGCCACGCCCAGGTTCCTGCTTATCCTTAACAGGGCATGGCCACATAGGCCCATCCAAGTCACACACAACCTCAGGCCTGTTTTCCAACACCAGCTGCTTGAGAGCTTCAGGGGAAAAACAGACAGAAATCCAAATAAAACCTACCAATTAGATAAAAGAGCCTTGAATCTCCTCTTCTCTCTGCAGCTCTCCCCTCATAGGTGGGGCTGGGTGAGTATTGAGTGATTCTAGAAACCAAAACTCTAACCTCATCTAATGATTACTTATGGATAAAATCCTTAACACAGACATGTTCGTTGAGATAGATACAAACTTGGACCAAGGCATGGGTGTCTTGACTTTGAATCATCTGAGCTATTTACATACAGCAAATTAAAGTCCCCTGGATAGACACAGGGTGGGTTCTCGAGGCTAGGTGGGCTGAGGTTGCTCCTTTTGAGTATAAAGTCCCTAAATACAGCAGCATACAGGATAAGTTGTAGAAGATTTTTGAATTGGAAGTTCCTAAGCATTTCTCCCAACTAGGTTGGTCGCTAAAATTCAACCAAGAAACTACAGTTACAATTAATAAAAAATAAAACGTGGTTTAATTAACATATCCTTGATAATGTTTGCCTTTCCTTGGATGGTTGACTACATGGACAGGGAAAGAAGGAGAGACAAAGGAAAAGCTTTTTCAGTGTTTATTCACCACGCCCCAGAGGAAAGACAAGCTAGATAAGGCGGACACAAGCAATCCAAACACCAGAAAAGCATACTCTGTCAAGAAGTAAGGAAGCTTTCCTAGGCTTCCCTACAGGCTGGATGAAATATTCTCAAGAAATCAGCCACATCCCCTTGCTCTAATTCCTTGCTTACTCAGCAACCATCTGACTATTAATTAAATTGGTATTATGGTTTTAAAATGAGTCTTTTATGATTTGCTTACCTTTAATGAAACCCCCAGGGCTTATTCACCTCACGGAGAGCTGACAAAATTGAATTCTTGAGCCTACAAAGATCCAGGGCCCCAAAATATTGTCATTCCCCCAGCCCAGCCCCCACCTCCTATGAGACCCAATGCAAGCACTTGGCCAACCAAATCTCCACTCTGGCTATCAGTTTATGCGCAATAATATTAGTGGGCATTTCAGAGTCAGCAGATCACTGGCTACCAGTTGACATTCACCCTAAGAAAATAAATGAAGAAGAAAGAGTATATCTAGGATATTTTTAAAAAATAATAAACAAGCTTGTCCGTTATAAGGCAGAGGACAGAAGAACCTTAACCCAGGAGCGGTCCTGAGTTGTTCATTAACCACTGCACACTCTGTAGTAGGAAGAGGAACATCGTCACCAAATTAGTCTTTTTTACCTCAATTAAATATCTAGGCTTTAGTCCCATGGTCAGAATGTGAAGAAAAACAGTATATAGCTAAGAAAAGACATAAATTTATAGTGTAAATGTTTCACTAACGCACCTTTCGTTTTCCGGCGCTGGATCCTTCCTGCTGATGACAGCTCCTCTGACCGCAGTATCTACAGCAAGCACTTAGGACCCCGGAATATGGTGACCATTGACCTTAATTCATCCCTCTTGTGGATCCCATATAACCATCTTTCTAAGAGAGCTTTCACAAACTCAAACAAACACAGGAAAGGCAGACCCTGTCTTTGGAGTCTATGTTTACCCATATAACCCTCTTTCATCATAAATTGCCTCTCAGGCAAGAAATATTGGACTTTTCTCATATCTGTCATTGCCATTTCTTCATACGAGCATTCCTTTGACCAAGAATGCATTCCTGCTCTCTTTTCGTTCTTTCCTTCCTACCGCAGCCTTGGTCTTCTCTCACCTAAAACACCGTAAGTTTCTTCTTCTGAGACTCTCCAGCTTTTACTTCAGATTACCTACATTCGATATTCAGGTCTCTGCCAAAGTTTTCTCTTCTTTTTATATTAAAAATAATCTCTATCTCTGTAAGTTTGTTAATGATTCAACAATCAGATTCAAGATGCCCCCTGTACTCTGAATTGCCTCACTTTCTCTCCACCTCCTTGTCATGTTCATATTCAAATTTTATTAATTATTTCCAGATTAATGGCAGTTCAGGAGGCGAGCAAGTCAAAGTGGCCAAGGGCATAAAGCTTGGAGGGCGTGTTAATACAGTGAATTATAGAATCACCTATTAGATGATGTCAATAGGATGGAGTAGTGGAGTGGCACTAACAGGAGATGTATCAGGCAAAAATATAGGTTCCTGTATTTAGGTTAAAATTCATAAATGATAACCACAATGAGATATTGCCTTACACACGTTAGAATAACTATCATAAAAAAGAAAAGAGAAAGGTTGGCATGGATGTGGAGAAAAGGGAACCCCTTGTGCACTGTTGGTGGAAACGTAATTTGGTACAGCAACTATGGAAGATAGTATGGAGGTTCCTCAAAAACTTAAAAATAAAGCTACCATGTGACCCAACAATCCCACTTCTGGAAAGGAAGGAAATGAAAACAGGATCTCAAAGAGATATCTGTACTCCCATGTTCATCACATCATTATTCTCAATAGCCAAGATATGGAAACAACCTAAGTGTCTGTCTAAGAATGAATGGATTAAGAAGATGTAGTGTGTACATACAAGGTGGAATATTATTCAGCCATCATAAACAAGGAAATCCTGCCATATGCAACAACATGGATGGACCTTGAGGGCATTACGCTAAATGAGATAAGCCAGACAGAGAAAGACAAATATTGTATGAACTCACTTACATGTGGAATCTAAAAGTGTTGAACTCATAGAAACAGAGTAGAATGGTGGTTGTCAGGAATTAGGGGGTGGGGAAAATAGGAAGAGGATGGTAAAGAGTAGAAACTTTCAGCTCTAAGATGAATAAGATCTGAGGCTCTAATGTATAACATGGTGACTGTAGTTGATGACACTGCATTATATTACTGAAACTTGCTAAGAGAGTAGAATTTAGTTTTCACACAAAAAAAGATAAATATGTTAGGTGAAGGATGTGTTCATTAACTAGATGATGGGGTCCTTTCACAATGTATACCTATATCAAATCACTATTTACCCTTCAAATATCTTACAATTTTATTTGTTAATTATACCTCAGTAAAGCTGAAAATAAAATAAAAATTTATAAATGATAAAAGTAGAGATGATACGCAATATGTGGTGATTTTAGATCACTGTGACCAAGGTCACAATGGGTAGTGTTATAATGAACGAGAGGGGGGGTCACAGTTACTACAGTTACGGGTGCCCTCAGGGTGCATCATTTGCAGTTGAGTGCCTTCCAAGAGAAATTACAGTCTCAACGTCCTGCGGGTTGGCCTGATCCCATGTGGAGCGTGCATCAAGTTCAGAGTGTCCCATTTGAAGAGAAACATTGGCCAATGGAAGTATGTCTGAGGAGGAAGTTCTGGGAGGTAAGGATTCCAGGAAGCGTGTCTGAAAATGAACCATTCAGAGAAGTGGGACAGTCTATTCGGCAAAAAGAAAATAAGCTGTTCTTCATTACTCTAATGGCTCTCAGGAGACCAGCAATCTTAAACTCAAATTTCCAAGGGGCCAAGCAGGAACATAGAGGACAGAAATTGGACCTGTGTAAAGAAAGGAAAAACTCAAGCACGATAGTGCCACTGGAAATGTTAGCTGGCCTCCAAGCTGGAGGGGAGGCCTAGGGAGTTAGTCTAACGTCTGAGAGTGAGAGCCCGCTGATTATCATCACGTGTGACTGCAAGCCTAGGGCTGCCATCTTTTCCAACTTTTCAAGAGAATCAAGAAATCCACACATACATATTTTTTAATCTAAAGGATGTACCCATTTTTTGTTCATCTTGCATTTCCCCTGGTAGTTTCTCTTTTTCTCTTTTTTTTTTTTTTTAAAGATTGGCAGCTGAGCTAACATCTGTTGCCAATCTTCTCTTTGTGTTTTTTCTTTTTCTTCTCCCCAAAGCCCCCCAGTACGTAGTTGTAGGTCCTTCTGGTTGTGCTACATGGGATGCTGCCTCACCATGGCCTGATTAGCGGTGCCACGTCCATGCCCAGGATCCAAACCAGCAAACCCCAGGCCACTGAAGCAAAGCACAAGAACTTAACCACTGGGCCAGGGGGCTGGCCCACAGAAATCCATATTTTTATGTAATGTTGTCTCAATTTTTAATTTTAACTACTATTTCAACGTTTTTTTATAAATTCTTTTTTTAAGATTTTCTTTTCCCTTTTTCTCCCCAAAGCCCCCCCAGTACATAGTTGTATATTTTTACTTGTGGGTTCTTCTAGTTGTGGCATGTGGGAGGCCACCTCAGCATGGCCTGATGAGCAGTGCCATGTCTGCACCCAGGATCTAAACCAGCGAAACCCTGGGCCACCGAAGTGGAGTGTGAGAACTTAAACCACTCAGCCACAGGGCTAGCCCCATATTTCAACATTTTTAAAGAAACATCCCATAGGCCAAACATAATGTGTTATGGGCTGGTGGCAGCCCAGGATTGTCAGTTCACTATGTCTACAGGAGACATTTCTAGCTTTCAACAGAAATAGCTCAAAGAGGCATAGATGGAAGATTGACTTGGGATATGAGAGAGTTTTTAAATGTTTAGAATTCATAATCAGAAAACAGGCTCTCCATCCAAGTTCTAAGCATTGGGAAATAGTCAAGAGAATATTAGATAACAATATATGAAAGTTGTAAGAGAAAGGATTTTTCTCCTCAGCAGAGACCAAATTGTAATTATGCTTTACACTGGGATAGTGGTTTACAGTTTATGAAGAGCTTTTATATCATCTCATAGTAAAAGTTATTAGAACAGTCCTTTGAAGTAGAAAAGTGGATATGTATTTCTATTTGATGACTGCATAAGCTGAATATCTGACATGTTAAATAACTCAGAAAAGGTCATCTGGGAAACTGGGCAGCAGAACTACGAACTGGATGACTCAGGTCATCTAACTCCATTCAATACTTTTTCCAGTGCTACTTCAGAGTCAGGCTCTAAGGCTGTAAGATTCCATTCCTAGCTATGCTCTGAACTGGATTTGCCCATTTTTGCTTTCCTATGGTCAACTCGCACTTCCAGGTCTTCTCCTGCACACTTCCATTCTGCTGGAATGCCTTCCTGTCCCGTCACCCTCCCTGAAAGCCCTTATCTTCATGATCTCTTGTTGAGTTTCTTCCAACCTGACTCTGACAGTTATGGAAATGTTCCCCCAGCTCTCAGTGCTCCAAACTGGACTCACCCTTGACATGCATTTGTCCAAAAGTTTTGTCTATCTTCTCTACATCTTCTACATATTTGTCTCTATAAGGACAAAAATTGTCTTAACTAATACATGAGCAAAGCCACATACACATATATGCACACACATGCATGCAAGAGTTGGTACTTGATCAATGAATCCTGGAGTGATTATAATTCTGGCCAGGAGGAAGAGAAGCTGTCGTCAACCACAGCTTCTAGTTCTCACAGGCCTCTCTACTTCCAGAAATTTTGATTCTGACAAAAGCCAGTGGGGTAGCCTTGTTTCTGCACATTCAGTACAGGAGAGGCAGTAAAGAATCTCTGGTCCTCTGTATTTCAGGCTTGTGGATGCCAGTTTGAAATATGGCATTATTCCTTGGGTTCAGATGAAACTTGTCTGGGCAGAACACAAAAATTGTGGAGAAATTGCTGACTAAGTAAAGCTTCCAATGACTTTGTTTGGCTGAAATGTAGGTTTTTTAAATGTGAGCACTGCCCAAGGGTCTTTTCTTGTTGTCTCATGGACATATATCAAGGGCGATGATGTCTTCTAACGCGCTGTATTTAAGCCTGTGCTGCCAAATGTCATCAGAGTGAAATAATTACCACTTGCGTCTATCATCTAAAATGAAAGATAAAATGTATAGAAAATGGAATACATGCATAGAAATAGGGATGGGAGAAAAAAAATTCCTAAGAACGTTGCTGCATCCAGCCAAGGAGGGAGAGGAATATTTTGTTTTGTTTCGTCTGCTTTGTTTTGGTGACCTAGGTGGTCAAATGACCTGTTAAGAATATTTCATAGAGCTAATGTTCTAACACTCTAATCTCTCTAGGCAAGGTTCATATTTGTGCGGGTTACTTATTCTCCCTTTGTTGACTAAGTCAATAATCAGAATCAGCAGGTTTGGAGTCAGATTGGCAGGGATCAGCAGCCTGACTTGGGAGCAGTGAGTATAAAAGCCCCCAACTGGAAGCGACCATCACAGAGGTCTGCTCGTTCTTGGCACGATGGCTTCTCATCACCTGCTTCTCCTCTGCCTCGCCGGACTGGTATTTGCATCTGAGGCTGGCCCCGCGGTGAGTATTTGACTCCCTAAAGTCCTTCTATACCTTTCCTATGGACAGTAGGTGAAGCAGAAGTGACTTCTTCTAGCTTTTCTAACCAGCTTTTGTGACTAGAGCAAGGGTACCCAGCACCTGTTTTTAAACATCATGGATTCAAACTTCAAAAAGCATGAAGTTCTGCAGAGCTCACTGTCCTGGGGCTGGGACTCTGGGTGCTCTCTTCTCCTGCTTTGGTGCATTGGCTTTGCAATGCCCAGTGCCTCAGTTTCCTCAGAGAGATGGTAGAAATAAAGATATCATATTCATGAATATCTTAATATTGAATTTTTACAAACATCCTTTTATAAAGTTTATTTCCCTTTAGCTGATTAAAATGTATTTATTGATTAACCTTTGAAAGGCTTAGTAGATAATATTCTAGTCAGTTATCTAATTCTTAAGTCCTCTAGAAGAATTAACAAATGCCATAAAATGGGTCAAGAAGTAGTCTGACATTATTTTACAAACAACTAGTAAGAGGGAATTACCGCAGCCACATCTGACTGAAATGCTCTCAGGAAAAACTATTTGGTCTTGTGGCACATAACGTCTTTTCAGTAATTCCACTCAAATGGCAAGGATTAACAAAGCAACTGTTCTCAGAGGGCCTACTTTCTCCGTTAAAATTCATTATCCATGCCCCTGGTCGATTGCAGCATGTCCAGAGGCAAATACCATTCTTGCTTTGGAAACAATCAGGTCTGTGTTAGACTGAGTGAGGGAAGCTCATTAACCATCAACACTTACGTTGCTGGAAATGGAATTAGCATGTTCTTCCTGCCTTGTTCCAGATTTCTAACACCAGAAAGAATAGATCCTTTCACTCTTGCCAATTTTGTTGACTTCTCCCTTGTCTTCTCTACGCCTAGGGCGCTGGTGAATCCAAGTGTCCTCTGATGGTCAAAGTCCTTGATGCTGTCCGAGGCAGTCCTGCTGCCAACGTGGATGTGAAAGTGTTCAAAAAGGCTGCTGATGAGACCTGGGAACTGTTCGCCTCTGGGTAAGCTGCCCGATGAACCTAGAGCTGAGACTTCATTATATCTTCCTATTCACTGGCCACTTGTTAGAGAAAGTGGCTCATGTCATTCGCTGAAGAATCTACAAGTAGATTGAAAATGCAGGCAGAAGTCAAGTGGGCCCTAAGGAGGATACCCTCCTCTTGCTTTGCTTAGCTGGGAGTGACCAGGAGCCTGAGAAGCATTTAGGGCAGACAGTGGTGCAAAGAAGGAGCCAGCAACTCCCCTAGTCCAGCATTGCTTCACCATCTTTTTGGGTCACAGACTACTTTAAGAATTGACGAAAACTATGCACTCCACATCCCGAAAAATGCACATACACACAAATGTGTATATGTAATTTCAGGAGTTTCACAGATTCCCCTGCTACCCTTCACAACACTCAAGCTGAGAGTCCTTGTCTTGGAATTTTAGGGAAGATATACAACCTGTGTTAATTTCTTAGTGAAAGGAAAGGAATTGATGGGCAGCATTGACAAGACACCTATCTGTAGTTTATCTGGATCCTCCAGAATTTAGGGCTTTTGTCTAACACTTGTGGAGCACCTACTCTGTGCAAAGCTTGGGGCTGTCAAGCTCAATAAGAAAGGACACAGAAGAGAAAGTCACATAATGCAAAGCACAGCCACAGACCAATTTCACAATCACCCACCGTCAAGTTCAAAAATGACTTCTCGTCTCCATCGACTGCTTTACAACTTTCACGGAGTTTTTCGACCTCCACTAGCAAGAATTGCAAAGACAATGCACCTTAGTACACCTAAACCAACTAACTAAAAGAAAGAGCTGCCAAGAAATCCTCAGCACCAACAATACTGCTAAGTGTTTATGCCCTGGGAGGTGAATTTCTGTGGATTTTAATTGACTCCCAAGAATCGCAATATGATTCTTCCACCTATCATTGGGAAGTCCATTTTCTTTGGTGTGCTTTCAACTGAGTCTTTATTTGCTGATTCATTTATATTTTTATAAAATAGCAAACACAATATGTAAAGCAGTTACAAGAATATTCTAAGCAAGAGATAGAAGGGACACCAAAAACATTCAGATGTTTGTGTGAATCTTTTTTTTATGACAAGACAAAAAAGGAAACTAAATATTTTCTTCCTGGAAATGAAGAAAGGTGGGAAGGCAATGGTCAGAGTCAGTAAAGACAACTTCCATTTTAATCTGTCTTAGTTTTTGCAGTCTAAAGGACAGCAATTTCTAACATCAGCTATTGTCGTTAGGTACTTAAATGGAAATAGAAGTTAGCTAGTTAAAAATAAAGGTGCCTAATATTTGCTGTTGGCCAAGAGTTATTAAAGAGATTAAGTACACAAAAGGGAAAAGAGTCAGATACCAGTTCCTCATTGTAGTTTGGGGTTCCCAGTGTGTATACAAATGATACCACCTCTGAAAGGTGCCCGCTGGCAGCTGGGGGAGAGAGGAGGAGACCCTGGTGTCATCATGGGAAACTGCAGAGTCAGAGCAGCTTATGGTCACTTCTAGGGAGAGTCACGAAACTTCATCCAAACACCAAGCCTGAATCGCAATGACTCTTCTTTAAGTGAAACATTACACCCATATCTTGTTCTCATAAGAGAAAGAAAATCTACATTGAGCTGTTTGAAACATTTCTGACAAATTACTATCATTTAATTTCAGTTACTAAAGTAGTCCCTGTCCTGATTTGGTTGAGAAAAAAACATGTATACACACACACACACACACACCCCCACACAAATGTGCGTGCATGTGTGTGCACACGCATGTGTGGTGTTACCTTACCATGTCATTTATTCTCTTAATGCCTAACTTAATGTGGATTTTTGCACCTTCTAGGAAAACCAGTGAATTTGGGGAGCTTCATGGGCTCACAACTGACGAGAAATTCGTAGAAGGGATATACAAAGTGGAATTAGACACCAAGTCCTACTGGCAGTCACTCGGCATTTCCCCTTTCCACGAATATGCGGAGGTGAGTGTAGAGACACTTCCATTGTGTTTTGGTTTTTCGCTCTTAGTCCCAGGAAAGGCACAGTCTGCACTTCTCATACCATGGAACTGTCCGAAGTAAAGCGCTGAACTAGCAGTTTCCTTTTCCCATTTCTACAATCAGAAATCCACAAAACTCTGAAAAGCAAACTTTTTTCTAAGTTTGGTGAAAACTCACTCAGTAACATGACCTGAACTTATACAATGTTCTTTACAGTCTTCATTCATTCCACTGATACAAATATTTGTTTGACAAAGAAATATTAATATGTTGGATTATGAGGCAGCCTTCCAGACCCCACTTAGGATGTTATGTAACAAAAGATAGATGAGCCATTTGACTTCTCTCAAATCTGAAAAATACTTCATTCCACAGCCCATCTGGCTCCCAGAGGTTTAGATAAGTGATTTGGGGCAATGCATATAGAAACAGTAAATTCAAAATAATAATGGCAACACAATGGATACCATGTGTCAAGCATACACCACGGCCAGACACTTCTGTGTTCTACATTTAACCTATTTCTTCTTCATAAACAACCCATTGGGATCAGTCCTACTGTGAGCTCCATCTCACAGATGAAGAAAGTGGGGCACAGAGAAGTTACATAACTTGTCAAGGGCATGGGGCCAGTAAGGGGAGAAGCAGTAATGTTTACCGACAAGGCCCAGGCTGGGTTTAGCCTCAGCTGTGCCTCAGCTTTCTTCCTGTGAGAAGCCAAGCTAAGAATAACACTAATGAAGCCACATTTGTAACCCACGGTTCACACAGTATTCCTCAGAGTTATACATGGACCCATCTCCCTACTTGTCTGTGATTCCTTAAGTCATTTAAAACAGATGGCTGTCATGGAAATAGAATCCAGACATGTTGGTCAGAGTTAAAGATCAACTAATTGCATCAAAAATAGCTCGGCATGAAAAGGACCATTCTCTCTGGCTTAGTCATGGATGAGATTTTCAATTGACATAAAATGGTTCTTTTAGTAGACAGTGTTGCCAGGGAAACTGTAGGCCTGTTTGATTTCTGAGGCCCACATGTCACCAAGAGACCCCCATCTACCAAGAAGCGTGCCTCTGGTTACTCCTCAGCCCGGCAGCAAGAGCCCGGTCAGGGATGGATGCGAGGTTTAGAAGGTACCCACCACAAGACATTTGCCCCTAGAGTCTCGGCCTGATGAGATCATCTGAGAAGATTCACTGTGTACTGTCCATGACATGTTGCCCCTATTCATTAGATGTTAGCTTTCTTCGTCTGCTGTTCACTCTTTTAGCATTCATTCAACAAACATTTAAAAAATAAAACCCTTTTCTGTGTTGAGCACACTTCGGGATGCTAGAGATTCAGAAGTGAAAACATATCCCTGCTCTTGGAATGGAAGGGAAGGGACTGATGTAAGACACATTAGGCAGGACCATGAGCCCAATTTGGAACCTGAATGGATATGGGGAATGAGAGAGCAAGCAGGCAAGCATGAGTCCCAGTGCCTCCCTTTGATGACTGGTGCATGGTGGGTCCAGCCATGAGTTCCTTTCCTGCCAACTTCTTCTGATAAGGACCTCCCAGAGTGTTGCCATCCTTGAGCCCTACCACCTCCTCCCTGGCCACCGCCCCAGGTGGCCATATTAGACTTACCAAGAAAATTAGGACATTTCTTTTGGAACTTTAGTCCTCTTCATTTCATGGATTTTGAACACAGATTATGCCATTTACAATTTTTAAGAAGAATCAAGTGGAGCTGGAGGCCAATGTCACTATAAGAGAGGAGAAAATTTCCCAAGTTGCTTCCAGAAACTTGGCCTTTCAGGAGTGCTCTTCCTCCTTCACAGAGATTCTTAAGTGATTCTCACCTTTCCTTGCCCTGATGCTAATTTTGGTTTTGGTATGGTTCAGTCAGATCTTTTTTCTCCTGTCCCCAAGTAATCAAGATTTCCTTTTTTCACTTTGAAACAAAAAGTATTTATCCAGTGTGTGTCCCAAGCACTATCCAGGGCCTGTGTACAAAATAAGTAAGATTAAAACACCTCCTCGCTGTCCTCCATCTCTCCCCTGAACCAAATTTCTCCCTATTTGCCTCACTCCGGGCACCTGGCCTAGCCCTAGCCTAGCTTCTGAGTCTCAGAAGCTCTAATGAATTTGCCTGGCATCCGTGACTAACTGGAACAATGCTTTGATCAACAATTTGCCTCGTTGGAAGACTTAAGTGAACTCCAACATGTGTAGATTTCAGAATTCCAACATGATCCTCCTCACTCTGCTTATATTGTAAATAGAATCCTATAATGCTTTTATTCCATATTTCATTGCTTATTAGATACATAAAAATGTACTTGATCCTCATGGTAGAAAATACAAAGGAATAATGGGAGAAGAATCTCTGGATTTGGGGACAGGAGCTTTAACTTCTAGCCTGGCTCTGTCACTGTATACACTTGGGCCAAACACTCTAATTCAGAGGTCTGATTTGTTTATCGGTAAAATGAGAAGAATGTTCCCTTCCAGCCTGAAAATTTCTAGGTCTCCAAGTCTGCGGTGGGATTGGCAGTCATCATTCTCAGGAGTTGGGTCCTTGAACGCCAGTTTCCACGTTCTCCCCTCTTTTTTCTAAAACCAAGAAAGTGAACAAGAGCATTTAGGCTCTCTGATTTCGCTCAGCCACACTAGGGCCACTCTGATTCTCTGTGCGAATTTGCAAAACAAAAATACCTGATCATATAGAGGGTGGCAAAGAACTCTTGTTCTAAGCGCTGCATGGGGCTCCAAGGGTTTAGCTTACAAGAAAATTTTTGGATTTTTGCCTTTTGTTCTAACTGTTCCAAAAAATGAAATAATAAAATAAAGTAATTAATTTGATTCTGACTTCCAGTCATGTCTCTGTCCATGACGCACGTTGTAGAGCTCTGTTAGAAACGGACCCTGTCTGTGTTCTCTCGCAGGTGGTGTTCACAGCAAACGACTCTGGCCCCCGCCGCTACACCATCGCTGCTCTGCTCAGTCCCTACTCCTACTCCACCACAGCCCTCGTCAGCAACCCCAAGGAATGAGGGCCCCTCCTTCAGTCTACTTGAAGAAGGAGGGACCGGATTTCATGTAACCAATAGGATTCCATTTTTATTAAAGCAGTGTTTTCAGTTCATAAGGTATGTCCAAAACGTGGGCGGAGACAATAAAACATTCCTATTAAAGCACTTCCCATTTCACTGGAACTTGCTTTTTTCTTATTCCCTTGTTGTATTCTCAAAAAAAAAAAAAAAATCCAAATTTTACACGGAAGCAAAGGAACTCAAAAAAGTCTCTGGCTGAACTCTGGGAGAAATCCAAATTTTCAATGTCTTTCAAGCTAAGCACGTATTCAACATGGTCTGCAGCCATGAAAAATACACATTCTCAAAATGAGAAAGCTTTACTCTCCTCTAACCTTCTAACCTAATGGCAAAAGACAAATTCTAAGGGCCCACTTCTTTACTCTGTGCATTTGCTTGAAGTGCTTTATGGATTTCAAGAGCAGCACAGCAACACCAGGACAGACCTGCCCTGACCCAAGCCCTCCCATCCAGTCCAAGCCAACCGCACCCCAGTCAACTGCCTAAGGGATGAACTCAGAGAATCCTCATACCCTCAATTCACTTCGACTAATCCAAAATTCATGTATTGAAAGACTGCAAAATGCCAAGCGCTATTTGAGGTGCTCCGAAGATAAAGAATAAGATCTAGTGCCTGCATTTAAAGAGCTCGCATTCTTTTGACAAGATAACTATGCTAACGTGGTTTGGCAGAGACACACTGAGCATAGGAAAGAGGGAGTAACATGCAGCCTGGAGAGATCAGAGAAGGACTCAATTAACTTCACTTCATCTGAATCTTAGTAGTTTCTCAGGTAGAAGAGAGAGGAGGTATCCCAGGTAGAGAGAGAGAGATTGCAAAGCCATCATGCCAAGTGAAACACTTTCATAAGTTGAGGGAAAGGATGGCGATCCAGAGGTTGAAGCATAGGGGCTATGAAGGCAGGCTAGGTTGCACAGCTATAACAAACAGCCCCAAATCTCTGTGACTTAACAAAATCAGAGTTTATTTCACACTCATGCCAAGCCCAAAGCAGAAGTTCTTGGACTGGTGACTCTCGGAGTGGCTTGCCTCCAAGTGGTGACCCAGGGCCCCAGTTTTGACTTATTTTATGGCTTCAAGGGACACCTAGTCAGCTGACTGAAGGAAGAGGGAAAGCAAGGTATGAGCCCCTCTGTGCTGAAGTGTCACGCATGATTCCAACTGACCAGAACTAGTTGCATGGTCCTATTTAGATGCACTGAGCTAAACAGTTCCTGGTGGGGAGTCCTTTCCTAGAACAACGCTACATTCTGGAAAAAAACACTAATCTGGGTTGGTCAACAACCATCTCTGCCACAGTAGGGTTGGGAGTGGTGGGAAATGAGTCTAGGGTGAAGGCTGGCTTTATATGCCACCTGTCAGAGCTGTGAATTCATCTTATGGACAATAAGGACCCATTGATGGGAACCTTGTCATCAGCCATCCTCCAAGTGGCTGGGGCTAGTTACTTCTTGTACATAATCTCCAACCAGGATTCCCTAAGAAAAGCCTGGGTCAGACCCAAGGCTGAGCCCTAAACATCACTAAGCAGTCTTTCCATTTTCCTTCAAATTCAAATCTAAAATCTCGCCACACTCTAGTTGGCTGTGTAGAGAGAATAAGAAATTTGAAGAGAGTGGAATGTAGGTTTGGACTTTTTAACATGTGCTGAGTTTTCCCTCAAATATATGTGGTAAAATCAATGTCTCTGAGTTTGTTCAATGAGGTTAGCAAATTCCTCTTCCATGCACATTAGGTTAATCCATATCAAACTGCCATTTTTGTCTATTAATGGTCAAATACTGGCAATTTCATAAGATTCAGTCTAATATCTACAAATATTGTATTGCTCTGCCTATTTATAGAATACTACATTTCCATTTGGCTGCTGCTAAATACATAGGATTTTTATAACCCAAGCAGTTTGAAAATATTAATTTTCCATATATATATATATGAATTGAATTGAACTTTCCGGCCCCCACTTCCTCTTGGTATCAGCAAACTTAATCTTGTCAATTGAAATCAACTCAGTTTGACTTCCAGTTTGATGCTCAGCCTTCTCTTTCCTTTCCAAATCACATCTTCCTTCTGGAAGCATCATAGCATCTTGGCATAAAGTAGAATGTGTTGTCTGGTCCCTGATAGTCCTCTGTCCATGCTGCTTCCACTGAAATGATCCTTTTTTCCTTTGCTCTTTGTTGCTATGTGTTAGTATCTGGGCTTATGCTCTTTCATGGCCACTGCTGTGGGTCGAATTGTGTTCCCTAAAAAGATATGTTGAAGTCCCAAATCCCAATACCTGTGAGTGTGATGTTATTTGGAGAGACTTTGCAGATGTAATTAGTAATGATGAGGTCATTAGGGTGGGCTCTCATCCAATAGGACTGGTGTCCTTATAAGAAGAAAATTCGGAACCAGACATACAGAGAGAACGCCATAAGATGGCAGAGGCCGAGAACAGAGCAATGCAGCTACCAGTCAAGAACACCAAGGACTGATAGCCATCAACAGAAGGATTCTCCGCTATAAGTTTCAGAGGGAGTATGGCCCTGCTGACACCTTGATTTGGGACTTCTAATCTCCAGAACTGTGAGACAATAAATTTCTGCCATTTTAAGCCACCCAATTTGTAGCACTTTGTTACTGCAGCCTAGGGAAACTAACATAGCCTCCTAGGGGATTCTCCCAAATTCCATCCTGGGTTTGTATTCATTGAAATCTTTGCCATTCTGAAAGTCAAAATTTACATTTAACATTTAATATTTATTTCAATTTCTTTTTTTACTTAGTGATGCTGAACATATTGTCTCACGTTTATCGGCCGTTCGAACCTCTTTCATGAAGTGCATGTTCACATTTTAGCCACATTATACAGGGGGCCTGTTTATTTAATATTGATTTATAAAAGCTCTGTGTATATTAAAGATATTACAAGTTGTATTTGAAAAGTAGATGTGACAGATAGAGGAATAGTTATCTAAGTTGTAGAAAACCACATCAGCCAAGATATCTTGGTGGAAGTTAGTGTGATAATGGCAAAAAGGAGGGTAGGAATTGGGTTGTCAGAAGCAGAGAGTTAAAAAATCACGGGGGAAAATGTTGGATGGGTAGGTCAGGTTCAAGTTATAGAATCACTGAATGCTATGTTTAGGAGGCTTTTTGGGATAGAAATCTGAGATACAGAAGGTTAAGGAATTTGCCCAAATCCCTGCAGAGAGCTTTGGAAAGGCCCAAAAGGCAGAAAAACAGATTTGTCACAGTAATCCATGTGTTCCCAATTAATTTAGACAGTGGAACTGCTCACCCAAAGCCTTGAAATAGCGATGAATGCTAATAAGAAAATCCTGCCAATAAAACACAAAAGCAGAGATACGTGCTTTTACCATCCAACTCTGGTGGCATCCAAGTGGCCCTACCCTCTTTCCCATAAAAATACCCAAGATATAACTGAGTATGTTAATTAACTCCATTCACGGCCTTTCTCACTAATCAGAAACACAGGCATCTCTTACTTCCCTACAGCAAGAGGAATCTGCATCTTGTTTTATCAATTCCCCCGTGACCTCAGGAATGAGGGTGTGGCCAAAGATTTCACCCTATGATGGACAAATTTGGAGAGTGGGACTGTGATGATTAATTTTGTGTGTCAACTTGGCTTGGCCATGGTACCCAGTTTCTGGTCAAACACCAGTCTAGATATTACTATAAAAGTATTTTTAGATATGACTAACATTTTTTCCTCTGGGTTTATTGAGATATAATTGACATATAACATTATATAAGTTTAAGATGTAAAACATGAGGATTTGATATACATATATATTGTGAAAAGATTACCTCAATAAGGCTAGTTAACATATTCATCTCCTCAAATAGTTACCTTTTTGTGTGTGTGTGGTGAGAACTTTTAAGATCTACTCTTTTAGCAACTTTCAAGTATACAATACTGTATTGTTAACTATAGTCACCTTGTTGGACATTACATCCCAGAACTTGTTCATCTTATAACTGGAAGTTTGTACCCTTTGGCCACCTTAGATGTGATTAACATTTAAAAGTCAGTGGACTTTGAGTAAAGCAGATTGCCCTCCATAATGTGGGTGGGCCTCATCCAATCAGTCGAAGGCCTTAAGAGAAAAGACTGAGGCCCCCAGAGGAAAAAGGAATTCTATCTCCAGACTGCCTTCATTTATTTATTTTTATTTATTTATTTTGCTTTTTCTCCCCAAATCCCCCCAGAACATAGTCGTATATTTTAGTTGTGGGTCCTTCTAATTGTGGCATGTGGGATGCAACCTCATCATGGCCTGATGAGAGGTGCCATGTCCATGCCCAGGATCCGAACCATTGAAACCCTGGGCCACCAAAGCTGAGCACGCGAACTTAACCACTCGTCCACGGGGCCAGCCCCAGACTGCCTTCAGACTTGAGACTGCAATATAAACTCTTCTCAGGGTATCTAGCCTGCTCTGAAAATTTCAGACTTGCTAGCCTCCATAATCGTGTGAGCCAATTCCTTAAATCTTTCTCTAAATATAGATATAGATATTGATAAATATTTTTAGAAATGCAGGTTTGAGGAGATGTGACCCTGGATTAGTGTGGTACAAATGGATATTCAGGAAAAAAGAATAAATATTAGATTACCAAATATATACATGATAGAAATGGGTTTGATTTGCCTTGTCCAGAGAAAAATCATGAATTGGATTGAAAAGCATCCAATGCCTTAAAGGAAATATGAATGAGGATATGATGCCATTTGCTCATCTAGACTTCCTAATATTTCAATCAATAATTACTATCCCAATATGAAAACAGAGAATCAGTCTTTGTAAAGAAGGGGAGTGTGTGCGTGTGTGTGAATGTGTGTGTGTGATGGTAAATGTTTAACAACTGGCTCTTCAAAGAGAAAAAGCCAGCCCAGATTTGTAGTGTTTGCCAATTTCCATGCTGTAAATAATCCCACTATGGTCAATTTCAAGCTACCAACATGATGTCACTGAATTCAAGGCTGGGAAGAGATAGACAGTAGTATAGTACAGTATTTCCACCATACAGATACAATAGACATAAATACTTCAGGAGCACAAATAAGATGATTAAGAAGTAATGAGACGAGGGTATTTATTACCCTTGTTTTAATATAATTTAATGTCATGTTTTATAACCAGCTCATAAAATTCCTAAAAATGTAACATAAGCCATTATGTGCTGGCTCCAGGACACCACTGTGATATTCTGTAAGTTACAACTCCTTTCTGATGTCACTTGACTATGGGAGTGTATGAGTGTGTGACTGTGGGAAAGATAAATGGAAACAGCAGTACCACTTAAAGGGAAGGTATTCATTCTCATCAAATGTCCCTATCTTTTTGAAAAATAAAGGAAAAAAATATTAGTATGATGTCTACATAAAGCACACTCAAACATAATCTATGAATGAGACATATATATGCAAGAAGCTATTTCAGGATTGCTTCTGTTTAAAAACTCTCCTTTGCCATATGTTATACCTTGAGGGAACCAGAGATCACCAATAAAATCAGTGGCATGTCCTGAGACGATGCACCTGGACTTCACAGGTAAAAATTATTAATCTGGTCACATATAGATCGATTGATCAGTACATTTTTTTTTCCATTTAACTATCCTGATATTTCAAGATGCCACATTGCTAAAGCCAGGAGAATCATTTCTGGGGTAAGAACAGACATTCAGCACTTTTAGGGACATATGAGAAAAGAGACAGGAGAAATGCAAGAGATGGGAATATTTTTCTCATGGTTTCAGATATAAACACTGAAAAAGAATGCAGCGCTCACTTTGTGCATGCCTGTAAATGTATTTAATGTCTCTAGCCATGCTCTCCTCTGCCTCCTCAGGGCACAGCGCTGTGCTTTGGGAACTGAGGAGGGAGTGGTTGGGGATTGATGAGGCCAGAGGACAAGAGAGAAAGTATCAAAGAAAGAGATAATTAATGAATGGAGTCATATAAATTCCCACCGCACAAAGGGGAGGCAGGGAAATGAGCATGGTGTGGTCAGGATTGCTGGAGGACACAGGACAGAGAAGGGAGGCCAGCCTGATGGACAGCGGACAGCAAATGAGGCTCCTTGTGCGTCACCCCAAGTAATTTGTTAGTGAAAACAGGCATAGAAGACTTGTTGCTCACACTGCAATGGCAGAGTTTTAAGCAGTGAAGTAACATGATTAGATTAATATTCCAGATCAGTGTTTCTATTTAAAGAAAACAACAACTATGCCCTATTTGTTTAACTTTTCATTTTGAACTAGTTTTAGCCTTACAGAGAAATTGGAAAGAAGGACATAGAGCTCCTTACCCAAATTCTAATGTTAACATCTTGTATGACCATAGTACAATGATCAAAACCAGGAAAATAACATTGATATAAGGCTTGTTAGTGGCATCCAATGTGTAACAGTTTCTCAATCTTTCCTTGCTGTATGAGTTTCAGCCAGAAATGGAGTGAAGGGAATAGCGTCAATACTCTCCAGCCAAAATCCACCAGGAACACATCTATGTAGTTGAACCACTTGAATTTATTACTCGTTCCAGCCAGAGAGAAAACACAACACTCTCATTAAGAGAGTGTCAGAAAGAACCTGTTGTAGGATTTGGACTTTGGTTTTGTGATTTGGCGGGGAGTCTAAGGAAGTGGGACTACACACTGGAGGGGATGCTATCAGAAAGTGGGGGCAATTCTATGACAGGATGTCTCAATGGTTTATTGGTAGGGAGGGCCGTCCAGAGCAGAGCCAAAGCTGTAACTGGAGAAGCTGAAGCAGTTACTCTTTTTAGCGAGAGGGGAGGTTTGGTATTTTGTGGATTTCACAGAGATTTTATTTTTGTCTTCCTTTGTCCTGGTCTCAGAGTGACCTTGTTTGATGTTGCTGTTCTGTGAGACTGTCATGCTCAATGGAACAACATGGCGGCCAGTTCCCAGATGTCAGGAGCTGCTTCCTCACTCCTTTTCCTCAATGTCTACAGAGGTGTTTAGAATAGAAAATAAGAAGATAGAGTGATAGCTTTGTTGTGGGAAGAAAGAGAATTAGAGGAGTCCATGAAACTCAGGTGTCGATCCTGGCTGGCAGATTGAATGGACAAGCCAGGACTGAGCATGGGAATATGGGCAGAAGAGCAGATGTGTAGTCAGAGATGGTGAGTTCAATTTTAGCCACCCTGAGCTTGAAGTAATTGTCAGTTTTCAGTCTCATACCTTGGACGTTGGCATTGTGTTTATACATACCAGCAGAAAGCAAAACTCACTAATATTAAAATACCTCCTGAAACATTTGGACAGCACCTGTCAAACAAGAAAATTTAGGGCATTTATGCTTTAAACTGTATTTTGTCCATGAATTTTTATTTCTCACTCAAACTCTTAGTTTTACAGTGAATTCCTTTCTTTTACTTCCCAGTTCATGGAACACACCCCTCCCCTAGCACCATTCCTTCTTACCGCCTTTCAAAATGGAAATAAGCTCAGAAGGAATTCCATTTTCCTAGCTCCCCACTCTCTCTGGGTTAGAAATGCCCTAGTTAATTTAAAGCCAAGGCAGATGGTAATTCATCTTTGGCAATTAATGCAAATACTGAAGGTCTGTTCCAGAGCCACTGTCAGCTAGCAAGGAGAGAGGGGTTACAGTATACAGCCTGCTTAAACCAACACTTGAGACGTGGAGCTTGCCTCCAAGCTCAGCAGTCACCCATCTGCTGTCACCACCACTACTGTCACTCCCCAGAAGGCCGAAGGCTATGTATAAGGCATGATGTGGAAATGCAAGGATGGGCTTAGGGAGAGAACACTGAAGCTGGCGTGAGAGCCCAGGGCAGCTGCCTTGGTGAGGACTCTTGTGGAGTTGGATGAACATTACTCGGCAGCCTTCCCCACGAAAGTGTATTTGGAAAATATATTGGAATAGATTTCCAAGTATCTGGAGGACAGCACCTAGCACATAGCCAGCGCTCAATAAATATTTGCTGAAGGAATGGATGAAATGATTGGCTCCCGGTAGGCAAATAGTTCTCATCTGAGCACTTAGAACCCCCATGGGTTTTACTAGGGTGTTTTTTCCTCTCATATAGACATGTGAGAAATGGCAGCATGACCTACCAATCCACAGGAATGGACCAGTTTGTGGAGAAACATTAAAAGACTACCAGCTCCTGGAAGTAACCTAGTTCAAACATTGAGTGCCAGCTTCTGCATCCTTGGATTGATTTCAGGAACTTAGTCACTCAGAATGTCTAAAAATAGAAAGAGTCTATTTAAAATGTCCTTCTGTCTAAGGCCAGGGCCAAAAGAACAAAAGGGTACCTTCATTCAAAATGATAACTAAAGCCTACAGGGTGGGTTTGCTTCAGCGCCTTGAAAGGCAGAGACCTCTGCTATTCCAGGCCTCCCCAGGGAGCAGTGGCATGAGATAGGAGCTCTGCCTAGGGCTGGGCATTGCTGGGGGGTTGCGGCCCTGCTTGGGGAGTGGGACTCCCACATGGGAAGTTGGGGCCTTGCCAGGAGTCAAGCCCTTTCCTGCCTGGGGTTCCTTTGTACAGAGACAAATACACAGGAAAACCCATGAATGCTCTATAATGAATATTTTAGCTACAACCATCCATTCCTCTTCCACTGAGTAGCAATGGACACACTGTCATCCTTAGTTCCAGGAGGGCAGTGGGAGCAAGGAGCTTAGCTGTCTAAATCAATCAGGGAAATATCATCATCTTTGCCACGATGTTTAGTTTAGGGGTGTTCAGGGGACCTAAAATGGCCCAATAAGAAGGAAACCCAGGACTTCTCTTTCATAGTGAGATACAAATGTGGTGCCTCTCTGCAAGGATGCAGCCCTGGGAGGTGCTGGCAGCTCTCCTATGACTGTGAGGGAGCAATCCTCAAGAGGGAGCCAGTTCCGGGAAGGTAGAAAGTGAGTCTTGGTGACACTGTGGAGCAGCTGAAGCATTGAATGTTTCTGGAATTTTCACTGGTATTAACCAATAGTTTCCTTTATTTTTTAAGTAAGTTTGATTCAGGGTTTTTAAAATCAATTTTTCAAAAATAAACTTTTAATTTTAGAACAGTTTTAGATTTACTGATTTAGTTATTTCATTACTTGTGACCAAGAACGTCTCAATTAATACAGCTTTAAAAATATTCATCTTCCCTTGGTAAGAAGAAAGTACAAAAAAATCAGTAATGGCCCTAAAATAGGCTTGTTCCTTCTATACATTAGTAAACTGAAAGACTCAATCCTATGATTTGTTGAGAATAAAATTGGTAGAACTTTTTCAAAGATAATTATTTTATTACACTTTCATTGAAAAGAGTTTAATAATGTTCAAGAAACCAAAATTACAGTAACCCATAGTTGTATTACAATAGAATGTTTTTTACTAATTATTATAAACATAAAGTTGCAATCATAATGGGAAATTTTCATGCTTTATTTTACCATGAACAATTTCTCATATTTCTATGTAATCTTTATAATTATGATTTTTACTTTTTGAAACATTGACTATCTTGTTTATGTATTACAGTCGCTTAATTACACCACCCTCATACTGCGATATACTTAGACAGTCTCAATTTTTTGTACTTATAGTTAGTGCTGCAATGAACATCTTTATGAAGAATATAGCTTTTTGCTTGTGTTGAATTAAGCGAACGTCCTAGCATTTCCAGGAGTATCTAACTCCTAGACCAAGTGGATCCTTGAGCATCAAACTGCCTGGGAAGGAGTCCTGGCTCCACCATTACAAGCTGTATGATGTTGGACAGATGACATCGGCTTTCTTTGCCTTGTTTTTTTTCATTTGTAGAATGGGAATAACCGTAGCACCACCTCCAGAGGATTATTTTGAAGACTAATTGTCATAACACGTACAAAGAGGTTTAAGACAACGCATAGTACATAATAAGCTCCCAAGAACTCTAACTACTATCACTTGGAGTAGCACTAGGGTATGAACACATTAATGTAATAAATTTTATGACACTTAAGCCTTACTGGTTCTGCTTATTAAAAATGTTTGCCACTTTAGCAGATATATCATTATATCTCATGATTGCTTTAATTTTTATTTCTTTGACTAGTAAGGCGCAACATTTCTCCTGTATTTATTTTTTATGTTTTTTTGTCTATTCCTTTACTAGACAATTTTTAAAAGTCTAGTAAAGGATCTGTGACTTGTTAATTCACACAGGCATGTGTATTAGTTTCCTATTGCCACTGTAACAAATTACCACAAATTCAGTGGCTTAAAACAACACAAATTGATTCTCTTACACTTCTGGAGGTCAGAAGTATAAAATCAGGGTGTTGGCAGGGCTGCGTTCCTTCTGGATGCTTGGCCTCCAGCACTGGTTCTTCCTGCCTTTCTAAGCTTCTAGAAGGCACTTTCATCCTTGGCTCATGACCTCTTCTTATAAGGACCCTGGTGTCTACACTGGGTCACTCAAATAATCCAGGATAATTTCTCCATCTCAAGGTCCTTAACTTAATCATATCTGCAAAGTTTCTTGTATAGGTCCTGGGAACTAGCACATGGACATTTTTGGGGGGCCATCATTCAATCTACGACAGCATACATGTATTGACTTAGTCAACACACATTTACTGAGCACCTACTGTGTACCAGGTGCTGGAGCTAGAAGTATGAATTAAGACACTGGGTCTGTTTTCAAGGAACTCATGTTCTTAGCAATGGAGACAGGCATGAAAGAAAAAACAAGAGAGAGAAAGAGAAGGAGGGAAAGAAGAAAGCAAGGAAGGGAAGGAGAGAAGGAAGGGAGGAAAGAAGGAAAGAAGGAAGGAAAAGGGAAAGAGAGAGAGAGAGTGAAGGAGGGAGGAAAAGAAGAAAAGAGACAAGAAAGAAAAGAGAGAAGGAAAGAAAGTGAGCATTGCCATAAAAATATTTAAAATGCTATGGTAGCATAATAGAAAAACTTGTTCTGATTCCTGGCGGCCTCACAGAGGAGGGGACAACTGGGCTTGCCCTTACAAGCAAAGTAGGAGGCTCCCGGCAAGTAAGTACGAAAAAGGCATAAGAGGAGACTGAAATGCAGAGGGGCAAAGTTTTGAGAGCACATTAAATATTCAGAGAAAGGCAAGCAACTTGTTTTAGTTAGAGGCTAGATATTTCATATCGAGTGGCAGCAGACTGAAGGGTTATGCTAAGAAGTGAAAGAATCTGTGAGTAATGGGGAAGCCAGTGAAGGTAAAGAAGGGTAATGAGCTGATCTGATCAATGTTTTCTAAAGCCCAGTCTTGTGGCTGGAGTAGACCGAATGAGGAGAACCTAAAGGCTCTTAGAATTGTTCAGTTGAGGGGTGGGAAATTCCATTTATATTTTATTTTGTTTTAATTGATACCTGATAAAACAAATGGAAAGGAAAAGAAATGAATTAGATGATTTTAAAATCCCCTTCCTGATCTAAAGTTCTGTGGTTTCATGGTCCCTATTCAATTTGTTCTCCCAAGGGATTGGCAATTATACTTTAGCTTCTAGGCCTATAGTAAAAAATGACATTACTCCCAGGAAATGACTTATAAAAGAAGTTTTTAGATAAGTAGCTACCAAAAATTGTTATTAAAAATATTACTCAATTATTTCCTCGAAAGTATACTAATAAGCCTTTGGATAGCTTTTATTTCCTTACAAAAGCACACTATAAAAGCAGTGCCATATTCTTTGTAACTTAGAAGCAGCAAAACCCTTTGGACTTAGAATAACAATTAACGTTCGTTTTTTTTTTTTAACTTCAATAAATTGTTGGACTTTGAGGTTAAAATCTAGTCAGGAATTTGTTTCTAGAAAGTTTTTTATAAGGTCTGTAAATTCTGGGGTTTATAAAATTTCTCATCCACTGCTTCTTATTTCACTTTCTTGGACTCTCAAAATTCTCTTAACCACTTCCATTTTCTGATTTATCTTGAACAGGCCGCACTTAGATTTTTCCCTTCTGCCATGGAACCTCCTTTCTGTGGCTTCTCAATCCCTCCTCACTTTCAATCCTTCAGGGCAGTTGTGAGGACCCACAGTGAGGTATTACATGGAAAGAGCTTAGAAAGTGTCTGGCCCATTACAGGCAGGTAGGATGTGAACTATCTATGTGAAACTTTATAAACTGACATTATCCTACCAAATATTCAAAAAACTTGTCAGAATAACTGTCTCATTAAACGGTCTTTCATAAGTCTTCAGTACCTTCTTCTCTGGAACAGTAACAATTTTTGATCCAACATAAGGAGGAGGGAGAGAAAGCGGGACGAACCAAGGCAAACCGTTGCAGCTTCCACCTCAGCCTGTCTTGGCTGCGAGCAGCGTTTCTCCAACTTCAGTGCACATCAGAGTGGCCCAAGGTCTACGTCTGTTCAAAACGCCCCATGAGTCTGCATCAGCTGCAGGGCCACATTAACCATCTAGGGAGTGTCTACGGCCACGTTTTTCCATCACAGCTGCATTTTAGACTCAGGAATATTTTGAAGAATACTCAACCCAGACCAATTAAATCAATTCTCTGGAGGTGGTGCCAAATGTGATTATAATTTACAAAGCTCCCCAAGTGAGTCGAACGTCAATCAGCATTGAGACCCACTCGCTGAGGGTGTTGTCCATTTAACCAGTTCCCAAACCCCGGGGAGCCCCTGAATCAGCTTCCCAGGACTTCCTAGACAAGGAATGAGGAGGACCAGATGTCTGGGGACTCGTTCCAGAATATCTGTAGTGCCTCAAATCCAACTCAAACTGAAACTGTTTCCCCTGAGATTTTACATTCTATTGTCTTAGAGAAAAGCAATTTTAAAAAACCAAATCCATACTGTAAGGGCTACAAGTGAAAAACCTTTTACTTAACAAATATTTATTAAATTCCCATTAGGAGTGCCAGGTAAAGATGAAAAAGAAATGGTTCTTCTCCTCAAAGACATCTCACTCCAGTAGGGCTATTTTTATGTAGGTCTGAATACGCATGATTATGAATAGCTTGTCACTTTGATCAACATAATCAAAATTGATTTTAATGAGGTCAAAAACCTTTCCAAAAGAGAAATGGAGTGTCTCAACTAAGGGTCGTTTGATTTAAGAAACACAAACTCAGTCCAGCTAACTTGAACAACAAAGATTTATTTAAGGATTCATACGTATCTCACAGAACAGAAATGGAACGGACACATCTGGGCCTCACCAGGGGCTGGCTCTGGAAAGCCATCAGGAACTGAAGTAACCACATTTTTCTGTCTCCGGGCTGCATGATTCCCAATATGAATCCTCTTCATTCTCTTTGCAAACCAGCTTCTCTGCTCACTTAATCACAAGGACGGAAATTTGGGCTCAGCCCCCTGGCCCCCAAATTAACTGCCTCAGTCCCTGTGTTTCTTCAAATTGCTAAGAATCTGGCAGGCTTAGCCTGACCATCGTTGCCTTCTCTCTGGGCCAGGCTCTACCCCTCCTCCAGCGAGCTGTGGCCAGGAAAGCTACAAGGTGTGGGAACTCCTCCTTTGAGGAGGTGGTTAAAGCAGGTTCTCTGGGAAAGGACCATGGGCAGGGCTGCCAAACCCACTGATATGTCCATGAAAGGGTAGTTATTACCTTCCCCACATTAACAATACAAAGCAAATTGTGTACAAAAAAGAAAAATGCACAGTGAAAATAGGAAGGAAAAAGACCCAGCAGAACATGCAGATATGGCATTAGTGACATTTACATAATGCAGCAAGAACAAGGACCAAAGAGGAATCACTTTCTTCATACTTGCTAAGGTTAATCATTAGTTAATGAAGAACAAACTCACTAAACATTTGTTCTCCTTTGTCCAAATAATTTTGAAAATTTGCTTGTTTAAGATTGATTTTAGGGTTTGTTTCTAAATTTCACTTTTTGATTATGTAAAAACATTGACAAGGTTCCAGTTCCTAACCATATAAAATCATAAAGAACCAGTCTCACTGCCATCCCTGTGCCTTCCACCCCTCTGCCACCCTCCCCACCACATCACCATTTTTACTAGTTTCTGGTTTGTCCTGCTAGTCGCTCTTTTGTACAAAGTAACAAATACATGCATACATTTTTATTTTCTCTTCTTTCATTCACAAAATGCAGCATTTAATATAGTGTGTGAACCTTATTTTTTCCCACAGGACACTGTCAGCCTGGAAACACATCCATATCAGAACACAGAATTTGTGCCCCCGTTTTACGTGGCTGCAGAGTGCTCCAGTGTGTGGGTGACCAGGGCCGATTCAACCAGCGCCCTCTACACAGACGCTCGGGTGCTTCCGATCTTGTGCTACTCTAAGCTACACACCTCCAGGAATAAACGAGTACATATGTTGCTTCATCTCTATACAGATGTGTCTTTAGGATAGACACCCAAAAAAAGATTTCTGGGACAAAGAGTA
Source organism: Equus caballus (assembly GCF_041296265.1). Classification (NCBI taxonomy): domain Eukaryota; kingdom Metazoa; phylum Chordata; class Mammalia; order Perissodactyla; family Equidae; genus Equus; species Equus caballus. The sequence goes on from NC_091691.1 coordinate 60,936,002, forward strand.
AATGCTTTAGTAATTTTGCTGGATATTGCTAAATTCCCTTCCAGAGGGGTTGTGACATTTTGCATCCTATGTACGAGAGCAGCTGGTTCTCTACAGCCTCACCAATAGTGTTGGTGAAACTTTTGGATTTTGGCCAATCTGATAGGTCAGAATTGGCACTTCGATATAGTTTTAATCTGCATCTCTCTTATTGTGAGTGGAACTGATCATCTTTCACGTAGGACCCTTTACCTCTTTTTTAATTGAAGTTTTTAGTTTGAGGTAATTGGAGGCTCACATGCACTTGTAAGAAATAATATGGAGAGATCCCTCGTACCCTTTCCACAGTCCTCCTCCCCAGTTACACCTTCCAAAGTTATAGTGCGACTTCACAACCACCATATTGACATTGACATAGTCCAGATACAGAACACTTCCTTATTTTCCTTTTTAGATCACATTTTTATGTGAGTTGGACAAGATGGGGTAAACACATTCCATTTTCTTCTCCCACTAATGACCAAACAACAACAACAAACACACCCTACCAGCAGACTCTGAGAAGTGAGTAAAGGTGAACTGCCCAAGGAGACCCAGACTCGAGGAACACCCCAGCTGAGTTCCCAGAGTTCTCTTCTCAGGCCCTAAGTATCCCAGCCTGGGTGCTAGAGACAGCTGCGAACCAGAAATGCTGATAGGAGCAGATCAAAAGAAAAAAAAAAACCGCCTCCCAAGAAAAGCCTGCTCTCTGTAGCCTTAGACCCAGGACAGCACAGGACAGCAGGCAGGTGAATCACAGTTGGCTATTCTCCAGGACACCCTGATAAAAGCCAGGGCAGGCCCCAACCCCATGGGCAGCAGAGGTGGGTGGAACCGGTTCTCCCCCCAACCCCACCCCCTCTGCAGGAACAGGAGATGCCCTCCCCGACAGCCCCTGTGGGTGGAACTCTGTGTGAACTGCTCTCTTCTTATGTGGCCTATTGGAGATTTTGCCCATTTTTCTATTGGGTTTCCAAGTAGGTTATAAAATATTTAGAGGGAAAAGGGGTTGGCCCCTTGAGAAGCCCTAGGAAAGCATCTCCCTTAGTTGGCTATAGCCTAGGTGGGGGAAGGAACTGTGTTATTCATCCTCATGCTCCCAGCACAGCACAGTGCTCGAGACACAGCAGGTGCTTAATAAACGCCAAAAAATACTGAGGTGGGAGAGATGGGAGACAACGCTGCCAGAAGTTGCTAGCCAGGTTGAAATACTGCATAATTATCCTATGCAAAATGACACTTAGACGAGGTCAAGGGATAAGAGAATAATGAAGGAGTCTGGTTTCCATAGTGACCCTCTTCTGCCCGAACAAAAGCACTCACAGCATTTCATAAAGACTCCAGGGAAATTAATAGCCATCAGGATTTTTTCTGATTCTAACAACGGTGGTGGAGAGAAGAAAGGAAAAGAGCAGGTTAAGCGAGGGAAGAAAGGGAGGGAGGCCTGTTTAAAAGAAAGTCAGGATAATTCTTGGAAATGAGCTAGTTATATTTTAAAAACTACCTCAGATGTAAATTAATACCTTCTCTTTGATAAGTCAAAACGCTGTTTTCAGCATCTGCTCTGGAACTCTTTCATTGTCACATTAGTGTCTTGCGACAACATTTAGTTTGTGGAGTGACTTTCACTTTCCATGCTTGACTTTTTTTTAAATTTAATATTTTGGCAGTGAATTCTTTACTATTGTTTATTCCTGTATAAACTATATTAATTATTTAGTTTAGTAAATATTTTTCAATTTTAAAAATATGTTGAGTAAAAAGATGAGCCTGGCACTCTATTCAGACATATTTGTAGGTGGGTCAAAACCCATTTTGATGATGGCCCTTAATGGTCATAATTAAGGCACTGATCCTACTTAACACAGTTCAGTAAGTAGGTATGACACATGTATTAATGGAACAGCAATTGAGAACGCCGTGGAGTGTTCCGCCCTATTAGACGGCAAATAGAGTTCCTCTGACAAAGTCACTCATGTGTTGAGCACTGTGCTAGATGCTGCGAGTACAAAAATGAATGATGCAGACCACTGCTCTCAAAGAGCTAACAGTCTTAGAAAAAGCAAATGTGTAAATAAATAAATGTGAGAGTGTAAGACATGCTTTAACAGGGGTTATGTACTGTAGGGGTGGAGTACAAGGGAGTGAGTGGCAAATTTTACTTGGGTTGGCCTGAGAAGGCTTCCACAGGAGCTTGATGAGTCTTAAGAGATATGAAGTAGATCCTCTGGTGAATGAGGGTAGAAAGGATGGTGCGCAAAGGCAAAGGGGCATGATGCTGGCCACTGGAAGTAGTTTACAGGCAGCCAGAGAATTATAAGGGCATAAGGTGCAATAGGAATGAGAGGTGAGGTGGTGGTCCTGGAGAGGCAAGCAGAAGTCAGATCATTAAGGACCTGGTATGAGAAGCAGAAATATGTGCACCTTATCCTGTAGGCAATGGGGAGCCACTGAAAGATTTTAAGCAAAGGAATATTTCAAAAGACAATTTCTGTGGGAATGTGGAAGACAGATTCAAAGAAGACAACATACCTTTGTAGAAAGAAAAGCCTGGGGAGGATGCAGGTAGCTGTGGAGACAGAAGACCAGATGGATTGGAGAGAGACTTAAGAGGTGGAGTTAATGTTGACAGTACAGACTAGAAAGAGGGATGATGACTCACAGATTGGTCCTTGAGTTACTACATGGATGGTAAAAGAAGAGAAAGACTAGGTTTGGGGGGATACGATAAATTCAGCTTAAGACATGCTGAGTGTTAAGTTTCTGTGGACAAGGAGGTGGAGATAAGTGGATAAAGTGGATCAGGAACTAAGAATTCTGAGCTGGACATACGGCCTGCGAGTCTCCTACATACACTGGGGGAGACCACGCAGTTAAATAAAGCTTTGCAGTACAGAAGATCACCTGCTGTACATGGCTATTTAAATTTATTAAAAAGTGAACGAAATTAAAAATCCAGTTCCTTACTAGCACTATTCACATTTCAAATGCTTAATAGCCACACATAACTAGTGACTACCATGTTGGATAGGATAGTCTTAGAACACTTCCATCATCGTAGAATATTCTACTGGACAGGGCTAGAAAGCAGTCCTCGAAGAGGGGAAGAACGGAAGGCAGAGGAAGAAGTGTCTTCCAAGGAAACTGAGAAGAGTATAGGTAAAAAAGCCAAACCCCAAAGCCAAGGTCGGAGACAAAAAGCAGGATCCCAGGCCCATGTGGACATTTACGTCTCTGGCCGTAAGGCTGAGAGCAGGCAGGGGTGACAGAAGGCCTTCCAGGAGCCGAGTACAAGATGCTTTCCACGTCATCCACCTGAAGCCGCACACCCCTCAGGGAAACAGAACCTGAGCCCCGTTTGCTACACTTCTCAAGACTGTTACTGTCAAATTTTATTGTGCACTTTTGCCAGTTTTGCTAATTGTTTACATACATTATCAGGGATAGTGGAATCAGCAACTCCAATTCCCAGTAGAATTAAAGAATGCAGTATCTTCTTTAAATATGATCCAGGACAATTTGCATGGAAAAAAGCTTGTTACTCTAAAGCTGAAAACTGACTTTATCTAAGTTTTTGCTCAGTGTGTCAGGCACTGGGCTCAGTGCTCTTATTAGGATTAGCTTATTTCATCATTTCAACGACCCTCGGGTAGTTCCTATCATCCTCAATTGGGAGATCAGGAAACTGAGAACCACAGAGGTTTAAAAATTTGCTAAAATTTCACAGCTAATGATAGGGAATCCCTGAATTCAAACTCACATCAGTCTGATTCCAGAGTCTTTGCTTATAACCACCACCTTCCACACAGCCCTCCTGTAAATTAACTGCAAATCCTCAAGGTCTGTCGCAGCAGAGTGATTACCTCAATCAGCCTTCTGAAGTATAACACTTACAGCTGAGAAATACTCTGGGCCTGGAGAAAAGCTGACCCTACAAAGCTCTCTATTGACCTAAGATTGCATTAGCGAAATGTAAAACCGTGTCTGCAGAGGACACAACTGAGCATCTCATCTGAGGGTAGGCAGGTTTCCAGTTGTTTCCACTATGTCAGTTTTACACGCAGAAGACAGTAAACTCCTTGAGGGCAGGTAATGTCTGATACCTCTCAGAGATCCTCCAGAGCACAAACTTAAACTGATGGAATTGGGAAGATTAAATCAGCAATGGAATTCAGGTCCACCAATATGTTATGGGAATGTGCTAAGATTCAAGTTTCATTATTCAACCTATGTATTTTTCTTCTAATTCTAGTAGAGTTGAGGGACATATTGCTATCTTTTCTGCAGTCACTTAAATCAAGAACAATACAGTACATGCTCCTTAAGAACAGCCTTCTCAAATCAAATAATTTTGGTCCAGAATATCTCCATAACCTTAAATACATGTTTAAAGACAGCACAAAAAAATATATGAGATCATTAAATTGAGTAGGCATGTTTCATCAGAGACACATTAATACCATAGGTAGGAACCTGGAGCAGACCAAACCAACTCAATTTTACGGCTCTGAATGATTTAAATGATTAAATGATTATGCTTTAATGACTGGCTTTATTTGTGATATGTAGTGACAATATCCCAGTAGCTCATACTATGTATAAAAATCAATAATACTTACAATTAATTATGCAAATAATTTAAGTTGATAAAAGTCAAGATCGCACAGTCTAGTCCCAAATACAAATCTAGTCCCTGGTATCTTTGAGACCTGACTTTTGCCTTAAAGATCTTCAATACTACTTGATATCTGAAAAACAAGAAGGGAATTGACCATAACACGCCAGCTTAGTTTACTGAAGTTGTGTAGGGAGAAGACAAGCTATGCTAAAAATGACTTCTTAAATATTCATCTTGATACAATAAATTACTAACTGTATTGATGAAAAATATTTAAATATTACAGTGTCTCTTCCGAGGTAAAAGCTGTATTTAACTGAATGTTGCAAAGGCAGAGCTGTGATCCCCTTATGATCATGTTGCAATCCTAGTGCAACCAAGGTATTCATCAATAATTCACTTGAAATTTAGGAAAACAAATACAACAGCAACAAAAAACCCAAAAAAGTTCCTGAGAGAAAATAATTACATCATCACACAAAGTCTTTAGAACATTATATTTCATAAAAGACAATGATAAAAAAGTACAAACATTTCCATGAGAAGCAAAAAAAAAAAAAAATGAGAGTACAAGAAATTACTAGCATTTATTTCAGTGCATTTATGTAGAAGCCTTTCAGATCTTAATAAATAAAATAATCTTAAGTACACTTCCTCTTTCTGATAAACAACAGGATGACCATTTTAGTTCTCTCAACTGGCATACTTGCAAATACAAGGCAGTAAATTTAGAGTGTAGTATCTATGTGAAAAGTACATAAAGAAATATAACAGAGAGAAGCAAAAGCCAAATAAAATGACAAAAAATCTCCTTTCACTTGTAGGGAGCCTCCAAAAGAAGGAGAATATTGTATTGGATACTCTTCCATTTTGTTTTAAAATGGCTAACAATGTCTTGGCTGGGAAAGGAATATATGCAAGTTTTTAAAACATGATTTTGTATTTACATAATATTGTAAATAAAGTTTTCTTACCGAACACCTTTTCACAAAAAAAAAACAAATTTAAATTTAGACCAAAAAAATATTCATTAAACCTTAGTTTTGGCAAAGTTTTAAATGACTATCTCCAGTGTGAATGAGACATGATGTTACATAAATGTGCACACTTCTCCCTTTTTTCTTCTACAAACAGGCCATCCATCATCACTACTTTGTCTAGTTGAAGGCACTGTATAACTTTCCCAGTAGTGCCAGAGGGACCTCGTAATAACGCTATGTCCACATATATGTTTCCTGACTTTGAGACTAAGAAAGACAACAGATAAGTTATCAGAGGACGTCTTCCTAGTTTTAGAAAGGTTCAATTTGCCTGCCTTGATTTCTTTAGAAACAACGTAATACTTTTTCTGTAGACTTCCCTAGCATTTCATCTGATGGAGGGGGCCATCAATCCCTGTTCACTAATAAATCCACCCAACATAACTATAAAGAAGATAGTTTGCATCTGCAATATATCTGTTATTTTTTATGGAATAGATTTATTTTCATACAATGAAGACAAGTGGGCAAAGCTCCGTCACTTTTATGGAAACATATAAAACTCACTATTCACAGGCAAAAATCAATTTTAGGCCTGCACTTAAAAACAAAAGCAAACTAATGAGATGGTTTTCATAGGATGACACACCATATTCAAAACTGAAAAAAAGCAAAATATTCATGGCCCACTCCTAAACAAAAATGACTATTAGATTTAATCAAAGAAAATAAGGCAGATACTAGTAGAACTGAGTTTCAAAACTGTAAAATGTACATCAAAATAAAAAGATTCCAAAAGTAGGCAGCTCCACATTAAAAAGAGAAAAATATATTTTCCTAATAAGACTCAGGAACAACCCTAATTTTCCCCATGACTGAAAAATTGAAGTATTCTTGGGTTAATTATGCAACTATGCCCCTACTATCTTTATCTTGTTAGTGATCAACAAACGTTAACTTTCCCAATCTACTTTCTTTCATTTCATCGAATTAACCACATTGGCTGTGAGAGACAGAAAAGAACAGATACATAAATTAAGAATAAATATTTTACTTTTCAGAAGGTTTGATTTTTCATTATTTTGAGTACCAGCAAAAAAATGAAAGACAAACATTTTGGAACTATTTCTAAGAAATAAATGTGGAAAAATTCTGCTTGGTATCATAACAGAGAGCTACCAGTTTTCTCAAATAAGAATTTCAATTATTTTATAATTTGGCTTGTGGTCATCCTTGTTACCAATATTGCCACAGAAAATGACACTTCAAAATTAAACTTACAATCTGAGATAAATAACCTTACTTCTGTTTTAGGTGAACAATCCATGAGGCAAATGTTATCCAAACATCTCTCATTTATAGATTTCCATTGTTCTTTACTGTTGTTAAAGATTCATTTTATAGACACACAATTTTTTGTTTTAAATTTGTGAAAATATCAAGACATTTTAAAGAATCTTTGGTTAACAATAATTGATAATTTTCAAAGTAAGGATATTGTTTGGTTTTGCCATGAAAACTTCATTCAAATTTAAGATAAAGTAACATAATGTCAAGTCGTAAGATCTGTTTTCAAAGAAGTGTCTTATAACATCAATGCATTTAAATAACTGATTGTTTTAATAGAATTCTATTAAATTATGCTCTGAATGAGATTTTAATAATTAACACCAGAGATGTAACTTCTTAAAAATGAAAAAATTATGTATAGTTCAAATGAAATTGACCAACATCAAAAAGGATCTCTTCCAAACCTGAAATTCTAAGAGTCTGAGGATTAAACTTAAAATTTGTTATCTACTAAGCATTTATCTTCATAAAAATAGAACATTTAATTTCTTATCTAATAGTAGAATTCATTTGTATATTATAAGTACTACTGGATTTTCCATAACTCATTCTTTTAAAAAAAATTGCTTTGAGTTTTTCAAGATGAAGATGTTTTTTGGCTCTTCTGAACTGGAAATAAAAGTGCTGTGCACTATGAACTAACTAAAAAAAAAATACAGTGTGTAAACACACACAACCTTAGGAACATTTTTTGAGGCACAAAATCCCCGACACTTACACCAGAGGTACATGAAAGACATTTAGCATAAAGAGGTCCTTTATATCATGTCACATCACAACTTTTAAGATTTTCTCGGTAATACTCATGCAATATGCATAAACAATGTGGTTGTGATTTAGCAAAATCTGATGAGACTGCAAGCAAGAAAAAAAAACAGGCAGGAAGAAAAGCTGTTTAAGCCCTTTCTTCTTACCCTTTGAAACACTAGGAAAGCTGTGACTTCTCCCACACAAAAGGCTGAAGGTCTAAAGCTCAAAACTAGTATAACAGTTTACTCTATTAGTTGGCTGTCAATTATTGACAGTTCCTTCATTTGACACAAGGGTTAACCTTTTTTAGTGACATAAATTTACATTGTTGTATTCCATGCAAATAAAAAAAAGTCTATAAAAGTCCAATAAAGGCATAACCAATCACATGCAAAATTGCAACACATCTTATTTTTCAACAATTTGAACACATTAATTTACATCACATATGTACAAAAGATGTTTAAACGGAAATAAAGCATTCTCTTGAATTATAGATTTTAGTATAAAAATTTTCTCTTTGTAGGGAGCTCTCTTAACTTCCAGACTTAAGCAATGGCATGTGGTCTCTGCAGTGCTCACCATGAGGGTGTGTCACAGAGTAGAGGATGGGTGGGAGAAGACTGACTGTATATAACCCCACACTGTGAACACTGAGGACTGCTGGCTCTTCTTCTCACAGAACAGGGCACCGCGACACATCCATTTGCTGACCTCCATTAAGAGCGCACTCCAAGTTTATAATCCAGCATTGTGGTCTATCTTGCCACGAGAGCTATGTCTTTTAATAGTCTTCGATTGGAGCTAACTCTGGCATGAGGTTTACAGATATATTTGTATACAACCTATCAACCAGTATTTTTGGCGTATATATTAAATTGTTCAACCCATCGATGTACTGACGCTCTTTTGAATATCTTAGTAATTTATACCTATAGCATTAGAGAAAAAAATGAAAAGTAATGGAAACATGCTCAAAAAGAAAAACTGATGAGGAATATGCTCAAGGTCATTCTTATAATTAAAGCATTTAAAGTTCTTTACAACTTTTGGTTCTCATGCATAATTAAAAATCTTTCTAAACCATTCTCTAAGATAGCATTTTTACTAGGCTTAAAATGCCACCTGAAAAAATTATTTTGCACCCTTACAACTTAAGACATCCTCAAGAAATAAAAGGTGTTATGTTTTATATTAAGGAAACACTTTTTATATAAATAGTTAACTGGGCTCTTTAATACAACATAACTACATGTGTATTTATGCATATAAATATATGCATATACTTGCATGTATTTATGCATATATGCATAAATATATATGTATACGCATGAAGAGATATACATGCATATCTCTTCAAACAAGCACAAAAATGCTTTACTTCTATAAAGAAAAATGATACCAACAGAAAATTCCCTTCAGAAGATTTTTTTGGGGGTGCCATGAATTTTTAAAAATCTTTCGAACATTAAATAATTTTGAACCTTTGGTATCTGAAGATGCTATTAAACTTACCGTCCTAAAAACTGGACTTCACCTCGATGATGATGAGGAATAGACTTGTATTTCCCTAAGTCTCCCTCAGGTCTTGTTACATTATATCCAGCATAGTGAACTCTACAATACAATATATGGAAATGAAAATATAAATAAAATTCGACATAAAAATTGATTACATGAGTTCAATTTAAAATGCAAAAGAATGCTCTAATGCATGTATGTCAATAATTTCAGAACACACTCAATGAAAAAAGGGAGAAACACAAAATAAGATTTAGGAACCTCAAAAATTTTCCATCTCAAAGAATCTTTGCTTGAAATAGGAAAGTACAATTTACCTAGCTGAAAGGAAATTTATAGGAATGCTATTGTTAAGCAATTTGTACCTCAACATACCTATTCCAAAGGTCATCATCTTCTCCTCCCCATCCCCAGAAGGCATTAGGAAAACCATTGATCTTCTGAAATTGCTCCACTGTCAGTCCACTTACACCACCAAAAAACTCTTTATATGGAAGACTAAAAAAGAACACAGAATACAACATTCTAAAAATGAAATCAAAACAGTTGACCATATGAATCAAGTTGTCAGTCTTTTATGTGCGCTCTGCACATTTACCATATAAACAACTATGTTGATTAAATCATATTCTGGGAAATGTAAAGTATACCAAGAAACAAAACATTTTTTTATTCCAGTGAAACAAGTACATCTAAATGTGTTACATAAAACACTTGTGGTAATTGAAATTTAATACTTAGTATTGTTACTTTATAAGACTGAAAACCCAGTGTTCAAGAATTGTATATTTTCACACCAAAGTAAACTTGATTAAATACATCAATAGCTGTCAATCCAATGTTAGATGTTGCTAAGCTAATAAAATTTTCTAATTTAACTGAACTTAATTATAAATGCATTATTTACTATATGGACCAGGATATATATAATTAGTAAAGACAAGTCTAGCATTTAATTTTGAAATGACTAGCTGCCTATTCCTATAATGATCTTATCTGTTTGGATTATACTCCCCAAATACTCATGATATTTATATTTATTTTTAATGTATTAATATTTAAAGAAATAACTTTTTTTATTGAGATATAGTTGACATATAACACTGTAGTAGTTTTAGGTGTACAACATAGTAATTTGATATGTATATATTGTGAAATGATTACTAAGTCTAGTTACCATCCATCACTATACATAATTAGAAAATTCTTTTTTTTCTTGTAACGAGAGTTTTCAAGATCCACTCTCCTAATTACTTTCAAACATGGAACACAGTATTATTAACTGTAGTCACCATGCTGTACATTTCATCTCTAGGATTTATTTATCCTATAACTGGGAGTTTGTACCTTTTGACTCCCTTCACCCATTTCACTGAACCCCTAAGCCCACCTCTGGCAATTACCAGTCTGCTCTGTATCTATGAGTTCCATTTTCTTTTTTTGGATTCCACATATAAATGAGAGCACACAATACTTATCTTTCTCTGAGAAATAACTGTTTAAATTTGGATTTTATTTTCTTTACCTTTCCTTAACAAATAACCCAACGAATCTGTAAAACTAAGTTTATTCGTTTAGATATAGATTGATTTTCTGGCTGTCGTGGTAGTATCCCCAGACTCGTGGTCCTGAATGACTCCTGTGGCCCCAAATGTGCTGTTGGAGAGTAGGGTGCAGCGCCCCTTAAGAAGCCAGAAAGTGTGGAGGGCCAGCAGAGAAAACACGACCCAGCGCAGCATCTGCAAAGCAGGCTGAGGGAAATCTGGCCAGAACTATAGCGGAGCTGCCTCAGAGAGAGGGAGGGAGCAGAGCTCGCTGTTTTCAAGAGACTCTTGGGCATTCCCTGTAAGAAAGAAGCGCCATTTGTCAGTTGGGATCTTTGTGGCCACAGAAGATGGGAGAAGCAGCTCCTGCAGGGAACTCTAGGGTTGCAAGAGAAAGTAATCTTGGCCCGACCCTGGGTCAAAGGCACCCCAAGACAGTAACAGCAAAACTGACTACAGAGACAACCACAGTGTCCCAGGAGACCTCACAAGGCTCGCACTTGTGAAGTTAGGATTCTCGTAATGACACAGGTTGGGGTTCAATAGGGCCAGTAAGCACTAGTGGCACTGTTGTGTTTCCCACACCAGTTGGATTATTCTTGCCCAGGCTAGTGGTTTGAGAGAAACCTGAGATCAGTAGATAGGTAGATATTGGGGAGGTGGGGGTGCACGCACGCATGTACACACATTCCTTGACACATATAAACTGGCAAGTATGTTAATTCTATTTAGTGTTTTGCTTAAGTGGAAACAACTGTTTGCACTATACCCAGAACTGAAAAAGATCAGTTATCTATTATACTTTCATTTTATCAAAAGAACAGAAAATTGAAGCTCGACAACCAAAAATCACTGCTACTAGCATTTACCTTACACTGTCCAAAAGGAGAAAGACACTAATCTGGGGACCTGACCTTTCTGGTCAGCAGCCATCAGAGTGCGGGCACCACTGTGGGGCAGGGATGCTGCATCAAGCCTCACCCCGTGGCCTGACATCTATGCACTCTCCAGCCCATTCCTTGATCTGCCGCCCTTCTCCCTAAGCTACATTCTAATTTCTATTCAAACTTCCAAGATACCCAACTGACCCTGGGATTAATCTGGGTAGATACGAATATTTTATTCATTAGAAATTAATATTTTCAAGTAAAAAGATTTAGAATTCTTAGTTTGTATGACCTTTATGATATTTTTTAGTGAAAATCAATTACTCTGAATCTAATTTGACTCTAGCAGGCTGACCAAAAACTGAGTTTCTGGAAATGCTAAAAATCAGATCCTGAACCTGGATGACCTTCCCAAGGTAAAGCCAGACTTGGAGTTCAGGTCCTGTAGTAGTAAGGAAAAGGTTTTCTAATGATGACAACAACCAGCAAAAAAAAAATTGGTGGTCTTTCCTGTTTCAGTGCTGATTCACCTGGCCATGTCACTGATGCTTTTTGCCTCACTCTACTGTGTAGCTCCGGCAGCAGGCAAAATTGTGATGTAGGCAACCTCCCCCCTGCTCCAGGCTATTTTCTCTTCTTTCCACTTTCATTAGCCAATGAAAACCGTGATCTCCTTCCCAAATTAGACCTGCATGCTTTAACGTCAATTTAAGTTACTGTCACAGTTCCAATGACTGTTTACATTTCAAGATATCTCCAAACAGAGAATGAAAAAATTTGTTTCTTATTATTAAAGGCAAGTCAAGAATTCATAGCTTAGGGAGAAGATACATTGCAGAAGAGAGGGCCTACCCTGCACTGAATCATCACCAGGAGAGGGCAAGCAGACGGGAGCCAACAAGAGCTATGTACCTACATGGGGCAGGCCCAGCATACGCAGTCTCACAGCAGCCCCATGGATGGGCTCCACTACTCCCATGAACGAGGAAATCAATGTTCAGAGATATGAGTCCCAAGACAACCAAGTCCTATGGCTGTTAAGTGTGAAAAGCAGAAGTTAAATCCACATTTGCTTGACTGTAGAAACCAGGCTCTCTTTCCCACAACTCTACACTCAAACCTCTGTGTGAGGAAGTACCTAGATGCACGACAAGCAACTGAACATCCTGGGTCCCACAGAGGACGGGCTGGAGTTAAAGATACTCTAGGCTCTTGAGTACTCTCAGAACCAGACACGTAATGCTGCCATCATTTCAATGCCACGATTTTGCAAATATATTGTACGATATCAGGAAAATGGCACATTACTTACATATACATGTATTTATCCAGCTTTGCTGCAAAATGACGTGGCATTTCTCCACATCCGTAATAGTTTCTGTCATTTTCGGGCAGATGATCCACATCATGGAAAATTACACAGTCCCAGAAGCTGTCTTTCATGGCCTCTTTGAAGCCCACATTGAAGAGCATTGCACGGTTAAAAGGTTGTGTGCCAGTCTTCACAGAGAGAAAAACAGACATGTACTCAGACTTTGTCACCTGACTTTTTCAAACTTCTTGAATCATGGTCAAACAAGAGTAATAAATATATCCAAATCAAATAGATAAAATAATAAACATATGTCAGGATTTTCCAATATACTGTTAAAATATTTTATACTTTAGTAATACACAAGAAAACAAGGTTATTATCTAGTCCACTGGCAGACCACAGTTACATAATGATGTAATTCGTATTTCTGTTTTACTTAAAATATATCAGGATATAGATTATTTATGACCAGAAAAAAATAAAGCCATTAAAAATAATAGAGGTTGATTTTTTTTTTTTAGGAAGATTAGCCCTGAGCTAACATCTGCCAATCTCCCTCTTTTTGCTGAGGAAGACTGGCCCTGAGCTAACATCCGTGCCCATCTTCTCCTACTTTATATGTGAGACGTCTATCACAGCATGGTGTGCCAAGCGGTGCCATGTCCATACCCGGGACCCGAACCAGCGAACCCCAGGCTGCTGAAGCAGAACATGCGTACTTAACCGCTGCGCCACCAGGCTGGCCGCAAGGTTGTATTTTTTTTTAGTGAAGCTTTCCACATGCCGTGAAGACTCAGAGAAGCAGGAAACTGCAAGTAACTCAACAAGTAGTAACCCTTCCCTCATAAAACCAGGCCGGGAGGGCTAACTCTGCATTACTAACGCTTCTAATAAAGACAGGGACATTGTTAGAGACAAAAACAACTGGAACTTATTACACAAAATCCAACTTCCTTTATTACAACCATTTTCTTTTATTAGTAAGGCAAACACATTAAAGTGACCGAGAAACAGTTCCTATTTTCATTATTCTTATGAAAAACACCAAGAACATTTTAAGGAACAAAAAAATGGATACTTATTACACAGAACCCAACTTCCTATATTATAACCACTTCTCTTTATTTATGAGGAAAATTATCTTGAGGTGCATTGGCAATAAAAGAGTTTCATTCTGTATCCAAAGAAAATTAAAGAGCGTTTACCTACTCCTTAGCAACATTTGTCAAAATCATTTCCAGAATATAAAACAAAAAGGGATCATGACAGAAGTGAACGAGATACACAGTGTAGTCATCACCAGAGTGCTGCTCAAGACGAGAAATTACAAATTTTTAGTCCTGGGAATACATTAACTTGAGGGAATAGAGATCACTTTCCTTTCTACAGCTTCTTTCTTCTCCAGTGAAATGGAGAGAACAAAAAGAGAAGGGGGTTAAATTACAATGTTTCTACTGTTACATCAACATCAGCTTTAAGTAACTATTTTCCTTCAAGGTTTTAAAAAATTGTTTTTATTAAATGTGGACATAATACTTACTGGCTTATAATAAAAATAAGAAGTTCTATGTCTCACCCAGCTTCACCCCTGAAAAGCAATATACTGCAACTCTTCTAGCGGTTTATTCTAGAACTTATCCCCACATTTGAAGGTAATGAGAGTTTTGATATTTCTTTGCTTCATTAACTTTAGACATTGTCATTGACTTCTTATCATGGTCCTGAGGACTTTTATACCACCACACTCAGTGCCCTCCACTCATTCTCCCAATATAGTTATATCCTAATTTTCTGTTAAATCAATAGTATTTACACTATTAAGACTGCGTAAATATTTCTTGAGTGCTGAGTGAACTGCAATTCTGTTTTCTTTCACAACCTGGAATTAATAACTGTCTTTTGTCTTCTTAGTTTTCTATATATCTATTATTACTTTGTACAAAAGCTCCAACAGATACCCCCTAAACTTATTAATAATTGATGTAATCATACAAACACACCAAATCATCTATCAATTCCTTCTTCACCCACTAAGCCCAACTCCAACTCCCACCGCCCTTGACTCTTGCTTCAGCCTGGCCTGGTCTGACCACGTGCAACTATGATCCTGGGACTCATCTTTCATCCCCTCCATCATCCATGTCTTCTACTGGGCTTTCTCAACTTGCTGAGACACATCCTTAGGCAGCTTCCTAAGTAAGGGTTCAGTATACCCTCACACTTGACTGATTTTTGGCTGGGTAAAAAAATCTAGGTTAAAAACACTTTCCCCTAGAACTTTAAACACATGACTCCACAATCTTCTAGCCATCAGCATTGCTGAGAAGGTTCATGTGATTCTGACACACAATTGTTGGTAATTTTTCCTACAGAACCTTTTTGATATCTTCTCTTTTTAAATTGTATTATAAAATTTCAAAATAATATACTTCATAGTGGATCTATATTTTATTCATGTGTACATGCAGGCTTCTTTAATCTGAAGACTCATGTCTTTGCTTCTGGGAAATTTTCTTACATTATTTCTTTGGTCATTTTCCCCCACTCCCCCGCAATTTTTTTCTGCTATATTTTCCCAGAATCCTGATTAGTGAATGTGTTAGTTATCAACTGATGTGTAACAAATCACAGCAAAACTGTGTGGCTAAAAAAACAATATTCATTTATTATGCTCACAGCATCTGTGGATAGGGAATTCTGACAGCACAGCAGAGATGCTCTATCTCTGCTCCATGATGTCTGGGCCTCAGCTGGAAGATCCACTTCCAAGGTGGTTGACTCACACGGCTGGCAAGATGATGCTGGCAAGTCGGCTCCTCTCCACGGGGCTGCTTAAGTGTCCTCATGATGTGGCAGCTGGCTTCCCCAAGAGCCAGTGATCCAAGAGACCAAGGCAGAAGCAGTAATGTCTTTTATGACCTAGCCTCAAAAGTCCCATACTGTGTGGGGCCGACCCAGTGGCCGAGTGGTTAAATTCACGTGCTCTGCTTCAGCAGCCCAGGGTTTCACTGGTTTGGATCCTGGGGGTGAACCTAGCACTGTTGATCAAGCCATGCTCAGGTGGCAACCCATACAGCACAACCAGAAGGACCTACAACTACAATATACAACTATGTACTGGAGGGCTTTGGGGAGAAGAAGAAAAAAAAAAGATTGGCAACAGATAGCAGCTCAGGTGCCAATCTTTAAGAGAAAAAAAAAGTCACATACTGTGACTTGGCAGTTTGGTTGCCCATGCAGGTCAGCCCTTATTCATTGCAGGAAGAGACCACACAAGGGCCTGGTTACAAGGGGGTGAGGATCCTTGGGGGTTATCTTGGAGGCTGGTTATGCCTGTGACATAATGGTACTCTTAGACTGATCTTCTTAATTTCCTATGCTTTGGTTGTATTTTAGGAGTTATTTTCTTAAGTTTATATTCCAGCTGTTTTACTGAAAGTTTTGTTTTAGTTACCACATTTTCTTTTTCAATAACTTTCCTGTTCTGATTATTCTTTCTTTACGGGTGTCTTGTTTTTGTTTCACAGATTCATTATCTTTCCTTCATTCCGAGGATATTATGAGTTTTTGTTGTTGTTCATTTCCTTTTCCTTTTCTCTTTTTAAGATTTCCGCTATTCTCTCCAATGTCTCCATTTTCTACACTCTGTTTTTGGACAGGTTTTGTCTCCTCTTGTGGAGGCTTTCTTCAAAATCTGGGAACCCTTGGCTGCCCATTCAGGTTTGACAGTAAGGCACTAAAACGCTGAGGGGAATCCCCACATGTGCATGGAAGACTGTGGCATATCACTCTTGACTCAAACGCATACACCACACACATACACACGCATGTGCATGTGCCCAAGCAAATCCCTAAAGCAAACTAAAACAAAATACAAAAGCCCCATTTCTCTTCCCCAGTGTTCCACACAGCCATAGCTCAGAAAATGGCAACAGCCTCATGCAAGACAAAAATCCTGGCATCACCCTTAACTGCGCTTCCTTGTTCACGATGCACATCCAATTCATCAGCAAATAATATCGCTTTTGAACCCAAGACAGCCCAAACCCAAGCACCGCTTACCTCTTCCTCCACTACCACAGCAGCCCAAGTCAACATCTTCTCCTACCTGGACAACTGGAAAAGCTTTCTAACTGTTCTTGTTTCAGCCCTTGTCCCACTCAATCTGTCCTCTGCACAGTCATTTTTTTAAAACATCAGTTAGACCCTGTCATTCCTCCACTCAAAACCCGTCAGTGTCTTCCAACCTCACGTGGGATAGTCCAAGTCCTCACCGGGCCTGTTAGGCCCCTCACTATCTGCTTCTCACCCACTCTCTGACTTCCTCCCTAACATTATCCTCCACTCATCTCTCTAGCAACACTGACCTCGTCACACAAACACACCACACCCTCTCCTGTCTTGCCTGGAATGCACATCCCCCAACACCAGCATGGCTTGCTCCTCACATCATTGAAGGCTGCTCCAACCCCTCCTCCAAGAGGCCTTCCCTCAACACTCTGTATAACAGGGCACATCGCCCTGCCCTTACTCTGCTCTCTTTGCCCCAACTCTTCGCCCTGAGCACCACCTGGCACACCTCACAATCATCTACTGCCTCTCTCTCCTCACAAGAACAGGAGGGGCCTTACCTGGTTTGTTCACTGCCATATCCCCTTTTTTGAATAAATGGAAGTGGGATTTGAGGAGTTGATAAAGTGATAAGCTAGCCTTCTGACTTCTAAATATTAGATCAAGCATCTTTTTCCTGGAGCTAATGTATTTCTCTAATGAAGACACCACTCACGTTCTGCCTCAGTTGGAGGAGCTGGGGAGATTCATACCTAACTGCTGGCTTCAAAAAGCCAGAAAGGGAAAAGGCCTGAGAGTCCCTTGGGCCTCCATGCAGATTACTTAGCTCCTCTGTTTTGAGGCCCCACAGCATAGCTGTGTCAGCACAGTCAGGACCTTCTCTCCTGTGCTTTCTCCAGAGGATAAACTTTTCATTTTCTACAAGATACAACAGAGTAATCACTTGGCAACACAAGCAAAGATGAGGAACCAGGTATTTGATTGTTTTGTAATCAAACTTTTAAACAATCCCCCCCCTACCCGAAGCTTTAGCCCATTGCTTCAGTCCATCTTCTGTGACATCTTCCAAATGCCAAGATTTGCAGGGTTTGTCCAGCAAATTGACTCAACCCTTGTCACAACCACCCTTGACGAGTATGTGGGTTTGAACATCCTCTACTCTGCTAAGAAAGTTGCCAGTGCTCCATCTGCTTCCTGACTTCCAGAAATGTGTTGAAATCTCTCAACCACTTCCGTCTCTTTGTCCTTGTGGTTTAATAACTTTTTAAAAGTTTTTTTCTTCCATTCTCATTTTAGAAGCTTAGAAAGGAGAAGAGGTAAATGTGTGTACAATCTTCCATATTTAACTAGGAGTTCTAAGCTGCTCTTCAATTGCTTAGCACTTCTGGGCACCAGTCCAGCAGAAAAATTACTCTTATACTTCATATGTCGTAAAGATGTTACTAGCTCAAAATCATATACTGTCAAATACATGGGCCTGAATTAATATTGATCAAGGCTGAAATTCAGACTTAAGAGGTTTATAAAATAGGGATCTTGGTTGCTTTGCAAAGATTTCTTCATCACATACACAAAATAATTCAACAGTGCTGGACTCTTGGGAGAATATGCTTTTAAAATCACAGAAGCAGATATTTCATCTCACAACACATAACGGAGACTGAAGTTTGAAAAAAAAGGAACTAGCAGTTGGTAAAACTGACCTAGAAGTTTACTGCTATGACTATCATGAAGGCAGCTAAAAATTTTGAGTTGTTATCAGGTAAAAAAAAAAGTCAATTTTCAGAGAGGGAGGTCAGCATCATGGCAGTGTGAGCTACCCAATAATCTCTCCCCTCCACTATAGAACGAAAAGGACATTCATACTCCAACAAAGGACATCCAAACACAACACAAAAAACGTCAGAGAGACATGCAGCCATACCACAGAGGATGGAGAGGCTGGACCCCCTCGGAGGAGATGCAACAAGGTAAAAGAAAACTTCCCTCCCTCCCCTAAAGACTGCGATCTGAGATCACAGGAGGCCACCAAGAGGGAAGGAATGGGGCAGGGGACATTCGTTCACGAGAACATCAAGGATCCCTGGTGGGCTCCTGCAGTCTAGAGGGCTTCCCTCTGTGGGGATGAAAACTTTCACAGGGGATGACCTCATCAAGGCAACACCCCAGGAGAGCAGACAGCAAGGGCAGAGCGAGAAAACTCTGAAAGTATGCAGGAGAAAGCACCCCTCCCCTCACCCACCCAGTGCCAGTTCTACTGCCTGGGATCTCGTGGAAGGCAGAGGGCTCAGAATATACGGCTCTTGACCACTACCCAGTGGCAATAGGTGGTAACTTTGACCAACCAACACCAGGATGCAAAAAAACAGAGCCACTCCCTCTAGCAATATCAAACATTATATTAGATCTCCAGACCAGAAAGAAAATGACAAGTACCCAGAAATCAGTCCTGAGGACACAGAAATATGTAATCTAAATGACAAAGAATTCAAAATAGCTATCATCAAAAAACTCAACTAGGTAAAAGAGAGTGTAGAGAACAATTTAGCGAGTTCGGGAGCTACTTCACAAAAGAGATTGCAACTATAAAGAACAATCAATCAGAAATATTAGAGATGAAAGACACAATGGAAGAAATAAAAAATATGGATTCCCTGAATGCTCAAGTAGATATCATAGAGGAGTGTATCAGTATAATCGAAGATAGACATGTTGAAATGCTCCAGACAGAGGAGGAGAGAGAACTGAGGCTAAAAAGAAATAAAGAAAGTCTCTGAGAAATATCCGATTCAATTAGGAAATGCAACATAAGAATTATAGGTTCAAGAAAGAGAAGAGAAGGAGAATGGAGTAGGAAGCTTGTTCAATGAAATAACAGCAAAGGACTTCCCAAACCTAGGGAAGAAGATGTAAATTCATGTGGAAGAGGGTACCAGATCTCCTAAATATGTCAATGTAAAAAGAACCTACTGCAAGGCATATAGTAGTGAAACTGGAAAAAGTGAATGACAAAGAAAGAATACTCAGGGCAGCAAGGCAGAAGTAAATGACCTACAAAGGAACCCCTATCAGGCTTTCAGCAGATTTCTCTGCAGAAACCTTACAGGCTAGGAGAGACTGGAATGTAATATTCAAATCTTTGAAGGACAAAAACTTCCATCCAAGAATACTCTATCCAGCAAAAATAAGCTTCAGATATCATGGAGAAATAAAAACCTTCCCAGACAAACATAAGCTAAGGGAGTTAGTAGCCACGAGACGCCCCCCTACAAGAAATCCTCCAGAAGGCCCTCATACCTGAAAACAAAAAAAACCAAAAGGGAGAAAGGGATCACAAAGCACAGGGTAAGGAGATAAATAGGGAGACAGAATCAGAATAGGATAGCAAATATTCAAGTATAGTATTAAAGATAAAAGGAAGGAAAACACCAAAACAAAGATAATCTTGTCACTTTAAACACAAACTCACAACACAAGATGGAACAAGATGTGGGAAAAACAACTTAGGAGGGGAGGAGGACAGGGACTAAAATCAGTTTAGTCTAAGGAAATAAGAGGCCATCAGAAAATGGACTATCTTATCCACGAGATTTTGAATACAAATCTCATGGTAACCGCTAAACAAAAAAGCATAACAGAGACACAAATAATAAATAAGGAGAAAAGAAAGAAACATAACATAAAAAACTACATAACTCGACTGGAGACCAAAATACACAGGATGAGAAACAGAGGAAATGCAGGAGAACCAGAAAACGAGTAATAAAATGGCAGCATTAAGCCCTCATGTATCAATAATCACCCTAAACATAAATAAAAGGACACAGAGTGGTCAGACAGATTAAAGAACAAGACCCAACAAGATGCTGCCTCCAGGAAACACATCTCAGCTCCAATGACAAACAGAGTCTTAGAGTGAAGGGATGGAAGATGATACTCGAAGCTAATGGCAAACAAAAGAAAGCAGGTGTTGCCATACTTGTATCAGACAAAGACTTCAAGATAAGGCAGGTAAAGAGAGACAAAGAGGGGCAGTATATAATGATCAAAGGGACATTCCATCAAGAAGAAATAACACATAAACATCTATGCACCCAACACAGGAGCCCCAAAGAACATAAAGCAACTATTAACAAACCTAAAAGAAGATATTAATAATAATACAATAATAGTAGGGGATCTCAACACTCCACTCACATCAATGGATAGATCATCCAGACAGAAAATCAACAAGGAAATAGTGGAATTAAATGAAAAGCTAGACCAGTTGGACTTAATAGACATATATAGAACACTCCATCCAAAAACAGCAGAATACACATTTTTCTCAAGTGCAAACAGAACGTTCTCAAGGATAGACCATATGTTGGGAAACAAGGCAAGCCTCTATAAATTTAAGAAGATTGAAATAATAAGCATCTTTTCCGATCACAATGCTATAAAGCTAGAAATTAATCACAAGAAAAAAGCTGAGAAAGGGATAAAGATGGGGAGACTAAACAACATTCTATTGAACAAGCAATGGATCATTGAAGAAATTAAAGGAGAAATCAAAAAATAGCTGGAGACAAATGAAAATGAAAACATACCATACCAGCTCATATGGGATGCAGCAAAAGCCGTATTAAGAGGGAAATTCATCACAATACAGGCTCACCTTAACAAACAAGAAAAATCCCAAATAAGCAACCTCAAACTACACCTAATTGAATTAGAAAAAGAAGAACAAACAAAGCCCAAAGTCAGCAGGAGAGAAATAATAAAAATCAGAGCAGAAATAAATGCCATTGAAACAAAAAAGGTAGTAGAAAGGATCAATGAAACAAAGAGCTGATTCTTTGAGAAGATAAATAAAATTGACAAACCCCTAGCCAGACTTACAAAGAAAAAAAGAGAGAAAGCCCAGATAAACAAAATCAGAAATGAAAGAGGAGAAATAACAATAGACACCACAGAAATACAACAGATTATAAGAGAATACTATGAAAAACTATATGCCAACAAAATGCATCATCTAGAGGAAATGGATAAATTCTTAGACTCTTACAACCTCCCAAAGCTGAATCAAGAAGAAATAGAGGGGCCGGCCCTGTGGCTGAGTGGTTAAGTTCCTGCTCCACTTCAGCAGCCCAGGGTTTCGTGGGGTCAGATCCTTGGCATGGACATGACACCACTCATCGGGCCATGCTGAGGCAGTGTCCCACATAATACAACCAGAGGCACTCACAACTAGAATATACAACTATGTACTGGGGGGCTTCAGGGGAGAAGAAAGAGAAAAAAAAATAAAAAGAAGATTGGCAATAGATGTTAGCTCAGGCGCCAATCTTTAAAAAAAAAAAAAGAAGAAACAGAGAATCTGAATAGAACAATCGCAAGTAAAGAGATTGAAACTATAATCAAAAGCATCCCAAAGAATAAAAGCCCATGACCAGACAGCTTCCCTGGGGAATTCTACCAAACTTTCAGAGAGGATTTAATACCTATCCTTCTGAAGCTATTCCAAAAAGTAGGGAAGACAGAATGCTTCCTAACACATTCTATGAGGCCAACGTCACTCTGACACCAAAGCCTGACAAGGACAACACAAAAAAGGAAAACTACAGCAAATATCATTGATGAACACAGATGCAAAAATCCTCAACAAAATATAGGCAACCCGAATACAGCAATACATCAAAAAGATCATACATCATGATCAAGTGGGATTTATACCAGGGACTCAGGGATGGTTCAACATCTGCAAATCAATCAATGTGATACATCACATTAACAAAATCAGGAATAAAAACCACATGATTATCTCAATAGATGCAGAGAAAGCATTTTACAATATCCAATAGCCATTTATGATAAAAATTCAACAAAATGGGGATAGAAGGAAATTACCTCAACATAATAAAGGCCATATAAGACAAACTCACAGCCAACATCATACTCAATGGGGAAAAACTGAACAACAGCCCTCTGAGAACAGGGACAAGACAAGGGTGTCCACTATCACCACTCTTATTCAACGTAGTACTGGAGGTTTTGGCCAGAGCAATTAGGCAAGAGAAAGGAATAAAAGGAATCCAAACAGGGAGGGAAGAAGTGAAACTCGCTGTTTGCAGATGACATGATCTTATATATAGAAAACCCTAAAGAATCCATTGGAAAACTATTAGAAATAATTAACAACTACAGTAAAGTGGTGGGATACAAAATCAACTTACAAAAATCAGTTGCATTTCTGTACTCTAATAACAAACTTACAGAAAGAGAACTTAATACAATTCTATTTACAATCGCAACAAAATTAAGTACCTAGGAATAAATTTAACTGAGGAGGTGAAGGACTTGCACAATGAAAACTATAAGACATTACTGAAAGAAATAGATAATGACATAAAGAGCTGGAAACAGATTCCATGCACATGGATAGGAAGAATAAACATAGTTAAAATGTCCATACTCCCCAAAGCAATCTACAGATTCAATGCAATCCCAACCAGAATCCCAATGACATTCTTCACGGAAACAGAACGAAGAATCCTAAGATTCATATGGGGCAACCAAAGACCCCGAATTGCTAAAGCAATCCTGAGCAAAAAAGAACAAAGCTGGAGGCATCACAATCCCTGACTTCAAAATGTACTACAAGGCCATAGTGAACAAAACGGAATGGTACTGCTGCAAAAACAGACACATAGATCAATGGAGAACTGAAAGCCCAGAAATAAAACAGCACATATACGGACAGCTAATCTTCGACAAAAGTACCAAGAACATACAATGAAGACAGTTTCTTCAATAAACGGTGTTGGGAAAACTGGACAGCTGCACGCAAAGGAATGAAAATAGACCGTTATCTTATGCCATACTCAAAAATAAACTCAAAGTGGATCAAAGACTTGAAAATAAGTCCTGAAACCATAAAACTCCTGCAAGATAACAGAGGTAGTACACTCTTTGACATCAAACTTAAAAGGATTTTTTCGAATACCATGTCTTCTCAGACAAGGGAAACAAAAGAAAAAATAAATAAGTGGGACTTCATCAAACCAATGAGCTTCTGCAAGGCAAAAGAAACTAGGATCAAAACAAAAAGACAACCCACCAATTGGGAGAAAATTTTTGCAAATCATATATCCAATAAGGGGTTAATCTCCATAATATATAAGGAACTCACACAACTGAACAACAAAAAAACAAACAGCCCGATCAAAAAATGGGCAGAGGCTATGAACAGACATTTTTCCAAAGAAGATATACAGATGGCCAATAAACACATGAAAAGATGTTCAACATCACAAATCATCAGGGAAATGCAAATCAAAACTACACTAAGATACTACCTTATGCCTGTTAAAATGGCTATAATCACTAAGATTAAAAATAACAAATGTCAGAGAGGGTGTAGAGAGACGGGAACCCTCATACACTGTTTGTGGGAATGCAAACTGGTGCAGCCACTATAGAAAACAGCATGGAGATTCCTCAAAAAACTAAAAGTAGAACTACCATATGACCCCGCTATCCCACTATTGGTATCTACCCAAACAACTTGAAATCAACAATCCAAAGTAACATACGTACCCCTATGTTCATTGCAGAACTATTCACAATAGCCAAGACATGGACACAATCCAAGTGCCCATAGACTAATCATTGGATAAAGAAGATGTGGTATACATACATACGATGGAATACTCCTCAGCCATAAAAAAAGACAAAATCATCCTATTTGCAACAACATGGACGGAGCTGGAGGGAAGGATGCTTAGTGAAATAAGACAGACTGAGAAAGACAAACACCATGTGATTTCACTTACATGTGGAATATAAACAAACACATGGACAAAGAAAACAGCTCAGGAGTTACCAGGGGACGGGGGGTGGGGGATGGGCACAGGGAGTGAAGGGGAGCACCTATGTGGTGACAGACAAGAAATAATGTACAACTGAAATTTCACAAGGATGTAAACTATCATGAACTCAAATTTTTTTTAAAAAGTCAATTTTCACACTATAGGTTGTTACAGTAAAAAGTACATATGCACTATATACATCATTATATGCACAGGGAACAAAGCTTAAAAGAGCGATTTACATACAAAGAAGTTATATTAAATACTAAGTATTTCCAGGGGGAAAAATAGGGGCAAAAAGTTAAGAATGAGAAGTTATAATAAAATAAAATAAAAAGCAGATCTAGAATAAGCCACAAAGGAACTGGGAAAATATACTAAATATAACAATCTTAGGAACAAAATTTCACTATTTTCTACCAAAAAAAACCACAACGGAAACATCTAATAATATAAACTAGGTCACTTTCTGTCTACTGATAAATAAGGAAATACATTTTTAGTCAGGTTTAGTGTAAGTAAAAAGAAGGAACAATCAGGATAAAATGAGGTCATCAAAAATCAAAACCAAAAGTATCCAAAACTTAACCAAAAGTGGATAAGTTAATGCTCGCTTTGGCAGCCTGGGGTTTGCAGGTTCAGATCCCAGGCGTGGACCTAGCACCACTCATCACTCCATGCTATGGCAGGTGTCCCACATAAAACAGGGGAAGACTGGCACAGATGTTAGCTCAGCAACAATCTTCCTCACCAAACAAACACACACACACACCCCAAAAGCATCCAAATAACAATGTATTTGAAACATGATCAAAATGCATCATTTTAGAAATGCTCTATAGAAATCAGTGGAGGCCAATCTTCCTCAGCAAAAAGAGGAGGATTGGTGGTAGATGTTAGCTCAGGGATAATCTTCCTCAAAAACAAAGAAAAGAAGTAGAAATCAGTCATAAAATTCAGCAAGTGTCCTAGTGTTTGGGAGGTAGGGTGGAGAAAAGACCAAGAAAGAAATTAAAGATGACGTCTTAAATGTAAAACTAGGTAATGACAGTGGGGAAAAACCAGAAGTATGGAAAACATCTCCAAAGGGTTCAAATAAGACTGAAAGAAATTGTGTATATGAAATACTGAGATGAGAAAAATATTTACAGAGAAAAAATTAGCTGATAATATGAAGAATAATTAGAGAAAAATATTTCACTTAAGTAAGACACAAGATGATTAAAAATGATAGGAACACACCAACTGATAAATGGATTAACAAAATGTATTATACAGTAGTCCCCCCTTACCCACAAGTGATGTGTTCCAAGACCCCCAGTGGATGCCAGAAACCAAGGATAGTACCAAACTCTATATACATTGTGTTTTGTCCTACACATACACACCTACAATAGAGTTTAATTTATAACTTAGACACAGTAAGGGATTAGCAAAACTAAATAATAATACAGAACAATTATAAGAATATACTGTAATAAAAGTTACTGTAGATTTTAGCAACCCAAGCATACGATTGTTTTCTTAAGTGGAGCACTTTTACCTTCTCACTTAAAGGAAGCACTTTACAGCTTCTCTTTATATCCGATTGCCAGCATCACTACTCTTGCACTTTGGGGCCATTATTAAGTAAATCAGGGTGACCTGAACACAAGCATTGCGATACTGTGACAGTCAATCTGATAACTGAGATGGTATAAGATTTCATCATGCTACTCAGAACAGCATGCAATTTAAAACTTATCAATTGTTTATTTCTGGAATTTTGCATTTAATATTTTCGGACCGCGGTTGACCGTGGGTAACTGAAACTGCAGAAAGTGAAACCTTGGATGAAGAGGCACTACTGTATGCACTGACAGGCTCAATCCAAAATGTTATTTTACCTAAACATAAAACCAAAGATTTGAGTTACCTGATGAACCTTAAGCTAAGCATTTTTTAACAAATCTTTTGATCAAATCGTATCTAAGAGTTTATTAAGTTGCACTTAGTGACCATTTTGGAAAATTGTTCTCACCTGTTCAATGACATAAAAGGCAAATTCCAGCCGCTGTTTCTGGAGCATTGGGATCAGGTGCAAGAAAAAAATTGGAAGATGTTCATGGCGATTACGGAAAGGAATGAGAACTGCCACCTTTAAAACAAAATAGTCACGTATGTAAATAATACAGCAGCAAGCCCTAGATGTAAAGACGAAAACTGATGCTTAACAATTTCTGATGGTTTTAAAGTCACACCCTTATGAATTTTCTCACCAGAGATACAACTGTAAGCAAAAACAGATATGGCCCTTGCCTTCACGCCACTTATGGTCTTGTGAACCTGGGAGATATAAATGCGCTCTGAGGGTCATTCTAAGAATTGTGGTCTTTATCCTATGAACACTATGGGAAGCCACTGAAAGATTTTAAAAGAGCGATAAAATCAGATTTGGTGATGGCAAAGACTACTATGGAGAGTAGATTGTAGAAAACCAAAAATGAACTCAGAGAGCTGGTTAGTAAACTAATTCAACAGTCGAGACAAGAGGCAATAGTAGCTTGAACTGAGATGAGGGTGGAGGAGGAGACAGAGACACGGATTTTTGAAACTTTTAAGAGGTAAAATTAACAGAATTTGTTTACGGATGGGATATGAGTGGTGAGAGAGAAGGACATGTCAAGAGTAACTTCAAGGTTTTAAATTAGATCATAATAACTTTACGGTGTTTAAATTGAACTTAAAAGAGATTCCACTTAAATATTGATTATCCTACACACAGCTTACCTGGCCTAGAGATATTTTTAAGAAATATAACAAAAATATCATGGAACATACATGAAGTTTTATAATTATACTAATATAGTATTTTTCATTTAATCAAAATACACAATTAAATTTTTGTTAAAATTTTGCTACATTAAAATATGTTTGAGTGGTAGGATAATGCTCAGTTTAAAATAAAATTGATAATGAAATTATGTTAAAACGTTAAGTTGAACAAAAAAGATCATGTAAGTAACACATGAAACAGAGAACTTTGTCCTTTATAAATCAAAGAAATTTATTTTTACCTGATCCAAATAAAAGAAAAAAACACATATGGAAATTAAAATGGTTTCTCAGGTCAATCTTTCTTCTAATAGGAAAAAAACATTTATTGGGACTCTCAAAATCAAGACTAAAAAACACCCATCTATACAAAATGTGTTAAAATAATATGGGGATAAATAATTACCAATTGACAATAAATAATTATCAATTATCAATTACTCAAATCCTCTATTTCCTGGATCCAAACTCTGTCACACAAGCTAAGTCACCATACAATTCAGAGTTTGCCCCTGAAAAACTTAAAAAGCTTTCTAAACATTACTTTTCTTGGCAATTTCTGAGGTAAGCTGGCTTTATTAAAATTGTGACTTTTATAATAAAAATTGAAATTAAAACAAGTTTTCTACAGATTATACATTCAAAATCATTAGATTTTCAAAGAACATTAACAGTCAAAATATATCTAATTAAAATATCTGTGTCATTCTATATTCGGGATTTTTAAATACAATCTATTATAACAGAAAATTACGTAGAACATTAAATCTAGGATTTATTAAAATTTCACCTATACCAAATAAATTTTACTAATGAGTGAATAAATGCAAATAATTGATGGTGCATAGGTTTAGAACCAACCCTACTTGTAAGATCAGGACATGACACTAGATATAGTTAACAGAAAATAGTAATATTTACCTGTGTATTTTACATTAACAGGATCATAAAGAGAGAAAATTTTAAATTATTAAAATAGTTTTATTTAAAAAGAGAACAAAGATGATTTAGTAAAATCAAAGAAATCCAACTAGAAACTCCACCACTAACTTTCCCTTGATGTTGATGGGATAACAGAAAAATAAAGAGAGTATGGCTGCTACGAGGCTGATATTTTCATGCTTACATTATTTTACATTTGGTAAGTGAGCGGAACTAAAAAAGTTCTGGTGCTCCTGCCAGCCCCACTTTGGATCCTATTACCTTTTGGTTTGCCCCATAAGGTGTCTCTTGGCTTATGAACCTGAGGACCACGGGGCTGCCAGAGCACTGCTGAACCCACATCTAAAAGTCCCTTCCATACCCCCACACGATGGCCACTGTTAGTGCTAGACTCTTCCTACTGATCAGGGACTTGCTGATGGGCCTCAGTATCAACTATTGCTGTATTAAAGCAATTCCCAAACCAATACAACTCCCAAAGCAGTTCAGGGACCCTTACATTTACTCTTAGGATAGGAAACTGCTATGAGAAGTAAAAGGAGAGAAAGGACTTCGATGGTGAGTACAGATCCTGACCTTATCTAAAGTCTATCAGTGGGATGACTTCTAGCAAACTAAGGGTAGAGCTTGTCCTTCCTGGTTTTGAATTTGGCCACACGTAGGCCACCTGTGACATAATGTAAATGGGCTATAAAAGCAGTTAAGGAGAATTAAAGATATTTAAGGGAAGAAGTATTAAATAGCTGCAGAGTCCATATTAAAGACAATTCATATTAATTAAATAGTCATGTGCCACATCAATGTTTCAGTCAACAACATACAACAATGGTCCCACAAAATAGTACCACAAAGCTAGGTATATAGGCCACATCATCTAGATCTGTGTAAGTACACTCTATGTTGTTCACACAACGATGAAATCGCCTAATGATGCATTTCTCAGAATGCATCCCCATCGTTAAGGGATGCACAACTGTACAATGAGGCTGAATGATGAGTTGAACATATAAGAGTAAACAAAGGCAAAGTCATAGCCCCTATTATGGCAATTTCTTCCATGAAGCATTTAAAATATTAAGAGTTGGGGTTTTTTAATCTTATAAGGAAACTGAGAATGTTATAAGAGAAAGAAATTACCAGTGTCATGGCAATTTCAAATAAGCTAAACTGCCATTTTAATAGCAAATGTGTCCACATTTTAATGAGACAATTATCAAAGATTTTGAATGATATGCCTAAAGCAAAGTTTTCATTAAAATAAGGCGAAACAGAATCTTAAAATTTCATTTGGCACATCCTTTCATGTGGCTGTGGAACGACACTCTCAAGTTTGCAACTTATTGTCGAGAAAAAGATCTCAGCGTCCTGTGATAATTTATTTCGAGATTTAATAGCCTTTGTTTCAGGACAGTCTTTCTTATATGTGACCTAATTTGCTGTTTGAACCACTCTCCTGTTAATGTATCTCTAGCAGACAGAGAACATCTGGTCATTATCTTTCAAAAAACACTTCATCTTCATGAATCTTTCCTCACTAGCTGTTGCTCAAGCAAAATTATCCCATTCAGTTTGTTCCCCCTTTAAAACTACTAATCTTCCTGAATTTATGCACCTATTTTTATTCCTTGCTTATTTTCTCCTATACTCACCATGAGGAGATAAGCAAGAAAAATGTTTACCACATAAATTTCCCCCATCAAGTTTGAGTCCTACTTTCAAACTTCAAGCACACCACCAGCTCCAGTGTCCCTAAATGACATGGCTTCAGACTTGCCACATTAAGGGTGCACTAGCTATCTGCCACTAAGACAGAACAAAGTAGAAGCTACCAAGCTCTCATTCTCCAAAGGCGTTTTCAGTTCCATCTTCCTCCCCCTCATCATTTCTAGTGCCTATAGGAGCTTCTCAAATGGGAGGCACTGTACAAGAAATTCAGGTTCTTGTCCCTTCCCACCAATAGAATCAGAATATCTGAGGACTGAGTTCAAGAATCTTCATTTTTCCAAACACCCCAGGTAGTTCCGAAACAGGTGGCTAAGACTCATCTTTGAAGAACCTTAGACTAGAAATGGAACTCTAGGCCTGAGTAGATAAGAGCATCAAGCAGCTGCCTGGTTCTTTAAGCCTTTATTTAGGTTTTAGATCAAAGTTGTTTAGACCTCCACTTGAACCCTGAATGGAAAAGCAATGTCACAGGTAAACATGTCCATCTTCTCTTTCTTTTAGAAATAAGTTTGTCTCTATAAGGCATGCAACCTATGCTGAATCTTCCACTAGAACCTGCAGGGTTCAGAAATACCTAGGAATTGCTAAAATCATTTGTTTTAGAAGATCTCAGTTCCAATTAATTGGTCATCAACTTACTTAATTGATGGCTTTTTTTAAAAAAGTAAAAGAACCTCAAATATTAAGAATCAAATTGGTAGCAGACATTGAACATAAACCTAGTTATTTCTTCTTTACCCTCTCTCTGTTCCAAGATTAGAAGATTAGAATATAAACAGGCAGGGGGAGAGAGGTCATTTAATTAAATACAGCAATTACAGGTCAACCCTGAACGATCTCCAAATCTCCTCTCATACCTTTAGCTGCACAGCTCAGAACTAGAGATGGCAATCTGAGAAGGGTCTGTGCAAGATTGAAATAAGAGCAGCATTACCATATAGTTCCTAAATAAAATAAGCTAATTTTTAGATTCCTGAATTAGCCTGCTCCAGGGAACTCCACTTTCAATACCGTTACCTACTGATCCACATGGAGTTTATGGTGTACTAAAATTTCTAAGTAGCAACTACTTATGTGCGATATACCTCTCGCCTAGAAAAAGAGCAGAAGAAAACAAACCATAAAAGGTAAAGTCCAACATCTGATACAGATAACTGCAGAAAGGACAAGAATACTTTATTTTTCTGATCCCAAATTATTCTATCAGTAACACCAACAGAGCACACCCGAGGGGTTCACACTACTCTAAACGAACACACATCTAAGGACCAACCTCCATGCTACCCCACAGCCTTGCGATTGAGTATGCTTTTTCTTCCTTTAGCATTCAACAAATATACTCACAATCCAAGTAAGAAAAATAATTTACTCGCCCAGGATATTTTTTAAAAGTGGAATTACATAAATTGGGCCATATTTTATATACAAATGTGAGGAAAATCAATCATGAAACATGAAGAGATTCATTTTATTAAACGAATCTGCTCTGGGAAATAGCATAAGACAACTGTAAAACGGAATGTTTTCCCAAAATTTATACTGGAATCCATTTCAGCAGCTTTACAACTTGTCTGAGGCAAAAAACCCAAACATTTATTTAATAATTTGTAACAAGGCCCAAAAGGTATTTATTAGTCTCATAAACTCAATTCAACAAAACTGGGTTTAGGGCTTATCTCATACAAAATAACAGGTCTGTGTTAGGGATACAGATATAAATAATACACACCCCCAAACACACAGAGTTCAAGGCCAATTAACTCCGAGTGCTTTTATCATAAGTTTAAGAGCGTAAGACTCTACTTCCCAGAAACGATTTTTTTTTATACCAAAAGATAAATATTTTAGCAGAATACCAATACTTTAAAAGAGAAATTGAAAATGATTCCCAGATTAAGGATGTCACAATCCTTTAGGACACAACATTTGATTTCATCATGTGTAGTTTTCACTTGATTATATAAATGCTATTTCCTACTCAAACATAACAACATTACACGAATATGCACTATGAACCAATTTCACAGTATTGAGATCGAGTCTGGTCTACACTATGGTTTTCAATTATTTTTAAGCAGGGGAGGCAGGCTCACTCCCTTACAGTTTCTCAAACAAAACATTAAGTAGAATTCTGACATATCGCAAAGATAAAAAGCTTGTGCTCTGCTTTCTAAAACAGAGGTAAAGGGTCCAAAGTCCTCCTTTTTGTGTCCTGGTGACCTCTGAGCGGCCTCCTTTAGAATTCGACACTCTGAGGAACAGAGCTTGAAAACCCCAATGCCAGACTCAACTGGAAATCAGGATATTAATACCCTCCCCATGAGTCCTCCTGGGTCCAGGACTCGGTGGGGCTATCTATGCCCGCAGGGGTCAGTAATCATCAGGGACAGCTACAGGAGGCAGAGATCACAGCCTGTTGTCCAAACAGAACAGAACAGAACAAAAATCTGTTTTCCAAGCCAGTCTCAAGAGAGGTGTTTATTACCAGGATTTCTAAGAGACTGAACACATGAACATATATTTTGTATACACAGAGGTTCAGTTGCAGTCTTTAAAAGCGACACTATTAAATCACATGTGAACTGTGAATACCCATCCATTAAATACAAAAATTCTGATGTCTTAAATTGATCAAGACTTAAAAGGTATTTCACTATATATTCTGAATCAAGCACACTTTTCCTCAAATGCTATGAATAGTCACATTATTTATGAAAAAATTTACCTCACCTTCCATCTGGGTTTACAGTCTTTAGGTCTCCAGTGACCTCCTGGCTCAATATCTAAATCCTTGGAGAAAAGTTGATGAATTTCATCAAAACTGACTTCACTTACATTGACATTAAGAAATCCTCCTAGAAAGTCAAAAACATGAAGAATTGTTTTAAAATTTTTTGCCTCAAAGATGAAGACAGATAATCAGTAGGATGATGGCATAACTTAGGACAGTGTGATTTATTTCTGTTGTCACCACATAATCATTAAGATCACCTCCTTTCAGTTTCAGTTTGGATGATAAAATTATATGGTCACCCTATTACCTTTGGTAAATCAAAGAAAATCAAATTTTTTAAGCCTCTTGCTTTTGAGTAATATACTGAATATTTTAATATTCTTTGGGAAATGTTTGCACGTCATTATAACTTAGCACATCATTGCAATTTAATAACTATTCAAGTATCTTAAAACTATTTTTAATTTCAACATAGTCAACATGGGGGACATGACAGCACAGTACAAAAGAGTTAATGCAGCAGACTGGGAGCTGAATCGTAGCTTCTGTCTATTGGGGAAATTAACTTCTCTGTGCCTCAGTTTCCTCATCTGTAAAAGAAGATGGCAATGCCAGCCTCCCAACATGGTTGTATCCATCAGACAAAACAGCACGTGTGAAGGATCGAGTACGTGCCAGCAGGCTTAATAAATGTCATCTATTATTGACATTTCTTAAGAGAGAAAAGTTGTAAACACAATTCAAGCAATCTATTTTGAGCACCTATCACGTATCCCCTTGATATGAAAAACTGAAAAACCGTGGACTTCGAAGATGTTCACGGTCTACTAGCTACTCACTCTCCAAATTAACAAGTGTATGGTATTACTGGAGATGTCTTTACTATTAGTTTTTCTAATGTATACAAGTTGGAATGAAACTTGGATGGAAGATCATTTTCATTAACTCAATAAAAAACAGAACTAAAAACTAACAGGAGTAGGGGCCAGCCTGGTGGTGTAGTGGTTAAGTTCACATGCTTCACTTTAGCGGCCCGGGGTTCACAGTTTCAGATCCCAGGTGCAGACCTCGACTGCTCATCAGGCCACACTGTGGTGGCATCCCACATAAAACAGAGTAAGACTGGCACAGATGTTAGCTCAGCAACAATCTTCCTCGAGCAAAAAGAGGAAGATTGGCAACAGATGTTAGCTCAGGGCCAATCTTCTTCACATACAAAAAAACCCCTAACAGAACTAACTTCTTCTTTCTAACCTCCTCATCTCATAAAATAGAAACCAACAAATGTTGAGGCTTCCATTTTAAGTTTTCTAGGCTTCAGTAGCCTTGATTTCACATATAAAACATTCAGTTCTTCTCAAGGGAGGCCCCTTCCTCTCCTGCTATTCTATATTCTATAAGCCTTCCACAGTCGCCTCACTTCCCATCCCTCTTCATCCTAACCAGGCAGGAACATCAGCGGCTTCCACGAGGCACTGAGGCATGCTAGAAAGAAGTATTTTAAAATGCAAATGCCTATGTTTCACAGAGTAAGCTGGGGAAAAAAACCTGCAATCTTCTGATGTCTGCCTATTCCACTGTCAATGTTTTCGGGATTTTATAACCAAATACCCACTCTGTAGTGTGACAAGATATGCAAAGCAGTTAATCTTAGAAAGGTCAGATTTACCTGAAAGAAAGAGTAACCAATGAACTTGTGAAGAAAGAGCAGGTCAAATGTAAGACTGATCAGTCAACCCAAGCACAGACTATCATGACTCAGCTGACAAAAACACAGTCTAGCACTGTAATCAAATAAAATTCAAATAAACCTGATGCATTTAATGGCATGCAAGACTGCTAAAATGATAGTAATTAGGATAAATAATAAGCAGTTCATATAAGTAACTAAAGTCGGTATTCTTGATGCACTGTTAAACCATTTTTTTGCCTTTTTTCCAGCTTTATTGCTTCAACAGCGGTAACCATCACTATTGTCAGCAGTTTTCTCCAGCATCATTTGCAGTTTAATTTTCATCTCCAGCACACATGTGCTGGCAAATTAAGAGGCAGGCGCTGTATCTTTCTCCTCAATGGACAGGGCCTCCAGGTCCATCATGACTCCCCCTGAGGCCTGAAGCCCCCGAAGGTCACCTCCCTCCTGGCTGCCCCCCACCCACATTCCTCATAGTCCCTGAGCAGCTCTCCTGCGGGCTTACTGCTCTTTGTTCTGAAATCCTAATAACTTGCTGGCTGAAGGCTAAAGGTGACCCAGTGCCATGAGGTTGTCATGCTAGGAGTAAGAGCAACACCACTACTTTTTTAGGGGAGTGGAGGGGAGGAGGGGTGGGACAGGCATCCAAGACAGGCACTGCCACCACTGGGAACAGTAAAAGTATGATCAGAGACAGGAGGAAGAATAAACACGAGTTAGTGGGGGTGGGGGAGGGAGGGGTGATGCTGGGGAGAAGAGCCTGTGCACGGGAGGGGAGGAGAAAAGGGCTTCTTACAGAGAGCGGCCAGGAAGAGGCACTGAGCAGATGAACTAGTGGAGGTGTGGTTTCCAAACTGTGCTCAGTAGAAAGACTCTCTCAAGGTGAGCTTGTGGTTGGGAGAGGGAGGATGGCTTCCCCCTGTTGCACCCACTAAGGCTACTTTCATCTCCTTTACATATGGCGTGTCCCCTTTGGGTTTCACTCAAGAAAGCATTCCAGTGCACTAAAGCCAGAAGGGGATACAGCCTGGCTGCATCTTACTTCATCCAGAAGTAAGCAGTCAGCTAGGCCAGCCCCCTTTACTTCGCCGGCTGACATTTCAAGGGCAACTGAAGAGCAAGGACCCAGAGCCCTGCAGACCTGCCAGTCTTCACTCTGCACCTGCGCTACATCAGAGATTTTTTTCTTTTCCCAGTGAGAACACGTGCTCTATTTCCCCAATCAGTGATTAAAAGGTGGAAAAAATAGATGTATTGGCTGAAACCCGTTTACCCAGCAGTGTAATCAATCACCACACAAATGTCAACAATGTAATTTATCAAATCCTGACTTTCACTCTTTGGAAGGTGGGCCTGGGGTTAGAAAGGAAAGAGTGGGAGAGCTAAGTGTCTAAAGAGAGGGGAGATGCCACCCAGCTAGAGGGTAAAGTGGAAGAATGAGGGTCAATTGTAAGGTACTCATCAGTCTTGGCAACAAAGCCTGGGTGCAAAACTACTTCTGACCCGTGTGACAATAACTTAGCTGCACCACTGGTTAGATAGGATATTTACTGTAATTTCCTAATGCTGAATTTGCACAACACACAACAATGCCTCCCACTTTGGGAAGCAGGACCTAAACGGGCCTGGGGTCCGTTAGGTAAGCGCGGGCCCAAACCATATACTCAAGGTAGTGTGGACTGTAACGTGTCACACGACGTAACTTAGGATATCTTTTTTTCTATTAAAATATAATTCTTAAAATAAATATTCACATTTTTTCTTATATTTTAAGTAAAATTTAAGGCATATTATCTCTAGCCAGGGAGTTGTTTTTTTCCATAAATCAACAGCTTTAAATGACTACTTCACTCAGTTTGGGGTCTACTTCTATTTTTTGGTATCTAAAGCCTAATTTTGGACACTTTGGTTTTTTTTACTGTTTTACTCTCAAGGTTTCAAATGTGCACAGCCCAAAGATCTGAGGAAAGTATCAGAGAAAGGCCTGAATTTGCTCTAGAAATATCCCTTTGGGTGAATTCCTCTCCAAAGTCAGAAGATGATTTTTACCATAAGATGGCATGTTCCCTCTCCCAACCACTGGGCTGTCGCCCGAGTACAGCTCAGGTTACATGAGTCATCTTGCCCCAGTCACCCAGTGCTCCCTTTGAAGCCAACAAGAGAAACCGCTGATTTGCAATGCTTTACTTCAGCTTCTTGACTTCTGCAATTTTGTAACCTCTGCTTATACAAATAATTTCTTACTCAACTATTCTTGAAATGACCAAATCTGAGTATTCTAAACATAGATAGGGTGGTTTTTAGTGACACACCCCCAAGCCAAGTGCAATACCTGGCCACAGGATGGATGACCAATGAATGAGCAGGAATGGCAAAGCTGGCCATGTCCAATCCTGTCTCCTCTCTCTCCGCTTCCTTCCTCCCTGCATTTCCACTCCTTGGCTCCATTAGGTGCTAAAATGCCTTTAAGACATTTGTGCAAAAGCCGTCCCAGATGGAGATGACCCAAAATAAACCCCCTGGGACAGCCCAAGTTCTTGTCTCCTAATCTTGGCCACAATACACAGTTCTTAACACCCATTTTCCTCCCTTGCTTACGGTTCTCTCTTGCTGAATGACTCTGAATGACTAACTGGAACCTCTATTTAACAGTTTTTGCTGTCTGTTTCCAGTTTTGCCTTATAATCCATCCAGTGAACCTTTGGTCTTCCCCTGGAGGCCTCATATCCATGATCACATTCTTCCAAATTGTTTTCCTAGTCTCTGACTATTGATAAGCTGACAACCTGCTTTAAAGTCATAATCCCACAACCACTATTTCTCTATTTCGTCAATTCTGAGACATATTCATTCACATTTTAGCATTCTGACATAGGGACATACCCTACAATGTGTGCCTTTAATGTACTGCTTCTTTCTTGTTCCCAAAAAGCCATTATAAAATTAATGATGTGTCTTGTCGAGAAAATATGGTATGTAATGTAATATATTCCTCCCGCCTTTTCATATGTGTTTTCTGGAACCATTCAATTGCCCAGAAATTTCCAAATCCTGTACCTTAATTTTTTTCTAGAATACCACCCCTGCTCCTCATCGTAAGTGAACCAATAGTCTTCTTTCAAACTCTGCTAAGTGCTTGCTCACTTTCCTAGATCTATAATCTTAGAGCCAGGCATAAAAGAAGGTATTCTGCAGACTCAGACCTATACCTCACAAAAAATCATCTAATTCCTTCTTTCATAAATTTACCTCCTTTGAGGTTTATGACTTTTAGCCACACCACCTTCCAATATACAGCCATGTCCACTGATAGGTGCCCTCCTCTCTCTGTACATCATCCTTTTGTACCCAGCTCTGTATCCACACCCTGAGCATCAGTGTCACCTAGAACCGACTGGCAGCGTCAGAGTTGAAAGCCAGTCAGTTCTGGCTTAGAGTTCTCCCCGCTATATCTCCATTTTTCCTGTCTATCTGGTCTCCTAATAAAGCAGTTTGCTAATTTTGGTGGTGTGGCTAAGAATCACCAGGCAGGCCTGTCTAGAACGGAGGTCACTGACCCCACTCCCAAAGCTTCTCTGTCAGTAGATGCCCATGGGTCATGCGTGTGGCCACCTAGTTTTATCTGAACACATTTCAGATGCTTGAACAGCCTACCATTGAGTACTGTCCCCCAGAGGAAGAAGCTAGAACCAACTCTCCCAACCTCTCTAGCAGTTAGGAGCAGTCACGTGACCAAATACACCTGCAGGAGACTTTGAAGCAGAAGTGAACAAGATGAGGACATGGGAACTGCAAAAAACTATCTTTCAGTAAAAGTGGTAACAGAAGCTTCCAGCTTCAGTGGCAACAGGAGTAGGACCTCTTGTCTCCAGATCTGAGCACCAGTGGTGGGAGCTGCAATCTCTGCCAAGGGGCAGCAGGAGAGTTCTGGACTTAGCTTTGGCTGCTCAGCCTCTGAACCTAACTCTGTAGTCACCCAGGTTTTCTGAGGGCTGACTGTTATCCTTCATGGATTCCTTTTCCTCTTAAACCAAATCAAGTTCTATTCTCCAGTTTGCAATCAAGAAATCTGACTTTCTTTATAGGTCTGGGGTTTGTCTTAGAGTCCTGCATTTTTAAGCAGCATCCCAGCTGTGTGTGGTATAGGTCATCCCTGAGCCAGACTTAGAAAAACACAGCTCCGTAAGTTTCACCCAATCATAGCACATTGCAATGGAATGTTTGTCCCCTCATCCCCAAAATACCTATGTTGAAATCCTAACCCCCAGTGTGATGATATTAGGAGGTGGGGCCTTTGGGAACTGATTAGGTCACAAGAATGAAGCCCTAATAAATTGGATTAGTGCCCTTATAAAAGAGATCCCAGAGAGATCCCTCACCACTTCCACCATGTGGGGGACACAGCAAGATGATGACCATCTGTGAACAAGGAATCAGGCCCTCACCAGATGCCGAATCTGCCGGCAGCTTGACCTTAGACTTCCAGCCTCCAGAACTGTGAGAAATAAATATTTCTTGTTTAAGCCATCTAGTGTATGGTATTTTTGTTTTAGCAGCCCAAACAGACTAAGACACACCTATACCCTCAGAAACACTCTTATTTCCCTTCCCTTCCTGACCTGCCACACCTGATCAACAAATTTCCACGCTTGAATTCTCCACCCAATAAATACCACTAATGAAAATCACATAAGCACATAGGTTAAATGCCACCATTTAGGTGACAGTCCCTAATATATTGCCTCAAACATAGTAAGCTTTCAAAAAAACAAGTGTCACATTATTGTGCATTTAGACTCCCAGGGGATGGAATGAGGACTCTCTGGGCTAATCGGCTAGTCACCTTTTAATTTATGATTAGTTGACTCCACTTTTCATTCTCTACAATAACTTCTTCAATATTTACTCCTCCCTATCAAGTTACTCGGTCCTTCTTGGCCGCCCCCTCAGATGTCTGTAGCCTCCTACTTTATCAGGAACAGAGAAGCAACAGGCATGAACCCCCAGAACTTTCTCCACCTCATCTCCAAATGAACCACACTCACTTTCTCCACCTCACCTCCAGATGAACTACACTCTTGCCTCAGGGCAAGAGGTGTTCCTACTATTTTCCAAGGCTAATTCTTGAACCTGAGCATTTATTTGTTTCCTCTCACTTTCTCCAGAATCTGGCTCCATGGACACTTCCCTTCTGCTGCCTTACACTTCCCATCTCTCCTCTCTCCAGTTTCTTTCAGTAGTACCTAAAACTCACTCAAGTTCCTCTCTTCCTAAAGAGTTCTTTCCTTAACCCCACCTCTTCCACAGATTCCTTACCCCCATTCTCCTTCCCTTTTCCATCAAACTTTTTTTTTTATACCAACTAGTTTTTAGACACTTCTGAGTCACTTCTCAGGACAGTATATTGCTTCTTACCCTACCACTCACTCTACTGAAATTGTGCTGGCTGTGGTCCCATTATTTTTTCTATGTCCCAAATTCAATGACCTTTCACAGTTCATGATTCTACCTGCTTTCTTTGAGGTATGTGACAAGATAGAACACTGGCTCCTTCTTGGCCTCTGAGACACCATCTTCTACTGACACCCCCTCGCCCCGTAAGTGCTGATGCTCCACAAACACACTCTTAGACTTCTTCTAGTCTCACTTCCTCTTATTTCCAGCCCAGATCTTTCTGATGAAATTCAAACCCCAAATTAACTCTCCTGAGCTTTCAACAAAACAGACCCAATACTGAACCCATTAACTTCCCCATTCTCCAAATGAGAGTTTATCCTGCATTACTTGTTTCACTTAATGGTGATTAAGCCAGAAGCCTGGAAATTAATCCAGATCTCTCAGTTGGTCACCACATCTAGCTAACAGCACCCCAACAGCTTCTCTTTGGTGCCTCCACCTCTCTCCAATGCCACAGCCTCAGCACATGCCCTTGTCATTTCTCTTGGACCCCTGCACTCCCAGATTCTGGTACTTCCCCATTGTCATCCATTTTTCAACTTCTTATCAGAATGACCTTTCTGAAATACCATCCTTATCACATCATTCATCTGCCTAAAGCAGATGAGTATTATGTCCTCTAAAGCAGTATTTTTGGTTTTTTGTTGTTTTACCCTTTTTTGCCCCTAGACTCTTGGAAAACTGCACCCTCATCTTAGAGAGAGAGACACAT
The DNA here is from genome assembly GCF_041296265.1 of Equus caballus. NCBI lineage: Eukaryota > Metazoa > Chordata > Mammalia > Perissodactyla > Equidae > Equus > Equus caballus. The sequence goes on from NC_091691.1 coordinate 60,976,983, forward strand.
GGCCATAAATCAACCTGTTGCCTACAAGCTCAGGGGCTCTGCTCCCTCTGAAGCTCATCTCATGGAAGCCTAGAGATTCATGGCACCCACACAGTCCAAAGATTGACTAGTCCTCTACACAAGGCCCTTCACCTCCCTATCCAGCCTCATTTCCCACATGCCCCACAACACAGAGGGTCACTCTTCATTCCCATCAATACAGAGCCTTTCATGCTCTGAAGCTGTTCCCCTCACGTACCTACTGAACTATCTTGCAGGACACAGTTTCAATGTCCCCTCTCTCTGAAGTCTCCCTTTCATCCCATAATCACCCTTTTGTAAGCAGTTAGCCCAATGCCCTTCTCCGACTGTGCTACCTGCTTTGGTGGGCAGACACGGGATCACACTCAGCTTTGTGTCTGCTCTGTCTGCCTCTAAGAACAACAAGGGCCCGCCGCACATGCAGCCACTGCTCCACAACTGCTTATTTACTCTAAAATGGCTCCCATCTCTCTTTTCTCAATAAATACAGGCATGATGGTTTGTCACATTAAGCCTTATTTGAGCTCTTACGAAATTGATTTGCTTATCTTTTCCCTCTTTGCCGATTTTCATTTGAATTATTTAAACTCATCTTTAAAAAGTCCTTGTAGTTTCTGTTATGTACATAAGGCTAGCAACTGCAGAACTATCAAGTTCTAACCATCAAGGGAACTATTCCACACATGATAAGGACAGAACGCATAAAAGTCACTGCAAATGTGTTCTACTCGAATAAGAATTAAAAGACAGGAAAGCTAGGGATAAGTCTTCTTCATTTTAATGCAAAGTGCACAACTGACATTTTCTATCTCTACCTCATCCAGGAAAATCAAAACATCCATGCCAAGCATTTTGTACCTTTTAGCTCTAGATAAGGTGAAATTTCTATTTTACTTTGTTAGCATGGAGAGTCTCATGTAAATTTAATAAAGCTGAAAGTAGATTTGCCCTCTGGAGAATCTGTAAACAGTAACAAAGAAATATTTACTGATATTGTATAAATAACACACATTAAAACAGATTTCAGAGCGTAATCGACTGAATAGAAAATACTGCTGAAATTCATGCCATCAATCTTATCTGTATTGCATTTGGAAAAGCTCAAACTTTCTCTCTGTGGTAATCCAGTGCCAGCAGTCTCACTGCTACACTAGAGAAAAATCAAACAGAAGTTACAGTTAGATAATCACACACACCAATTTTAAGCCTTAACTTCACTTTTGGTGATTACAGGAAAATTAAGTATCATTCATACTTGAATGGTTTTCAGCTAAGTACTACACAGACTTTCTTTAACTATTACTTGGGGAGGTATCATATTCAATTATTTTGTATGACATTATAATAAAATTTTACACTTAGGTATTTTATTATGCTATTCTCTATCATCGATGGGAAATAATCCTGTTAAAAAAAAATTAAGGATGCATAGCTAAGTACAAAACTCCTTAACCCTACACATTTCTCCTAGGTTTCTCATTCCCTTGATCATGGTAAAGCCTGGCTACACCATTCAAGAAATGAGGAGAAGGAGAGGGAATGTCAAATTCACATCTATCAAGTTTCAAGCACTGTGCTTCATTTTATCCTCACAACACTCTGAAATTGATATTATAATCCTAGATTGCACAGATAGGTAAACTGAGGCTCCACTTTGCAAAGGTCACACAACTAGTGAAGGGGCTTCTCCTGGTTGGCTCATGCAAGGCCCTGTTGGCAGAAGCCTCATTGTGTTGGCTATACCCATGGCCCCTTTCTAAGGAGTTGTGTGTATGTGGCCATATTTTCTAGCAAATAACCCCGTCACTCTGGCCACAGCTAACTGGACAAGGGATTGGTGTTGCACCCAAAGCTGGCAGTCCACAAGGAGGCCTTCTGTGAAAAGGCAGCTGGCCAAATGAGTGTGATCCTCTCCTGTAGAAGGAGGCAGGCAGAGAGATGGAACAGTAGCACCAAGATGTTCAATGAGAAGGCCGTGAGTAGCGACCAGGACACAACCACTAAGCACCACGAGTTGTGGGACCGGAGGAGGGGTGTGCTAGCAGGAAGGCCTGGCAGGCAGATGCTTTTTAACAGAGTTTAATTAGTACTCATAAAGCACTAATTAAGAAAATGGCAACTAAAACAAGAACAGAGAGACTTCCTAAAACTATAAATCCCTGAGTATGCAAATTATGAAAATGAAATTATTGTAATCACTATTTCAACAGACCATTACTCAGTGGTTTCAGTACTGCACAGACAAAAACATTCAATTTTAGAAAACTAAGGATGCAATAACAAAGTAATGACAAAGACAAAGCTACAAAGATCCTAGCTTCATTCTCCATTATGGATCAGAAAGGAGACAGGAAACTTAGAATCAACCAAGAATTTTTTTTTTAAATAGCAATACCCAGGCCCCATGTCAGATCAATGAAATCAGAAACTTAGGGGCTGGGCCTAAGAATTATAAAAGCTCCCAGGCAACTGTGCAGCTAGGAATGAGGCCCACTACTCTAATCAGTGGGTCTCAAAGTGTGGCCCAAGGATAATCAGCATCAACAGCACCTGGGAACCTGCTAGAAATGAAAATTCTCAGACCCCACTCCAGACCTACTGACTCTGAAACTCAGAGGGTCGGGCTCAGCACTCCACTTTACAAGATCATCCAGGTGATTCTGATGCTCCGCAAAGTTTGAGAACCATGGCTTTAGATGATGTTAAAAGGCGAATCTTTCTTTTTATTGTAGATACATAATTACCTATCAACAACAAACTGAAAAAAAAATCCTACAAATATCACAGGCAAAGGCTAATTTCCTCAATAAAGAAAACTCAGGTAAAGACATAAAAAGCCTACTGAGATACTGAGGACATCAGAACACAAGGATGAACAAGCAATTAAAAAGATGTTTATTTAAATTTTTAATAATATAAAAATCAAAATACAAACTTATATGTACAAACTTTGCTTAAAATTGAAGGGCAGGGGGAACATACAAAGAAAAAAAATAGTCAAAATAGCCACATATAGCCCAAACAGTCAAAATGTAATATCTTGATCCCTACCTCCTATTACACACAAGTTAAAATTGTAAAATTAGTAGAAGAAAATAAAAGAGAGTATTTGTATGACCCTGGGGTAAGGAAAGCTTTCTTAAGACAAAAAAAGCAGAAACCTTTAATATACAGTGATAGATACACTTGGAGACATCATAATTTTAAACTGCTGTAAAATAAAGACTCCATAAACAAAATGAAAAGACAGGCCAGGGACTGTGAAAAGATGTTACAACATGTACAGCAGACAACAGATCACTGCCAGAACATTTATAGAGAACTCCCACTGATCAATACAAAAACCTAATTAACTAATAAGGAACTGATAAAGCACATGACTGACTGAGCAAGTCACAGGAGAGAAAACTGAAAACCACTCATAAAGACATGAAAAGTCACTCAAACCCACTAGTAACGAGGAAAGTGAAAACAGAAACGAGACACCATTATTTTATCTACCAGATGAGCAAAAATTTAAAAATCCTCCGATATCAGAGTGGTACATTCATGCTTTGCTGTTGGGATAGAAATTGGTACAGCTGCTTTGGTGCACAATCAAGCCAGCCTAACCAGCTATTCCACTTCTGGGTATGAACCCCAAGCACATATTCACAGAGAAATCTGGACTATTGCTCCTTACAGCACTGCTTTGTGATAGCAAAAAAGAGGAAACAACATAAATTTCCATCAGCAGCGAAAAAGGTAAATGAAATGTGGTACATTTATTCAAAGATGTACTATACAAAAGAAAAGGGAAATAAATAGATCCATATGTACCAACATGCATACTTCTCAAAAAATTAAGTAAAGAAGGTAAGTTATAGAATGAAATGTAATTTTAAGACCATTTGTATCAATTCTTAAAACCTTTGAAACATTATGATTTTCTACTTACCCACCCATCTATCTATGTAAAAAATAATTTAAAAATCACCTGTAAGAATACAGAGCAAACTCACAATAGAGATACTTCTGGGTAAGGGATAAGCTTTCTCTTCAGCTTCTCAATCCTCCTCCCCCTCCAAGAAAATGCTTTGCCAAGGGGAAAAAGAAAGTCAAATAACATGCTACATAATATAAACATTATAAACACCCACAGTAATGATTTGAGCATGGTGGGTTCAAACCATGTGACTTTTATTATTTTATTATGATACAAGCAAACAGTTAAGTCAAAATCAGATGGCACTTACTCATGTAAGGCAGTTTTTCTGGGCAGGGGAGATATGGTGAGTATGTGAAGTTTTCCGGAAGATATGTTGTTGTTTGAACAAGATAATCACTTGAATTATTGCCTTCAGGATAATCTAAGATAGAGAGAGAGGAAAAAAAAAGTTACAACCAAAAACTTGCCTTTTGCTTTGCTCCTAGTATGAAATATGTCACTGTCATTGTGAGAAGACCTACAATATGCAACCTACAGCAGTACTTAAATGCAAGTATATATAAAAACCTAGAGAAAAGAAAATACAGCTGCTGTGGCTACCCTCCCATTCACCCTTCGCCGTTGCTGGGAGGGATCTTTCGGCTTGATGTCCCAAGAGACCCCTGGGACAAGTCGAGAGAGCAGCATGGCCTGATTCGTGCACACATACAGAGCAGGCCCGTTTGCGACCATATGAGAACACCTGCTCCCATCCCTTCCCGAGCTGAGCCAGATCGAAAGAGGGTGTGAAAGGACATGAGGAAATCCTCTCCACCGTCAAACAGCCAAGGGGGTTCTGGACGACCACACAGCCACAGCACACTGCTTCCAGCATCCACAAAGGGGTGGGAGCAATGTTTTCTCACCACACTTAGGGATTTACCCACTCAACTTACTTCTGTAATAGTCATTTTAAATCTTTAAACTAATCATTTGCAACCTGTGGGCTGCAGTCCCTGGGGAGCCCTGGAGCTATTATTACATTAGGTCCATTATCTTCAGATTCAGTAAGTTACACAGCATAGAGGGCACTGGCTTAGTGCACCAAAGTCAAACGCTGAGTTCAAATCATTGCTCCAACAGGCACTAGCTCTGTGGTATAGGGCAAGACAACATCGTTTCTCCTCTGTGCCTAGCTCATGTTGCCATTTTCAGATTTCAGTAAGATAAATGTATAAACTGCTTAGAACACTCCCTGGCCCACACACATATTCGATACCATGAATAAGCAGCTATGAGTGATTAGGTTAGAGACGAGCACCTGATCCAATATGGGTCAGTCAGAGTCTTAGGATCTTTGAACACAGAACCAAGGAGATGAAATTTCAGTGCCTTTCTACAACAAAGTTCTGAGATGCAAATCTGAAAACCATGACCCGCCAGTTTCCTGCTATGTAAGAGGAAGCTGATCTAAGAGAATGAGACCAACAGACAGTGAGTAGAGATGAAAGACGGAAACAGCTGATCAAACCACGGTCTGTCAACTAGATCACAAACCACGAACCCACAGAAAATGAAGCTCTAGCAGACACTAGGAAAATGTGAAGATATTCTTTCAATCTTCAGTAATCTGCTCTGATGAGAGATTTCCTATCTGGACCGGCCTGCGTAAAAAGAGATAAGAAAAAGGAGAACAAGCATAGGACTTAAAAGAGAGGCTTGTGTGCCAGTGACCAGCAAGCAAAAGGCTGAAGGTCAAATTTATATACCTGATTGAACTGTAAAAGTTAAACTCTCTCACCGTGGAAAAATGGCAGAATCCTGGAATCTGAAGATGCAGTATGTGAGAAGAGCCAAAGAAAACGAAACACCTCCCCTGTACAGCTTTGTCTAACATAAATATTCACTCCTCGTCAAAATAAAGTTGACGAGGATGCAGCCTGGGAGCCAGGACAGCACTTCAGACCAAAGAGACTCAACCCACCTCCAGGCCCACCTACTGGAAGGGGCCCTGCAGAGGCTGCTAAGTGGAGGTTTACGCGGATCTGGAACCAAGAAAGTGAAAGAAGTTGGAGGAGAAGGTCGGAGAAGAAGGTCTAATTCCAAAGGACTGCACAGAAACCCCAGTTATGAATTTGGCAGGGCATCAGTAAGGTTTTAAGGTTTATCATGTTGCCGGAAAACCCCAACAGGATCAATAGGCACCAATGACGGTACAACTGCTAAGGCCTATTCCACCAGCAAGTGGGAAAGCTCCAGTGAGAGAATCTTCCCCATTGCCTTTCTCCAGAGGAACCCGGCAAAGAGTCTGACAAGGAAAATCCTCCAAGCGAAAGGGGAGGGGCATTCAGTGGACATTAATTGTTTTGTATGCCCAGGGACAGACCAAGACCACAGAAACTCCTCTGGTATCCCAGAGTCTGTATCTCACCACTTGTATCTGAAAGATTTAAAGATATTAAACATAAATAAGCATAAGGGAGTCCAATAAAGTTCTGATTCCTTCCTTAAGATGCTTTTAAAAAATATATCTAGGGGCCAGCCCAGTGGTGTAGTGGTTAAATTCGTGCACTCTGCTTCAGCAGTTCAGGGGTTCATGGCTTCAGATCCTGGGCCGGACGTACACACTGCTTGTCAGACCATGCTGGGGCAGCATCCCTCATACAAAAAATAGAAGAATATTGGCAGATATATTAGCTCAGCAACAATCTTCCTCAAGCAAAAAGAGGAAGACTGGCAATAGATGTTAGCTCATGGCCAATCTTCCTCACCAAAAAAAAAAAAATATATACACACACACACACACACACACACATACACATCTATGTCAAATTTAAGGTTATATTCAAAAAAATTTTCTCCTTTTACGAGGACTCCTATTATGCTAGCAAAGCATCTACTACATACTATCCATTTGTAGGAGTTGAAAATAGAAGTTAAATAAGGTTGTTCCTGGGAGTCTACTGCCTTGATGTGTTCCAAAGATTCATTTTCTTACAACCCTAAGGCAGATAAATATCAACTTTCTCAGACAATCCTAAAGTAATTTCTTAATGTCATGTAGTTAACTTTGAGAGTATTTTCTTACTCTGCACAATATACTGATAATCCCTGGGCTCCTTCTCTTAGCCACACACTATGATTCTATAAATCCACATCCAACTCCCAGATTTGCAGCTCTCTAGACATCTCTGCAAAACAAACTGTGAACATAGCTCCCCTCGGGGAGGCTGGTGGCAACAGGAGGGCCAGAGGATTGTTTCGCTTTTCATTTCAGTGTTAGAATGACTAATCTTTCACCAAAGAACCTATGGATCACTTTTATCAGTTTTTAAAGAATCAAATTAAAAAAAAAATTTTTTTAACCTTAAAGACATGCAAAATGAATATATTCACTTCCTTTAAATACAAAGTTTTGAAGCTAAAAGTGTTATTCTTGGCCATGCCATTGTAAATGATTATAAGGACCTCAACCCATTACCAGACTTACAGAAGTGCCTCTGCACTCCTTGAGGGCTGTGTCCAGGGGTGTTTACATCACCCCAATGTATTATGTATGTAAGTCTATCAATTCCCCCGACATTAGTCTGAAAACTTCTTTTAATTAAAATCAAATTGCCTTTGATTTCTAGCATCTAATAAAGTACCTACAACATGATAGGAGCTTACTGCAAACGAACACTTCAGAACTGCTAATATAGCCAAGAATGATTTAAGCTTTTGGAGACCATACTGTAATAAACCCACAAAATCATTATTCCTGCAGAAGTGGTTAGGTCCATAAGTAGAACCACTGCTTTCAAAATCAGGAGCAGTCTTAAAGGTAATGCATGATAGATGCATTTAAGACTGATCCACCACAGCTGCCGTAAAATGCAGACACTATTTCATCTAATGAATGAATGAGAACACAAAGAGTTCTGACCCCCCTGCCTTCTTCCTCCCTTCCAGAGCCACACCCAAAGAAAAGGAAAACAGCATGAAAACTTCTGGACAGGTCCCTTTCTCAGCTCTACACTGGACCTTATCACTTCAGGGAAAAGGAGGATGGGTCCAAAGGAGACCTCTCAAGGGTTTTTTCTTCCTGCAAAAGGGCAGCCTAAAATGGGTAATAGAAACTCAACAGGGGCCGGCCCGGTGGGACAGCGGTTAAGCGCACATGTTCTGCTTCAGCGGCCTGGGGTTCGCCGGTTTGGATCCCAGGTGCAGACATGGCACCGCTTGGCAAGCCATGCTGTGGCAAGCGTCCCACATATAAAGTAGAGGAAGATGGGCACAGATGTTAGCTCGGGGCCAGTCTTCCTCAGCAAAAAGAGGAGGACTGGCAGATGTTAGCTCAGAGCTAATCTTTCTCAAAAATAAAATTAATCAATTAATTAATTTTTTAAAAAACAGAAACTCAAAGAGAGTTCTGGTCTGCACTGGCTTGCCGGGTCGATCTGGCAGCATCTAAGGGCCTCAGCCTGCGTATCCATCAAATAAGGAAGTGTGCTGGGTTATTTCTAACAAAGCTACCAGCTCTAAGGCTGCATGACCCTTATCGTCTGCTTTGGTAACTATTCACTGAATACATCTTGTTTTCTTAATTTGACTGATTCCATGGCTACAAGGCAAGGCACCATTTGATTACAAGACTATGTGATTTCTTTACAAAAATATTATACATATCTATTTACATTTGATGCTTCAGAAATCCAGGAACAGGGGTGAAGTCCTCTTTTTGAAATCAAATGTACTTATAAATATCACCACCTATTTGCCATTAAGCGTTAAATTTTATTTTTTCGTAAACTGTGTTTTTATTGACATATAACATTATATTAGATTAAGGTGTACAACATAATGATTTGATATTTGTAGAGGTTGTGAAATGATGACCACAAGTTTAATTAACATCCATTACCTCACATAGTTACAGATGTTTTTTCTTGTGACGAGAACTTTTAAGGTCTAATCTGTTAAATTTTAAATAAGCCAGTACATGTTAATCAATTCTCCCCTGGAGTTCAATTAGCTCTTTGTACATATTATGGGCCATTATCTCCTTTTTGACAAATTATATTTGTATAAGTCTGTGCAGAAATAAACAAGTGCATTATAAATAACTATGTTTCCATCTCTCCCAAAGCCTAGAGAGCCTCATATAAAGGGAGGACGTTTTCCTTAATATTGTATCTCCAATGTCTGATTAAGTACACTAACTATACTAACTGTGCAATATAAGTGAACATGGTAGCGCCTCACAGCTGTCTGCTCAAACTCCATTTTCTGTTCCTCCCTAGGTCACAGAACCCCAATTTCATTCAGAGCACCAGGGAGGCCAGCTTAAAGACTCTAATTCCCAGTGTCCTTAGGACTAAGTTCTGGCCAATGAGATGTAAGTAGAAATACTATGTGAGACTTCCAGGAAGTTCCCTTAAAGAGGGAACTCTATTTGTTCTTCTTTCCTCTTCCTTTCCTCCATCTTACTGATCCAAGTACAAATACAAAGACTGGAGCCCCAGCAGCCATCTTAGACTATGGAAACTACATGAGAGAGCAGAAGATGGAAAGCACTGAAGACTTTCTCTATAAAAGCAACAGATATCCAACTTCTAGACTTCTTCTGTATAAGAACATGAGCCTCATGTATTTCCTGCAGTCTTACAAGCAAACCTAATTCCTAACTGATACAATGACTGACTGTCTGCTGAGTAAAGGAATCATATGAAAAGTTTTCAAAGGTTCATAAAAGCAAACTTTAATCAAAGTATGCATTGGTTCTTCAGCCTTCATTGAAACTATGACTTGGTGAGGGGAGAAGAGGATTTCCTTTTTTTTTTTTCACTGCAGGGTGCTGGGGGAGAAGTTGTCTTGTCCAAGTAATCGGTTCTCATAATCAAGCTCATTTATTTATTCAAACTTATTTATACCCCAGGAAAAGAACCTGACTATGCACAGAGTTTTAGCACTCACTTATACAAATACAGTAACCTAAAGATGCTTAATATTTCTGTTCAGTTGAATGAACTTTCAGTGAACACTTTCACAACTTATTCAACTAGGACAAGTCCTAGAGAAGCTTTTAAAACGTTTAAACTTTTTCTGAAATGGACCTACTATTCAAAAGACCAATTAACACAGAAAACCAGTTAATGAGACTTTTATTGCACTATTAAAATATCATCTACGATGAGACAGTCTTTCTAAAAGAAACTTCCTTACAGTTAAAAGAGAGAAAAAATTAAGTGTTTTGATTTGTAGCATCATATCACAAATTAGGCAAACAATTAGAATGGAGTAGAAGCATGTGTGACATTAAATTAAGAATCAGTATGTTACGGTCTTGAATTTTTAGAAGGGTCCAAACTACTACCTACCTTAACACACATTTTAAGAAAAAATACCTGTGGTTGGAAGATAAGGACTTCCTATTAATACAGTGAGCTGTGTGTAGTTTACAGTGGCACGATGAAGAACTGTTGACACAAATTAAATCTTTAATATTAACTGTTTAAAATAAGAACACAGAGAATGAAACAACTGACAATCAGCCATTGAACCCTTTTAAAGTAACACTAACAATACTGTGAGAGAGAGACCATGTGGAAACACTGCCATGGAGGAGCATCATCATTCTTCCGCAATAATTAAATTTACATCAATTCCACCATCAATAAATCATTAGTTTGGGCTATGATTTAGGTTTTAACCTTATGTGATTCTGATGGAGATTCTTCTTCCAGATAATATTTTAAAAAGACAAGAGAAGTTACCAATCTCAAATTTTATATAATTTCTCCTTCAGCCCCTAAAAAGCCCATAAAAATTATTAAGAATCTTCTATAATTAAAAACAATAAGTGAGTATCATAATGTCTGGCTTTGCTGGTTATCAACAACAAGGGGGACTATCCCCAGAAATGCTACCAAACATAAGGGAAAGAAAAAGCCTGCTCTTAAATGGCCCACGTACAAATCCACCCATGTCAGAAAGCAACCTAAAATCGCGAGAAGGAAAGGTGGACAGTCCTTTGGTGAAAAGAGACTCACTTGACAGGCTTGGGGTACATCTCGGCAAGAGGTGAGACCTCCTCAGGGACTGAGACATTGGTGGCAGCCATTATTGTGACCCAGTACAGGCGTGCTGACACAGATGCTGGCAGATGCCATTGGAGTTCTTCCCTTGGCCTGTTAGCACAGGGGTCTACCCCACCCACTAGAGCACTGATTTAATCCAGTTCAACCAGGGCAGGCAGCCTGCCCTAGGGAATGGACCCACCCAACAGCAAGGCCTTGGGCAATTTGTGGGTCAGCATAGGCGGGGTGTGTGGGACCTCTACAGCAGGGCGAGTAGGTACCCTTCAATGGTTTCGAGTGTGCACAAGGGGCAGGACTGCATTGATGGTGTGTGTGGGCCTGCAGGCAGTGGGGCTTATCAGCTGCAGCAGACTTGTACTTCTCAAACATCCACACAGGGGAGTGGCCCCACCTTCCAATGCCTGAAACAACTGTGCACTGCCACACCTGGGGTAGGCACCACCCAGCTGCACTAGTGAGAGAACTGACAACAGCCTTACAGGTCAGAGGCCTACATCAATTGTAAGCCACTGAGCCTAGCAACCAGCCACGTTGGGGGTCTACTCACTTAACAAAAAAAGTGCAGCAGGAATGTGCTACTAGACCTTGCAGCCAACTGTGCTGGGGCTCCCCACACCTGATACAGTGACTGAAGGGACCATAGCAGCCACACACAGCTGAGCATTACAACCAGCCATCCGGGGGGACAGCCTAGCCTCCCCATGCACTTGAAGTAAAAGCAACCCTGCCACAACACAAGGACACATGTAGCCTACATGGGGGACACTCCTGGTACATTAGGAACTGGTGACAAGAGGGACGCACACTTCTGGGCCTCATGAGGCATCTCTTACATAAGGCCACTTCTCCAAGATCAAGAGACGCAGAGATCTACCTAATACAGATGTAAGCACAGAGAAAGAGGTAAAATGAGGAGACAAAGGAATATGTTACAAATAAGGGAACAGGACAATTCTCAGAAAAAGAACTAAATGAGACAGAGATAAACAATTTATCTAATAAAGAGTACAAACTAACAGTCATATGGATGCTCACTGATCTTGGGAGAAGAACGGATCAATTCAGTGAGAACTTCAACAAAGAATTGGAAAACATAAAAAAGAACCAATCAGAAATGAAAATAAAATACTATAAATGAAAAATTCACTACAGGGAATCAAAAGCAGAGTAGATGATACAGAAGAATGGATCAGTGAACTGGAAGAAAGACCAGAGGAAATCACCCAAGCTGAACAGATAAAAGAAACAAGAATTAAAAAGAACGAGGACAGTCTAAGGGAATCCTGGGACAACATCAAGCGCACTAACATTCATATTATAGGTGTCCCAGAAGGAGAAGAGAGTGACAAAGGGGCAGAGAATCTATTTGAAGAAATACTAGCTGAAAATGGTCCTAACCTGAGGAAGGAAATAGACATCCTGGTAAAGAAGCACAGAGAGCACCAAACAAGACAAACCCCAAAGGCCCACATCAAGACACATCACAATTAAAATGTCAAGAACTAAAGATAAAGAGAGAATCCTGAAAGCTGCAGGAGAAAGGCAACAAGTTACATACAAAGGAAACCCCATAAAGTTATCAGCTGACTTCTCAGCAGAAATCTTACAGGCCAGAAGGGAGTGGCACGATATAGTTAAAGTGCTGAAAGGAAAAAACCTACAGCCAAGAATACTCTGTCCAGCAAGGTTATCATTCAGAATGGAAGGAGAGATAAAGAGTTTTCCAGACAAGCAAAAAGTAAAGGAGTTTACCACCAATAAAAAGCGTTATAAGAAATGTTAAAGGGACTTATTTAAGTGGAAAAGAAAAGACCACAAATAGGAATAAGAAAATTACAAAAAAAAGAAAAAAAAAGAAAAACCACACACACAATAAAATCACTGGTAAAGGCAAATATGCAGTAAAGGTAGCAGATCAACCACCTATGAAGCTAACATAAAGGTCAAAAGACAAAAGTAGTAAAATGATCTATTTCCATGATAAAGGTTAATGGATACAGATGCACAAAAAAGAGGTTAAATATGATATAAAAAACATAAAATGTGGGAGTAGGGGAGTAAAAGAGTAGTGCTTTCAGCAAGAAGTCAAACTTAAGAGACCATCAACTTAATATAGATTGCTATATATGTAGGTTATTATATATGAACCTCATGGCAATCACAAACCAGAAATCTATAATGAATACACAAAAATTTAAGAGAAAGGAACCCAAACATAATACTAAAGAAAAGCATCAAACCACAAGGGAAGAGAGCAAGAGAAGCAGAATGGAACAGAGACAAACTACTAAAACATCCCCCAAAAGTAACAAAATGGCAATAAGTACATACTTATCAATAGCTACTTTAATTGTCAATGGACTAAATGCTCCAATCAAAAGACACAGGGTGGCTGACTGGATAAAATACCAAGACTCATATATATGCTGCACACAAGAGACACACTTCAGACCTAAAGACACTCAGAAACTGAAAGTGAAGGGAAAGAAAAAGATACTCCATGCAAATAGCAATGAAAACAAAGGGGGGTAGAAATACTTATATCAGACAAAATAGACTTTGAAACAAAAATTGTAACAAGAGACAAAGGAGGGCACTACACAATGATAAAGGGAACAATCCAACAAGAGGATATAACACTTGTAAATACCTATGCACCCAGCACAGGAGAACCTAAATATATAAAGCAACTATTAACAGACATGAAAGGTGAAATAGACAGTAACACAATAATAGTAGGGGACTTTAACACTCCACTTACACCAATGGATAGATCATCCAAACAGAAGATCAACAGGGCAACATTGGCCTTAAATGACACATTAGACCAGATGGACTTAGTAGATGTAGACAGAACATTTCATCCCAAAGCTACAGAATACACATTCTTTCAAATCAACATGGAACATTCTCCAGTATAGATCACATATTAGGCCACAAAACAAGTCTCAATAAATTTAAGAAGACTGAAATAAGGCAAAGTATCTTTTCTGACCACAATGGTATGAACCTAGAAATCAACTACAGGAAGAAAATGGGGAAGCCACAAATATGTAGAGATTAAACAAAATGGTAGTGAACAATGATTGGGTCAACAAAGAAATCAAAGGAGAAATCAAAAAATACCTGGAGACAAATGAAAATACAACATGCCAAAATTTATGGGATACAGCAAAAGCAGTTCTGAGAGGGAATTTTACAGCAATACAGGCCTACTTCAACAAACAAGAAAAATCTCAAATAATCTAACAGTGCAACTAAAGGAGCTAGAAAAAGAAGAACAAACAAAGCCCAAAATCAGTAGAAGGAAGGAAAAATAAAAGTCAGAACAGAAATAAATGAAATAGAGACCAAAAAAAAGAGAAAAATGAATGAAACAAACAGCTGGTTCTTTGAAAAGATAAACCACATTGACAAACCTTTAGAGAGACTCAAGGAAAAAAGAGAGAAGGCTCAAATAAATAAAATCCAAAATGAAAGAGAAGAAATTACAACGGACACCTCAGAAATACAAATGATGATAAGAGAATACTACAAAAAGCCATACACCAACAAATTGGATAATCTAGAAGAAATGGATAAATTCTTAGAATTATACAACCTTCCAAAACTGAATCAAGAAGAAACAGAGAATCTGAACAGTCCAATCACCAGGAAGGAGATTGAAACAGTAATTAAAAATCACCCAAAAAATAAAAGTCCAGGACCAGATAGCTTCCCTGGTGAATTCTACCAAACATTCAAAGACTTAATACCTATCCTTCTCAAATTCTTCCAAAAAATTGAAGAGGAGGGGAAGTTTCCTAATTAACTCTACAAGGCCAACATTACCATGATACCAAAACCAGACAAGGACATCACAAAAAAAACAAAATTACAGGCCAATAGCATTGATGAATATCAATGCAAAAATCCTCAAGAAAATACTAGCAAATTGAATACAACAGTACATTAAAAAGATCAAGTGGGATTTATTCCAGGGATGTAGGGATGGTTCAACTCTGCAAATCAATCAATGTGATACACCACATTAACAAAATGAAGAACAAAAATCACATAATCACCTCAATAGATGCAGGGAACGCATTTTACAAGATTTAGCATCCATTTATGATAAAAACTCTGAATAAAATGGATATAGAAGGAAAATACCTCCACATAATAAAGGCCATATATGACAAACTCACAACTAACATCAAACTCAACACAGAAAAACTGAAAGCTATCCCTCTAAGAACAGAAACCAGACAAGGAGGCCCACTTTCACCACTCTTATTTAACATAGTATTGGAAGTCCTAGCCAGACCAATCAGGCAAGAAAAAGAAATAAAAGAGATCCAAATTGGAAAGGAAGAAGTAAAAAGGTCACTATTTACAGATGACATGATTTTACAGATGACATGATTTTACAGAAAATTCACTTCATCATAGAAAATACTAAAGAATTTTCCAAAAAACTTTCAGAAATAATAAATGAATATAGTAAAGTTGCAGGGTACAAAATCAACATACAAAAATCAGTTGTGTTTCTATACACTAACAATGAAGTAGCAGAAAGAGAAATTAAGAATAGAATCCCATTTACAATTGCAACAAAAAGAAAAAACACCTAGGAATAAATTTAACCAAAGAGGTGAAAGACCTATACAATGAAAACTGTAAAACATTGTTGAAAGAAACTGAAGAAGACACAAAAAAATGGAAAGATATTCTGTGCCTTGGATTGGAAGAATTAACATAGTTAAAATGTCCATACTTCCTAAAGCAATCTACAGATTCAATGCAATCCCTGTCAAAGTTCCAATGATATTTTTCACAGAAATAGAACAAAGAATACTGAAATTTATATGGAACAACTAAAGACCCCAAATAACCAAAGGAATCCTGAGAAAAAAGAACAAAGCTGGAGGCATCACACTCCCTGATTTCAAAATATACTACAAAGCTATACTAATCAAAAAAGCATGGTACTGGCACAAAAAACAGACACACAGATCAATGGAACAGAACCGAAAGCCCAGGAATAAACCCACACATCTTGGGACAGCTAATTTTCAACAAGGGAGCCAAGAACATACAATGGAGAAAGGAAAGTCTCTTCTATAAATGGTGTTGGGAAAACTGGACAGCCACATGCAAGAGAATGAAAGTAGACCATTCTCTTAAACCATACACAAAAATTAACTCAAAATGTATTAAAGACTTGAATGTAAGACCTGAAACCATAAAACTTCTAGAAGAAAATATACACAGTATGCTCTTCAACATCACTCTTGGCAGCATATTTTTAAATACCATGTCTGACCAGGCAAGCAAAACAGTAGAAAAAAAATAAACAAATGAGACTACATCAAACCAAAAAGCTTCTGCACAGCAAAGGAAACCATCAATAAAACGAAAAGACAACCTAACAACTGGGGGAAGATATTTGCAAACCATATATCTGATAAAGGGTTAATATCCAAAATATATAAAGAACTCATACATCTCAACAACAAAAAAACAAACAGCCCAATTAAAAAATGAGCAAAAGATCTGAACAGATATTTTTCCAAAGAAGATATACAGATGGGCAACAGGCACATGAAAAGATGTTCAACATCACTCATTATTAGGGAAATGCAAATCACAACGACAATGAGATACCACCTCATGCCAGTCAAAATAGCTATAATTAACAAGACAAGAAATAACAAGTGTTGGAGAGGATGTGGAGAAAAAAGAACTCTCATACACTGCTGTTTGGAATGCAAACTGGTGCGGCCACTATAGAAAACAGTGTGGAGATTCCTAAAAAAAATTAAGAATGGAACTACCATATGATCCATATGATTCCACTGCTGGCTATTTTTCCAAAGAACATGAAAACACAAATGCATAAAGATATATGCACCCCTATGTTCATTACGGCATTATTCATAATAGCCAAGACTTGGACACAACCTAAGTGCCCATCAAGGGACCAATGGATAAAGAAGATGTCGTATACATACACAACAGAATACTACTCAGCCATAAAAAAGATGAAACCTTGCCATTTGCGACAACGTGGATGGACCTTGAGGGTATTATGCCAAGTGAAAAAAGTCAGAGGGAGAAAGTCAAATATCGTACGATCTCACTCATAAACGGAAGATAAAAACAACCACAACAACAGACAGATACATAGATACAGAGATCAGACTGGTGGTTACCAGAGGGGAAGGGGGAAAGCAGGAGGGCAATAGGGGTAACTGGGTACACGAGTAAGGTTATGGATAGTAATTAGTCTTTGGGTGGTGAACATGATACAATCTACAGAGAAATAAAAACATAATGAGGTACATCTGAAATTTACATAGTGTCATAAACCAATGTTACATCAATAAAAAACAAGTAAATAAATAAATAAACAAAAACCAATAAGTATTTTTTAGACATCGTTGGAAAAATATTTTAGGAATTAGAATGGGCATAAAGAAAGGGCAGAATGGCTAATATGAATAAGTCATTCTCTTTGTAGTTATTTTCTCTTAAACATAACAGGTGAAGTGAAAAAGCACAAACTGCTTTTCATATTTTGTTTATGTTTACAAGAACTAATTTAAGTATCCTTGTACAAAACCCTCACCACCTTTGTAGAACAGAAAATGTGACGGTCCTGGCTCCAGCAGGAAGAGAATCTCCCAGTATACTTCGTAGGAGATATCCTCACCTTAACAGGGAGTTACTTGCAGGCAAAACCAGAGCTTGAAACATTTGGTTTCTGCTTTATGACTACAAGGTAAGAAGCAGAAGCTCAGCAAGAGTCAGCAGGAAACGATCTTACCTGTACCATTGAGTGTAGAATTTTTATTTGTGTACAGCCTGATCATATGTCCTATTGTCTTCACATTTTCTTTCAACATTATTCCTCGAGCTTGTACCATAAAGAGATATGTGTTGGCTATAAAAGGAAAAAGAGAGAATGCCATGACTCAATAAGCTTTTTTTTTTAATTTAACACAATAATATTCAGAATTAGGTAACTGCCCAATAAACCCAAATGGACTCAATTAGCATATCGAACGGGAAAACAGAAATACAAAATGACTATTCCCCATTATCAAAAACTTACAAAAACAAATCATTATAAAACAATAAAAACAAAAAATTAAAGTAGTAATGTCCATCAAATAGAATGAGACTAAATGAGCAAACTGAAATATCATAATGAATCCCTTCATCCATAAGTGATTTTCTACTATAAAATATACTTAGAAATTTCAAAAAGTCATTTTATTACAAGTATTCAATCATATAGTTGTAAAATTCACTTTCTCTAATTCTATATTAATTCTTTCAAACCAAAAACTCCAGAGAGATGAAGATTCCTCATCAAATCATAAATACTTTATCATAAATCACCATAATATCTAGTATGGATATGGATCTTGCAAAGTCTCGATGTGTTGGCGGGCACAGGGGGCAGGATGATCTAGAATCAGTATCCGTTTTGGTAATTTCTCTCTGAGAGTTAATTACTTAAACTGTTACACTCCCTTTCAATCACAAATCTACCTACCAAGATTGTAAAAGCAGACGAAATCAAAATCAATGTTCATTCTCAAGCTGGTCAGTTTAATTCTTTGTGATAAGTGCTTCAAAAATAAGCCTCTAATTTCTTCCTTAGGGAGAAACTGGTAAATTGACAAAGATTATAAAAATCCCTGCCTTTCGAGATGCCGAGCCTCCTCAGAGAGGCACAGAACTAAAGTCAAAAGATCCTTCCTTTCTTGGTCCTGATTCTGCTGGTACAGTGCCTAACACTGGACAGCTCACTGCACCCCGGTTTCATCTAAAAAAGGCAATATTGTACTAGATGTACTCGAAAGCCCCTTCTACTCTCCATTCTCCAAGCACAAAGCCAAAAAAATCATGAACTCCATTCAGCCAAGAGAAGGATGTTCATCATGATGGCAAAACAAAGAAACTGCAAAGCTCATTTAATGACTCTTTCAATTTTAACATAAGCTGTCCCTGAACATAGCCATGACACTCTCAAAAAATGAATGCCAAATGAAAAAACTGAAAATGCCAACTAATTTTCTGGGCCCTATTCTATGTCCTTAAAATAGTACAGAGAGATGAACAAAATGTAATGTTTACTACCTCCTGCCCATTTTTTATGTAAATTTGAATTTGCTCAAAGTACAAATGAGCAGAGAGTAATAGCAGGGAAGCAGAGTGAAATAAATTTCTTTCACCTTCAATCCATCAAAGAGAAACAGAAATCTAGGTTTCACATAAGCTTTACCTCAATAATTTTTAAGAGCATATCTACATCCTTTTTAGAAAGCAGTCCCATATAATTAGATTTAACTTGTTTAGGTTTGAATTTATTATACCAGGTTACAAACACCATGAGTTTTTATTACGTTTTTGCTCTTGAGTGGACTTCAAAAGAAAGAAAAAAAGAGACAAAGCAAAAAACAAAAAAAGACTACCCAACCAAAAATGTGGAAAAATGTTTAACGAAAGTCAAACTAACATTAGCAATTCTACCTAAACCAAGATCTCAAGTTCAGCTGAAATGATGCAGGAAAAAAAATCAAATAGCTTACTAACGACAATTGGTTTACAACACATTGGATTATTTAATCCTAAAGTTATATGTGAAATTTGTTATAGTGACGTAACTATCTTACACCAAACTGTAAAAGGAGACCTGTCGTGGAAGACTTGAACTGAGCCCAGGTTTAAGCCAAAGCCAGGATTGTTCCCAGACTGCAGGAAACAGTGCTGGCCTCAGCAAGGACATGTAGGGAGGAACACATGTGCATTACTGAGTGTCCTGGAAACAGAACTCTTTAAACCATATACCTTTTACTTTTAATTAACACATCTACTCATACAAAGAAAACTGTTTGAAATCTTGAAACCAGTCAAATTTAAGTAGCAAGGAAAAGATCTAGGATAGGAGAGAATAATCAAAGTCACATTTTCCTAAAACTTTCAAAATATCCGATAACAAAACTGTCAAGACAAAAAATGATTACTGATAGCACCTGGGACAAAGGTGAATCATTTACCAAAAGAATGCATTACCATTCATGAGATGGATGGAGAAAAAATAAGGGAAAGCAAGACACCAACCTCTCCAAATGGAAAATCTGTTGGTTTATTTTAAACCTTTACGGCTAATTGAGTTACATTCCTTAGGTTAATGGTCCTTGTGGGTTTAATCCCTAATGATCAAAACCCATTAGGGAATGAAGCTGTGTTTAAATGGAGTTGTGTTAACAGGAAGACAGTGATGTGGCAAGGTGTTGCAAGGCACGCTAAACCCGCACAAGAATGGTTCCGATTGTCTGATTTACAAACATCATAAAACTATCTTAACCCATACTCAAGTAACTATATGCCTGCTAATTATCACTAATATAAAATGTACGGTCTTACTGGCACGCCAGTAAGTTAGAGGAAATCCTCGTCTAAAATTTCTATTCCAACCTACAAGAAACTGCATTTTAGAAAACAAGTGGGGAAATCTCTCCCAGCCTTTCCCTTCGGTCTCAAGACAACTCAGAAATACACTAAAACTATCATTGCTTACTTAAAATCATGTCAGTGTTTTCTAATTTAGTTCATTTGCTATTTGCCTCTGCACTGTGAGACATAAATTTAACATTTACCAGTTCTGCCTTTCCGGGGGGGAAGAAACTTCAATTTAAAAAAAAAAAAAAAACTTCAAAAATCAATATTTTACAACAGCTTCTAAGCATCCTAGCCTGGGTCTGTGAGGAAAGAGATTTATGAACTTGCCTCATTCTCAACTTATGAAAACTAAGGAACACATTTGCTATTACTGTGTCTCCCCACCCCTTTCCATATCCAACTCTGTTTAGTGAAAGCACAGTAAGTACTCAAGACAAGGAGAATATGCCAGTCCACAGTGATCTGGAAAGTTCTCCCGAGCTTTGAAGGACTCAAACACAACACCCTTCTGATGCAGATATGCATGTTCCTAACCACAAGGACACACTGCCAGAGCTCCTTTAACAAAAGGGAAGTCAAGTGAAGAGCTGATTTTGAGAGGGAGATCATGGTGGTTAGGCATTCTGGCACGCAGTTATAAATGCAGAACTGGAGGTAAGAAAGTGGAGCTAGAAATACAATTTGGGGAGACAGTCATATAAAAGTAAAAGTGGCAACTATGGTGGTGAATTACCTAGAAATGAGGTAAGAAGGTGAAGTTCATATGCATGAAGACAGACCACAAAATGGAGGCACAAAGATAAAAGACCCCAAGATAAATTAGCCTGAGCTTGAACGCAGTGAAAAAGGAAGAGGGAATGGTCAACCATGTTAAATGCCGTGGCAGCTAACAGGAAAGGCTAAAAACATCAGCTTAAAAAAATAAAAAACTTGGGGCCAGCCCCAAGGCTGAGTGGTTAAGTTCCCACACTCTGCTTTGGCGGCCCAGGGTTTCACTGGTTCGGATCCTGGGCGCAGACATGGCACCGCTCATCAGGCCATGCTGAGGCGGCGTCCCACATGCCACAACTAGAAGGATCCACAACTAAAAATATACAACTATGTACCAGGAGGCTTTGGGGAGAAAAAGGAAAAACAAAATCTTTTTTTAAAAGAAATAAAAAGCTAATACTCAATGCCTACTCTTTGCCAGGTATCCTTAGGAAAGCTTTACATATACTAACCTATTTAATCGTTACAAGCGACCTTATAAGGTAGGTACTAATATTAGCCACATTTTATGGATAAAGAAATTGAAGCATGGAGTTAACTTGCTAAAGGTCACACAGCTATTAGTAAGTGGCAGAACTAGAATTCAAACCCCCAGAGTCTGGCTCCAGCAAGCTAGCGCTTTAGCATCATAACATTTAGCCTCTTAAAAAGGTTATTAGGAAATCACTGTCAATCTTTAACAGAAATTTCAGAAAAGTAATGGAAACAAAAGGAAAATAGTAAAGAGTTAAGTGGACAGTGACCAAGTGGAAGCAGTTAAGTCTCAGAAAAGATAAATGAAAGCAAGCTCAAGGAAGTTTTTTGGAACAGGAGGGACCTGAGCACAACTGTGGCCTGAGTGGAGGGAGGAAAGACTCAATTTAAATTTAAGGCACAAAAAGAAGAAAGAGAAGGGGGAAAAAGAATATTTCCACTGCGGGACAGTATAAGCAAAGGCTCTGAGGTGCACAGGTGCAGAGCATATCCAGGGAATAACAATCCAACTTGAGAAGAGCTTGGGAGCAACAGAAAATAAGCTGTAAAGGTCCAAGTGGATGGCAGGTGTGAAAAAACAGAACAGAGGGGGATAGGACTAGAGGTCACTGGGAAGATGAGAAGTCATGTTAACAGAGGCGACAAAGTGCCAGAACTGGAAGGTTAGGAAGACTGTGATATGGAGAAGTGCCAAGGAGAGTTGGCCACAGCTATGAGGACAACCCGGGCATAGCCAAGCAAGTGAAGATGGAAGACAAGGACCAGACTTCCTGATGGTCACCACAGGGACATCAGTGGGGGAGAGAGTGCAGCAGGAACATTCTGAATTGAGTACTAACTGCCAAAAACATCCCGGGGATGCAGAATCCTGGAGGGCACAGGTTTCTAAAGAGAAGGAAAATGAATTAACATCCACTGAGTACCTACATTGAGCAGGCACTGAGCTAAACGCCATATATAAATATATACAAATATACATATATAAAATCATGTTTAATTTTTAGAACCACCTGTATGTAGCAGGTTGAATGGGGGCCCCCCAAAATATGTGTGCACATCCTAACTCCCAGAACCTGTGAACGTTATCTTATTTGGAAAAGGAGTCTTTGCAGCTGTAATTAAGTTAAGGATCTTGAGATGAGGAGATCATCCTGGATTATCTGGGTAGGCCCTAAATCCAATGACAAGTGCTCACACAAGAGAAAGGCAGAAGGAGATTTAACACACGCACACAGAGGAGAAAGCAATGCGAAGATGGAGACAGAGACTGGAGTGATGTTGCCACCAGTCTAGGAAGCCAAGAAATGCCAACAACAGGCACCCGAGGCTGGAGGCAAGGAAGGATTCTCTCTGGAGCCTCCAGAGGGAGCATGGCCCTGCCAACATTATGACTTCAGACTTCTGGCCTCCAGAACCATGAGATGATCACAGCCGTTGTTTTAAGCCACTCGGTGTGTGGTGATGTATATGGCAGCCCTTGGAAACTAATAGACCACTCCGGGATATAGGTACAAGTTTCCCTATTGTAAGGTCAGAAAACAGAATCCAAAGTTACACAGGGAGAATCAAAAACTCAGGATTCAAGCACAGGTCTGAATGCTTCTGAAGGGGCAGCAATTTGCAAGAAGCAGGGGTTGAAAGTCATCGAGGAGAAAGAAGGACAAAAAAAAAGAAAAATCCTCAATGTAAAAAGTAATGAGGCAGGTGAAAATAGGAGGGATAAACTAGATTTCAACTAATGGAAGGAGGAGGAGGAGGAAGTCAGAAGCGACACTTAAAAGTTACAGGAAAGAAAATGGTTTCCCATATTATCTACAGAACATATAACTAAAGAAAAAAGAGGCAAAAAAGCAAAATACCACTTATATTTCATATTCACCCCTTCATATTAACTACAGATATCTGAATCAAGTATCCCTGAATTTCTAAGAACTCACAATAATCTTTTAAATATCTATTTCATATGCTTCAAAGGTTTCTTCTTTCCACATCTAGTGCCTTATTCAACAAATTTCCAGAAATTACTCATGCAAGTTGGTAAAGCTAAATATATTATCTCTGATAATAATGTTGTAAACCTCAGGATTAGGCCTGACTATATATGAAATATAGTTTACACTTTGCCTAGAATCAAAGTATTGCTTGGTTTAAAAAAAAAAGAACAAATTTCTAGGCTGTACCAGGCTTCATGTCCTATTTAAACAGAGTATCTTACTATGGTGATAATAATTCAAAGCCAGGTATGGGCTCAAGGAAATCTGCAAATAATTACCCACCTATAACATCCTCCTTCCCATCTTTCAAGTAAGTCATGGGCTGACTAATGAATAAAGAGAATGAAGAATTCTGTGTTCAGAATCCCATTTTATTAAGCAAGAGTGAACACAGTGATCATATACAGTACAGATATATTTCAGATCTTAGCCAACAGCTCAAGCTTTGCTGATGTAGACACTAAAAATTAACAAGAAATTCTTTACAACAGCTGCTTTTGCCACTCCCACTCTGCAGTTTAACAGTTTTAAGTTATTTTTGGAGATTATTTGTGTTTGACTACTGATGAAGGTTAAATATTTTAAAATAAAATTTGACTTTTCCAACGGTCTTCTTAAAGATGTTCACGGTGGAGATGTGTTTATTCAACAAATATCTACAGAATGCCTACCATTTACCAAGAAGTACCAGAAACTAAGGGGCCATGGGGATTCCTCTGTAAAAACCAAAAACCTGAAGGAGCGTAAACTGCCTAAAACATCAGAAGTACTTTCCCAACAATCAGATCATCAGTTCAGCCTAGTTGAAACTTAGCTGATAATTCAATAAATGGGCTCGACCTAGAAAAATGAAAAAACTAACACAAGATAGCTATTGGCACTGCCATCCATCAATTCACTGTTATTCACTTAAAATAAATACATAGCTTCTTTAAAGCCTGACAGGAGCCCAAAGAGTTAAGAGTTATAAACCACATTGGAGCAAAGTAGAATCAGGAGGAAATGAGAGAATCAGGGAAGGAAGAATGTAGGCAATCAAATGGATTTTTCAAATCTAATCAGTAAGGAAGTTTACTTAATGAAATTACAAACTAAAAGATCAAACCATAAATACACACACCCAGGAAACATTATCAAATTATTGAAAATTAACGATTTCAGAGTACATAAAGTGAATGTGAAATGAATCTCCAGCCACTTAAGAAATATATCATGAGGAAAAAACCCCTGAAATCTATTTGAACTATATGCCTTACAATCATCCCCAATTTCCTCGTGCTTTCATGATTAAAATCTTTTTAAATTTCAACTTACTTATTCATAAAAGGAAAAGACTCTCCATCAGGAGAGAAGAGGACACTGCATGGGAAATTAAGTTCAAAGATTTCCAAAGCTTGAGCATATTTTCAAATCAATAAACAAAGCACCTTATAATTCCCTATCTTAAGTCTCTTGATTCAAATGAAAATAAAGCCCAACTTCTCTTCCTCTGAGTCAAACTGGAAACTGCACTATAATTAGAAGTCATAATTTCTGAGCAAATAATTATCAGGAAGGCAATATATATACATTAGTCTCCCGTTATCTGCAGGGGATACATTCCAAGACCTCCAGTGGTGCCTAAACTTCAGCTTATACCAAACCCTATATAAACTATGTTTTCTCCTATACATACATACCCATGATAAAGTTTAATTTATAAATTAGGCAGTAAGAGATAAAAAGAATTAATAAAGTTGGCTTTGGGGCCATTATTAAGTAAAATAAGAGATATGTGAAGACAAGCACTGCGATACCTTGACAGTCGATCTGATAACCCAGTCAGCTGCTAAGTGAATAACTGGAAGGCAGCTCATACAGCATGGATATGCTGGACAAAGGGATGATTCACCTCCTGGGCAGGAAGGAGCTGGATGGCTTGAGATTTCACCCTGTTACTCAGAATGGCATGCAATTTAAAACTTATGAATTGTTTATTTCTGGAATTTTCCATTTAACATTTTCAGACCATGGTTGACCACAGTAACTGAAACCACAGAAAGAGAAAGCTCAGCTAAGGGAGGACTAACATAACATGGTTTCAGTAAAGTCATATTAACACCAGCAAGCCTCAAATATTTAAAAATAAAACAAGAGGGCCAGCCCAGTGGTGCAGTGGTTAAGTGTGTGCACTCTACTTCAGTGGCCCAGGGTTTGTGGGTTCAGATCCCAGGCATGGACCTATGCACCACTCATCAAGCCATGCTGTGGTGGTGACCCACATACAAAATAGAGGAAGACTGGCACAGATGTTAGCTCAGGGACAATCTTCCTCACCAAAAAGATAAAATAAAATAAATTAAATAAAACGAGAGAATATTTCAATCTAGGTATTATGTTATAGTAATAAACCTCATATAGCTACTTAACTGTAAAGATATTATAAAAAGACTTTTCTAGGGGCCAGCTTGTGGCATAGTAGCTAACTTCGGTGTACCTTGCTTCAGTGGCCTGGGTTTGTGGGGTTCGGATCCCAGGCACGGACCTATACCACTCATTAGTCATACTGTGGCAGCAACCCACATACAAAATAGAGAAAGACTGGCAGAGATGTTAGCTCAGGTCTAATCTTTCTCAAGCAATAAAAGAGAGGAAGATTGGCAATGGATGTTAGCTTAGAATGAATCTTCCTCAGCAAAAAAACCCCCCAAACTTTTCTAGCCAAATGCTTTATAAAATGTTGTTTTGAAATTATTTCCATGGGCTAAAATGGAAGGCTATACTCTTTAATAACTTAACTGATCTTGTTGAATGAATTACAATGTATCTTTCTAATAATTAAAAAGCACTAAATAACAAATTGAAGATCAACCTATAACTCATTCATGTAGTCACTGCAGACTCACAAAGAAACACATGATCCTGATTGTCTTTAAACAATGTATCTGTCTGTTTCTATTCTGGGAGATTAAATTCTTCACCATGATGGCCATCTCTATCTCCAGTAAAACAGGATGCTATAAACAATTAATCTGGTTTTTAAAAGGTAAGATTAGTTCTAAGAAAGATCAAATGATATAAGATGATCAATTTAGAAAAGTAAACCTATCTAGCACTTAATTTTGTTTCCCCACCATTTGGGGGGTTTGTCAGAAACAAAGTTTCCAGGGTCCAGAATTACCCAGGGTATGCATTAAAAATGAATCAGAATAGGAATTAGAATTTCTGGTGACAAGGCATGGGAAATAAGCTTATTTATGCAGACCACCTTAAGTAAGGCTTACACATATTTGTGTTTGAAAACCACTGCTTGTAGTAATTCTCTAAACATAACTAACAACATTTGTTACAACAAAAAAAGGAGAATCTTCCTTTCATATCAGTTTAACTTATATTAAATACATTCTTTTTTACATAGCATTGTAATTTATGCACAATTCATTCAGACATAGAAGAATGTATGTTTCATCCTTAATGAATTTACAACACAATGATTTGGTGGAGCCAAAGACTTTTACTCACTTGAGTAATTAATTATGAAAACAAAGATGCAAGCAAAAAGGCATTGATTATACCTCTGGAGAAAAAAGTTAATTACAAATTTAAGATTAAAATTACGAAGTATGTTTTCCTAAACATTTTGCTGTGCCACACAGCCAAAAATGTAATTACTGACATACATCCTTTAAGCTATCTTTCCTATTTTAACTGAGGAGAGTGTCTGCTGTAGCTTTAAACCAAACTTTGCCAAATTCTGCTAAGACTGAAAACAAGTATGTCCGTGAAACATAACAAATCAAGTTGACCCAATATGGGATTTACAAGCTAGAGAAAAATAAAATTGGGGTACTCCATGAAATTCTCCAGTGGGCCCAAGACATGAGGTAAAAATATCTAGCACTAATTGGAGTAAATGCTTAATTTTCCAACGGCATGTTAACGGCATTGTAGGTATCCTCGGAAAACATACTTTCACCCTTCAATTGACCTGATCTTCAACCCAAATCACAATATTACTTGGATATTATTCTCTTTGTTACTATCATGACAAAAGGCAGAAATGGAAAGAAAATGTCTTTTAAATATTAAATCACTGTATCCTCCAGGAAGTAAAAAGAAAACAAGAAGAAGAAAAACAGATTCAGAGGGAAAAGCCGAAAGAAAAGAAGGATGGAAGAGATGACGGGCACAGGCTGCTCTGATTAAACTGGCAAATTGCAGTCTGAGGCAGTGGTGACAACAGCCAGCTTGGTCTAAGCCAGCCAGGAAAAGTGACCAGGAGAATACCATAAACCACAAAGCCTGAGGGGCTCTTGACTCTCCAGGAACACCTGAATGTGACCTAGGATGTCTGAGCTCTGGAAACATCACTGCAAGGCACCTCCTTCCACTCGTCTCACGGCAGCCTCCCAACCACCTCCACATTTTTCCTTAGGTTAAGACAAACATGAAAAGCAGGCTTGAAAGGGAAAAGGAGTCACCAAAGGCAGTGTGGGGGGAAGGGGAGGACACAGAGGAGCAGGTCTGTCCCTTGGCTGGGTGAGCAACGGTGCTGCAGAGTTTAACACGGCACAGAGTAACCAAGTTCACGGGGGTAGTGACATGTCCAGTCTCCCAAGCAAAGCACCTTCTCCAGCCTTAACAGGTGGTCATCTACCTTCGGCTTGAAAACATGCCAGGAAAGCAGTGCTTATATAAGGCCACCTATTTCACTGTTCACAGCTCGGTTGAATGCTTTGGTTTCTTTACAATAAGCCAAAAACCTGCCTTGTTGTAATCACCCTCATTGCTCTCTGAGGCTATCCGAAAGAAGTTTCATCTCTCTTCTATGTGGTATCCCTTTAAGCCGAAGAAGAGAGAGCTTGTATTTCCCCCAAATCTTCAATTTTCTAGGGCAGCAATGATCAGTTGCTTCAACTCAGGCACAGTGGAAAAAGTCAGATAGCCCAAGGCATACATTTCAGCTCTTCCACTAACTGTCTACTTCAGCTCTTCGAACAACAATGTGTGAGACTCGGGGCAAATGACAATCTTTTTGCGCATTTGTCTTTCCTTCTCTTTCTTTACAACAAGGCTATTCTACTTGCATGGGGGTGGTCTGTGGCAGGGACACCTCTGTGGAGCGCCAATGGTGGATGAAGCAGTGGGTTACCTCTGGGATCTTGCTGCTGGGGCTTCTTTGCACACAGCTTTGGCTCCAAAGACACCAAAGCCTCTGTGTCCAAGGTTTCCACGACCCTGGGCCCTCAGACAGAGGAGCAGACGCAGGGGCTCCGGGGGGAAGAGAGGCAGCCACAGCTGCAGCCACCAGAGCCGAAGGCCTACAAGCACAAGTGCCCTGCGAGCCTGGGAGCACACCCTGTGATAAACAGGCTGGTCACAGGACGGGTTAGGAAATCACCGACCCTGCACAGCACCGCCTCAAGAGGAAAATGCATTCTGTTCCCAACCAAATTCCACATCGTGTTTAGAATACATACCATAGACAGAGACTACAAACCTAGATCAGGAGTTTCTCTTTTAAAAGTATCCACAGACACGGCTATTTTTACCTTTCATAAACATTAAAAGGCTGTAATGATAAACACTGCTGCAGAATAAATGCATCACTACCTCATTCTGCCAAGTTGTTTAATAGACCTCAAATTTATTCATAAAAGAATAACATGGGGAACGGTATTTAGCACTGCCAGATTTCAATGAATCAATTTTCCCTTCAAAAATACCTAATTTTCCACCAAGCCACAGGATTTAGATTCATTTACATTGAAACAATATTACTGAGCTACATACGCTGCTCATGAACAGCAACCTGACCATGGGAGGCAGTCTCTAAGAAGGGCCCCCCCATCCCCTTGTGGACTGGAACGAGTAACTCTTTTCTAACAAAGAAAATATAGCAAAAGTGATGGGGTTGTGAGCTGCCCCATGGAGAGGCCCATGTGGCAAGAACTGAGGCAGGCCTCCAGCTAAGAACCTGTGATGAACTGAGGCCCTCAGTCCAACGACCCTCAAGGAACTGAAAGCTTCCCAAGTGGGTGAACTCGGCAGCAGATGCTCCCCCAGTGGAGCCTCAACCACAGCCCTGCCAGACACTGTGTAGCCTATTGAGAGATCTTGAACCAGAGACGCACAGCCAAACCATGTCCAGATTCCTGGCCCACGGAAGCTGTAAGATATTTGTTTGTTGTTTTAAGTCCCTAAATTTGGGGTTAATTTCTTACAAAGTCATAGATAACGAATACACTGACCAAACCTGGCATTCTCTCCAGTGTTCCTAATCCCCTGCAATATATTCCCCCAAGGTGTCTAACACCCAGCATCAGAAAGGCACTGATGAGTCAGCTGGTGAGAGAACAAACTGGAGCTGCCATACCAACAGAAGCGATTTAATCAGAACCATTCAGTCACTCAGTTCTTTACTAAGTCTCTAGCGTATGCCACGTCAGAAACCAAATGTCTTAATCTAGTCTAGGAAACAGTTCACTCTATGTTCAGATGTGTTCACTTAAACTGAGCCCCTCAATCTAAACAGATAACTCAATCACCTACCTCATCAGATACCAATTCCCTCAGCTTCCCTCTCCACAGGCATCTAATGTTTGCTATGGCAAACCCCTTTATCTCCTCCTCTCTCATCTCCAAAAGTGACCCACCTATACACCTGATCCCACTCCCTCTACCTGGTCTCTGATCCCAATTTTCTTCCTTTTAATCCATTCACACCAGTACAGGCTAAATATTTCTAAAATGCAAATCTGACCATGTCGCCCTCCTACTTAAAATTTAGGCTCAGTGGTCTGACACTGTCCTAAGGCTAAAGCCCAAGTTCTCAAACCCAGCTTACAAGGATCTCTATGACTGGACTCGTATTTATCTCTCTGGCTTCAGCATTCTATGCTTTAGCTTATTTTTTGTTTTTTGGTTTTTTTCATTTCTCTCCTACCTCTTAGCCATTCCATTCCTGCCAGAAGCACTTTTCCCCAAGCCAACCCTTTAACCACCTAACAAGCTCTGGCCTCAGCTTAATCTTCCTCTTTTCCCTAATGCCTAAACTAGTTTAGTGCTCCTCCCAATGGGTGCCTCCAAGCAAACTGTATTTCACACTCTATTCTAGAATAGTGCTTCCTCAATTGTGCACATTTCCCACTGGCTATATGCTCTACGAAGGCAGGCACCCGCGGATCCTGTTCGGTGCTAAACCACTGTGCCTTGTACAGACAAATACAGGCTGTAGGACTAAGTAAAAGAATGAAGTCTTCCTGGATCACAAGTCATAATTTGTTCCCTTTCTCAAACCTTCAAACTTTGTCCTCACTCCCTAGGCCTCCACAGCAGCTCAGGTCTTCCCATCCTGTAAGGTTCCTTTGGTTCTCCACTTCCCCCTTTCACTTCACCCCTTACTTTCCACTAACTGAGCCACTTGCTTTTGACCTCTGGTTTACTAACCAACTCAAGGCAATCTAGCTGGTGACTCATGATGCCACAAAAACTGCTCCTGGAGTAGCTGTCATGGACTTCCTACTTATCAAATAGACAATTCTCCTTCCAGACTTTACCCTACTGAACTTTATCCCACACCAACGCTTCTCTTACTGATCATCATTTTTGTTTATTTTTGCAAAGGTCTTTCCTCACTTGCATGATCTCTCTCTCCCTTCATTTTCCTGTTCCTGTGTCTCCACCTGCCACTAAGCCGTCAGATTTCATCCATGGCTACCTTCTCTTCAGCCTCCACAAGCTCTCCTTGGGCAGCCATCTAAACTTTCCAAGGTGTCAACCACACTGACTCCCATTTGGGGCTGGGTAGTGAAAAGCATAAGAGAGCCTCATGGGAAACACTTCAAACCACACTTGGGCCTCCTTCATTTTCCAATTTAACCTCTAGCATTCCACGTTTAAGAGCAACTAACTTAGTGAATCACTTCTGCTCGCAGGAGTTAGTTTTATTACTCAGGTGTGTCAGAGGAGAAACAGATAAGTGTCATCCACCCATATGCTGAAGACACTCAAATCTCTCTCCTGTTAGGCATTTCTCCTGGGCTCTAAGCCCTTATTTCCATCTGCTTACCTACTACTGACAAGACCTTCCTAGATATCCCAGAGGCATCCCCACTCAATTTCTTTAGAACCCAAAATAACCCCCTCACTGCATGTGCCTTTCTGTATTCCCTATTACCAGCAGCCCGGGTGTCTAAGCGAGAATATGAGCATTGTCTTAAAGCTTCTCCCTTCCCTTCAGTTCCACTGTTCACATCCTCTCAACTCGACCCTGATCCACCTATGACCTTGATCAGGTTCTGGTCTTTTACTGCCTGAGCTATGAAAGCAACTTCCTACCCGGTCTCCCTGCCACTGGTTCTGCCCTCGACAACCCGTCCTCCATGCTAGAAGAGTCGCTCTACAGCAAAGGACTGCACCATTCCCGTTTACAAAACTTCTGATGTCTCCTGCAACTTACAGGACAAAAGTTTTAGCATGGGATGCATGGCCAGGAAGAAAGGCCCAGAGGAAAGAAATGCCCACCACCATGACCCAAATCAAAAGCAACCTGAAAAGAGCTGTGTAGATGAGAACACCTGTTGAGGAAAAAACTAAAAGGATCTTTGAAACACAAAGCAGACTCTAACAGCTCCAAAAGAACACAACCAGGCTCACCTAGCCAGGAGCAGGAGGCTAAAGGGCTGCAATAAGAAAGCTGCAGGGCAATTAGCTACGTCTGAGTTAGTTGAGAGAAACCCAGCCAAAATGTCAGGGGGCTTTGAGCAAAGACCTAACTAAGCCACCGCCTCCCACAACCCACATGCTTGCACATATATCCCCACACCCTGACCACCCATCACCAACTCCCCGAGTCCTAGCAGAGCACAAACCCTGCCAGGGTCCCAAACAACAAAGCACTAGACCAGGTAATTCTTCAAAGGGCCCACAGGAATTGAGACCAAAGTGCCCCAACCAGATTCCACCTCTACTCCAAGAAGAAAACTGCCTGTCAGCGTGTCTAGAAAGGTCAGGGCCTCTGGTGAGTCAAATGGACAGTGAAACCCCCACTCCCAGAGCAGTTGTGCAATCTTCCCCATGATGTCACCCCAGTGATTACAGGCACATCGACTTCTTTCTTAATCACAGACAGCTTTGACAAAGCTGTGTGACCCAAGACCAGTTTCTCCCTATTAGGAATTTTGGGGACCTCGAGCACCAGAACATGAGGCTGGGCAGGGGAGCCCCGAGACTTTTCCTAATCTGACCCATCTCCCACCTCAAGCTCTTAGTGGTAGCCAGCTGGAAATATTCCTATTTTCTGGAACCTACCTTCACTCATGATGCTCCCTCTGACTGGAATCTCTTTGCTCAGTCCAGATAAATCCAATCTATCTTCAATGGCCCACTCCTACTACCACCTCCTCTGCAAAGTCTTAACCAACCCTCACACTCCACTGCACGCTTTCCAAGGACTGGCTGTAGCTTTTTCATGGTGCTCAACCCATTGTAGTATGAGAGAAGAAACTGTCTTAGTCATCTCTCTATCTTCTGTGCTTCAAACAATGTCTAGCCTCTCCGAGGTGCCATATTCGTGTTTGCTGAATGAATCTGTAAGTCAGCTCATCTACTCCTTTGGTACTGTAGCAGGAAAATGACTATGTGGTATTGGAAGTTATATTAGAAACAGTTTCATACTAAATGGAATTCCATTTTCCATCCTTCCAGGACAAGATCTTGGAAAGAAACTACACTTATCTTTCTGCAATCATGCACCAAGGCAGAAACAGAATGAGCAACAATTCATGGAATCTGCCTCTACTGGATGGGCTAGGCCAATCTGTCCATGGACTTCCTGGGGGTAGCGGTGGGGGTCTGCAGATCAAGTTCCCTTGGTACTAAAGTTCATAATATAAAGACTATCCCTGTGTTTCCTGCATGAATTAGACATTTCAAGGAAAATCCTTCAAATTATCTTAAAATAATGAGCTTTGAGCTTTGGTGGAACTCACTGCAAGATTAAGACCTAAAAAGCCAAGAAACTGTTCAGCAATGTGCGAAAACATTGGAAAGTGAACAGATTACACTGTCTACAACTGTGTGGTACTATCTGCTCAGAAGGGAGGGAGAAAGGGAGGGAGGGAAGGACGCAGGTGAAGGAGACTAAGGAAGACTAACTAAAATGACAGACTGCCTGGGGGAAGAAGGCACATGACAAAAATAGCTCTCTGGACAGAAAAGGTCGGGCAATACAATTGATGACTACCAAACAGGTTGATGTGGGTTGGATTAATACGGACTTTTTAACAGAAGAGATTTGAAACATTTATTTAAGATCAATAAAAAGTGCTCTCTTGGGGCCGGCCCCATGGCCGAGTGGTTAAGTTCGCACACTCTGCTTTGGTGGCCCAGGGTTTCACCAGTCCAGATCCTGGGCACGGACACAGCACCGCTCATCAGGCCATGCTGAAGCAGCATCCCACACAGAAGAACCAGAGGGACCTGCAACTAGAGTATACAACTATGTACTGGGGGGCTTTGGGGAGAAGAAGAAGAAAAGAAAAAAAAAAGAAGATTGGCAACAGCTGTTAGCTCAGGTGCCAATCTTAAAAAAAAAGTGCTCTCACACAACATATATTTTAGTCATAAAAATGTTTTGTCCCAAGATGTAATTCAGGCTAAAATATGGATTATTTCAAAAAGACTCTACATCCATCTGATGTAAGCTAGTTATAAGAACTAATCAGTTTTGGATATGTCTCATTAATAAGAAATCCGTGATGAAATGGTAAGAATGCAAAAAGCATTTCTTCAGCATACCAAAGTCCCATGGTTGTCTTGAAAATCAAATTGTGCAACTGATGGTTGTAATGTGAGCTGAACCAGCCACATTTTTCATGGAACATCATTTTTACTTGAAAGAACTGACAAACTGGTTATTTAGACTTCTGTATTTGACCTACATTTTCCCAAAAACGAACAAAGTGAGCCTGACATGTCAAGAGAAACTGACAGTATTTGTTGCCAATGCTAAAATTTGAACTTTCAAGCAAAAATGTGAATTTTGGAAAAACTGCTTCCCAAAAATTAAAAGATAAACAAGGAGGTTTCCTCTTTTTTTTTTCTTCCTGCTAAATATTACTGGGTTTAGGAAATAGATTCAGTTTAACAAATTGACAACACTTCATAACTTTTGGTTTTCATTCTTCTTACTGGTTTTAATCAATATTTTTAAAGTTATAAATTGTAAGACCCACAGAAACAGAGTAGTTTAAATGACATCGACCTAATTGCCTGTAAGACAGTTGCCAAATTTACGACATATCAGTGATTGTTCTATAGCAAACATACAGCATACAAATAAGAAAAATGTGTTAGTATTTCATATCAACTGAATTTTAAGAATCTATAGATACATTAAGGCACTAACAAAAAAATGGATGATTATCAAATTAAAGCTGGAATTCTAATTTCCTTTGGTTACCTCTTTGAGTAACATAACTGTAACATGTTATCCAAAATACCAAGACAGAAAACTACTAAGGGCAAAAAAACTTTTCCTCCAAAATCTCCCAAAGTTAAATATCTGACAAAATAGCACCCCCCAAAGATGTCCAACCTTTAAAGAGCTAAATGAGAAAGTAAAATTGCTGTAGAATGAGGAGTTAATTTATAAGACTTCCAAAATGGCAGAGGATTTTAAGAAAAGCCTACTTAACATTGTGGCTAACTACTCTCAAACCCTCTGAGCTACCACTGTCATTTCTAATACAGATTGCAAGGAGTATTTTATTTAGCCTAAAGGGAAAACTGCACTGAAAGACAATAACATGTTAAAATAGTCATACTTTTTCAAACTTTCACCTCAAACTTCTCTTTTGGGATGCCTCGAGGCTTCAGTAATTCATGTCTTCTCAAGCATCATCTGAGCTTACACATCTTACTTGAATCCAAATATTTAGTCCATAAAAAGTCACGGAGTAATTTTGTTTTAGGAAATAGTCTCAATGAGGTTTGCTTCTGCTTTCCCCCCCTGCAATTAATTACAGTAATATATGACCACAGAAGACCATACCCAAAGGATAATTCCAACTCAAAATTCTGCAGGTGTTTTTACCCTGTAAGAGGCCACACATTTTTGGTGAGAAAATGGGGAGAACTAGCCCTGGCTCAAAAGGGGAGAAATGGCACTGCCTCAAAAGACTACTAGTGTCTAAAAAGAAATGATAGGAGATGCACGTTGTTACTAAGTAACTGAACATTAAATACATAATAACCAGGAAAAACTCAGAAAAGTTTTGGAAATACCATGTGATTTTAATATCCATATGAAGCTATTTTTCATCCATTAGAATGCCACATCGGCACCTTTCAACCAAAGCGTGCTGAGGAATTAGGATATTTGACAAAGAAGCCTATTCAAGCAGATTATACAAAAGCGTATTTTGGACCAAAGGCCAAAAGATGATAAGTAGGTTAAAATTTTAAACTATCTGGCATAATTGTTATTTTAATCATTATTTTATCTCAGAAGTCACCCTAAAAGGTAGCAGAGGCTACCTCCCCTTGAAAAGCAGACCCAAGCAGACTAAATAATAGAGCATTGTCTTCACAAGACAACTCGTTGCCTAAAAATTCCTAAAGTGTGGCACAAATGTTCATTGACCCCATTCTAAAGTGACCTAGAACGCGAGAATATGTACATTCTTGAACTCCACATTCCCTGCTGCTGGTTTCATCATCATATTGTTGCAGCCAGTTATTCTATCTGAGGGTGTTTGAATAAAACTACGATTAAGCAATAAGTTGAAGCTTAAAGACTTGATATTAAACGGATAAAGCTGCTATGAATACTCAAGAAAGCGACCAGGGCATCCTGAGCCATCACACCTAATTTTGCTGTGCCCATTTAATGCAGTCGTTAAGTTACCTAAACGTGCATTAACAAAACTCACATACCAAAGCCAGGGCCCGAAGCAGTTTATTTAACATGTCTGAAATAACACTTCAAACATATCTTTTCTGCTGGTCCCCTGTTTATAGAGCTTCCAAATCCCGTAAGTAACACCCTGCTTTTCCCTCAGTGTGACCGTGGGAAGTGAGGGTGTGTCTCGGTGCTTACCGATGCCCGGAGCCACATAGATGAAGTAGAGACAAGACGAGGAGAGGGAGAAGAAGAAGATGAAGGCGAGGAGGGAGCGATTGGAGACCCGCATCATCCGCCTGAGCACGGACATCTTCCTCTTCCCGGCCAGCAGCTCGGGCTGCGCGCTCAGGCCGGCCTCGGGGGCAGCGTCCAGGCCCTAAACTTCCATGAATGGGCTAACAACCCCAAGACTGCAGCGGGGTCCACGCGGGGAGGCGCTGGGGGAGAGGGCCCGAGCGGGAAGGAGGAAAGGGAGGGAGCGGACGGAATGAATGGGAGGCCGGGGAGTCGGGGGAGGGGAGGCGCGGGAGGCCGAGGGGGAAGGGGTGGAGGGGGAAGAGGGGATGCGGGGCGGGGGCCCCGGGGACGGAGGGAGCCGAAGAGGCCGAGGAGGGGCGAGGACGCGGGTTCCTCCGCCCGGCCGCGGCGGGAGGAGGGGCTGCAGGTGGGGAGAGGCGCAGGCTGCGCGCGGCGCCCCTGCGGAGAGGGGCACAAACTGCAGCACGCCCGGCTCCCCGCGTCCGCCCGCTCCAGGACCGGAGCCCCGCGCTGCGCAGGCCTGCGCCGCCTCCTCCGCGGGGCCGCGGCGTCTCGGGCCGGCGTGGGCTAGCGTGGGCGCCGGGGCTGCAGGCGGCGCGCGGGGGCCCGCGGGGGCCCTGGGGGCCGAGGAGCTGAGAGCTCGCCGGTGCGCAGCCTCCTCCTCATGCCGCGCCGGGCCCCGGCGCCCCGCGGCGGCCGAGCGCGGGCGAGGGCGGCGTCCCGGCCAGCGGCGAGCGCGCTCCGGCTCCGGCCACCGCCAGCTGCCCGCCTGGCCGCAAAGGCGGCAACCGCAGCAGCATTACCGCCGCCGGCCCGAGCGAGGCGGCCCCGCCGGCGCCGACCCCGCACGGCCCCGGGACCCCAAGCGAAGGGCGGCCGGGTGACGCGCTCTGCGGGAAGAGCGGAGGAGGCCGGGCGCAGTCGGAGCAGCGTCTGGGTCGTAGAGGGGGCGGGTCTGAAAGGGCGGGGCAGCCGCGGAGGAAACCCCGGCCCGCGGGCTCGCCCGGAGCCCCCGGCTGTCAGCGCCTTCGCTCGCCACCGCAGGCGGCGCTGCGCCGGCCCCCAAGGGAACCTGGAGCCCCCGCCCCGCCCCGCTCAGCTCCGCCCGCCCGAAACACCGCGCCTGCTGATTGGCCCGCGCTGCACCGTGCCGAGCGAGCGCCCCCTCCCCCCGCGCCGGGACCTGGGCCCCGGCCGCCTCCTGCGTCACCGCCACCCCCGCCCGCCCGACGACCCTGCGCTCGGCGCGCTGCGGAGGGCTGAGGGACAGGTCTCGAGCGTGGGATACCTTCCACCCTGGGGATCGGTAATGAAGGATGATGCACCTGGAGGGAAAGGGTTATCTCGAGGAGGGGACTTCAATAGGGTGATTTCCTCCCAAAATACACGCTGGGGAACGTGGTGTTTTTCGGTCCTAGATTCGTGAAACCTCCCATCCTGCGCGTGCTATAGAAACACACGGTCAGAATGTGATATGGATCTATGTATATGCCGTATAATAGCACTTGCCTTCCTATCTGAAGGTCAGCCCTCTGTAGTCCTACTGTAGCTATGTCCGTTCAGGCAGGGCAGCAAAGACTTCTTTGCAGCTAATAGGCCCTTGAGCACTGCGGCACCGACCAGCTTCAATAGGCAAATTGTTTTAATCCACCTCTTAGGCCCTAGGCTACCCTTTGTTCAAAAACGGCTGCTTTCTCCTGGTTAAATTAGTCCGGATCCTTACCTCTATCACATCCTTCCAACGTATGTGTGCAGGTGTGTCGTTTTCAACTAATCATGTAGGAAGTGGCTGGATGCCCCCTACTGCCATTATTTGCTCAGTATTTCCTGATGCAATGATATTGAACCATCGCTTGATTGGGAGCAAATTTAGTATCTCGTTAGCAAGATGCACATGCCTTAAATTGTGTCTGAAATGGTCCTATGCTATGTGGAGCCTGAGACACCTGAGTTTAGAATTCCACTAAGGCCTTTTTATTAACTGTGCAACTCATGGCAAGCTACTGCCCTCTGCAAGCCTCTTTGCCCTCAAATGGTGGGTGTGATACCACCTTGCAAGGCCGTGGGATTAAACAACATAACTGTAAAATGCGGAAGGGGGATCTGAAATACGAAGTGGAGCAACATATTAAAGAAAAGATAAAACTCACTTGTAAAAAAGGAAAATACCTATGCAAGTGAAAGAAATCCATGAATCAGGTGAGGAAGCAAAATTGTAGTATTTCCCTCTCCGACCCTGCTGACTTTTCATCTCTCTTTATTTGCACCAGTTCAACTGCTTGTTTACAAAGCTAATACCACCATGCTGGCTCAGCGATGGATAATTCTTCTCAGGAAAGGTTAGCTTTTAAAAAGGAAAGTTCACTATAAAAGCAAGAGGGAAGTATTAACATCTTAGAAATTGATGATTATTTCTTATTTCAAGAAATCTGGTCTGTGTATATATGTGCCTGGCTGGCATGGATGACTGCTGTTGTATCTCTCCCAAGTTCACCACAGTACTTAAGACTAATTCGTAGCTATGAGAGTAAATCTTAAAAGGTCATGTCACAAGAAAAAAATTTTCTATGTGTGGTGATGCTGGTAACTAGACTTGTTTTGGTGTTCATTTAATAGTGTATATAAATATCAAATCCTTATGTTGTACACCTGAAGGTTATATGTCAATTATACCTCAAGAAAGAAATCAATTGTAGAAAATAAATTTTTTCAAATGGAAGAAAGACAAAAAAGACTGATTGGTTCTCCCCTGGAGTAAAGCATGGACCAGAAAACCAGCTGAGTCGGTGTACCTTTTAGCGTGATTTATCAACAGTCACATACAGAGGCAGCCGAGCCTCTGGAGGCAGGCAGCCTGGGGTTGAGTCCCAGTCAGTCTCTGGTCAAGTGACCTCAGAGGTTACCTAATCTCCCTGTGCCTCCATTTCCTCATCAGTTAAAGAAGATCATCATAGTACCTGTTGGGGTTGTTGTGAGGATTAAATTAAATGAGTTAATCCTCTAAAGAGCTTGGGAGAGCCTGACACCTAGTAAGGATAATTTGAATATTTGTTAAATTTGTTTTTAAAAATCTCTCTTTTAGATCACTGTCTGCCAACAGTAACAAGTGATGCTGGTCTCTTCCTCTTTAAAAACCAACTTTCCTCCCGAGTCATCCACGAAGTCTGCCACAGTCTGAGGGATGCCTCAGGGTCTCAGCTCATTTGTAAAGATATATTAAGTCCAAGAAATGCTAACGAAAGCTTTTCAAGCCCAGACTATCAACTTCCTCGGGAGCCAGGTAAGACCCACAACAGAGGAGTGACCCTGCACAAATCTGGTAAGTTTAACTTTATGATATCAAAAAGACCTTAAATTTATAATAGTAAGACATAACAATAGTAAGACACAAGTAAATTTCACTTCACTGCTTTCTTCTGCATTTATTACCACCAGGCATTCCTTTGATTATTTTCTGTCTACTGGAGGCACCATGCTCTTAAATATTTGAGTATCAAACTGAATAGGTTAAGTTATAACTAATGGTTTTCTATTTGAATTAATCAGAAATATGTTACTGAGATTGCAATTACAACAAAAAAGAAAAATGTGCTTGTTTAATGAGATGGATGACGTTTTAGTTGGTCTGTGCTCAGGGAGGATAAAATCCATAAAGTATTTTGGATTTTCTCACAACCTTGGTAAAATAAAAATTGATGTTTTTTCCTGTGAATTGGGAAAAGTAGGAATGAAAGAAAATGGCACATAGAATCTCGCTTTTATGGTTGCTGAGGGTGCAGACCTCCATATTACAATCACTGATAAAATATATTAATTTTATATATTTTAATACATGGTCTCAGCATCAGAGATTCAGTTAAAGAAAATTGTTAGGTTGTTGAATTATGGTTAGACAGTTGAATTCTTTTTACTTGTATAATTGGAATGTAGATTGTATAAAAGTTAGACATTGGCATGATTATAAAATGGAATATATATTCCAAAATATTGTTGTAGTACAGAAACTTATCTTAAATAAAGCCCATTTTCCTGCTGATTTCCATAATAAATATGGTCAGAATGCTGCTGAGAAAAAAAAAAATTAGTCCCTATATCTTATTTAGGTTATATTAAAGAAATTTTTAAATAAGTATGTCTTATATTTGGGAAAGTGCACTATTGAAGCGCTCCCCCACCCCCCAGGTTAAAAGTGGGTGGCTGCCTCTCTGCCTGCTGGGGTCTTCCGCTGCCCAGGCCCCACGCAGCCCACCTGTAGGCTGAGGAAAATCAAAGCCTCAGCACATGTGTAACCCAGACGCACGGGGCACCTCGGGCATTGTGCACACCAGCTGGACACCTCAGCCCTAGAGAAGGTCCATAGACCTGGCTGCTGAACAGACAATATCCACATTCCTAGAGCTGCCTTGAATTCTAAACAGTGGTTAGTCCTGAGTAACTCTGAGAGAGACTTCTGTTTTTCTTTTCTTTTATGCTTTTTTGGTGAGGAGGATTGGCCCTGAGCTAATATCTGTCACCAATCTTCCTCTTTTGTTTTCTCCACAAAGACGCAGCACATAGTTGAATATCCTAGTTGTAAGTCATTCTAGTTCTTCTGTGTGGGATGCCCCCACAGCATGGCCTGATGAGCAGTGTGTAGGTCTACGCCCAGTACCCAAACCCACAAACCCCAGGCCGGCAGAGTGAAGCACACAAACTCAACCACTCAGCCATGGGCTGGCCCCTGAGAGAGACCTTTCTTATTGATACACATACCCATGTTAAAAAGAAGAAGAAAAAAAACCTCCTGTTCCTTGACACAGTTCAAAAGAAGCTGCTTATTAGAGTCAAAATAGCATACCCACAGTCATCTAATTTTTTAAGAAGTCATTTCCTGAACATGACTCCATTTTGGTGATATACAGTAGTATGCTAGGACCTAGGACAAAAGCAGAGCAATAAATAATTATGGAATGAAGGAAGGAACACACTCTTAACCTTTTACATAATTATGTATATTCCTTTGGGTTTAGTGTAACAAGGAGTATAAGGTATTTCGCCTTAACTCACCCAGAGCATTTTATCAAAAGAGCCCTCTTCATAGGTGAATGCCTCATAAAAGTAGAAAATAAAATGTATAAATGAAAGATAATATACTATAAAAGTGTACTTCTATCATATTAAGAATCTTATAGCTGTGGCAGACAAAAGTGTTCCAAGAAATGGAATTATGATACAGAATAACTTGTAATGAAGGACATTTGTAGGCCATTTTATGTCCAATTTTTATCATGTTTAACATCATAAGGCTCATAGGATTTTCTCAGTCTGTTCTTTTAGTGACTAAATCACTCTGGGGAAAAAAACGAGTGTCAGAGCTTAAATGGGTAAATGCTGAAGTGAGAAATAGAGTTCAGGTAAATTAGGCAGAGAATTTTAGTGGTTCTGTGTCTGAAAAGGGGAATTTGGAATACTGAGGTCCTGACTTAAGCTAAAATCTACAAGTTCATAGTCACAGGAAGGATGTAAGTTACTGTAACAAGACGTGAAAAATAAGAACTTTAGAGACATCAGAGTTATCAAAAAATAGGAAGAAGCCAAAGTCTTTTCAGCCTGAAAAGTAAAAATAATACTGATTCACCAAGACCAATGAGAAATGCCCCAGAAATGCAAGAACCTAGCAACATTGGGCAAATTATTAACACTATCCAACATATTAGGTCATAGAAAAAATACCGTATCTTTTTTAAAGTAATTGTATAAATATACCCCTATTTTTTTACCTATCCTATTGTTTGTTAATAGACATTGCTTTTCAATTTCACTCTCTTATGAATAAAACTAGTATAAATATATGCACATATATATGCATTTCTATTGGTTATATACCTAGTAGTCAAAATTCTAGGTTTTATGATATGTTCCTGCTCAGATTTAAGAGAAAATGGCACACAATTTCCCAAAATGATTATACCAGTTTACTCTCCACCAACAGCATTTGAGAGTTCAAGTTGCTCACATTCTCACCAACACACAGTATAGTCAAACCTATTAATATCAGCATTTCAGGTAGAATATAATGGCATCTCATTTGGATTTTAATTTGCACTTTCCTAAGAGCTAATGGGATTGAGCAATTTCTCAGAAATTTATCGGCATACGATATCTTCTGTAGAGGCTGGAAAAGCATTTGATGCAATTGAACAACTTCTGATGTTAAAACTCTTCATAAAAGGGGCTGGCCCCGTGGCCGAGTGGTTAAGTTTGCGCGCTCCTCTGCAGGCGGCCCAGTGTTTCGTTGGTTCGAATCCTGGGCGCGGACATGGCACTGCTCATCAAACCACGCTGAGGCAGCGTCCCACATGCCACAACTAGACAGACCCACAACGAAGAATATGCAACTATGCACCAGGGGGCTTTGGGGAGAAAAAGGAAAAAATAAAATCTTTAAAAAAATTAAAAAATAAAAAAGTAAAAAAAAACTCTTCATAAAATATGGATAAGAAAATATGTTCTTATTCTGTACAGAACTGTCTCAAGCAAGTTGCATCACTATGACTAATGCAGAATCATCCCCATACAAATCATGAAAAAGACGTGGATTGGCAAGAATTAGCCAAAGCCCTAGGATAAGAAAATTTAGAGGTAAAAGTAGTGGAAAGAAAGTGATAAA
Source organism: Equus caballus (assembly GCF_041296265.1). NCBI lineage: Eukaryota > Metazoa > Chordata > Mammalia > Perissodactyla > Equidae > Equus > Equus caballus. The sequence continues at coordinate 61,020,478 of NC_091691.1, forward strand.
AAAAAAATGGTTATCAGTATTTATAAGTTTATAATTAACCAAAAAAAGCATTAACTGGAAAACTCATTAGATCATATAGGAGAAATTCATAAAGAGCCAATCAGAAAAACACATACACACACTTACCCAGTTCAGCGTGGGGAGACCTTCTTAGAAATGAGAGCTGTAACTGGACTTAGTTATATGGGATCCTACAGTTCCTATGGGAAGTATTTTAAGCATTATACTTAAGCAATTGCCCCAAACATCTCAGTGTTTGGGATGTCCTTCAAAATGTCAAAAGACTTTTGCCAGTCTCCTAATTTTCTTTATTTTCTGTTTTCTCAAGCGTTTCCTTTCTGGCAGCACAAGTTGCCAGAAAATTTGCATTCTAACCTAGTGCCTGGTCCTCCACCCTGTTCTTTTGTAGTAGGTAGAGCACTCTTGTGCCATAACTTTGGAAGTTGATTTGTGTAAAATTATTTATCAGAATTCAAAATAAAACCCAGGAGCAGAGAAAACAACACCCATTGTAGAATCACTCATCTTAGGATGGCTGGGACATTGCTCACTGGTTATGTTTGGCAGCCATGTAGTCCACTAGTAACTCATTGGTTGAACATATGATGGTCCTCAGAGCATAGAGGAAAACCCTATTGACAGAGTAATAGATTCTTTAATGGATAAATGCATTGCTATATATATAGCATATTCTATCTGTTAAGGTATCATAAACACAAATAGCAAATGGGAGATATAATGTACCTAATTATATTAAAGATCTGATAACATTTGATCAGTTTACCCCACACAAACATTAACCTGTGAGATTATACAATAAACAACAAAAAGATCTCAAGTACAGCAGAAACACATATATATAAGCTATAAATACACTGAAAAGGAAATGAACAAAACCAATGTGAAGGAAAAACATCAACAACAAAAAAAGGGAGACAGGACTTTCAGTTTTCAGTTCCATGCGTCAGGAGCTTGGAAGTCACCATGCCATCCTAACAAGTAAAAAGTTGAGCAGACTGGGGCAGCCCCGTGGCTGAGTGGTTAAGTTCCCACACTCCGCTTTGGCGGCCCAGGGTTTTGCTGGCTCCGATCCTGGGCACAGACATGGCACCACTCATCAGGCCATGCTGAGGTGGCGTCCCACATAGCACAACCAGAAGGACCACAACTACAATATACGACTATGTACTGGGGAACTTCGGGGAGAAGAAGGAAGGAAAAAAATAATAAGATTGGCAACAGATGTTAGCTCAAAAAAAAAAAAAACTGAACAGACTAAAAGCAATCAACAACTCTTCTTGGATCCGTAAGACAGATGAGGACACAGGATAAACCACTGCCCCCAGGTTTGGAGAAACAGGCAAATACAAGGAGTCACAGCTCTCCAGAGCAGAGACTGATAAATGGCAACCACCAAGGGAACCAGTGCCAGATTAGGAAAACCTGCACTGCAACTGACAAATTGATGTAGGGTCAGTATGAACAAGTCTGAGAGTTAAAAACTCCAGGGACCCAGTCATAGAAGACCCTATACTTTTGTGAGTTTTCTTTCTAGGGGCTCAAACAGATTCTCATAATAAATATCAGAGAAAAATCTCCTCATGCGTCCAGCAGGAAGAGGGGAACAGGAACAATTTTGAAATACCCCAGAGCACTCTGTTCTTCTTAACAAGACCTGTCTTCAGGAGAAACTAGTTAACCAGAGCCTAACCTGACCAGGCATTATTAGAGCCTAACTGAGCTCAGGAAAGGAAATACCCAACTTCAGTCAGCTCTCGAGTTCCACATGGGAGAAGGGAAATAGTCCACTCTAGTCATCCTGTCCCATCTAAGCGGGGAGGAAAAAACTGAGAAACACTTGTGAAGTTCACCATCCAGAGGCACAGATTCACTAAAAGACTGGGACCTAATCATAGGACTTTAGAATGCTTCCCCTCCCCCAATACCTTACCACCACATTACTACAGGCGTTATTTACAGGAGTTCCTTTTATGCAGTACATCATGTTCAGCTATCAAGAAAAAATTAAAAGGCAAAAAACACAACTTGGATAGACAGAGCAAACATCAGAACCACGTGTCAGAGATGTTGGAATTATCAGACAGGAAAGTTAAAACAACTATGATTAATATGCTGAGGGCTCTGTTGGATAAAGGAGACAGCAGGCAAGAACAGATGGACAATGTAAGCAGAGAAATGGAAATCCTAGGAAAGAACCAAAAAGAAATGCTAGAAATAAAAAACACTGAGCCAGAAATGAAAGATGCCTTTGATGGGCTTATTAGTAGGATGGACATAGCTAAGGAAAGAATCTCTAGGCATGAGGATATAACAATAGAAACCCCAAAACTGAAAAGCAAAGAAAGCTAAGACTGAAAAAAACCCAAAATATCCAAGGATGGTGGGACAACCACAAAAAGTATAATGTACACATAATGAGAATACCAGAAGGAGAAGAAAGAGAGAAAGGGGAAGAATAAATATTTGAAACAATAATGGCCTAGAATTTCCTTCAAATTAATGTCAGACACTAAACCACAGATCCAGGAAGCTCAGAGAACACCAAGCAAGAGAAATGTAGAAAAAAAAATTACTCCTAGGCAAATCGTTTTCAAACTACAGAAAATCAAAGATAAAGAAAAAAACCCTGAAAGAATCCAGAGGAAAAGAATACCTTACCTATGGAGGAACAAAGATAAGAATTACATCCAACCTCTGCTCAGAAACCATGCAAGTAAGAAGAGAGTGAAATGGTAAAGTGTTAAGAGAAAAAAAACACCAACCTAGAATTCTGTACTCTGTGAAATTATCTTTCAAAAGTGAAGGAAAAATAAAAATTTTCTCAGACAAACAAAAACTAAGGGAATTTGTTTCCACTAGAATTGCCTTACAAGAAATGTTAAAAGAAGTTCTTTAGAAAGAAGAAAAATAATATAGGTCAGAAACTCAAATCTACATTAAAAAAAGGTAGTGCAACAAAAGAATAAGTGAAGGTAAAATAAAAACTTTTGTTTTTCTTATTCTTAATTGATCTAGCACATAACAGTTTGTTCAAAATAATAATGGCAACAATGCATTTGATTATGTATGCTTATGTATATATATATGCTTGTATATAAGGGAAATGAATGACAACAATGATACAAGGGACAGGAGGGAGGAATTAGGATTATTTTGTTACTGTAAGGTACTCACACTACCCATGAAGCAGTATACCGTTATGTGAAAGTGAACTTGGATTAGTTGTAAATGTATATTGCAAACTCTAGGGCAACACCTGAAAAAAAGCTTAAAAAGAAGTGCAAATGATATGCTAAGAAATGAGAGAAAATGGAATTATACAAAATGCTTAATTAAAACCACAATAGACAGGAAAAAGTGGAAGGCAAAAGAAGGAATAAAGAACAAAGGCAACAAGTAGAAAACTAACAAATATGATAGATATTAATCTAACAATATCAGTAATCACTTTGAACATCAATAGTCTAAATGCACCAATTAGAAGACAGACATTGTCAGAGTGTATCAAAAAACAAAAACCAACCATGTTGTCTATAAGAAATCCACTTTGATATAAAAGCGCATATAGATTAAAAGTAAAAGGATGGAGGAAAATATACCCTGCTAACATTAATCAAAAGAAAACAGGAGTAGCTCTGTTAATTTCAGACAGAGCAGACATCGAAACAAGGAAAGTTATCAGGGATTAAGAAGGGCATTACATAATGATAAAGGGGTCAATTCTCTAAAAAGATGTAACAGTTTTTAATGTGTATGTGCCCACCCATAGAATATCAAACAACACAAGGCAAAAACTAACAGAAATGTGAGAAGAAATAGATGAATCAACTGTCAGAGTTAGAGACTTCAATACCACTCTATTAGAAGTAGACAGATCCAGAAGGCAGAAAATCAGTAAAGACGTAATTGAACTCCCCACAACCATCAGTCAGTTGGATATAATAGACATCTATGGACTACATCCAACAACAGCAGAATACCCATTCTTCTCAAGCTCACATGAAACATTCATCAAGATAGACCACATTCTGGGCCATAAACCCCCCTTTAACAAATTTAAAAGAATAGAAATTATACAATGTCTGCTCTCAGACTACTGAGAATTAAACTAGAAATTGATAATAGAAAGATAACTGGAGAATCCCAAAATATGAAGCGATACAACAGCACACTTCTAAACAACACATAGGTCACAGAAGAAACCTCAAGAGAAATTTTAAAATATTTTGAACTAAATCAAATAAAAACATAACATTAAAATTTGTAGGATGCAGCAAAAGCAATGCTTAGAGGAAGTTTATAGCATTGAATGCATATATTAGAAAAGAATAAAGATATAAAATCAATAATCTAAGTTTCCACCTCAGAAAACTAGAAAAAGAAGAGCAAATTAAATCCAAAGTAAGCAGAAGAAAGGAAATAATAAGAATTAGAACAGAAATCAATGAAATTGAAAACAAGAGGTCCATCAATAGAGAAAATCAACAAAACCAAAAGCTGGTTCTTTGAAAAGATCAATAAAATTGATAAGCCTCTAGCCACACTAAGAAAAAAGAGAGAGAATACAAATTACTAATATCAGGAATGACATGGACAATTAAAAGGATAATAAGGGAATACTATGAATAACTCTATGCCCACAAATTTGATAACCTAGATTAAATGGACTACTTCATTGAAAGACGCTAGCTACCAAAACTCACACAAGAAGAAATAGACAATCTGAACAGGCCTATATCTATTAAAGAAATCAAATTAATAATTAATAATCTTCCAAAACAAAAAGCACCAGGCCTAGATAGGTTCACTGGTGATTTCTACCAAATATTAAAGGGAGAAATTATACCAGTTCTATACAATCTTCAGAGGCTAGAAGCAGAGAGAATACTTCCTAACTCATTCTTGAGGCCAGCATTGCCCTAATACCAAAACCAGTCACAGTCATTACAAGACAAGAAAACTGCAGACCATATCCTTCATAAACATGGATGTAAAACTCCTCAACAAAATATTAGCAAATCAAATCCAACAATGTATAAAAAGAATTATACACCACAACCAAGAGGGATTTCTGCCAGGTATGCAAAGCTGGTTCAACATTTAAAATCAGTTAATGTAATCCACCACATTAACAAGATAAAAAAGAAAAATCACATGATTATATGAATAGATGCAGAAAAAGCATTTGACAAAATCCAACACCCATTCATGACTTTAAAAAATACCTCTTGGTAAACTAGGAATAGAGGGGAACTTCCTCAACTTGATGAAGACTATCTGCAAAAAACCTACAGCTAACATCATACTTAATGGTGAGAAACTTGAAGGCTTTCCCACTAAGATCAGGAACAAAGCAATGATCTTCCCTCTCACTACTCATTTTTTAGCGTCATACTGTAAGTTGTAGCTAATACCATAAGACAAGAAAAAGAAATGAAAGGCATACAAGTTGGGAAGGAAGAAATAAAACTGTCCTTTTTTGCAGATGACATAGTTGTCTATGTACAAAATCTGAAAAAATCTACAAAAAACTCCTGGAACTCATAAACAATTATAGCAAGTTTGAAGGACAAAAGGTTAATATACAAAAGTCAGTCACTTTCCTATATACCAGCAATGAACAAGTAGAATTTGAAATTAAAAACATGATACCATTTACATTAGCACCCCAAAAATGAAATAGGTATAAAATCTAACAAAATACATACAAGATCTTTATGAAGAAAACTACAAAACTTTGATGAATGAAATCAAAGAACTAAATAAATGAAGAGATATTTTATGTTCATGGATAGGAAAACTCAATCTTGTCAAGATGTCAGTTCTTCCCAACTTAATCTATAGATTCAGTGCAACCTCAATAAAAATCTCAGCAAGTTGTTTTGTGGATGTTGACAAATTGATTCTAAAGTTTGATTCTAAATTCTAAAATTGATTCTAAAAAAGAGGCAAAAGACCAAAAATAGCCAACATAATATTGAAGGAGAAGAACAAAGTTGGAAAACTGACTCTACTTGACTTCAAGACTTACTACAAATATACGGTAATCAAGACAGTTTGATATTGGCAAAAGAATAGACAAATAGATCAATGGAACAGAATAGAGAGCCCAGAAATAGACTCACATAATGGTGATGACTATTTAGATGCAGCACCAAAGACGTGATCCATGAAAGAAATAATGGATAAGCTGGACTTCACTAAAATTAAAAACTGCTCTGCAAAAGACAATGTCCAAGAGAATGAGAAGAGGAGCCACAGACTGGGAGAAAAATATTTGCAAAAGATACAGCTGATAGAGAACTGTTTTCCAAAATATACAAAGAACTCTTCAAACTCAATAATAAGAAAACAACCCAATTAAAAAATGAGCCGAAAGACACCTCTCTAAAGAAGATATACAGATCGAAAATAAAGATATGCAAAGATGCTTCACATCATATGTCATTAGGGAAATGCAAATTAAAACGAGATACCACCACACACCTATTAGAATGGCCCATATCCTGAGTGCTGACAACACCAAATGCTGGCAAGGACGTGGATCAACAGTAACTCTCATTCATTGCTGGTGGGAATGAAAAATGGTACAGCCACTTTGGAAGATAATTTGGCAGTTTCTTACAAAACTTAACACGCTCTTGCCACACGATCCAGCAGTCATGCTCCTTGGTATTTACCAAACGGAGTTGAAAATTTATGTCCACACAAAAATCGGTACATGCATGTTTATAGCAGCTTTATTCATCATTGCCAAAACTTGGAAGCAACCAAGATGACCTTCATTCAGTAGGTGAATGGATAAACTGTAGTATCTCAAGACAATGGAATATTATTCCAAGCTAAAAAGAAATGAGCTATCAAACCACGAAAAGGAGGAACCTTAAATGCACATACTAAGTGAAAGAACCCTGTCTGAAAAGACTACATACTGTATGATTCTGACTATATGACACTCTGGAAAAGGCAAAACTGTGAAGACAGTGAAAAGACCAGTGGTTGCCAAGGGGCTGGGAGGAAGGAAGGGATGAATAGCCATAGCACAGAGGTTTTTCAGGCAGTGAAACTATTCTGTATGGTACTGTAATGGTGGATACGGGTCATTTATACATTTGTCCAAACCCATAGAATGTACAATACCAAGAGGGAACCCTAATGTAAACTGTGGACTTTAGGTGATAATGATGTGTCAATGTAAGTTCATCAGTTGTAACAAATGCACCATTCTGGGGAGGAATGTTAATAATGGGGGAGGCTGTGCATGTGTGGAGGCAAAGAATCTATGGGGAAATCTCTGTACCTTCCCCTCAATTTTTCTGTAAACCTAAAACTGCTCTAAAAAAACAACCAAAAAAAGAAAGCCAAACCTTTTAAAATAAGGGCCAATTTGAAAATAAGTTCAACTCCTGTTGAAAATCAGGTGTTTTATTAAAATAAATTTGCTTCCCCAAAAAATAGAGATCAAAGAGAAGGCTTGAAAAATGGAAAACATGGGAAATTCAGCATTAGAAAGATGAGGATTCTCCCTAAATGTTGGAGAATGACCAAGCTAGAGAATTACGATCCCTTATCCCAAAAGTAGATGATTTAAGACAGGACACACCGGGGCTGGCCCCGTGGCACAGCGAAGTTTGCATGTTCCACTTGGGCGGCCCAGGGTTCGCCGGTTCTGATCCCAGGTGCGGAGATGGCACCGCTCATCAAGCCATGCTGTGGCAGATGTCCCACATAAAAAGTAGAGGAAGATGGGCACGGATGTTAGCTCAGAGCCAGTCTTCCTCAGCAAAAAGAGGAGGATTGGCTGCAGATGTTAGCTCAGGGCTGATCTTCCTGAAAAAAAAAAAAGACAGGACACACAGCAGTAAGCATGCTTGCAAGGCAAGAGACAACTCCCTAACTATAATATAACAATATTCATAATCACTACTGATTATATTTCTAGTATTCTTCATCTGATGAGGCATGAAAAATATGATTCTCATCAGGGTGAGGAAGAAGATTAATCTATCTTTAAATCAATGAAGTCTTTCCTTCAGGAAGATGTAACGTAAACAGAAAGCATTTCCCAACTAGTCAGCTAAAGCGTCTGAGATGGAGAAAGTCAGCACTTGTAAAGACCTGCCTTCCTAGATGGAAGCATTGTTGCCTGCACTGAGCATAACACCCCTTTACTTACCCAGAGCACAGATGTGTCCCAAGCAAGACTGGCCCTCTTTAAACGCACCAACCTCTTCAGGACTACAGAGTACTAGGTAGAGAATAATCGCTCAAGTCTCTCCAGACTCAACAATGGGTTGAAAGAGCCGGTGTACCAAGGAGAGGGCATAAAGTGACTTCAGTTAGAGCCCTTTGCTGTTAGATCTTCACCCCTAGTCGAGTGAAAAGCACCCGTAGGGCTTTTGTTCACATGGGCATTTGCAACAACTGGCAATTCTTCCTGAGTTATAGTTGATTCAGGTTCTGGTCCTGACATGAGTTTTCGTAGAATAACTATTCTAACAAAGTGTTTCCCTATTTTTGCTATATGATAAAAACTGCTTAATCAAAAATTCCACTTGACCAAAAGAATACATATTAACTGTGAAATTGATAGTACAAAACAGCTGAAATAAATTTTACCCCTCCACATTTTACATATGAGCCATCCCAAGACCCTATATGTCTTTAAATTTACCTACCATTCTATCATTAAATTTAAATGGTTAATGGTAGAATAATTTTACCGATATGAATTGCATAGTAATTAATAAATAGACATTTAATTTTAAACATTCTTGATTGAGTTCCTGACCCCTCATTGTAAAATAACATTCAAATCTCCTAGGAGCCTTTATCATGTATGGCAATTCTTAAGAACCATGCTATACATCGAGAGGGAGTATTCACACTAGGAAATATAAGTCTCATTAAAGTAAGGTGGGGGTGACTTTTTTCCTAGCTGTAAGAAAAACCTTTCTGATAAACCCTTCTCCACTGTCACAGAGAAAAAGAGCTAAAACAATAAAAATATTATACATGTAGCAGGAGGAAAACTTGTTCTTAAAGGCTAGGCTGGCGGAATGGTTTCCAGTTTAAAGCTTTGAAGTAAAAACAGCTCTGCCACCTCTCACCCCTGAAATCAGCTGAAAATAGTGAGCAGTACAAGCAAAATCTTCAGTGAGGCCAGAAAAAGCCTGAAACCTTGAACAATTACATATGAAGAAAGCCCGGAAATATTTTCCTCCAGTCAGGGAGAATGCTCGAAGAGGATTCCTGCTCAGGACATTTGGGACAGAGGTGTCTGCGTGGAATTCTCTGAGGCAGTCGGATCCCTGAGGGGCAAAACAGTCGCTGCCTCCTGTGGAAGGAGAGGTGCCTGTGGGCTGTCTGGAGAGCCTCTCGCCACTTTTCGCACTGTGGCAGGAGAAGCACAGACACACCGTTTCTCTAAGAAGCAGGCTATCAATGTCTCATGTGGAGGCAACAATCTTGGATGACATCCAGCCCTGAGCTACCAATTTTTGTAAGCTGAAGAGTTGTGAAAGCTAAACCAAAGGTAAACATACTGAAAAATTCTATCATAGGGAGATTCATGAAAAACCAGTGCAATTTCTCCTAACCTGGATTAGAATTATGCCACAGGGCAAAGTGGTAGGAAAGCTTTCATAGGCAACATCTTGTAATGCGGCTGCTCTGCAGGTACACTCCCTGGCCCTTACCCCCGACTAGACTGGGGGTAACTCCATTCAAAGCAGAAATAATCAAGAAGGGGCCAGCATAAAACACAAGAAAAATGGGAGGAAAAAAACTCGACATAAGAAAGGCAGATAACAACCACATATCAGAAAGATTATACTAAGAATGAAATCAGTATAGATTTTTTTTAATTCAAAAGAATTTATACACACACACTTATCTGAGATATATATAAATAGAGAAAGGTACAAGGGCTCAAGGAAGTAGGTGCAAAATAAACTGGCAGAGCTCAGGACAGAAATGAAAGAGAACAATAATACCATCACAAAAATCATGTCCATATGGAAAGCAGAAATAAAAGGATAACAGATATTGCTGAAAACACAATCAGAGATGTGAGATAATGAGCTTGAGAAAACAGAGCAAGGTGAAATAATAAAGAAAAAAAAAGAGATATGGGGGGCCGGTCCAGTGGCGCAGTGGTTAAGTGCGCACATTCTGCTTTGGTGGCCCAGGGTTCGCCAGTTCACATCCCGGGTGTGGACATGGCACCACTTGGCAAGCCATGCTGTGGTAGGCGTCCCACATATAAAGTGGAGGAAGATGGGCACGGATGTTAGCTCAGGGCCAGTCTTCCTCAGCAAAAAGAGGAGGATTGGCAGCAGATGTTAGCTCAGGGCTAATCTTCCTCAAAAAGAAAAAAGATATGGAAGACAGGAGACAAAATTCACATCATATGCACATGGTATCAGTATTGGTATTGCTAAAGAGGAAAATGGAATAAATGCAACAGAAAAGAATTCAAAAATATAATTGAACAAACTAAAAGGAAGGAGTACCTCTATCTATCGTTTTAGATTTCCTTGGCTTCTTCTATTCCTATCAAGTCTTGCATTTGATTAATCAAGTTTTATTTCATTCCTTTTCCTCCTCTACTGTTTTTTACATCCTATTGCTATTACTTTATTGATTAACCTCACATTTTTAACATGCATATTAAAATTTTTATTATTTTTAAGTAACTCTAAAATTATCGGTGTCTCTCTCTCAACCAAAGATCTAAAACAATTTAATTTCTCTCAGTCTCCATTCCATAGAACATGCCATGCCTACTAGTTTATTTTGTTTTAATCCTTATCAAATTGCTTTTTTAAAATATTGTTGCTGCTGCTTTTAGAATTAATACTTATATGTATTTTTCTGAGATTTGTACCCATTTCTCTTCTTACCATGGCTTCTTGTGTCAGCTGCTTCATCTAAGTTTGTTTCTTGCTCAAGTTGCTTTGTTTCTTGCTAAATTCCTTCTTGCTCAAGTATATGCTTTATAGTTCTTACAGTGAGGGTGTGTGGGTACTAAACTTTCGGTCATTGTCTGTATAAATATGTCTTTGTTTTACGCTCACTGCCAAATGATTGTTAGCTTGGTAGAGAATTGTAGGTTGACAGTTATTTTTCCTTCAGCCTTTGAAGGTATTGTGTCATTGTCTTATGGTATCTATGATTGCTGTTTGATTGTCATTCTTTTGAAGATAAATTTCTCTCCATCGCTGTTATGGTTTTCTGTTTTTTGCAATGTTCTGTGGTTTTACTATTATATCTTTGAAATGTGTTTTTATTTATACTGCTAAGGACTCAGTGTGTATGATGTCTTTCTGAAATTCTGGAAAATTTTCAGCCATTAGTTCTCTGAATATTGCTTCTTCTCCATTCTCTCTGTGTGCTGCTTCAGGAATTCTATTTGGCATATGCTGTATGTTCCCAGCCCCACTCCCTGTGTTTTAGTTTCTCTTTCAATTTTCCGTCTCTTCATCTCTGTATGCTTCATTATGGGTTAGTTCCTCAGCTGTATATTCATTCAGTTATTGTGGCACTTTCCTCTTCTTTCTTTTGTTTTTTTTTTTTTTTGTATATGTTTATGATGGAAGGATGTCTCTTTCTTGTAAACTCAATCTATCATCTTATAGGAGGTTGAAGGCTTATGTCAACAGATTCAAAGAACATGACATGTCTCATAAAAAAATTAATACAGACTAATCAACCCTGATCAATATCCTCAGTAAATGACAAAAAAGAAAGAGTCCTGTGGGCATCCAAGCAAAAAGGTCAAATCATTATAATGAGGAAAAAATTAACTGGCTCCAGACTTCTTCACAGGATCGCTGAATTCTACAGTAATTTTCAGAAGTCACCAGGGAAAGAAAATGTCATGCAATAATTATATACATATGCAAATTGTTGCTTAGCATAAAGGCAACAAACAGATACTTTCAAACATGGAAGAAGTCAAGAAATAAACTTCCCATGAGCCCCTTCTTGAAAAAATCTGCTATACAGGGAATTTCATCTATCAAACAGCTGAATGAAGAAACGATGGTGAAGGAATGATATGACCGCTGAATCAATATAAATGTAGAACAAAGGCTAAACAATTGTGGTAATTGTGGGTACTGGATGTAAACTTTAGCAACTCAACTAAAATTGGTGGAAGGAAGCAAGGAGAAGATGAGCAGTAATTATGTAAATATATTCATTGTTGCATCTGTTATAGTGGGTAGAAATGGAATTTGTTTAAAGCTGGTTAATCAAGTTATAAAGTTCCAGCTGTTTGAAAATAAAGAGGTAATCACTAAAATAATTAATAATTTAGCCAAACAAAATCAGGTGGTAGAGAGGAAAGCGGAAAGATATAATCCCATTTATATAAAGACAAAAAAACAGGCAAAATTAATCTCTGGTGATAAATGTCAGAAAAAGGTTGCTTTCAGTGGGAGTACTTCTGGCAGGGTGCTAACTGAAAGAGGGCAAGAGAATACCTTCTGGGATTCTGGTGATCACACATGGAAAGAGTCATCAATCTCTACATATAGTATGTGTCTACCTTACTACATGAGTATGTTGTAACTCAATAATTTTTTTAAATTCAAATAAGTTATGTATAAAAAAATTATTCAGCCAAAACTAAAGATATAAAAAGAAAAATAGAAGAAGAGTAGAAGAAAAACATTTTAATTTTCTCTTCTAAGCCTAAGTTAGTCATGTAGATATGAATAAGGCTATAAAGGAACAAAATGATACAGTTCATATAGGTTTAACTAAAATATATATGAAATTCCATTCTTTGTAAAAAAACGGCTTTTGCTTCAAGTGTTTATGCAATGTTTCTAAAATTGATCATATTTTAGACTACAAAGATTATCTTTGATGTCACCTTCAGCCTTGATCTCTGAGTGACCACGTGGAGCAAAGACCCACCACACATCCATCTGAACCTACCAGCCCACATTGACATGGAGTCTGAGCAAGGAATGAACCTTTGTTTTATCAAGCAACTGATATTTCAGGAATAATTTATGTTACAACATAACACAGACTATTACAACTAATAAATTAGGCTAACAAAACAATAGAACAGAATAGAAATGCAGAATTAGACTCAGATGAATGTGGAAATTCAATATATACAGAAGTGGAATTTTCAAATCTTGGGAAATGGGCATGATTAGTCATTAAATGGAGAAGGAACAGTGCTAACATCTCAAAGATCTACTTAATTCTTTACAGTAAATTTCCAGAGAGTTCAAAGTTTTAAATATAAAAAGTAAAATTGTAAAAATACTAGAAGAAAACAAGGTGAATCTTTTGACTGTCTCAGAATGGGGAAACTCTTTCTAATCAAAGACATTGAAAGAAATGATTGAAAAGTGTTATGAAACAAAATTTAAATTTTCTTATTGGAACTGTCCCATAAGCAAAGTTAAAAATCAATGACAACCTGGAAACAAATATTTGAAATGCATAAAAGAGACAAAGGATTAATTTCCTTAATATATAAAAAAGCACTTACATGTCAATAAGAGACATAGGAAAGGAAGTTCTCAGGGAAAAAAATTCATTTTAAATAAATAGAAAATTGTTAAACTTTTACTCACAATTTTTAAAATGCAAATTAAAATGGCACTGAGATATCATCTTCCACTTATTGGTTTGGCAAAGAATAAACTATTGGCAAGGCACTATTAGTGGCAGTGGAAACTAATGCAAACTTCTAAGGGAGCAATTTTTCACATTTATTAATATTTTAAATGCATATAGTTTTGGTACAGCAATTAGTATTTTTCAAAATTGTTCTGCAATTTCACTTGCACGTATGTGCAAAGATATAAATACAAGGATACAGGTTTGAAGCAATGTTATAGGAAGACTGGAAACCATTTAACTGCTAACATAAAGGGACTGGATAAATAAGTTACATCAGTGCAATGGAAAATTATGCTTGTACAGGCTTAAGGTAGATTTCATGTGAGTTGATACAGCCTGACACCTAAGCTCCAGAAAATTGCATAAATGGTGTTCTCATTTATATCTTTAGGATTCCAGTAGGCAACACACAAACTGGATAATCTGAGGAATTTTCAAAGGAGACTATTTATAAGTTCTGAGCGGGGTATGGAGAAACCTCCAGAGATAATACAAGGCACTGTAACCACAAAAAGGCCTGAAGAGGTGAAGGAAAGGCACAGTTAAATGATCTACATCCTCACCTTAGTGGTTACAGGGGTTTGAACATTTGTGAAAAGTCATTGTATCATAAAGTTAAGATTGTGCACTTCACTGTCCAAAGTTGTAGTTCAATAAGAGAAATTGAGTTACTGTGGGAGTGAAAAAAAAAAAAAAGAAAGGCACAGTTATCAGAACTGGAGGTAGAGAGTAAGTAATTGGAGAGAGCCACCAATGGGACCTTAGGAAGACAGGCCAAGGTCCCACCTCTCTTCTCTCCCCCTTAGATCTTCCAACCTGAAGCCAGAGGTGAGAGAGTCTGAGGATGAATCCATAATAGAGCTATGAACAGGAAAAGAAAGATAGTGGATCTGGAGGGGAAAATGCACTCTGTTTTTTGGAAAGTGGGAATATACACATACTTATGTACCCAAGAATCTGGAATGAAGGGCCTTTAAGAAAGAGAACTGTGAGAATTGGGGCGTTTGCAACATGAGGTAGAAGGAAATCACACTGTCTCTGCCTTCTCTATTTTACTATTGAAATTTGTAACCTGATGCCTATATTATTCTTTTGATTTAAAAACTAGCCAGTGGCAGAATTTGTTTTAAGGAGAAAAACTCTTGTTTAGCAAAGCATCTTAGTAGGTCATCCTGGCTGAGGAAAGGGAGATCTGAGAAGCAAAGGAGAGAGAAAAAGCAGAAAGAAAAGAAAAGAAAAGAAAAAAAAAACACCCAAAACTCTGTTAAGAATAATTTGGAGAGAGTGAGGGAACCCAAGAATGGGCAGAAAGTGGGGAGAAGTTAAGAATTTGAGGAGAGATACAAGGCCCCCAGAAAATGCTGGATAGCTGAGACCTAAGGAGAAAAAAGGGCAAGAATGACTCAGAATCCTAATAATAGCCTCTGTAATACTCAGTTTTGTGTTACCCCAACCCTTCAGAAAAACCAGCCACATTCAGTGCCTTGTGTTTATGGCATGTGGTTAGGGTGGGAGGGAGTGATTAAAAGAAGAGGGACTCTGTTTCCTGTTTGGGCTGTTTTAGGACTGACAATAAAGTAGAGTTACAGTTGGACAGATACAAACAACACATTGCATCCCAAACCAGAAATTGGGACAGAATCTAACTTGGGAAAACATAAGCCCCTAGAAGGTCTTCAGGGATGTAGGAGGGAGGCTGACTTTCACCATATGTGAGTTCGGAGATGAAGCCAGTATTA
This sequence comes from Equus caballus, assembly GCF_041296265.1. Lineage (NCBI taxonomy): Eukaryota > Metazoa > Chordata > Mammalia > Perissodactyla > Equidae > Equus > Equus caballus. Next base: position 61,035,891 of record NC_091691.1, read on the forward strand.
AGAAAAGAATGAGCCTAAACAGCTGGAGCTCTGAGGATGCCTGGGGAGCTGTGTGGTACGTATAGAATCAGAGGAGAGCCAAATAAATGGATTCAAGGACAGCTCTGACTCAGGTATTCCACAAATGTGTAAGAATTCATATGGAGAAATGTGTAAAGCTCTGAGCTCTCCTACGTTCCATTGGCCGTTTTGCATATCAGCAGGGTGAAGAGGTTTGAGTATTTTCTGGGAGTTGATAGCCAGTGCTTTATGATTTAGAAGAGACTAACTCTGAGACTTTTTCTCTCATACTAAATCATGTTTCCAGGCCCAGGATTTTAATCCTTCTTTGTTATCTCTATTTCTAGCAAAAACAACATCAGTGACAACAAAAACTGAATATGGAAAAGTGGACCTGTAAGTTTTGCAGTAAATGATAAGTCAGAATTTCAAGTACAAATAATAATTAATAATAGTGTTACAGGTAATTACTAATCTGAAGAACCTAGATAGGAATAATAGGATGGGTTAAGCAAAACCAAGATCTTTTATAAAAGAGTATGAAAGATCTTTTTTTGTACCAAAAAAGGCTTGTATCTATCCCCAGTACAGTTTTTGTTATGCCTTATCCTAAATATATAAAAGTCTGATAAATAGGTATTGAGATTTGTTTTTCTAAGAGTGATGGCAGGTTGCATCTTTAGAGGACACAATGTGTAGATTTTTGCTCTCTCCTTCAGACAGGAACCAGCCTAACGAGACAGGATTGTCTGTAAGTCCCCTGGCCTAGGAAAATAAGGCCCCTAACCAATTGGCGAGCTAGGAGAATCAGATAGAGACCAGCAAGATCCACATTTCGCAGCTTCAGGACTTTCCCTGGCTTATGCATATGCCCTAGCTCCCAGGAGTTGTCTGAAGGTGACTCTAGCCCCATTACCGTAGTAAACATCACACTCAGGGCTGGAAAGCTAGCATGCTAATGATACATGCAATGCATTTGGTGGCGTGTCAAACAGTAGCGCAAATGCAAGAAAAACCCTACCTCTGCATGCCATGATAAGGTGCTCCTCCCCAGCCTTTGCCTAATAAAAAGCCCCACAGTCCCGCTCCTTAACGAGCCAGTCACCTGCCCCTTTCCTTTCCACACCAGCTTCCTTGTGCCTCTCCTGTGCACAAGCTAATAAACTTTTACTTTTCTACTCCCATTTGTTTTCTCTCTTGATTTCCATCCCAGGGGACAACAAGAACCCAATACACCGGTAACATCCTGACCAATAATACATATTTGTGAATTAACCAATTGGTCTAGGGATGCAGCCAATGGCCATTGAAGAGTTATTTTCATAGCAAAATTAAGCAACCCTAACGACCTCACTTGTACAATACATACAATAATCGACTGAGCCGAGTGGTCCAGCATATGGGGGAAGTGAAAAGAGTCACAGGATTAGTAATTAATTTACAATTTGAGAGCGATATATAGAGGAATGTACATAGGCATACAAAGCTAAATCTTTACCGCTATAACTCTATATTGATACTTTGTTTACTTACCAAAAGAATTTGGCATAGCCTATAATTTAAAAATCACAGATACAGTACAGTGCCAAAATCAGTCAAACAAGATAAATAAGACAAAAGCCAGTTATAATAAATATGAAACTATATAAATGTAGCCGTTCACAGTTTATAGATGGAAATATAGAGTAGAGCTGACCTGCTCAAACTCAATGCCTTATACAATATCTGTGATTTAGCATATTTGAATCTGATTTACTTTCTTAACTCTACCGAATCAATGAGCATAATCAAAGTACGTACACAATAGGATTTGTTAAACGGTGTTATCTAAAACTTGGCTGTAAGACAGAGTGCAGTGTGTGCTTTAGTGTCACACCGGGGCATCGTTTAACCAGCGCACTCATGGATTATTTCATTATCTAGGGTAACATTCCTTTGTTTGACTTTTGTACAGACCTTTTTGTATGATTTGTACATGAATTAAGATCTTAGACTTTGTGGAATTAGGTATTAACATGAAGGTAGATACAGTGGAACTGCCAATAATTTTTGTCGGGTAGAAAAGACAGCCCCCAAGGTTACATTTTTTTACTGCCCTGTAGAGCAGTCTTATTCTAACATTCTTCTTAAATCCCTATAACTACCCAGTTCTTTTTTTTAAAGATTTTATTTTTCCTTTTTCTCCCAAAGCCCCCCGGTACATAGTTGTGTATTTTTAGTTGCGGGTCCTTCTAGTTGTGGCATGTGGGACACCACCTCAATGTGGCCTGACGAGCGGTGCCATGTCTACACCCAGGATCCGAACCAGCAAAATCCCAGGCCACTGAAGTGGAGCATGTGAACCTAACCACTTGGCCACAGAGCTGGCCCCTACCCAGTTCTTCAAAATACTCTTTGAACAGCTTTATTATCTTGCTAATTCGATAATTAATGAGTTAATAAGTCTTTAGCTAACTCTTTGCATTTAGTTAATACATTTTTAGTTAATAAATCTTTAGCATGTGTTCATTCTGCATTGGAATGAGAATCAGTTTTTTAGCTTCTTGAAAATTATATTAGGTAGTTATGATGGTTAAATGAGACAACATGCCTAGAACATAGTAAACACTCAAGAAATATTAGATTTTATTAAGTTTCATGCCCTGATTCCTCCAACCTTATAAGAAAACAATGTAACACTATTCACAGAGGAAGCAAATACACATATGTGTGTGTATAAATGTGTTAGAGATGTATATATACACATATGTACATATATTGTAATATATGTATAATGTTGATGTATATATCTTATACATAAAATATTTGCTTTCAAGAACTTTATATAATTTGTAAAGAATCTCTGTGTATTTCTTTTTTATTTAATTTTTTTGAGGAAGATTAGCCCTGAGATAACTACTGCCAATCTTCCTGTTTTTGCTGAGGAAGACTGGCCCTGAGATAACTTCTGCCAATCTTCCTGTTTTTGCTGAGGAAGACTGGCCCTGAGCTAACATGCATGCCCATCTTCCTCTGCTTTATACGTGGGATGCCTACCACAGCATGGCTTGCCAAGCGGTACCATGTCCGCACCCTGGATCCCAACCAGTGAACCCCAGGCTGCCAAGAAGCAGAACGTGCAAACTTAACCGCTGTGCCACCAGGCCGGCCCCTCTCTGTGTATTTCTATATTCCCATGACTGACTTTAACGTCTTCTAGAAAATGTTAATATGAATAACCAATGACAATATACTCAAGCCTGTTTTTGGGTTAGTATCCCTGAGCTGAAAGTGCTTAGCCAGACTAAATGAGAGACAAGAGCAGCGTCATAAAGATGCCTCTGAGAATGGCACAGATTCTACGAGAGAAGCTTCCTGAGTGCTCCATGAGAACTCTCAAACCTTAACCGTGTTGACATAGCTCCATTGTAAGAGTTGCTTATCTATAAACATCCATCTGAAATGGACATTTATTCATGTGGTCCTGGTATGTATAGGGGAGATAAATAAAAGGCAGAAGAAAACAGCACAAAAAACACATAAATAAGCACTACCAGTCTGTATTTTTTCTTTCTTCATAGGACTGGCTGCACAGCAAAGTGTCTGTGAAACTTTACCTTGCAAATAAAAATATGAAAGTCAATTTTTTCTGAACTTTTCACTCAGGGACCCAAAATGGTTAACTATACCCCTATCTGTGAAAACTATGTATTAAATTGATTTATTTTTAAATTTCTTTTTTTTAACATTTAATGCAACTTAGGAAAACCATCCATTTCTCCCTCTTCAATAAAATATTCATTCATGTTCCAAGATACTATAGTGTTAGGACATAGTAAAATATTTCACTAATGCCTGTAACCCAAACAATGTATCTGGCTTGAAAGATGATCATTTTATTTCTTTCTCACTCATAAAGGTTGATCAGCTGTCCTCGTTAAGAGTTATAGCTTTTACCACAATGAAAAAGGTGGGCAGAGAATTTTGTCATCGTCCCTGTTCTAGAGGAAGAGGTGAATTTATATGGTAAGTTAAAGATGCGCTGCCTGTAATTTAGAATGTTCAAAAAGAATAAGCTCAGGAAAGAGCTGAATAAAACATTTTTCACAGTGGTAAATTATTTAAATAGTATTAATTAATATAATCTTCCCCAGAAGCTTCCCTGACCTTGTCATTTAGGGACAGGAGCTCCTAGGCAGTTTCTTATTGTAATATTTCCCCCCAATTATGCATGGTTTATAATAGGCTCATTATAAAAATTTGAAAACAGAAATATACTGAGCAGAAAGTGGAAGTCTCTAATACCACTGTAGAACACTGGCTCTGTATTCTTTAGATATTACACTTATATATACATACATATTACATAATACACTGTATAGTACATATGCTATATATTACATTATATATATGATATATATTAGAAGGTAAATGAGATCATCTTAAATCTGATTATTCTTTAACTCAACCTTTTCACTCAACATATTATAGACATTTATCAATATCAATGTATATGGGTCCTTTTGATAGCTGCATAGTATTCTTTTGCATGAATTTATCATGAAGTAATTTAATGCATTAATTAGCAAGTTTCAGTTTACAGCCAGATCAAATCACCTGCGAAGTTTAGCGGTCATCCTGCTGCCGATGTCCAGCTTATTCATTTTTAGATGCAGAAGGTCTAGTGTGGGACTCAAACATCCCTGTTTTTAAGAGTATTCAGAGAAGAATCTGATACAGACTAAATTTTGAGAACCAATTAGTTAACAGCCTTCTTGTAAATAAACATTTAGTTTCTATTTTTCGTACACAACATTGTAAGAAAATTGACACCTGAAAACAGACGAAATAAAAAGTTAGGAAGACTCTTATTTTTCTGTCTCTCCCTTTATTCCTTTCCATCTTTCCTCCTTGTTTCCCCCAGCCTCTGACCTTACCACTTATTCCATGGAAGGACGAATAGTGAAAGATTAGATCGATTTTTGGAGAAAATAGAGAGCTAAAGGAAACTATGACAGGAAAGGCGTTCAACAAAAGATACTGGGAGAAGGAAAGACAAAATAATGTTTTCAAGAAAGCAAAGAATTCATTTATTCAACTAAGATATTTAATTAGAAAGCTGCAAAATGGTGATGGCAATGTGGAAGAAAGGCCAGCCTCAGGTTTTGAAATAAACGACTGATAAAGGATGGGACCAGATTTGCCATTCTGGGTGCATCATTATGAAATAGGAATTCCTGTTTTAAATACTTTTTCATTACGGCTTCTCCCTATGTATTTAATTTTCACAACTGTTGCAAATTTAATTTTAAGCGGTGAAGGTGAATGGGACAAGCACTGGATTCTGGTTTTCTCTCTTTCACTCTCTAGCTGTGTGATCTTTGACGAGTCAATCTCTTTTGTATCATTTTCCTTGTCTGTAAAATGTGTGAGCTGGATTACTCCATAGCACCTTTCACCTCTAATATTCTTTCATTCAATGAGAGAGAAATTTATTTCGTTTTGTAATTAACCTCATTTCAAAATAAAAGCCTTTTCTTTCTTCGAACTTAAAAACCCGTGGGCTTTGGGGTATGTGGCAGTGAACACCTACAGCCCATTAATATACATCTCACTGCGACCTTTCTCATCCACCATGCGTCAGATACTGTATGTTATTCTGAAACACAGAGGGCTAAGGAGAATTCATAGATTATAGGAAGGTTTTCACACTTTCCTGGAAATCAGCCCACAAAGACTAATAAGCAGGAAGTGATGTCTCCAGGATATCAACAATCTAAAACAAGTTCTAAGCAAACAGAAAAATGTAGGCTCAAATACAAAGACTACCCAACAACTCAGGGACTTTCCATCTTTCAGAAGTAAGAAATGTGTAAATGGTAACTGTGCTTTTCTGATTAAAACAATTGCCTACTCAGGATAAAACCAAACCACACAAGTATAAATTGAGGAAAGACTGCCTAAGCTGAAATAAACACCAAGTCAGTCACAAATATTTGAATAACAGTGAACCGTTAGTTGGTGTAAACAAGCAGTGCATGATCACACAGTATCAGATGGGAGGGCCCTGCCTGCTCACCGGCCCAATGTCTTACCACGACTGCCCTTGTAGGGGGTTGAATGGCGGGCTCCAAAAGATATGTCTACCTGGAACCTGGTAATGTGACCTTATTTGCAAAAAAGGTCTTTGGAAATGTAATCTGCGTAGCTCTAAGTCCAATGACAAGTGTGCTTACAGCAGAGGAGAAGGCAGTGTGGGCACAGAGGCAGAGATGAAGTGGTGTCTCTCAGCCAAGGAATGCCAAGGATTGCCAGCAGCCACCAGGAATGGAATGGATCCACGGAATGGACACTCCCTCAGAGCCACCAGGGGGAACCACACCAACTGACACCTTGATTTCAGACTTTTGGATTTTCATCCTCCAGAACTGTGAGAGAATAAGTTTTTGTTATTTTAAACCATCCAGTTTGTGGTACTGTGTCACAGCAGCCCAGGGAAACAATAGACTCCTTTCAAAATATAGTTTCCAAAAATACTGGTCTGCTCAGAGTTCCCTGAACACAGTGCCCACGTGCACACAGAATATAATCCCCGAATACTATGGGGATTAGTTGATCTTGGCCGAAACCCCACTTCCATGACCTATAACAGTCAAAAACTGTCCCCCATGCAGCCTGTGAATTCCCATGCATATTTCCTCATGACTTGGGTTGCACTTCGAGTTGCACAGGCTATACACTCGAGAAAATCAGCCAGCCAGGGAGGTGAGGCCCTCTGCCCTTGAAGCTGTGCCCTCTGCCGCTGGAGGATTGAGAGGAGATCCCCAATTGCCTTGGGGATGCAATACCTCTTTTTTGCACAGAGCAATCACTCAGTCTCAAAGAGGGTTTTTTTTGGTTTGGTTTGTTTTGTTTTGTTTTTGTGAGGGAGATTGGCCCTGAGCTAACATCTGTTGTCAATCTTCCTCTTTTTGCTAAAGGAAGATTGTCACTGAGCTAACATCTGTGCCAATGCTCCTGTATTTTATGTGGGATACCACCACAGCATGGCTTGACGAGTGGTGCTAGGTCTGCTCCTGGGATCCGAACCTGCAAACCCTGGGCCACTGAAACAGAGCACACGAACTTCACCACTATGCCACCAGGCTGGCCCCAAGAGGTATCTTTTTAAAATTTATACAAAAATAATGTAATAACCACAGTGATCTTGGTGGTTCTTTGTGTCTTCTTGCATTTGGTCCCATGGTCTCAGCCCTTCCCCAAGACTGGTATCCACAAATAATTTCCAAACATCAAGCATGTGCTAAGCCTAGTAAGATTACTAAAGTTCAGGGGTAGCGCAGAGGAAAGATTACATATACCACACAATTTCACCATCAGTTCAGTTTTCCCTCATGTTCCCCTCTCCTTACCAAAATTCCAAAATCCTTATACACAACTATGCTACTGATGTAAGCCATCCCACCAACCCCCTCTGTAGACTGTATTCTGGAGAATAAAATTTTCTCCATCTTTTGTCACTATTTTAAGTCTCTGGCCCCTGTGCTTGGAATCACTTTCTCCCCTTGTCCACTTGGTAAACTTTTATTCGTCTGTTCGTCTTTCAAATCCTACTTCTAAATCAAAGAAACGGGATTTTTAAAAACTAAAGACTATATAATGCCCCTCCAAATTCACCAGTCATCATCAATCTCTCACATATTATCCTCTGTTCTCTTCTGCCTCTCCCCAACTTGATGATAACTCTTTGAGAGCAGAGCCCTGACTGACTGTTCCCACCACCCTGCATTTAGCTCATGCTCAAATGTTTGTCTCCTAAGCATTTTTCTCATGACCAAATATCCTAAGAGGATTATAGTCACTTAAATTTAAACTCCTGCCATTTTCCAAAAATCTGTAACATTAAAAGCCTGACAGGTTCTGCTGGCCATCACTTCTTCTGATGGTGAAGACATAGGCTATAGTGTAAAGGCTTTTTCTTTTTTAGCGTTGGATTTCTGCCAGAGTTTGTGGTTGCCATTGATTTTGCACCTCTGTGAGTACATCTTCTTTCCTTTCACTTTGCTTACATAGTATCTTTCAGGAAGATCACTTTCACTTCCTCCTTCCTAATTCCCTTTGTTGTGCTCACATTTACATTCACTGCCCTATTTTTAAGGGCTTTTGGTGAGATTATGTTTCATCTGAATTTGATTTCCTTTTCTATTTTTGGTTCCTTTCCAAGTTCAAATTAACAATGCCACTAAGCAGGGGAAAGTGTGTTAATGAGACAGTTTCCTCTTGACAGGCTCAAAATGCTGTTATTTTCTTACAGAGTATATTAGATTATGACCGATGAGTTTAACCTAGAAAAGAGCCTTTTCTTTTATTTCCTCCATGTAGGCTGCAACACTTTATTTTTGATTTAGTAACAAAAAACTGCATTTTTTCCCCATGCACTGCTTATTTCTCGCCAGTATCTTTGAAAATTGACATTCTTATCTAAATATAAAAATTATAGCTCAAATGAAAATGTTACTTTCTAAATTTTGAGTTTATTAGTAAATATGGATCGTTAGTGCTTTATACACCTCATTGTGGTAAAGGCTCACAACAATACAATAATATAGATACCATTATTGGCTTCTGGTTACAGTTGGAGAAACTGATTTTCTCAGAGGCAAAAGACCTGCCCAAAATTGTCCACTTAGAACCTGATGAATTCAGCGTGCAATCCTTCTTCAACAGAGTTCCTGCGCCCTTTTTTAGTCAGTCTGAGAAAGGCATCTTCTAATTAATATTTGTAAAAGGCACCTCAAAGTTAGGAGTTTAATTAATTTATTTTCATAAAGGTAAAACTTAAAGGTTTTTCAAACAGGAATCCCCAAATCAAGTGCCTGTGGCAGCCAGGCAGATCAAATAAATGAGGAAAGCAGATGGGGTATAAAATAAAACAAAAGCAAAATAACCACTGATAAGCTCAAGTTAATTGGTGCCTTGAAGGAATGTTGACTTAAGGTTGCCAGACATCCTGTTATTTTCCAAAGAAGTCAGAAGTTCAGGTTTTCATTTGAAATCTCCCAATTATTAAATGTTGGCAACTAAACCAGGTCTTTCTGTTTTTCTTAACTGTGCAAACTAAAGGAGTCTATATGGCCCACAAGCTGCCAATCAGTGAGTGATTCTTGCTTAGACTGATGTTGGCCTATAAACCACATGTCCGACCTGCTAGCCACTAGCCACATGCAACTATTTTAATTTTAATTAAAATTAAATAAAATTTGGGGCCGGCCGTGGGGCCGATTGGTTCAGTTCACATGCTCCACTTCAGCAGCCCAGAGTTAGGCAATTCGAATCCTGGGTGCGGACGTGGCACTGCTCATCAAGCCATGCTGAGGTGGCATGCCACATGCCACAATTAGAAGGACCCACAACTGGAAATACACAACTATGTACTGTGGGGCTTTGGGGAGAAAAAGGAAAAATAAAATCTTTAAAAAAAAGTTAAATAAAATTTAAAATTCAGCTCTTCAGGTGTACTAGCAACATCTCTGGTGTTCAGTGGTGACTTGTGGCTACTGTAATGGACAGTGCAGAGCATTTCCATCATTGAAGAAAGTTCTATTGGACAGCATTGAACTAGAATAACAAGAAAATCTGGGCTGTTTTTCTATCCTCTGTCATGATCCACCAACTGGTACCGCGTTGCTAAATTTACTGCTCCCCCAGGCTCATTCCTGCTACTTCTCTTCCACTGAATGGAGAGAGGTTGCACAGCTAGCTATCTGGCTGGGCTTCACTGTAACTGAGAACTAGGCAGATCCAAGGCAGGTCTGGGGAGTGGGCAAAATGTATCTTTAGCCTCTTGCTCTGGGATTACAAGTCAGGCTACCATCCTCCCCTTTCCAAAGAGATCAGGGCCTCGTATGCTCTTTACTCACTCTCAGAAACGTATTTTTAGATTGTTCAGCTACAGTAAAGTGTAAATAATTGATACTTACCTGAAGTTTCTACCCCTCCCTCAGATATTCACATTTACAATGTATAAAATTCTAAGAGTAAAATGTGAAGCCTAGAGGAGATGGTGAGGCAGGATTTTTTATTCTCTTAGGAAAACACCATGATCATCTCCCTGGGGCATCTGAAATCCTGCCGTGTAGGCAGCTCATTTCCTCGTTTTATAGCAGGCCCTACCCAGGATCTGGGTCAGTAGTTTCAAAAACAGATCGCTCATGAGAATTACCTGTGTAGGATTGCCAGCTTTAAAAAGTAAAAATACAAGATCCCTAGTTAAATTTGAGTTTCAGGTCAGCAATGAATGATTTTTTATTATAAGTATGCCCCATGTGCCATGCAATATGTATTTTATCTGGAAATCCTATACCTGTGGCCCTCTTATAAAAACACCGTTTTTTCTGGCCCCACTAATTCTAATATTCATGCAGATTTAGGAACCATTGATCATAGTTAATTCACCTGCCACTGGGTAGTGTTTCATTTCTTCGCCAAATCTCTGTCACCTTTAAAACTGTCTTTTTAAATGGAATCACAATCTCTTATAGTGGAATATGAAGCTACACATGACTGTCGCCTTCATTATGCTGTTTGATCTTCACAACAACCCAGTGAAGTAAGAAAGGCAGAGTCTCTGCGTTTTGTCAGTGAGAAAAGTGGAGTTCAGAGACTTAAAGGAATTTCTCAGGCAAAATTGCTAGTAAGTGACAAACCTAGGAGCCAAACTCAGATCTTCTGGGTTCCAGTTTTAATGTTCATTCAACTAGTCAGTGCTGTGAATGAAAGGGGATAAGACTCATATAAGACAGAGAGAGAGAAATTGAGACAAAGAGCTTCCGAGAATTTTTCATCAAAAGTAGGCTAACTAACCAATAACCACCCTATTGACTCATAGCTCTCTTAACCAGCAGTTAACTATGAAGCTGAAGGAGCAGACCTGGGACCCAGAATTCAAAAGGCCCCAAGTCTCCAGGAATCTAGAGGTCTGGGAGAGTGTTCAGAACTGGGTAATCCAATCAAAATAGTCTAGAAATTGGCTTTGGGACCGGTAATGAGAATGATGACAGAGAATGACTGAAAGAATGTTTTATGCTCAAAACTGTTGTTAAACTGAGTAATGAGATACCACACCTGTAATTTACCTCAACCACCTAGTTCACACCCTAGAATTTCCTCACAGTAACATAATGAGTAGCTCTGCACCTGAGCTGACCCCAGAGGCTGCACAGCAGTGAACAGGGTCAGAGAAGGGTTACCACTGGAGAAGGAAAGCAAGGAGGGAGAAACCATAAACCTAGGCTCTTAGGCTCCAGAGGAGAGGTGGCGACCCCACCCCAGCTGAATGCCAGGAGATGATGGCAGAAGCTGAGCCACCTCTGAAACACCTCTCCTTAAGCTCTTTGCTGCTGAGAGTGATTCCTTGAAGGTACCCCCAAGTCATCACACATCTGCAATTACAGAGAACATTAGTGTGCTACCAAAAGAGAATTCATTCAATTCTAAGAAGTACAACTCGTAAAGTGAATTTCCAAAGAATTGGAGAAGTCGTAGCACTATCTGTCCATTTTAGTACCTGTCTCATGTTTAATCTTTTCTATGAGCTATTAATAGACTGAATCTTATAATATTCCTGAAACCAACACTTGATTGAAGGGTACCCCCTACAGACTCTTAGGCCTTGATATCATGCTCAGTCAACATACAATGCATGGGATGGGAGCATGGGAATGCCATTTGTAAGTCAATATTCTTAATAACTAAACAACTCATTCTTTTTAGGCCATAGCAGAGTGAATGAATTATTATTATAGACATTTGACTCTTCTTAGAAAAGCTCAGATATAGAATCATTTTGGAAATGACTTTCTCTATTAACCTCCAAAATACTTGAACAGTGCTCCTAAATAATGTATAATATTACTTATTATATTGCATGGCAAAATGCACCAAATACTTAGATTTGCAGTCAGCTTTCTTTTTCACACTTTCATGGTAATAAGATTGAGAATTATTTTTTTATTTCAGTTCATAAAAGTTTACATCATTGTGAAATTTCACTTATACATTATTTCTTGTCTGTCACCACGTAGGTGCTCCCCTTCACCCCCTGTGCTCACCCCCCATCCCCCTTTCCCTGGTAACTCCTGAGCTGTTTTCTTTGTCCGTTGTGCTCACCCCCCATCCCCCTTTCCCTGGTAACTCCTGAGCTGTTTTCTTTGTCCATGTGCTTGTTTATATTCCACATATGAGTGAAATCATCTGGTGTTTGTCTTTCTCAGTCTGGCTTATTTCGCTTAGCATACTTCCCTCCAGGTCCCTCCATGTTGTTGCAAATGGGATGATTTTGTCTTTTTTTCTGGCTGAGGAGTATTCCATCGTATATATGTATACCACGTCTTCTTTATCCAATCATTAGTCAAGGGACACTTGGATTGTGTCCATGTCTTGGCTATTGTGAATAGTGCTGCAATGAACATAGGGGTACATATGTTACTTTGGATTGTTGATTTCAAGTTGTTTGGGTAAATACCCAGTAGTGGGATAGCTGGGTCATATGGTAGTTCTATTTTTAGTTTTTTGAGGAATCTCCATGCTGTTTTCTGTAGTGGCTGCACCAGTTTGCATTCCCACCAGCAGTGGATGAGGGTTCCCTTCTCTCCACACCCTCTCCAACATTTGTTATTTTTAGTCTTAGTGGTTATAGCCATTTTAACAGGCATGAATCTTAGTGTAGTTTTGATTTGCATTTCCCTGATGATTAGTGATGTTGAACATCTTTTCATGTGTTTATTGGCCATCTGTATATCTTCTTTGGAAAAATGTCTGTTCATATCCTCTGCCCATTTTTTGATCAGGCTGTTTGTTTTTTGTTGTTCAGTTGTGTGAGTTCCTTATATATTATGGAGATTAACCTCTTACTGGATATATGATTTGCAAAAATTTTCTCCCAATTGGTGGGTTGTCTTTTTGTTTTGATCCTAGTTTCGTTTGCCTTGCAGAAACTCTTTAGTCTAATGAAGTCCCACTTGTTTATTTTTTCTTTTGTTTCCCTTGTCAGAGAAGACACAGTATTTGAAAAGATCATTTTAAGTTCCATGTCAAAGAGTATACTACCTATATTATCTTCCAGGAGTTTTATGGTTTCAGGACTTATTTTCAAGTCTTTGATCCACTTTGAGTTTATTTTTGTGTATCACGTGAGATAATGGTCTACTTTCATTCCTTTGCATGTGGCTGTCCTGTTTTCCCAACACCATTTATGGAAGAGACTGTCTTTTCTCCAGTATATGTTCTGGGCACCTTTGTCGAAGATTAACTGTCCATATATGTGCTGTTTTATTTCTGGGCTTTCAGTTCTGTTCCATTGATCTGTGTGTCTGTTTTTGTAGCAGTACCATGCTGTTTTGATCACTATGGCTTTGTAGTACATTTTGAAGTCAGGGATTGTGATGCCTCCAGCTTTGTTCTTTTTTCTCAGTATTGCTTTAGCAATTTGGGGTCTTTGGTTGCCCCATATGAATTTTAGAGTTCTTTGCTCTGTTTCCATGAAGAATGTCATTGGGATCCTGATTGGGATTTTATTGAATCTGTAGGTTGCTTTGGGTAGTATGGACATTTTAACTATGTTTATTCTTCTAGTCTACGTGCATGGAATCTCTTTCCATCTCTTTATGTCATTAGAAGATTGAGAATTTTTAAGCATACCAATAATCTGAGGCATAAGAAGAAGCCTAAAGCATTATTTTCTGTATTTGATCAGGGAAAACAACCTGAAAATTATTTTCTCAAGGAATTCTTTTGACTAAGGTTTAAAACATCATGCCCTTGCCATTAATAAGATATCAGAGTTAGTAAAAATAGAGTTCATGAGCTTATGTTTTGGTTGATTTGACATAGGAATCTTATGTGGAAATAAAAGGATTAGAGAGGGGATGGCCTCAGAAGTTATTTCCAGATTCATTGCCAGATCCATATTACAGTAGCAAATGTACACTTACCCAAATAAAACACTTAACAAAAATTTGTGTTCCTACCCCTAGATCAGCATAAACTGGAGTTGAAAGAAAATAGCAAGTGTGCTCTCTCTTGTGTGGAAAATTTCTCACTGGATTCATTCTGGTATTGTAACAAGAATAAAAATGATGCTGATCACTGGTCATCAGCTGGTCTTAGGCTGGGCAGTCAAAGTTGCTAGGTAACAAAGAGCATGTGCACAGGCAAGCAAGAGGTCAGACCCCCAGGACCACAGAGGCTATAGCCTGCCATGTGAGGTAGGACATCAGGAACAGAGGCAGGAGGAAAAGCAGGGAGGGCTCTCAGAAACCTCTGGGAATAGAGGCCCCAATATCTGCTGGAGGTAAATGCTGGCCTTTATGTTGGCACAACTCAGGCTTACTTATTGTCTCTCATGCCTTAACACTTATTTATTTCTTTTTTTATAAAAATCACTGCCCTGGGTGATCTTGTCTACTGTCATGGATGCCACCTCTGTGCTGATGAAGGAGAAAAGATGCATTGAAAATTAACTAATAATTTTCTCTCCAACCGTTATTTCTTCTAGAAGCTTGAATCTGGTCTCAGTCAGTGACCTACTTCAATTGAAATACAAATGCTTTATTGTTGAGAACAAGAATGGCAAGCGGATTTTGTCTCAGATCTAAAGTCCCTTCAGGTTCAGCGGGAAAAAGTGCCATGACAAGAGCCTTTGTCATTGGTTTTGAGGGGAGAGAGCTGGAACACAGGCCAGATAGTTGCCATCCCTGATTGGAGAGTAAGGCCAAACCTGAAACTAACAATGCGTCTAATATGCAATGATTCATTTAATGGCGAAATCACAAGGCATTCTTTTATAGTGAGGAACAAGAAAAAGAAGGAAATTATCACCAATAATACTTTTTTCCAAAATGTTTTAGCCAAACAACACAACAAGAAAAAGAATTAAGTGTTGGGGGCCGGCCCAGTGGTGCAGTGCGCACGTTCCGCTTCAGCGGCCCAGAGTTCGCCGGTTTGGATCCCGGGTGCAGACGTGGCACCGCTTGGCACGCCATGCTGTGGTAGGCATCCCACATATAAAGTAGAGGAAGATGGGCATGGTTGTTAGCTCAGGGCCCGTCTTCCTCAGCAAAAAGAGGAGGATTGGCAGCAGTTAGCTCAAGGCTAATCTTCCTCATAAAAAAGAAAAAGAGTGCTATAAATATTGAAGAGGGAGTGACAAAAATTATCTGTATTTTTAAATGACAGACTGCTTCCCCACAAATCTAGAAGTACTACTAACAACTATTAGACTGAATAACAGTTTATTTTTTAAAAATTGCCAGTAACAAAAATCATGTTTAAAAATAATAGGACTTCCAGGATAAACATGGCTACCTAAGTTAGGATTTTTCCCTGTTCGCTTTATGGAAGTCACATAAAAGCAAAAGTGGGAATGAATAAAATTCCACAAATTCCATTTTCAGCAAAACTTGGAGGCAGATATACTATGTGAACTCTAAAACTTTTATAAGAACTGACAAAATCGGCAGAGACTGGCCAGAAGCCATGCGGGTGTTGGTGGAAAGAAGTCTAGAGAATGCTAAAGAGCTCGGCAGAAATGCATTTCTTGAAAATGGGAGCTCATCTTAAAGGCAAAAGCAGTGTCTCTTGTTTACAACAAGTGGAGGAAATGGGTTGAGAGGAAGGGAGGGTGGGGTGATGGGGCAGCCAGAGTCTTCCTGAACCAAGTTGGGTTCAAAGAAGGAAAGGGGGTGACACTGCTCAGCAACCTGGGCTGCAAGCCCCCTTCACGGGGAGTCAGCTCTCCGTCAGGACGCAAAAGAGAAAGCCTTCCGCCAACCTGGCCTGTCTGCCCAACCTCTGCCCCCGGGAACCTTTTTTCCAAGAAGACTCAAATCATTAAATGATGACTCGTAAAATAAAAAGCTGGCAGAGCATCGTGCAAAGCTAATGCAAGAAAAAAAAATTGTGAAAACACCAGCAAAACTTAATAATAGGGGAAGCACACTCGTCAGAAAACTATAGATATCAAGCAGTTGAAATTCGAGCACTTAATATGAATCTTTTAAACTTAAAAGAAGTTGCCTTTATGGAGAAATACTGCAAAGCAGAAACTCAAAAACTCAGAAAAGAGGTGTAAAATAAATAAATTGGCAAGCTGAAAGAACCTAAAAACAAGCAGAAGGCAAAATTTACAGAAATGAAGAATAAATTTAAAGGATAATAAAAAAATTGTAAAACACACTAAAATGGAAATAGAAGAAAATATAGGTGAATATTTTATAATCTTGGGATGGGAAAGGTTTTCCTAAACATGACCCAAAAAAGTAAAAACAATAAGGAACTATTGATGAATCTGATTATATTAAAAATTAAATATTTGTTTATGAGAGAAACATAAATAAAATGAAATTCTGGGAAACATTCTGGGAAACATTTAGAACGTGATAAACAAAAGTTGATAATCTTGAGACACACATGTATTTTACAAGTTAATACGAAGAATATAACACCTCCATATAAAAATGTTAAAGGATATGAACAGACAAGCTAAAATAAGAAACTCAAATGGTCAATGAATACATCAAAAGATGTCCTTGGGGCTGGCCCCGTGGCCGAGTGGTGAAGTTCCCGCGCTCCGCTGCAGGCGGCCCAGTGTTTCGTTGGTTCGAATCCTGGGCGCGGACGTGGCACTGCTCATCAAACCACGCTGAGGCAGCGTCCCACATGCCACAACTAGACGGACCCACAACGAAGAATATACAACTATGTACCAGGGGGCTTTGAGGAGAAAAAGGAAAAAATAAAATCTTTAAAAAAAAAAAAAAGATGTCCAGCTTTGCTAATAAACAAATGCAAATCAAAACAATGAAACAGCATAACTAGAATGGCAAAGATTAAAAGGAATGTGAGTACCTAGTTAGGAGAGAGTGTGGGGAAAAAGACATTCATGCCCAATTGGTATAAATTTATAAAAATGTGCATACTGTTTGTCCTAGTAATTATACATCTTAAATTTTCCTAAGGAAATAATAGAGTAAGCGCAGGAAGGTGCATTAAAAAAAAAAACAAAAAAAACACTGATTGTAACAGCAAAGAATTGTAAACACATATATCAAAGGGTAATTGATAAAATTGACATCCATACAGTGAAAAATACTATGCATTTAAAATGATGATGTAGGTCCCGCCAGGTGGCACAGCGGTTAAGTTCGCACGTTCTGCTTTGGTGGCTTGGGGTCCGCTGGTTCGGATCCCCAGTGTAGACATGGCACCGCTCATCAAACCATGCTGTGGCAGGCATCCTACATATAAAGTAGAGGAAGATGGGCACGGATGTTAGCTCAGGGCCAGTCTTCCTCAGCAAAAAGAGGAGGATTGGCCTATGTTAGCTCAGGGGTGATCTTCCTCAAAAAAATAAAATAAAATAAATAAAAATAAAATAAAATGATGATGTAGATCTGTGTTTACTGACATGGAAGGATGCCTACAATATATTATTAAATATAAAAGCAAAATCCAGAACAGAATGGCAAATACCATTTTTGTAATGAAAAGTCATTTAAATATTTATATGAGTATAGACAGGAAAAGAAAGTTAATGTATTGGAAGAAAACTACCAAAATGCTAAAACTGGTTCTTCTGGGCAAATATTTTATGATTTTTACTATCTCAAAAATAAGATATTTCCATATTTTTCAAAAGCACACAATTAAAGCATTGCAACAACATCAAAATAAGACCAAGGTCTAAACTAGTGTTTCTCAGCAGGGGTGATTTGCCTCCCAGGACACATTCGACAATGTCTAGAGACATTGTTGGTTGTCATAACTGGGAGGAAGTAAGGTTAGCATATGGTGGGTAGAGGCCAGAGATGCTGCTCAACATCTTACAATGCACGGGACAGCCCCGCAGCAAAGAATCATCCAACCTACAATGCTAATCGTGCTGAGGCTGAGAAACCCTGGTCTAAATGGAAATAAGATAAGACCTGTTTATAAGTCTACCTGCTGTGTAGACTCCTTATGATTAGCCCATACCAGAAATTTCAAGGGGCTATTTCAAACACTTCAGAAGTTGCCTCACATTCAGAATCTCCATAAATCCCATAGGAACCAGCATCCTACTGTATCTAACACCATATTCTCCGCATAGCTGGAAGGATGGTGCTTGTTGAGTCAGCCTTGCAAAGTCACCAAGAGCCGGCCACAGCTTCCAAGTCAGAAAAGACAGCTAGAGGCGAAACTCTGAGATGGAGTGTGAAAGGCCAGAGGGTGAATGTGACATTGCACTCTGCCTCCTCTCCATTCCTGAGGGAAGGGGCTGCTGCCAGGAAAGGCACTGCCTATTGGGAAGCCATCTCTATCTCACAAACCTCCTTGTGGACCCTCATAACCATCTCCTTCCCAGAAGAAAGATCTAGATGTGTCTTCTTTTGAATCCCTAGCAAAAATTTACTAACATAAGTTTTATTGGGAGAGAAATGATTTTCTAAATTCCCTAAGTTCCAATTAGCATTTCAAGATTCAAACTTTGCTGACTTCCCCATCAATCCAGGGACTAGAAGAAGCAAGGCTCTCTATAAGGGAGATCCCTGCCACTCGTGAAGGGTAAAGCCTACTCTTCTCATTCCCAGAGAAGGTGAGAAGGAGAGAAGAGAAAGGAGGAGCAAGAAGATATACCTGTTCTGGCAACCTGCTCCAGACCAAATCCCAGAGAGGAAGAAATCTAAACAGCTACGAGGGAACCTTGGAATTAGTTGCTTCCTTCACCATTTATAAAGTGGGGGAGCTGAGAGCCTCCAAGGACAGGTCATGTTGTATGTGCTAGAAGAAAACAGGTAGGTGAAATGCCTCCCCTGGTCCCCCGGGCCTGAGCGGAGTGTGTAGGGGATCCAGACAGTGATGTGTGCCCTGAGAAGGAGCAAAGAGGTGCTGAGATGACCAGTGGACTCCCTAAGGCCTGGGATGAGGAGATGTCAAGGATTTCAAAACTGTGGGCAAATGGTGGGACTTTGGGTATGAGTGCCATCACAATATCCAACACCCCCAGGATGACCAGTCAGTAACACTTCAGAGGATGCCAAACCTCAGAGCAGGAACCAGGGAGGGCTCAGAAGGACTGTTCCCCTACTATGTGAATATGAAATCCCTCAATTCCTCGTGGCCCCTTGAAGCCTCCCCCAAGCTCAAATGAATGCAGACACCATCTTGGAGAAGTGAAAGGGGAGAAGGAAGAAATTTCATCATGGAGTATTTACTTGAAAGAGACTATGTGAATTGAAAAGGACTGAAATAATGTGAATTGGCAGATATGTGTCCCTCTGCCCTCCTTCACTACCCATGGCATAGAGTCCTCACAACTAGGATTAGGTCAGTGATGGAATATTCGAGAAGCCTACATTTGCTTGCATGTCTGAGCGGTTGTATGTAAATGTGTTGCCCCTTTTCAGGGTTTCCTCAGGAACTGAACCAGAGTGAGCCACCCACTTGTGTCTGGGCTTTGTTGGAAGGAGCAACTCTGATTTTAGCCAGAAATTTTAGCCATGGGGGAGCACTTATCCCCCATGTCTATCTGTTGTTTTATACACGCACACACACACACATACACAGACACAATTAAGGCTTTTGTTTTTAAACAATTTGAAAATAATAACACAACTCTAGAAAAAGCTTTAACAAAGAAAAAGAATCATAAAATCTCACCACCCAAAATTCTTGCCCTGAATTTCTTTCCTTTTTGTCCTATTAATTCGTAACTTTGGTTGCCTTACTGTTTTATGTTTAGGATCTCATAGGTTGTACTTTCATCTTAAAACTTATCTTTCTAGTTCCACCTTTTTGTTTTTTGTGTATTAGGCTTTCAGGTCTTTTTAAATCTATTTTTAAATTTCATTTATTTCCATATTATCTATTAGACATTTATTTAAATTCTTTTTTTTTATACTCTTCCCCCATATCTTTTTTTCTGTCTTTACATGGCCAAGTTAAAAAAAAAAAAAAAAAATTGGGGCATGCAGTAGCAGAAAGGGTCAAAGTGACAGAGGGAAGAATGAAAATTTTCTCCTTAGCCTCCTCCATGCATTTTTGACCCACAGGAGGATTTTTGAGGGAAACTCATCTGCTATTTACAGAATTTCTACCTGCCCCATGCAACCACATGGTAATGGTCTTAATAGATAGGCATGGTGGAAATGACATACTAGGGATCCTGGTGCCCCTTCACAGCAGCTACTTCCCATCTATTTGTACACCCTCCCAAATGTTGGCTAGATTGAAGGAGTTCTAATATAGGGCTTTTTTCTTTTGTTTTTGCTTTGTTTTGTTTAATGGTATCATTAGGACCTCAGTCAAGTGTTGGGACTTCGGGCATGCCCAGAGGGCAGACAGTAAAGTAAGTAAAAGGTCTCCCCTTTACATTCTGCTCATCAACCATGGATCCCTGGAAAGTCCTACAGGAACGGCAGAGGCTTAGGGGTCAGGAATTTTCCTCTTCCTCCTAAGATGGAACAAGTTGCAACTTTTGGGAGTCTCATGTTTTGATAGTGCCTCAGGGTGTTTAGCCTCACTGCTTCTTTTGAAACAGTGTTTTAAAATTTTTCTTATTGTGACCTAGACTAAAAATGCATTTTACATGATGATCCAGTACACATACACACATACAAACATACCATATAAGTGAAACATTTTATCAGGTAATATCTTTATTCCATATGATAAAGTTAAAAAGCAACAAAGCTAATATAAATGTGGTTTATTATTTTATTGCAACTTTATATTCTACCTCTTCTTTATTTCATTCTTGTAGCAACCTACTAAACTAATTTCTTCACTCATGCTTTACATGTGGGAGTTCGAAACACTAAACAAAAGATTCTCCCCAAAGAGTTAGCCTTGCTACAAAGTAATATAAACAGCTGTAACAATAGCCAACATTTATTAAGATTTAGTATATGCTAGGCACTGCTCCAAGTGTACTTTGGATGATAACCTTGTGGCAAAAGTATTATTTTTATTCCCATTTTTACATTTTATTGGAGGAGAAAAGCATATGGGAGACTAACTGGCTCAATCACACAACCAATAGGAAACAGACCTCAGGCTCAAACCCAGGTTTTCTGGCTCCAAAACTACGCACTTATCCCCTACATTGTATTTTTCTACCCCTATCCATCTTCAGAGAAATTAAAGTGAAACCTCTCCTCGTCCTACTCAGTTTAAAGGAGAGGACTCACAGGGCAACTATACCCCAACCATCTAACTTCTTTTGGGTACCCTGGAGATGTTTAACCACTGAGCATAACTCGAGTCCAGTGATGTGGGTGACAATGCCAGTCAGGAAATATTTATCTTGGCCTCTCAAATCCAGGATGTGGCACAATGAATAAATATACAGTCTGAGAAATAATATGCCACCAAGAGATAAACTGTTTTAGCCTGGTAGAATCCTTGGCAACAATTCTCTCCAATCCATCTTCTACATTACAATCAGAGGTATCTTTATAAACACAAATTTTAGCCTGTTACGCCTACATTTCAATTTTGTGTGACTCTCATCATCTACTCAGTAGAGTCTAGCTAAATTATGATAATTATGGTTGGCTGTGGTCTTGCCCCTACTTAACTTGAACCTCACTCTGTAGTTCCCTATGCACAAAACCTTAATCTCACATTCTTGCTTTTATAGAAGTTCCTATATCTAGCAAAATGCCCTTTCCCACCTTGTTTGCCTAGATCCTTACTCATCCTTAAAAATCCAGTTCAACCAGAACAGAATGTGAAAGCTTCACCTATGTAGCTATTAATATAGCCAATCATTAGGACAGAAATAGAGTTGAAGGGACTAACAGTGTTCCAGGAACTAAAAAACAGAGAAATGAGGGACTGTGATCTGGGGGTTGGTAGTGAACACCAATAATGAAAATAAGTGGTTGAAAAGTCTGGGGACATGAGATTCAAGAGTGGGCGTTTTAGGGAGGAGGTATAATGATCTGGAAGAAGCAAACGAGAGCAAAGAAGATAGCACTCTCCTTGAGAAGCCTGCAGAGGAAGCAGTGTCCTGAGGGGGAGAGAGATTTCTTTGGAAAAGACATTGTTTACAGAGGCAATTTAAAATTTAAAGGAGACCAGAAAAATCCAGTTTAATATCATTTTTCCCATCTTCACCAGAAAAATTAAGTACAGTCTCTTGCACATCCTAAGAGAGAACTAAAGTGGAAGTATTCCTATTTACTAGCATAATAGTACAAGGCGGTTTACAGAAGCAAACCAGAACCTCTTTCAAAATGCTTTGATGAATATCCTCTAATGCTACCTTGGGCTTGATACTCTCAAACATTCTAGGTAAGAGAGTGAATCAGTACAGCCTCTGGGGAGAGTAACTTGATACAACAGTTAAATTTATGTGTCAATTTAGCTAGGCTATGGTGCCCCTTGTCTAGTCAAACACTAGTCTAGATGTTGCAGTGAAGGTATTTTGTAGCTGTGGTTAACATCTACAGTCAGTTGACTTTAAGTAAAGGAAATTATGCTTGATGATGTGGGGGGAGCTCATCCAACCAGTTGAAGACCTTAAGAACAAAAACTGAGGTTTCCCTAAGTAAAAGGAATTCTGCTTCAAGACTATACTATAGAAATCCTTCCTGGAGAATGATGTCATCAAGATGGCAACATAGCCCATTCCTGACTTCAGTCTCCCTCACAAGAAGACAAGCTAGCAACTATCCATAGTTGAGACACCATTATGACAAGCCCAAAACCCAGGGGGTGAGCTAAACCACCACCGTGGAGCACAGAGACCAAGTAGCACCGCGTCAGAAGGATAAGAGGGGCATTTTCACTTTGACCGCATTGCCCCTCCGCTAGGCCAGCACAGCACCACACTGAGAGGAACTCCCTCTGTCTATGGTTTCTCCAGTGGGAAAAAGAGCGCAAGAGCCTAAGGTGGACATCCAGCTTCCCCAGCATCATGGGATACTTCCCGGGAGGCCCCCTTGGGTCTTGCTTCACAGGGATCACTGGCAGAAGTCTGTGGGGCTCGACCCCTGGGGATCAGATAGATTCAGAGAAGGGGGATGGGGCTTACAGCAACCAGGGCTCGTTTCTTGGAGACTGTGTTCCTGAATGCAGAGCGCCTGAGCAACCAGCAGCTCTGCCTGTCTATGAAAGCTGCGGGGTTGGGGAGTGTCACATGTCTAAGCCAGTCAAAACAGTATTGCAGGCATGAGCAGGGCAGTGGGAAATAATTTGGGGTCAATAAGGGAGGATGAGGAGAGAGGAAGTAAGTGTCTCCTTGGTTCAGGCAGGGAAAATAGAACAACTGACATAAATGTGACAGATTTATCAAAAGTCTGTGAAAGCACCTTAAGAATGGGACCTGAGTCCAAAACACCCAAATGTTTACTCACATTATGTACCCTGTGCTTAGCATAGAGCCTGGAACATATTGAATACTTTTTGACTGAATTAAAAGTGAATGCATGAATGAATTAGCCACAGAAATTAAAAAACAAAATCCTTCCTGAGTTCATAACCTACCAGCCTGCTCTACAAATTTCAGACCCGAGACTGCAACATCGACTCTTGCCTGAGTTGCCAGCCTGCCAGCCTGCCTTAGGGATTTCAGATGTGCCAGCTCCCCACAGCTTCAGGAGGCAATTCCCTGTTTTTAACCTACAGTTGTACTCAATGCGTAAGTGAAATTATGCATGCATAAGATTCTGTAGTACTGCAGATACAACGAAATGCCCTTTACTGAAATATCAGTTGAAAACTTATGGCACACTCATATTTAGAATAATTGCAGCCATAAACAAGAAGAAAATAGAAGGCTCCCTCTATTCTTACACTGAATTTTATCTAAGATAATATTAAGTGAAAGAAGCAAGATACAGAATAGGATGTATGGAATAAACCAATGTTACCACAATAAAAAAAAAAGAAGGGGGGTATGGATGCTACCATTTGTATAAAAGGAGAGAGGAGGCAGGGTAATACACACACACACTCACACACACACACACACACACACACACTGTCTCTGGAAGGATATATAAAGAATATATAGAGATATATATAAAGATATATAAAGAACTTTGAAATTTGGTACCATGTATCATGAAAACAAGTCACTTTGAGATGAAATGAAAGGGCACAGCACATAACATTTTTAAGGAAAGGCTGCAGAATCCCGGGTAGCTGTTGGCGCACAGTTGCTCACAGGCTTGTGATTTCTCTGCCCTCTAGAGGCTGCTCTGAGAACTTGCCGTGACCGTTCCTGTGGTCCCCTCATCAGCCCCCTTCCAAATAGTCTAGGGGCACAGGCCTGAAATGGCCACTCACAGGATGGTTTTCCTCTGACTACATGCCTTCCTTTCAGCTGGTTCCTGTGATGTTGGCAGTCGACGGCTGTGCCTGTGGGGAGAATCAGAACTTGAATGAACCACAGCTCTACTGAGATCTCTCAGAAACAGAATCACACATGTTAAAACAGAATTGGTCTTCAGTCACTAATGAAATACTGATAGTTCTTTATTACTGAATTTTGGTCAAAAATATAAAACTAGAAAATAAAATTATAGAATGATTTTTTATTTGTATTTATGAATATAGTCTTTGACATATAAATGAATTACATAATAAATTGTGGTGATGGATTTTAAATCCTGGCACATTCGAAATGTACAGAAAGGACTTTGTAATCACATTTTCTCACTGCTGGCTGCAGCTGAATAATATGGAAAATAAACAATTTTTTAACTTTAATTTTTTGAAATTTAAATAGATATTATAATTTAACAATACAACAAACACATATTCAACCGTCACACAGTCATTGTGAATATTTTTCATTTTTGCTTCCAACTACTTTTTTATTAAAAAACTAAGATGTGTTTTCTGATCAGAGAATGATGACATACTCATTGACAATTTCAAAAACATGAAAAGTTTATCAATATTAACAGGGTTAACTAAAACAATTTGAAATTGTCAGAAATAGTTTATTGTTTCATAACAAAATCTTTTAAGTCAATGCCAATATTCATAACTTTTAAAAGTCTCCTGTAAAAGGTTACGAAAGTCTGTTTATTTAATCCTGTTTTAACTGATGTTATATTCTTTGCAAATTATTGCATAAAGACATATTTCTATAAGGGTTTAAAGGAGGAAGAAGCAACCTATTTCATGTGCATTGTGAGTGCTCTTAACAATCATCCTTGAACAGTATTAAGTAGCCAGGAGCAAATAGATTTAGGTGCTTTGTAAATCCAGTAAAAGACACAGACTTCAATTTTCCAGAACATAACCTCTTAACACTACTTCTCTATCTGACCATTAAATGCTGCTGATCCTCAAGGTTCTGTCCTAGACATTGTGTCCTCTATAAACTCTTAACGCCAGTTCCTTGCATTCTCCTGGCTTGTCACCAGTATGCCCACCTGGATCACTCTCTCCAACTCTGGACTCCCCACTGATCTCCAGGCTTGCTGGATCTTTCCATATGGATATTCCCTGGGTGCATCAAACTCAACATGTCTAAAAGAGAATTCACCATCGTTCCCCCAAAACTGTTTGTTCATCAGTGTTCACTATCACCTGCTTAGTCAACCAGGAGCCAGGCAGCATCCTATGCTATTCTCCCTCCCTGCCTTCATATCAAATTTCTCAAGTCTGTCCAGTTTTACTACCTAAGCATTGTCAAATTCTCCTGTCCTAGATTTAGCCTGAACATCTCTTACCTAGACTGTTTCATCACTTACTAATTATTCTTCCTGTCTCCAGCAGTACCTTTCTTTGCATTCATCTACAAAGCAACCAGAAAGATGCGTCCAAAATGCACTTCTGGAGAGAAACTATCACTTAAGCTAACGCAAATTGGTCTATGAAAAAAACACAGGGGCTGGCCCCTGTGGCTGAGAGGTTAAGTTCGTGCACTCTGCTTCAGCAGCCCTGGGTTTCACCGTTTGGATCCTGGGCACCGACCTAGCACCACACATCAAGCCACGCTGAGACAGCATCCCACATAGCAGAGTAGAAGGACCTACAACAGGGATATACAACTACGTACTGGGGGACTTTGGGGAGAGGAAGGAAAAAGACCCCACAAAGCCAAATAATCCTACTCTATCTCCAGGTTTATTAAATATTTATTTTTTAACATATGGAGACCTTTGTAATACATAAGTAAAAGTCTGTAAGGCAGTTTCCAACTTACAAATGCCTGACATATAAACATCTCTTACCTGGACATAGATGTCTCTTTCAGGAGTTCACCTCATTGGATTTCCCCTTGAAAATAGGGCCCCCACATCATACAATTCTGAGGACAGTGAATTCTGCGGGAGAAGAACCCCTCCAGTGACAATGGTGCCCCCTGGCGTCGGCAACACAGCGCTGCAGACTGAATGTCTCCCCTCTGCTGGAATCGCTGGAGATTCTAGTCTCTTGGCTGCTTGTCTTCTCATCACTTTTACTTTCCATTTCCTTCCACTGCTGAGGACAAGTGGGATCTCTGTCCCCGCCTGATGCTTCTGGGGACTTGTGTGTGACTCCCTACTACCGCTTGGATCACCAGAACCCTCTTTAACTGCCCAGGGCTCCCTCCAATGCCACAAGAACCCTAGAAAGCTCGCTGCTAGTACTGCTGAGACCCCATAAAGCAGCAGAACCAGAGTGGGCTGTATGGGAACTGGAGAGTGAGGAGATATGAGTTGACCCCACTGAGTTGAACCCAGAATTAATTTCCTCACGGAAATAATGCTGTCATCCCAGTTATGTATGGTTATTAGTACGATAATTAAGTACAGAGGTGCTAAATAGGACTTTGGGGTCCTTCTGGAAAATTAAACTATTACACCAGCATGGTGGCTGTTGGAATATGCTTTCTGAACTCACTTACAAAGGACCAGTTAGAGCATCATCAACTGATATTTGAGTCCAAATAAATGCATCTTAGAATCATGTTAATGTTTAAAAATGCATTTCAGGCACAGCACACAGGAACTATAATATCCATAATCACTCATATGTGTATTTTCAGATGTTTCCTAGTGCCCCAGAGCAATTAGCTTGGGTTGTTTACAAGAGTGGCTATATTCCTGTAATAGGGTGCGCGCTGAGGTCAGACTTAGAATATTTTTTTGGAGTAGTATAGACAAAGCTACCCCTCTGAAGTCATTTTCTGAGGTTACTGCTCTTGCCTCTTTGCTTCAGCCTCACTGTATTTCTTGTCATTTTTTGAAAACACCAAGGTTATGCCCACCTCAGCATTCCTATTCCTATTGTCTGGAACACACTTCCCAAGATTTTTGCTTGGCTCTCCCCATAGCTGCATTTTTCGTCTCCTCAGAGACCCATAGCTGAGAATCCAATTTGGAAGAGCCAAACACACAGAGACAGAGACTGGATTGGTGGTTACCAGAGGGGAAGCGGGGAGTGAGGAGGGTGAAAGAGGTGACAGGGTACACGTGTGTGGTGATGGAGTGTAATTAGTTTTTGGGTGGTGAACATGATATAGTCTACACAGAAATTGAAATATAATGATGGACACTTGAAATTTATGTAATGTTATAACTCAATGTGACCTCAACAAAAGGCAAAATAAAAAGATGATTTCTAAAAAATCAAATATAAAAACAGAAATGCTCAATATGTTATATGTCAACTATATTTCAATAAACAAAATGCACATTTTCAGTTATTAAAAAAATAAAATAGCCTCCCCTCCAACCCCCTTGCTCTGCTTTATTTAAGGCACAAATTTACCTGAAATATATGTTTGTTCATTTGCTTATTTTCTGCTTCTCCAACTAGAATGTAAGACTCATGAGGGAGGGGAATTTGTCCCTTGTCTCTACTACTGAAACCCCAAGTGCCCAGCATGGCACATAGTAGACACGCAATAAATATATTAAGGAGTGAATGAGCTAACTTGCCATTTTTAGTATTATATCTTCTCTCTTTTCTTGGTCAGATTTGTTAGACTCTCTAAATGATCTCTTCAAAGTGCCATGTGGTGCAAAGAATAGTGCAGTGGTTAAGGGAACAGATTCCTGAATCTGGTTGGAATTCTGGCCCCAGCTCTTAGTAACTTTATGACCTTGAACAAGTTATCTCACTTCTTAATGTCTCCATTCCCCATTTATAATATAGAGGTAGCACAAGAATTTCCCTCATAGGATGCGAGGACAATTAAATGAGTGAATGCATATGAAGCTCTTAGTAGGGTGCCTGCATATTGTGTAAATATTATTAAATCCATGGTTTTATAGTTTTAGTGTATGTGTGTGTGTGTGCGCGCACACGTGTGTCTTTGGGCGCTTCTTTCTGACAGCTCCCTTGGTTTATTTTTTATTTTTTAAATTTTTTCCAGTTTTATTGAGATATAACTGACCTACAGCGCTGTGTAAGATTAGGGTATACAGCATACTGACTTAGTGTCTTACATATATTGTGAATTGATTACCACAATAAGTTTAGTTAACATCCGTCATCTCAGATAGATACCAAAATAAAGAAAGGGGGAAAAAAAGGTTTTTTCCTAGTGATGAGAACTCTTAGGATCTATTCTCCTAGCAGCTTTCAAATACACTATACAGCGGTGTTATCTAGAGTCATCACATTGTAAATTACATCCCCAGTTTATTTCTCTTATAATGAGAAGTTTGTACATTTTGCCCACGATCCCTCAAGGTGGAAGGAGCCCTGGTGGTTTTAAACCAACTTCCCTTGGTTTAAAAGAGGGAAAAAAAATTGGCTTTTCTTGGCTGAGGAGCGCTTTTTACTTCCAACACTGTTTGGTGGACAAATTCACCCTCCAAATCCTATAACATGTGTATGTATATATATATATCAAATCATCACATTTTGCACTTTAAACATATTACAATTTTATTTCTCAATTATACCTCAATAAAACTGGGGAAAAAATTTACCCTCCAACTCTGCCACTCTTGGCAATCTTTCATGAAGAAAACTTAAGGGAATTTCCTGTCTTTGCCAAAACCAATCCATGCAGATAGCCCTTGCCCCCCTAAACTGCAAGGAATTAGCTAGGACTTCAGTATCACCCCGATGTGCCATCCACCACACAGCAATGTGCCAAGCAGTTCAGTTGCAGGTTGACTCCTGGAGTCTCTTTCATTTAGTTCAAATTGTGCTTCCTCTGGAATATCCCCTGTGATTTATCATCTGCTGTTCAGAACTTTGTTAGCTTCAGCACTGTTATAATTTTCTGCTCTGTTATTGCTTCTTTGGGGGATTTTCAGTGGCTGTGAGGAAGACATTTATTTGATCATCTATCTGATCATCTATTAACACTGCCATCTTTCCCCAGAGAGCAGTTTTTAGAAGATAAGTCTCCTGATGGAATAGTTTCATTGTTAGTGATTTATTCTCATCTCAAAGAACTAGTTATAGGCCAGAACAGGAAAGAAATGTTCAGCCTCCATTTTCATACACCCTGAGAATTCTGAAAGGAGTTGCTGCTGTCTGGAAGGCAGAGAGGCCATGAGTCAGAAAGCACACTGCAGACCGCCTACAGGGGGTGCAGGCCTGGGAAAGGTTTATATCCCCAAACCTGGAACTCAGTAGAAGGACTCGTGCCTGCAGAGACTGTCTGGGAGCAGCGCATGCCGGCACAAGGCAGTGGGGCAGGCGGATTTGAAACTGTTTGTCAATTTGGTTCAAAAAGGAGGGTCTTAGACTCTGGTCATTATTGACATCAGATAGTCTTGTTCATAACATCATTATTAAAAGTAGCCCTTTTGATATCTTTTTCTGTTTTGCTTATAAGTGGGCCAGGTCCTTCAAAAGTTGAGATCTGAAGGTAGTACATACTAGGGCCACGTCTTAGTACCACAGACTGTTCCAGAAAGACAGGCCATTGGGCTTTCTTTATTCATGGAGACAACTGAATATGATCACAAGTAGATGAGCCAGGCATTCAGGACCTAAAGTACCAGGACATGCCTAACCTTCCAATCCTTTAAAAATAGGAACCAAAAATCCAGTCCCATGTTGACCTATCAAATGTAGCATTGGCCCTCAAATGCAAACTGCTATGTTATACTCCAATTGCTTCATCCAGCTAATTTTGGGAGCTGACCAATGACCGAAGAAGGTCACATTATCAAGTGATGTTTGTTAATACAGCCCCGGGCCCCAAAATGGGATTTCTCATGTACTGGTAACGGGGTAACCTAATAATTCTGCTTCTTAGTTACAAACCTATTTAATCCAAGATTTTTTTCAAACCCATTTACTTAAGAAATTAGATCATTCATTACAATTAACTTGGCAAGCAAAGACAGCCAGCTGCTCAAGTGCGATTCCAAATTTTCTAACAAATTGAATAAACTAGTTTGTTTGTTGATATGATTATGGAATTAGCAAAATGCCCTGTTCCTCAGCATGAAAAATTAAGATCCAGATCATTTCATTGTGGCTTATCTCTCTTACAAGTTAAATGAAGTGGAGAATCTATTGATCACAAACTAAAAAAAAAGTTGTTAAAAATAAAGACCATTCGAACGTAGTTCGAAACCTCTGACTGCAGATGGTGATCTTCTCGTGGTCTGCACGCTCCCTAATACGGAGCCGACGTCCTACTCTAAATGGTGCTATCCTTCCTAGACCTCTATTCTCAAATTGCCTTCCCCTCATTATAGAAATCTTATTTTTAATAGGATAAAGCTTCATTAAGACCTTATATTATATACTCTCTATACACGTTTCCACTATTTGCAAGAGCTTCTCAAGATTCCAGGAAAATGCTAAAGAGAGTTTAAGTTTATTGTCTTCTCATCACTTGAACTTAAAGGAGATTAATGTGCAGAAATGACACTTCTTATTCAGTGGAATATCTTGTGTGCAGTTGGGGGAAGGGAAATGCTTATTTTCATGCTGCTGTCAGTTCTGTAAAGAGGAAGGAGCAACGCTGAAGAACACTTCAAGCCTCTCCTCTCTGCCTCTAACTCCGTCATTGCCTTGAGACAAGGACAGACACTTGTTTGGAGATAGTGGAGGGCAAAGGATGGGCTCACCTGTGGTTCTTTCTCAGTCTTTCTGTAGGTTCTCCATTTCTCCTTCAGCTCACTGGTGAGCCATGAACAGTGAGCAATGCATATACCAGGGAGGGGCCTTAGGCCTGCTGTTGGAGGTGGGCCTGGGGTTCCAGAATGCTCTGGCCTGCAGGGACTGGGCCTGAGGCAGGCTAAGATTCTCTGTCTTCCTGGAGAGATGAGTGTCTACAACTCCAATCAGGGAAGTGAAAGAGAAAGCTCTAGATTTGGGACTGGACAGGAGTAGAGGAAGGTCTGTGCCACCTCAGCACACCAGATAATTGTTTGGGATAATTATTTGATATTGTTCTGTAAGCTTCAATTAATTCCTGTGTCATTTTTTTTTTTCAAATTTACTCGAAGTCAAGAAGAGGAATAATTATATATCTTGAGTTGGCACACTCCCACTCACCCACCCCAATCACCAAATCATCCACTTCATGGCCCCGAAGACTCTGAATTAAAAGATTACTGGAAATTATTTTTCTGCATCTTACCTTAAATAATATTATCATGGCGGGGTGGGGGGAATGATTACTAAAATTCTGAGTAAGCATCTAAATTCAAAACTAGATATCACCATCCTGATATTTTGAATTAGGTATTCAACCATTTTTCCCCCAATCTGTTTTATGTTCTTCCTAAAAATAATAGTAATAAATGCCAAATATTTCACGGTAGGTTATCCTTAGCCAGATGATTCTGTTTTGGGGATGCTTGTCCTTGCCACTGGTCTAGGCTGTGAGAACATCAAGTCTGAAGTATAACAAGCACATTATGGTCTAGAACAGTGGTTCTCAATCTTGGTTGCACATTAAAATGATCTGGGAATTTTTTTTTTTTAATACCTGTGCCCAAGCCCCTCCCAAAGACTCTGGTTTAAATGGTATAGGGTAGAGTTTGAACAGCAGTGTTTGCCTATGGTTCAACCGGGGGTTCTAATGTGAAGCCAAGGTTGAGACCTCTGAACTGGTAGTACATGGCTCCTAAATTTGAGTATATATCAGAATCCCCAACGAGGCCCCTCCTCAGACTGACTGCATCAGAATTTCTGGTATAGAGCCCAGGAATATGTCTTGTGAAATGATCCAACAGAGCCCTGGACCAGCATTTGGGAGCTGCCAGAACTGATTTCCACTTCTCTCATACATCCTCCAAGATCTTTTCAGACATACTGTTATTCCACCATCTGCTGCTGGATCTCCAATTCAAGTCCCAATCACTTCATATCTAAGTTGTTCTAATGGGTCTGTCTTTTCCCTTCTTTAATTCCTCTTAAACTGCCACAAGTTTGGCTCCATAAGTGTGACTTTGTTACAGATATTTAGACAGAGGATACATTTTGCCACTTTGCCAAATCAAAGGTTCCTGGTCAAAGCATAAAACCACTTTTAAAAAACTACTTCATACTAAGTACAGAACTTTACCAGACATTCTTGACCCTAAATCCATTCCTAACCTTCAACATATTGAGATCAGAGTTGTATCCCAGCTGTGGCCTTTATGCCTCTCTCTGACCCATCAGTGTCTGTAACTCCTTCCCTAATTCCATCAGGAGACACCTCATTCTGAACCCATCACCGATGAACACCCCAGGGATACGAATCAGCAATAGTTCAAGGCTTAAGGCTGGGGCAAGGATTGATATTCTGGAGATTACTTAGTGCCCTAAAAACTTTGGAGTTTAGTGACTTTTTTCCCCTAAATCACACCAAAATCTCTTCTCCTCCATCCTCTCCAAGGTTCATACTCCACACATTCCTATCAAATCCATGCGGAGTTCAAGGAGTAATTCCAGGTGCTGCATCTGCACTCTTTAGGGGGAAATCAAGCCATGGTATGGGGTATGTCTGATCACAGAAGTGGAAAGGGACATTTTCTTTTCTTTCTTTTTTTTTTTTTTTTTTTGGTGAGGAAGATTGTCCTTGAGCTAACATCTGTGCCAATCTTCCTCTATTTTTTGAATGTGGGATTCCTCCACTGCATGGCTTGGTGAGCAGTGTGTAGGTCTGTGCCTGGGATCCGAATCAGCAAATCAGGTTGCTGAAGCAGAGCATGTGAACTTAACCACTATGCCACCAGGCTGGGCCCTGAAAGGGACATTTTCAAGGAAGAAAAAGCTGGTAGAGCATGGGAATTCAAGCTGGTGTTGACGCTGACCATTTCTACTGAAGCCTACATAGCTGATAGCTTAGTTCAACTCATTGCACTGGACTCGCTCAGGCTTCGTCACCATGGGGAGCCCTGTGCTCCTGTGGGCTTCACCCTCTGGTCCAGCAAGGCCAGCTGCCCTTGATCACACTGATGATTTTGCTGACTCCCTTTACTTCTCAGACCAGCCCCGTATTCCATGCAAATTCTCATTATTTCCCTTGGGTAGTGGCCTCCTCTCCCTCTTCTTCACTTATTTCCTTTAACACACAGAACTTTCCCAATTTACATGATTCTTGTATTCTCCACCCTCTTGTGCACCTACTCCCCTCATTTTCTTCTACAGAGCCTTCACAATATGTCCTCAAATTAATATCTTCTGATCTGTGTTTTTACCCAAATTTCTTCATTGCTTTACTTCCTCTTACAGAGGAAGATCTGGGTAAGAATAAATAGGTGGTATCTAGTAGTCTCTCTTACATTAATTCGGATTTTAGAATTGAAGCACATTTTATCAATCTCACATCATCTGCTGACATGACACCAATTCTGTCAGTAAATGACTGAGAAGAATGAACAGTCTGTTCTCCTATAATTAAAACATATTATAGAGCATTTCATACCATAGTCCAATTTTGCAAATAGAGTATAAATTCTGTGAGTACAGGCAAGAAGAGAAGCATATATTTATCTAAAGTAAGTCAGTGGTATTGCCCAAGTAATTTTCAAGGCTTATAAACCTCCAAAATCATGAGCAAGATTGCCTGCAACATATCAGTCATTAAGAAATTTCATTACCAATGAAGTTCATTATTAGATCCCACAATAATTGCTCTATGACATTCTATAATTAAGTGGCACAGAGGAGGATAATGTGGGACGAGTATGTTAGATGTAAATTCTTTCTCATGTACACAAATTTCATACCATCACAACTTAAATTGGCATGTGGTTAAAAACAGATTGTGAGTTTCTTGAAAAACATAATGATCCCTAACTATGTTCACCTGTTAATGAACTTTGAGGAAAAAATGATGAAACATCTTCCATTGTTGGTGTCTGATATACAGTAGTCACTCAATAATTATTTATCATATAATGTATTGAAGCCTAATGCTTGCTTTAGTGTCACTCCATTCTCCCTAGAATAGTAATATGAGCTTCCCTCTTCCTGGGACTAAAACCTAGCTCTTAAAGGCCAGCAGACTACCTAATTTTTTTCCAGTTCACTCCTTTCTTTAGATGTTGAGTGGTCATAGGTAAATTGTCTTTTTGGTTCTGCCTGTAATTATAGAACTTTAGGCAACTTTTCTGTGTTTCATAGTGTCAACCTTAAAAATAAAACAGCCAGGTATTTTACCAGTGAAACGAGTCTTTTTGGGAACAGCCAAAGAATTGCAATTCAAGGTATGCATGCTACGGCAGACCATAGGCAAATCCAACAAACAAAGAAGAAGAACATTAGTTTATAGAGAAAAAGAAGGAAATTGGGAGGAGTTGTTTTGAACCAAAGTCCATTGGAGAAAAGCAAGAGTTCAGAGTGGTTATGGCTTCTCATTGGCTGAGTTGCTGGGGTAGTCATTTCTGTTTGGGATGCAGCGTACATTTCTTCCTATAACTGACATTCCTTCCTGTTGACTTCTTTCTGCTGGGGTCTGTAATTGACTATCTTTCCTTTCCTGTAATTAACCTTGAATGGTACTGCATGGGAGCAAACCCTTCTGGCCTCCTGACTCCATTTTAAATGAGGTTTCCCTTTATTAATTTTCACAATAGATTAAACAAGAAAGATCTACTGGAAGGTCATAACTCCAAACTGTAACTTGCTAACTTGTGCTATTTTCTGAGACTCTCAGTGATATGTGCCAAGAGGTGCCGTGTCGTCTACCCTTCTTAGACCTCTTTATCTCTTCCCTCCTTGTCCTCCTCTTCACCCTCACGCCCTCTCTTCCCACCTTCCTACACCCTACACCCTACACCCCAAAATGGAGAAAGCTAAATTCTTAACATATTGTTAATAAACAGACTCTCTGGGTCCTCAGTTCTTCTGAACATGAGCTCTGAGAAATCAGAAATGGGAATTCCTGCTGTGATTCCTAGGATTACATGCCTGTTAGAAGAACAAGAATTTACCAGGGAGCGATAAAACTGTTAATGGGGTGATAGTGGTAGTGGGATGTGTGGCAGACAGGAAGGTGGGAAATGATAGGTGAGTACCTGGGATGCAATTCAACTGGACCGAGTGCCATGCCTGGGCAGCAGGAGAGCACAGGTTACAAGTAGGTGTGCCAACAGTTCAGTGAGAACTGGGAGACAAAGCAAATTTATCATATTGAAATTCAATTTAACCTACGGCCAGCTGTTGTCTTATCCACTTGTGTCTATTAGAAGTTAAACACATCCCAGAAATAAGGATACTCCATGGGCTGGGTCTAAGTATTTCTTCTAATTTAAAAGTAGGATTCTCTGGAAAAAGCAAGTTATAAATACAAGCAGTCCTTACATACGCATAATTACCAAGAACATAAGATAAAGTAGAAAATATTTATTTGCTATCTTGACCTCTCCAAAATATCACCTTTTATTAAGCACAGCTAAATTTGTTAGAACTTTCTGCCAAAGAAAGAATACAATCTTGACAATCTTAGCAG
Organism: Equus caballus; assembly: GCF_041296265.1. Lineage (NCBI taxonomy): Eukaryota > Metazoa > Chordata > Mammalia > Perissodactyla > Equidae > Equus > Equus caballus. Next base: position 61,071,721 of record NC_091691.1, read on the forward strand.
CATCTCAGAAGGGAGAACTCAGAAGAGATATTTATAGGGCTCTGCGGCCTGAGCTCAAGTGCTTTAAGATGGGTCTTTCAAGGAAGGGAACTTTTATATATATTTAAGTTACATAGAAATATCAAGTTTATTTTTATATATAATATATAAAAATAACTTTATAACATATATATGTTATATACTATATTATATATATATAGTAGTTTAGATTCGTGGACAAAGCAAAGCAAGGGTCTCGAATAAGGAAACTGTGGTAAGGAGCAAGGTTTTGCCCAGGTGCAAGCAATCTATTTTCACTAATAACTTGGTCTGTGGGAATGTTCTGAAGCAAACAGTGAAGTTATCTATTGGTTTGCAACTGTATCTGCTCTAGAGAAGTGTTTTCAGGAGCAAACAACTATGTCATGTTGCCGGAGGTGGTCTAGTCTTAGGTAAGTCACATTCACACATTTGTAGCAAGAATTTCTTAAAGAGGGAAGGAGGAAACTCTTAGAGGTGATGGTTCCATTTATGGCATTGTTTATGGTGATAGTTTCACAGGTGTATACTTATCTTCAAACTCATCAAGATGGATACATTAAATATGTACAGCTTTTTGTATGTCAATCATACCTCAATAAAATAGAAAAAAGAATTTCTTTTAAGTATTTGCCTTTGTTAGAATTAATGGGTAAACAAGGTGGAGTGGAGATGTGGAACATCTAAGAGTGGCTATGTTGTTCCTCATAAGAAAGAGCATGGAGTTACCCGTGGAGAAGAAATGTGGGGAATAGAGAAAGTAGGAAGAGCTTAGCAAAGCGGGTACTGGGGAGTCAAGAGGAGCACTAGTTTGGTGGCATAGGGGCAACAGGCAGAATAGAGAGAAAGATGGGGAGGGATATAAGAGCTTCTGTGGAGCTTGGAACCGTGGGCAGCGGGAGAGTTATTTAAATACTAGTGTTAATATTTAAATTAAATACAATTATATTAAAATTAGATACAATTATATTTAAACGCACTATAAATTCCCCGCTTCCAAATTCTCAAGAAATGTTTGGTAACAACCCACGTGGAGCCCAATTTGTGTTTTCTTTATGTGTGTAACCATTCAGAGACTGGCCTCATGGGGAGCCGAGGGACCTGAACATTTAGGTCTCACTTGCTGAGCTCCAATATTCGGATGCCAGGAAATGTGTACGTGGTCATTGTCCTTTAAAAGCAGTAACAGCATGAAGAACCTGAAGGGCATTATGCTAGGTGAAATAAGCCAGACAGAGAAAGACAAATGCTGCGTGCAGTCACTCTAAATGGGGAAAGGAAGGGAGAGAAAGGCGAGGGGAGGGGAGGGTGGGAAGCGGGGAGAAGGGACAGGAAGGTCAAACCCAAAGAAACAGAAAGTAGAAAACTGGTTGCCAGGGGCTAGGGGTGGGAGAAGTAGAGGTTGGTAAAAGGGCACAAACTTTCAGAAACACAGTGAATAATGTCTGAGGATCTAACGTACGGCATGGTGACTATAGTTGATGACACTGTGTTGTAGAACTGAAATTTGCTGAGAGTAGACCTTAAATGTTTGCACCAAAAAAAATAAATAAAGGTACATATGTCAGGTGATGGATGTGTTCATTAACTTGATGGGGGAACCCTTCCACAGTGTTTATGTATATTGAACCATCACATTGTACACTTTAAATATCTGACAATTTTACTTGTCAATTATACCTCAATAAAGCTGGGGGAAGGTATAAACATATGAGAAAAACAATAATATTAAATGTGAGGGGCAATAAAAATTAAATAAAGCATTTATAGAAAAATATTAAAAAATAAAAAATGAAAACAGTAAAGGTTGCAAGTCATCTTAAGTCAGCCTTCAATAAAAATATATCAGGTCACAGATATTTCAATTAAAAAAAAGCAAGCCAAACAAAACAAAGCAAAACACTTGTAATAAAGATATTTCTAAGAAAAAAAATGTGAGCTTGTTGATTCTAAGTTCACCCCGAGAGGCCCTGACAGGAAGTGGGTGAAATTTGATGTCTGAAGTTAGAAACTTTGATCATAGTTGTCAACATAACCAGTCAAGAAGAAAAGGGGACCTTAAATAGTAGGAGGAATAAAATGGGCAAAATAAAGTAAGATTATTACATCCAGACAGTGAAACCATTAGAGAAAAATAAAACAACAGATTAAGATCAGAAAGGAAGGATTAGATATTTGAAAGGAAATAGTAGCCAAAAGATCAAAACAGAATCAATGTTGTAAATGTGGGACAGAAGCCACTTCCATACTAGAAAGATATTGGGAGAAATGCAAATAGTGAAATGAAAAGAAGAGAGAATAAGAAGAATAATTCCATGATTTGAAAGCCTCTCATTAGTAGATGCCATACTAGGTGCCTTACTCAGCATTTTATTTCATTAATAAGTCAAAATGACCATTTGCAGTAAATATTATACCTCTTTTCAGATGAAAGACCAAAGGGTCACTTGCCTAATGTCATATAACTTGTTAGTAGCAGAGTCAGGATTTGAACACAGATGTGTCTTGTTCTAAAGCTTACTTCCCTTGCTACTTGTGGTCGTACTGTCATTTTGATGTGTTATTAGAGAAATACTTGGGTGATGTTTATCGCCATTAACCACAGATTCTGATGGGAAGGAAATGATTTTCCCTAGTGCGGAAATATCAGGCCCCATTATTCAGGAAGAAAGATAACTAAGCCTCACGCTGCTAGATGAACTCACAGAGCCGTCATATCAAATCAAAACATAAAAGTAGTCTGAATAAACTCCCACACAATGACTGCCTGATATGTGAGGTGGATTCCTTTTACAACAAACATGGCAATTTCTTCTAAATGAGCTGGATAAAATTAAAACCAGACTGATCCAAAAATCCTAAAAATCAACAAACCCCTATCTATTAAAAGGTATAGATGCTACAAGTGTTTCTTAAATCACTGACCTCCTCCAAGGATGCCATGGGGATGTGCTCCCAGTCATTTTCCTAAGGAAACGTTACTGAAACTTTTTTTAAATTACCATTTTTTTTAAGTTAGAATACACATACCAAGAAAAGTGGATTCTCGTGTAATCTTTCAGGAAAACTAAACAAACATATCCAGGAGCACAAAAGCTGCAAGTTCATAGCCAGCCACTTAGGCCTTAGAGCATTTTCTTTAAAAGAAAAAAAATAGGTAATGGTAAGGAGAAGACGATGAGTGAAAGGTAAAAAGTTCTATACACTACATGGAATTTCACTGGGGAAAAAAGTGTCTGAAGTTTTAAGAGGCATAAATTAAATAACTTTGAAGCCCACTTTGCCCCAGGACTATCTGGATGTTTTCAGGAGCAGCAGGCGCTTATGTTCACGTATGTGTATAAAAGATGAGAGGAAACCAAAATAACCTGGCTCCCAGGAACAGTGGAAGACTTCAGCCACAAAGCAGGTCAGAGCATCAGGATGCATGGCGTGCTGCTGTGCACTGCCTCTGTCAATGGAGTCAGATGACTGGCTTTCTTGGGCTGATGCGATGTGCTTCCCTGTCCAGCCCCCTGAAGCGTTGCTCTTGAATGAATCCTCTAAACTCCTGAGTCCTCTTTAAGCTTTAGTGGAAAGACATAAACCCTTTTTCATAGAAGGATAAAGGAGTTTCTGACATTCATACTAAGACTGATTTTTGTAGCAGTGACTTTCATTAGAAATTTAATTACTGTGGATTCAAATATTAGCGCTCTTAGGGGCTCGAAGGATATGCTTTGTTTTCTTTTGTTTTGCTTTTTTCCTAATATTGATAGTAATTTCTATTCTACCTTTACCATAGCCCTTCTGCCGAGATACTGGCCATCAGAATATTGTAAAATACAGAATGTCCTTTCTAGCATTTATTAGAGGGAGATTCTCATGATCCCTTAAGTAAGAGAACGTTGCCCTTTCTCAATCCACTCTCTACACTGGAGCCAAGGCGATCATCTTATTGACGAATCTGACCACATACTCCCCCTGCTTAAATCTTTCAGTGATTTTCCACCTGAAGGATAAAGGTCCCTCATGATCTGATGTCTTCCCACCCTTGGGCCTATCTGCCAACACATCTCCAAGGGCACCCTTTGCCCCAATCGTATCAAACTATGAGTGGTCTCCAGAATTAAGGATAACATGCCATTTGACACTTCTTTGCCTTCATATTGTTATTCCTTCTTCCTGGAATGTCCTTCCCTCTACCTCCTACTCAACTTCTGGAAGCCTTTCCTAACTCCTCAGTCCAAATGAGGACCCCTTCTCCGCATCACACTCCATACACAGCACAAGCATGGCACATGTTACACCCCACTGTATCCATCGTTCACTCTGTTTAAGGCTTTTTGAAGACACGGACTGCTTCTCATTCAATTTGTATCCCCAATGTCTCAGCACATGATTGGGTCTTCATCTGCTGAAGAATGTTGATGGCTTCTCTCTTACTCATGGGTCTTGGTTCAAGAGACAAAAATACAATTCCAGCTGATACAGGCAAATCTAGGGAGTGAAGAAAGGAGGAGGAAGGCGGAGGAGGAGGAGGCAAGGAAGAAAGAAGCTGGGGGGAGAGGGACAGATAGTGACTGATCAACTTCCAAAGCAATTCTCCAGCTCCTCTCATCTGCACCAACAGGAGGGGGCTGTGTGGCCCCAGAGGGAGGGAACACTTCCTAATTCCCTTCTGGGTCCTGGTGGTTTGGGTGGGGCTTACATCCTCCTGCCTCCTGCACTTGCCAAGTCCGAGATTAGGCAAGTGACTTTCCTTTCCAAGATAGGATGAAAGTAAGGGGTGAGGGGGGAGCAGTGGAAGGAAAGAGAGAGAGAAGGAGGAAATAAAAATAAAAAGTGAAATGGGGGAGAGAAATGTAACTAAAAAGTCCATGGGTAGAAATCATTTCAGGCATTGCTGGATCATAAAAGTTCAACCACCATCATTGGTACTTAACGTTTCTCCTCACTTGCATATTTCCCAGCTCTTCATTCCTCAATTTTGACTTCATTTTCAGTCAGCTCTTTCCATGTGGTGCCATGCTATGACCTGAAGCTTCCATTCTGGGGATTTAGCAACCTCAGGGTGAAATGCTTCACCTTCCCAATAGTTCATGCAAAACAATTCCAGGATTGAGTCTCATTGGAATTACTGGGGCCTCGTGTCCATATCTGAAGCAATCACTGTGGTCATGGGGATGGAATATGAAATAAAACCTGGGTCACTTGCCTAATCCTGGACTTGTCCAGTGCAGGATGCAGGAGAAGGTAAGCCCCACCCAAACCACGAGGACCGGGAAGGGAATTAGGAAGTGTTCCCTCTGGGGCCACACAGCCACTCCTGTTGGTGCTGGTGAGAGGAGCTGGAGAATTGTTTTGGAAGTTGAGCCACCATGACATTTTGTTTTTGTTTTTGCCAAGCTTACAGTTTCTTGGGCAATATATTCAGTTTTAAAATAGGCAACTCCATCGACCAATAACCAAAGCCAGAGATGTTCAGTCATGGCCCTTGATTCCAGAGACTGTCTGGTGGGATTTTGTCTCTTAGCAACAGGCCTCAGTGCTCCACCATTCCACCTATGTGTTGTCTGTGTCCTAACCTCCTCTTCTTGTAAGGACTCTGGTTAGATTAGATTAGAGCCCGCCCATATGTCTTCATTTTATCTTGATTATTTCTTTAAAGGCGCTGTCTTCCAATACAGTCACGTTCTGAGGTACTGAGGGTTGGGACGTCAACATATGAATTTGGGGCAGAGACACAGTTCAGCCCATAACAAGTCTTTCAGTGACAAAAATCTCGACTCAGACTGGCTTGAGCAAAAAGACTGTGTTGTCTCCCGTAACTGAAAAGTGGATCAGGGTCGGGCCTGGCTAGATGCAGGCTCACGTAAGCTCAGCAGAGACAGTCTGTCTCTTTCCTTTGATTCATTTTCCAGTATTGGCTCTCTCTCTGTGATATAATGATGGTCAACAGCCCCTCCAGGTGTACAACCTGTTGGTCAGCAATGTCACTTGACATAGATTCTCTTTTCTAAGAGTTTCAGAAAAGCCTTGAAGTTGAGACTGATTGGCCTAACGTGTGTCACACGTCCAACCTAAACCAGTTGTTGTGACCACGAGAATGAAATTCATCAATTGTCCATGCCTGAATATCAGGCCCACCCTGGAAAGGGGGGCAGGAAGTCGGGGACAACATCAGCCCCATCCAAACCAGATATACTCAGATAAAAGGCAAAAATGTATAGAGGTCAATGTCACAGATTCTAGAGCTTGGCTCCTGGGTTCAAATTCATACTGACCAGCTATGTGACCTTGGGCGAGTTACTTAACCTCACTTTTATTAAGTGGGGCTCAAAGAAAATGTCCACACCTATAGTTACCCCCCTCTGTGTTTCTTACTTTGCAAGATAACAACAACATACTTTCTCTACTTCTAGATTGCAAGTCAGAAATCATTTTACCTAGAATATCCTTAATCAGAAAAAAAGCAATAACTTTGCAGCCCTCTTCATGTTACTGCCAGGAGTGGAGAAAGAAAGAAAGAAAGAAAGAAAGAAATATAGTGGTTGCAATGTTTTTGACAGCAAGTAACAGAATACCTGCTAAAATGGTGTAACAATACAAATATTGGTGTCATACTTAACCGAGAAGTCGAGAGGTGGGCTACTGCAGAGTTCATACAGAGTCTCAGCGATGGCATAGCTCTGACTCAACATCCCCGCCGTTCTTCTGGCCTTCCCCTCGTGCAAGATGGCGGCTGCAGAAAATCCAAGCATAAAGTCTTCTGATGACGTTGTTCAAAGTTTAAAGGAAAATAGATTCCTCTCTGTAATATTCTCTCACTTAGATGGGAGGAAGACATTTCCCTGGAGCCCCCAGAATACTTTCCCTTGTCTCTCCTTGGTCACATGCCCACCCCTAGATCAGTCACTGACAAGGAGAATGGAATTACCACCTTAGCTGAGACCAGCCGGATCACGTGGCACTTTGAACAAAACTGGTGGCCATAAATAATGTGTAAATGAAATGAGTCTGGCTGCGTTCCAATAAAATTTTATTTTTTGATGCTGAAATTTGAATTTCGTATCATTTTATGTGTCATGATATATTATTTTTATTTGATTTTTTGCAACCATTTAAAAATGTAAAAACATTCTTAGCTTGCAAAGAATGCAAGCTACAACACAGATGGCAGACTGGATTGGCCCACACCCTCTGGTTGGCCAACCCCTGGTATATGTGAAACCAGACCCAAGGAGGTCCAAGAGGCACAACAAACTGCCCGAGCAGAGCCAGTGGCTCAGGCTCCCATGGTGCCCACTCCTCCTGCTTTTCCTTCTCTCTTTCAGTCCTTTCTGTGATGCATTAACAAAAGAGAAAAAGATGTGGGCTCAGTTTGTGGATGGGTCTGCATGGTATGCTGGCAACAGGAAGACATGGATGGCCACTGCATCATAATCCAACGGCTTTGAATTTGTAAATCTGGAAAATACTTTACAAGGTCTTCTAGTCTAGTGTTTCTCAAACTTTAGCCTGAGAAATAATCACCTGTGGTTCCTGTTTAAAATGCAGATTCCAGACCCTGCTCTTTGAGTTCTGATTCAGTGGGTTGGGTGGGGTTGGGGTTGGGGGGCTTGGACGAGCTTTTTTCTTTCAGCTTTATTGACGTATAATTGACAAATAAAATTATAAGATATTAAAAGTGTACAACGTGATGATTTGATATACGTATACATTGTGAAAGGATTTCTCCCCATCGAGTTAATTAACACATCCATCACCTCACATATTTACCATTTCTTTGGTGAAAACACTGAAGTTTTACTCTCTTAGCAAATTTCAAGTATATAATACAGCAACTTCAACTATAGTCACGGGATATGCCTTTTTAACAAGCCTGCCCAGGTGACTCTGATGGGGATCCTATAAGTCAGAAAGTTAGTGGCAGAGCTGGGACCAGAATCCTGAGTGGTCTTCCCAGATCTTCACATTGTCTCCTAATGGAAAAAGGTAAATGCAAATGTAAGTGTAAGTAAAACAGATACTTATTTTGTTTCTGAAACTCCAAGACTCAGCTCCAGATGGGGCAAACCTAATAGTCAAATGCAGATACCACCTTCTCTGCCCTATAGGACTAGGTTTTTGTATCTTACACAATATACCTCAATTTTAGTATTAATCATATGAGTTTTTAATATGTCTCTTCCTCTGATGAGTATATGAATATCTTAAAAACCCTTAGGACATCTGGTCCTGTCCAAAACCTCCAGAAGACATTTGGTCCACGCCAAAAGGTCCATGATATTTGGTCCTATCCAGAACAGTTTGGCATGGACCAAATAGCTCATGGATGTTTTAGACTGGACCAAATGTCAAGGACTTTTTGACGTGGACCAAATATCTTACGGGTCCAACATCCAGGACCTTTTGGCATGGACCAAATATTTTCTGGACCTTTTAGACAGGACCAAATGTCTGCTAATCTTAAAAACAGGAACTGCCTCTTATTCACATTTGTGACTCCACTAGGAAGGCCTGCCATGTAATAGACCCTCAGTATCTATTGGATAAATATTTGGATCAAGGTTTCCTTTCTAAAATTATTTCAAAACAAAGGAAAATTGAGAGAGCTAACATTGCATGGTATTTTCAATCAATATTGCGTGACATTTTAGTTACGGAAAACAATATAATATCCTGCCAAAATGGGCAATTTTTGTATTCAAAGCAAGTAAACTGATGTGTAAAATAGAGTAGGTAGAGTTAACCAGCATGGCTTCAGCTTGGCATTTATTTATTGAACTAAAAACATGTTTTTAATTCATTCCAATGCTAAACAAAGTCGCCGATGAGGTAATATTTTATCTGAAGCACTAACACTCTCTCTCAAACCAGATTTCCAGGTCCTCCTTCCTTAGGACTGTCAATATTTACATTTTTAATAGTATCCTCATTTGGGAAATCGACACCATTGTCAATGTGAAAGGGTAAACCTGTGAGCTTCTGTGGGAGGATGGGTTAATGGCCCTGCAGGGACATGTCCAGGTCCTGTGTAATGGGAAACTCTATTTATACCTCAGACCCCAACAGAAGTGACTATTCCCTACAAAGACACAGTCAGACTTAGAAATAGAACAGAGAGTTAGCACAAGCACAAGAAGGCTGTGACTTTGAGTAGCCACTCCTTGGGTCGTTACATAAGCAGATAACCAGAATTTTGAAAAGCACATTGGAGAGAAGCAAACTTCTTGGTAAAACTGAGATAAAGACTCAATTCCTAAAGTAAATGTTGGTATTTGCAGATGTCAAGGCTAAGAACTGTCTGCAAATACAAATCCATAATTTCTTATCTGAAACCCTTTGAAGCCATTGTGTTTCATATTCAGAAGTTTTCAGATTTTGAAAAGGAATACGGTGAAATCTAGCTAATGTGGAACACTCCTGGCAGGATCTGTAGCAACATTTTATAATCAAACACATTCCTTCTGCCGTTAATTGTTACTGATATCCACGCTAAGTGCAAGGGGCCTGCACAGCTCCCATCTGCTCCAGCATGCTTGTGCAGTCAGACCAGGTCAGGACAGGGCAGTTTTGCCACCAAATCAGTTTCATTTTCAGAGTTCTTTGAACTTTGGAGTTACAGATAATGGCTATTTACCTCTGTAGTAAAGAGACTTACTACAAGAAAGTGATAGTGTAGCTGAGAGTAGGGAAGGATGACGTGGGAAACAGGAAATATTAGCAGAGTGAAAAAGAGAAATACAGACCAGAATGGAAAACTGACATTTTCTCAGCCACGGTGGCTGAGGGTTTTCATGATATGGAATCAGGAAGTTGGTTTCACAAACAATTGCATTTCTTTAAACTTACTTTGCAACAGGAAGATGAAAATCAAGCCCTCTTGCACACGTTTTGGGACCTGAGGTTGAAAGACGCCCACCCCAGCTTTCTTCCTCTTCCAGAACTTACCCAAAAAATTGCATGAGCATTTGACATGACCTCCAAGATAGAAAACAAAAAAATCCTTCATTTCAGAACATCTGCTGGGCCCTTGATGAGCTTAGAAATGAGCATCACTAGGTGCTTTGCTCTTTACTGTGTTCCATGGCAGAGTCAGAAAACAGCAAGTGGCACAAAGGGAAGCCGCCTCCGTTGTTTACTCCTTACATCACTCTATTGGGGGCAGAGCAGGCGTGCTGAGTGTTTTGCAGAGAGGAAAATGTGTATAGATTCATACCAGCATGTCTGTGAGGATCAGTGTTTGTCCTTGGGAGCATGGTGGGTGTGTGTCTGTGTGTGTGTAAGAGGTATATTTACTAGTTACCCACTGGAAGGTCTAGCAGGATGGAGAGCCATATCTGAGTCTGACACTGGCATAGAAACTACAAAGAAAACCAGACCTGAAGTGGCAAAGCCCATAGTTGGTGGTTCTGTGGGACTGAATTGCTAAATATGCCTTGGCTTGTGCTGGGGAATCAAATTCTGATTCCCCAGTTCCATCCCATCACTGGTATTACTGAAGAGGAATAAACTGGACTTGAGAAATCAACTGCTGATTCCCACATCCCACGGGTTGCTCTGGATGGCAAGAGGAGGGTCAAGGTGGAGGAGCAGGCTCCTTAGAGCCAAGTTATCAGCCCCTTTCAGGGCTTCCTAAAGGAGGTGGGCTTTTAAGGAGATTTCCTCAGAAAGAGGTGTGGACTGGAGGACAAGGGAGGGAGGTTAAGATTTGAGGGCTTCCACAAAAGATGGACCCCCTTTGACGGATTTACGATTTTGCACTTTTCAATTGGAGTACAGGGAAAATTATGGATAGAAGGGACAGCCTCCTCTGACAGGAGACTGTTACTCAGGAGCTCCAGGCAGGTGCCAGCAGGGGAGTGAACAGTGGCCCACAGCAGAGCTGGAAGCAGTTAGGAACAGTAGAAAGCAGGTGGATGACTCAGGAGGATTCATGAATCAAATCCCTCTTCCCCCGGGATTCTGGAGCAGTGCTTCTGGAACAAACTGTAATGTGCATATGAATCACTTGGAGCCGTTGTGAAAATGTAGATTCAGATGCAGCAGATCTAGGAGGGGGCCTGATTCTGCATTTCCAACAAGCTCCTCGGCCATGGCCAGAAGCTGCTGCTCCTCCAACGACACTTAGGGTACAAGCAGACGGGTGACCACTGAAAGGGGGAGGGCAGCCAACTCTTGGATATAAGTGGGAGATGTGGCCTGTTTGGATACGTGATAGTTATACGTTAATGTATGGTGAGGTAATTATGGTTCGTCAATCTCAGAAATCCTTCATACAGGCTAAATTAAAGATGCCTCCAGATATTATTGTACATAGCTATCTGGAGCAGGTGAACCCATCTGACTATTTATTTTGAGATTCAACCTCCTAGAGTAGACAAAAATCTTTCTAGATTGTTGCTGGCAGTATTTGCTACTCATCACGTTAAGAGAGGTAGCAGCGGTTGGAAATTACTAGGATATTTGTGATTCCTAGTAAAAACTATAGGAAGGTCAGCACTTTCTGGGATAAACCAAGTTAAGAAAAAAGAAAATAAGAAATTCCAAATTGTAGCAAATTATCAAGCATCGTTAGTGAAGATTCTCATCATGATACTATTATCCTAAGAGAGCTACAAACTCTTCCTGCAATGTGCAATGGTAATGCCCATGGTATATACACACCTTCTTTCAGATATTCAATGAAACGCGAATCTATGTGCTGCAGCGAAGGGATTTGGCAGATGTAATTAAGGTCCATCGGTTGACTTTGACATAGGAGATTATCTGAGTGGGACTGACCAAATCATATGAACCCTTTAACTATGGATTAGAGGTCAGACACAGAGGAAGTCAGATATTTGAAATCAGAGAGTTGTGCTCCTGTTTTCCAGGAAGACAGCAAACAGCATTACTGTGAATTGTATTTGGGGGCCAACTGGCAAGGAACTGCAGCTGGCCTGTAGGAGCTAAGAGCAGTCGCCAGGGAACAGCCAGCGGGAAAACAGGGACCTCAGTCTTACAATCGCAAGGAACTGAATTCTGCCAACAAGCTGAATGAGCTGGGAAGTGGTCCCCGGGCATCAGATGAGAACCACAGCATGACCATCACTTTGACTGAAGCCTTGAGAAATGATGAGCAGAAAAGCAGCTAGGCCATACCTGGGCTTCTGACCTGTAGAAACTGTGAGATGATAAAATGGGTTTTGTTCTAAGCCACTAAGTTCGTGATAATTTGTTGCATAACAATTCTATGTAGCATAGGAAACTATCTTTACTGACTCTTTTTTCTACCAATTCTAATTTGCTATTAAGCCTGTTGAGTGAATTTTTCATTTCAGTTATTGTACTTTTCCATTCTATAATTTTTGTTTGGTTCTTTATTGTAGTTTCCATTTCTCTGTTCATTCATTAAGACTGTATTTTCTTTAAGTCCTTAAATATACTTGTAATTGCTTCTAAAGTTTGTTAAATCCAATGTCTGGGCTATCTCGGGATCTGTTTCTGTTATCTATTTTTTCTCAACTATTCCTTACATTTTCCTGTTTGTTTCTTTGAATGTCTGGTAATTTTTTTATTGTCTAGTGGATATTGTTCACAATACATTTGATAGATTCTGCATTCTGTTTTCTTACTCTCTGAATAATGTTTAGTTGGGTTCTATTCATCTGTTAATTGTGGTTAATGATCTTGAAGTGGCAGAAGTTTCGTTAGGGCAGATCTGTGAAAAGCCCCAAGATGCTTACCTAGCCTGTGGAATTCAAATTTCAAACTCCATCTACCCAGTAGATTTTGATAAGTCTCGGTTTTATGTTTTTTTTGTTTTTTTTTTTACAGTGGTCTAGAATAAGCCTTGCTCTAGGACATGATTCTCACTCCTTAGACGTGGGCTTTGTGGATGTCTGGGATGTTAATGAGGTCACTCTGCTCTGGCTGGAGCTGAATTTCAATGTTTGAATTCTTGTATCTTTGTTCCGAACTCCGCTGTGTAGCAGCGACTCTCTAGTAAACTTCCTGCATTCTCAATCTGTGCATGCACAGCCCAATCCTCTGACAGACTCACAGGGATCCCACAAATACATTTCTGCACTGGCCCCCCAACATTTGCATAGCTCCCTCCTTTCCAGTTTGCTGCCCTGCCAATTCCAGCCATTTCTGTGGGTCCGAAACTCTGGTCTCTGCTTCATCAGCTCAACAAGACCACTGTGCTTTGTTAAGACTCCACCACCCTAGGCCACAGGCAGGAAATTGTCCCCAGACGGACATAGGGCTCAGCTCTTGGTTTTCCTTATCTCAGGGATCATAGTCTTACACTACCTGTTACCCAATACCTAAGAACTTTTACGTCATACAACTTTAGAGTTTTTTACAGGAGGAGGGCCATCCTGGTCCATTTACCCAGACATGGCTTCTTGTCCTTGGTTTACACACACACACACTCTCATATGCTCACACACTCATTCAAGGTATTCACGCATATAACAGAGTTTACTGATGTTTGGGGTCGACAGAGGTATTCACAAGACAGCAATTTCAAAACCTAAAAATTAGATAAAATCTGTTGTTAAAAACCTTCTCACTACCTTGGCGTGCAGGTCAGCCACCATCATTCCCGCAACACCATTCTCTTTTCAGAGGCACCCTTCCTCAGACAATCCACAGAAACTCAACTCTCCTCACTTTGTTATTCAAAACAATTAAACACTCCCATGCTTTTTAATAGTATCAAGGGAAAAAAATAGTCCCCAAACTGGGAAATGGAAGAACTGTGTATTATGTATCTTTGTTTTGAGTTTGAAACAAAATCGCTTCAGGCAAATAGCCTGTTTAAAATTCAGCTGCATTCCTTGGAGTTCAGCTTCTGCTCTCTGCCTGGCCCCATTGACCCCTTTCAGGCTGATTGGCCTCATTAGAACCTCAGTGGGGGGATGAAACTTTGTTATTCCAATGACTAGCACCACAGATGTATCTTCATCATTTGCTTGTTCAGGGTTTTTCTTTCTTGACTGGTAGACAGCACACCTGGCATCTGGGACCACTGTCACAGATGTCTTTATAACCACTGATAGGGTTGTGATGCAAAATGAAACTGCACACTTTTTTTTTACTTTAAAAAACGTTAGCTACTTATGTAATCATTCTCTTTCCCAACTGTTTAACCCGTTTATTTCTATTCTCTCTCTCTCCTTTGAACTTTACTGGTTTCCTTGCCTCTAGCAAATTAATGAATTTTGACACAAACTCAATATCAAATTTGTCTAAGAAATTTTGTTTAACAGTGAGCTCTTTTAAATGAATGACCAAAAGACACCTAAGAAGATGCTCAATGTCATTATTCATGAAGGAAGTACAACTTAAATCCACTGTGAGTTACTATTTCATACCTATTAGAATGGCTAGATTGAAAAGACAGACCGTACCAAGTGTTGGTGAGTATGTGGAGTAACTGGAACTCCCATACACTGTCAGTGGCAATATAAAATTGTACAGCCTCTTTGGAAAACACTGTGGCAGTTTCTTTGGTTAAACTTATACTTACTATATGATGCAGTCACTCCACTCTTAGGCATTTTACCAAAAGATATGAAAGCATACATCTATAGAAAGACTTGTACACAAGAGTTCATAGCTATTAGCTATGTACATCGTCATAGCCAAAATCTGGAAATAACCTAAATGTCCACCTACAGGTGAATGGATAAACAGACTATAGTATATCCAAACATTGGAATACTATTCAGCAATAAGAAGTAATGAGCTACTGGTGCAGACTACAACAGGGGTGAATCTTAATATAATTATGCTGAGTAAAAAAAGCCAGACAAGAAAGAATACATACTTATGATTCCACTTATATAAAATTATAGGAAATGCAAACTAATGTATAATGACAGAAAGCAGATCAATGGCTGCCTTGGGGATAGAAGGGTTGAGGAGGAGCAGGAAGGAGAAATGACAAAGGGGCATGGGGAAAGCTTGGTGGAGGGGTAAAGAATATGTTCATTATCTTGATTCTGGTGATAGTTTCACGGGTGAATACATATGTCAAAACTTATCAAGTTGTATGCTTTAAATACGTGCAGTGTATTATATGCCAGTTATACATAAATAAAGCTGTGAAACAAAGATTCTGAAGGAGCTATCTTCTACAACCATTTTCTAAATGACAATAAAAGAATGTTCTTTGAAAATAGAATTATCTGTCTTTTAATCTATGTTCTATTTTCTAAATATGTTTGGTCTTATGATAAAAAACCAATTGTGTGTGATCTTCATTGTTTTTAAGTGAGAAGTTTTAAAAATTATCAATGAGATGTTTTAATTATTTGGTATGAATAAGTATTAGGCTCTGTAAGAGTTTTCAGGAAGTTTAGAAAATGACACTTGTTACAAGTTGAATTGTATTCCCCTCAAAATTCACATGTTGAAGTCCTAACCCCCAATACCTCAAAATGTGAACTTGTCTGGAAATAGGGTCTTTATAGAGGTAATCAAGTTAAAATGAGATCATTAAGTTGCACCCTAATTCAATATGACTGGTGTCTTTACAATAAGGGGAAATTTGGAGTCAGATAGTCAAACAGGAGAACACCATGTCAACATGAAAACAGCCACCTACAAGCCAAAAAGAAAGGCCTAGAGCATTCTTCCCTCATGGTCCTCAGAAGGACCTGACCCTGTCAACACCTTGATCTCGGACTTCTAGCCTCCAGAACTGTGAGACAATAAGTTTTTGTTATTTGAGCCACCCAGTTTTTGATACTTCATTACAACAGCCCTAGGAAACTAATACAACACTATTGAATAGTAGAGAGACAACACTCTCTCTGGATCTTATGACTAGTAATAGCATTTCGAAAAGATTCTGTAAAGAAAAGATCACTTGGACCACTCAGACAAAGAAGATAGTTATGCCAAAAAATATATATTTGGCTTAAGGAGATTAATAACTCCTTAGGTAAGTTATAAGGAGAATAATGTCAGTGAGCAATAGCTGCTCCTTTGGTTACTGTTAGAAGTTTCTTAAGAGGCTACCAGGGGAAGAGGCCCTAGAAAATAGGGACTGAAGGGCACCAGCTGGCAGAACTTGGACTTATGAAGAAATATATTTTTAACAAAGTTATTTTTTAACAAAGTGAATGTAAGTATTAGATAAAAGATAATACTAGATAGGTTTTAATGTGATTTGTTCCACTATGCATTTCGTATATCATTGTATTATTTGTTTATAATTAAATTAACTTACATTGATCTAAACAAAACCTATAATTAGAAACTACCGATGATCAAAAATCAGAGTGTGTTATATTTATAACACAAGGAAAGTCAGAGGAATAATAAAAATAAAATAAAATAAAAAGTTATAAATATGGCATTTATACCTATGACTTTATTAATTTTGCTCATTAATGTTTAAAATAATGAGTTAAAATAGAATAGTCAAAACAATAAAAACTCAACATGGATGAGGATGATAAACACATCATAAATGGAGAGCTTCAGGCAGCTGATTTCCAAGAGAAATGTTCTACTCTGTTTTCACCCCACTTTCAGAGGTGCCTGTGAGCTATTGGAGTGCTAACCATGGCTCTCGTGGAAACAAGAAATTCAGCCTCACGGCAGCTTCTATACCAAAAAATCAAGTAGTTCAAAACAATAGCCATTAAATTTATGATACACTTAATGTAACTGCTCTCCAATTCATTTCTATGAATCTCATTTTCTCTGTATCATAATCAATGACTTTTGTTTGAAAAATGCAACAGAACATTTCAAAGTACCTGCCACTTCCACCACCACCCCCAGCCAGCTTCTATCTGTTCTTGTAACAGTGCTCTGAAAGGAAACAAATGAAATCAGAAAGCATCCACACCGTCCTCCAAATCAAGAGGCCACTTTAGCCCTCCCCATGCTCATAGAGATATTAAAAAAGAAAAGAAAAGGAAGTGAAAGTTTCTAATCTTGCATCTCCTGGGGTCATTCCTAGAGGCTGGTGTGGTTTTGGCCCAGCCTAAGTTTTTCAAGAAGGCTGAATGCAATAGGACTTGATGAGTACCAGGAAAGAATCGTACCCAAAGTTCCTCCTACCTGGATCTGCTGTTGATGAATGAATTTTCCACTGTGCAAGAAAAATTATTTTGGTTAAAACGTTGTCCTTTTTTCTTTTTTTTTCTTTTTGTTAAGGAAGATTAGCCCTGAGCTAACATCTGTGCCAATCTTCCTCCACTTTATATGTGGTCATCACCACAGCATGGATGATGAGTGGTATAGGTCCGCACCCAGGATCCGAACCCATGAACCCAGGCCGCCAAAGCACAGTATGCTGAGTTTAACCACTTGCCACGGGGCCAGCCCCAATGTTGTCCATTTTTAAAATGTAAAAAGTCTCAAGAAGACTAACACCAAGCAAAGATCCATATTTAATGCCTTAGTTGATCAATAACAGCTGACAGCTACTGATTGGATGGAAAGATACCAATAATGTTTTATATCTGCTAGAGCAGGGTTTCTCAACCTCACTGCTATTGACAGTTGGAGCTGGATAATCCTTTGTAGTAAAGTGGGAGGATGGAGCTGTCCTGTGCATGATAGAATGTTTAGCGGCATCCCCTGCCTCTAACCACTGCATGCTGGTAACAACCTCCTCAGTTGTGACAACCAAAAATGTCTCCAGACATTGTTAAAAGTCCCCTGGGGGCAAAATTACCCCTGATTGAGAACCATTGGAATAGAGCTTTCTATGTGGTAAAGTTATCAATACGGGCAACAACGTGGATGAATGGCAAAAACATAAGTGGAAAAAACCTTGTCCCAAAGAGCTCATATTGTAGAATTGTATTTACATGAAGTTCTAGAACAGGAAAAACTATGATAGAAAAAAATAGAACAGTGGTTGCCTGTAGGGGAGTGGGCATGGGGGCTGATGGGATGCAATATGAGGGAACTTTCTGGGGTGATGGTAACATTTTATATCGTGATTGGAATCTGAGTTATACATGTATATGCATTTGTCAAAAATCGGCAAATATGCACTTAAGAATTGTGCATTTCATTTTACCTACAGAAAAAATAAAACTAAAAAAAAATTGAACTAATGATATGTATGCTGAAGTATTTAGTGGAAAGTACTCTAATGTCTTCAATTTACTTTGAAATACATTAAAAAAAGATGACTTGGATGAACAGAAGATGGATAGAGAGATGTGTGATAAAGTAAAATGTTTACAGTGGAATCTAGGTGGTGGTGTATGGTGTTCATTACAAAATTCTTCCAGCTTTTCTAAATGTTTAAATTTTTTCATATTAGGAAAAAGATTATGTGGTTGGTTAGTGGTGTCAGATATCCTAAGCCAGCAGCTTCATAATCATTCGTATTGATAAAATGACCCCCTTGCTCTCAGCTTCGTTCAGGACTCCACTCAAATGCCACCTTATCAGAGCTGTCTCTGACCCCCTTCTGTAAAATAATGCCACAATCCCCTCTCAAGTCCATAATGCTGTCTTCTGCATTATTTTATTTTATTTTTTTTTTTTTTTGCTGAGGAAGATTAGCCCTGAGCTAACATCTGTGCCAGTCTTCCTCTATTTTATGTGGGATGCCACCACAGCATGGCTGATGAGTGGTGTAGGTCCATGCCTGGGATCTGAAGCTGCAAATCCAGGCCACTGAAGCAGAACATGCCAAACTTAACCACTATGCCACAGGGCTGGCCTTCACATTATTTTTTCCTTATAGCATATCATAACCTGACATATATTTATTTCCTAGTTGTTCATCTCCTTCGGCTAGAACATAAGCTCAATGCAATCAGATTCATTGCCTGTTTTATACACTACTGACTCCCCAAGGTCTAGAACAATGTCTGGCACATAGTAACAGCTCAATAAATATTTGTTGAATGAAAAGATGTGGAAAGAATCAAGAAAATTTTTCATGTGCAGTTGCTGCATGTAAGATGCTGGCCAGGCACATAAAGCAATTTTGGATATCATCTCTGTTCTCAAGGGAGCTTCAGTCTAGTTAAGTGTCACAGGACAGAAATAAATAAGATAATAACATACAGTAGCATATGCTAACTGCCAAAGGAAAGCTAAACCACAAAGCAGAAAAGGCCTTGTGGAGGAGAGGAGATTTAAGCTTTGTCTCAAAGGAACAGTAATGACTACTTGGTTTCCTTGGAAATTATACTTGTCATTTGCATTTCCAAGGTACCGCCTCAAGGGAACTGTGCCACAAGTCCTTCTGTTTCTTAACCTACAACCCTGATGAGCCTTGTGAAATAGCCCCCAGTGGGTCAGCTGTCCCTTGTGATGACCACTCTGATGCCACCACTCTGTCCTCAGTTTGGGGATCCTGTTGCCACTAACGACCAGAGGAGAGCTGAGACCAGACGGTGGCTTTTATCACTTTTCAGTAAAGTAGGAATACAGAAAATGGTGCAGAGACTCCTGTGCAACTGCTACTGACCCTAACCTCAAGAACTCCTGACCAGCTTGCAGCAGATCTACACACCGCAGGAGCAGGCTTCACTCCAGCAGAAATCCCAGACAACTCTAGGCATCCCCACCAATTGAGTCCAGACCCAACTGCACCCCAGAGGATGTCCTCTCCCCTCCTGTTCTACCTCAGGATGATTGACAGTAGAAACGTGTATTCTCTTTGAGGGAAAAACCCCTCCCCCTCACAATGTGCTCTGGGTTCCATGGCTCCCACAGGGCAATCACAATGGTCAGCAGTCCCTTAAGTCTAAAAACAGTCTTTTCTTGACAGTCCCACCTTCTAAAGAAGCCATATAAATGAATGTGACTGTGAAATATTCCCAAATAAATTTTAAGAAGGAGATACCATGTTAACCCCTGAGTGTTAAACCAGTAGATTACAACATAACGGATGTGATTCATTCTGTTCAAAAGTTACCCTAGAGGTTAGAGTTTCTCCCAGGCATAATTGGGAAGGAAGTACAAGAAAAGCAACGATGCTTGACTGGGTGCAAAAACACCTAGCTTTATCAACTGCTGTGGGCATATTTGAAGCAGAACAGGTGAGCAGAGGATGTTGTCTGCATGGAAGGTAATAAATGGGTATTGGATGATGAGAGGGATTCTTCAGGGTTCAGCCAAGAAGAAACATTGAATCTGAGAAACTCAGTCATCAGAAAGCCCTTTTTTGGAAGCGGTGGTTTGTGGAGAAGCAGGGATGCAGGCTGGAAAACGAAGAGAGCAGAGGAAAGCTGTTTCCTCATTTCCCAAGTAGGACCCATCTTGGCTGTCTTTGGTGTGTTCCTCTTGTTAAATTAATTAATCAAGGAGGCCATTAGACTGAGGTGGCTCTGATGCCTGGGTGGCCTATGTAAGCAAACCAAAACCTAAGCCTGTAAATGCCTCAAGGTTACGAAATTAAACACTAAGGACAACCAATCACAAACAGCCAACTAGGCTTTAAGCTACAGCCGGTCAAATAATTTCCTTTCTTTGCTTCTGCACTTTCTCTTAGCCTCTCCCCAGCTCCTCTCTTTGGAGCCCTCCTAACAACTTCTGGTGTGGCTCTGCCTGATTCTGACAGATTGCTCAAATAAACTCTTAAAATTTTTAATATGCCTCAGTTTATCTTTAACAGTCTTGAGGCCTCATATTTATTCACAGTTCACAGGGGGTTTCATTTGAATCTCATTTGCCACAATCACTGTGAGGGGAGCAAAGATGTTGTTGTTAGACTCCCATTGCTGAGAGGAAATCGAGGCAACGTCATACTGCTAGTTAGTGGCGGAACTGATCTAAAACCCATCTGTGGATTCCAAGCCAAAGAAACTTACCCTATGGGGCTGTTGATCCAAAAAAGATGCTTATCTCACCAGATCTGCCATTTCTAGTTGAGTCTCTTGTCACTTCTCTTTCCCACTTGTGTAACCACAGGCCCTCCTGGACCGGTTCAACTGACCCCCTCTCTTATCAATAGAGTGTCTTTCAGAAAACGTGCAAAGTCACATGGCCAGAGCATGCGCAGAAGAAGAAATCTTGACCTGAAATGACCATGGAGCCAAAGATCTGGAACCAAAGGACCAGGACACAACTGGAACTTGAAAGTTGGACTCTTATCAGAAGAAAGTAGTCCCTCATTCAGAAAGATCTGGTGTTAAAATTCCTTCCCCACCTCATCATAAATGTTTAGAAACTTACTATAAATGCCTGAAGCCCACCAATCAAAACCTGTCCCGCTAGGTTTCCACATGCCAGCCTGTTCTCCCCAACCTCTTAAATTTTGCCCCAGATCTTGAATTGGGGAGACAGATGTGAGGGCATGTGCCTCCTGTCTCCCTGCAGGTCGATCATGTAGAATAAAGCTGATCTCTTTCCCCAAAGGCTGATGCCATAATTAAGTGGCTGTTTATGTGCATCAGGCAAGAGAACCCCAATTTTGTGCAGTAACACTTGCTTCTAAATCCTTCCTTTTTGCATTCCTCCCAGTTTGGTGTGTCTTCATGGTGCTGCGCCTGGATGGCTTTGGGGAATACATAGAAACATCACAACAGCATTGTTCTCTCCCTTCACCCTTCATAATGCCAGCACTCTTTGCCTTGGAATTTTTCATTTAGGCAGTAGCTGAACCACAGAATTACAGCACCTCTTTCTTTCCTCTGTTAGCAAGTAGTCCTCAGGCAACGTAATACTAACCTGGACAGGCTCGGGTTCAGAGAAAGAAGAATAACAGCCATTTATCACAAGCTGTATCGCTAAGTGTGAAGCAAAATGGATACACTTTTTCTCTGTAAACACACGTTACAGCTCATGAGGTGTAAAATAGGCGAGAAATGGACTACACTTTTAAAAGATTATTTTTCTTGCTTATTTTCTTGAGTCTCCTTGACCTTGAAACTTAGAAAAATACCTTCAAAGTTGAGAAGAGAGATATTGGAGACCAAAACAGAATGTGAGATGAATATTATTTATATCAGAAATCATCTGCTGGTCTTTGCTGTTAAGCACGATCTGTTAGCCTGGTTTAATGGGGACAGCTTGTCAGAATGGGGTGAATTGTGCTGAAAGAAACCATTATGCATTTACCCTCCTTTCCTGTGGGTCTAAAGCAGGTTCTGACATTGTCTATGTGCAGAAGACTGGCGTGTAATGGCTCTGTATTTGCATAATGACTATCTTTTTGTAGCTTTTGCTGTCTCAGCTAATTCCTTTAGGATACTTCTGTTGGGTTTTACCACTTTCTAATAGAGTCAAAATCCTCAACCCTCTCCAATTCCACAACACCTATAGAAAAATTTGAAACATAGGGGTGTATGAAACATCTAGAATTTATATGATTTGCCTGGCAATTATGTTTTTTAATATATGGTGACATATGTGATGCACTATCAGATAGAAAGTAATAACACAGAAAGGACACACAGTCATCAAAAAATCCTACTTTCTGTGTCCTCTGTACATCTCTGGGATGAGCCTTGAATAAAGCTTTGTTCCTTCTCGTGCTAGAGGCACCTTTCTATTGATAGAAGCTGTTGATGCAAATAATCCATAATCAATCTATAAATCAAAGTTGGGGTGAGTTTATTATGAGCCAGATGTGAAGACCATAGCCTGGGACCTTCTTTCCCCAAGGAAGGAAGGGCACCAAAGAAGCGGGGTGTACACAGTGGTTATATACCACCTTGGAACAAAGAGCCTCCATCACATATGACTGGAATGCTCATTTTACAGCAGTCGTGAGATTGCTTCGCTGGCACAGCAGATCAGTGGTCACAAGGTGAGCATGGTAGGTTGGTAATTAATCCTTAGTTTCTAGGAAGAGATGCTTATCCTTAACAAAATGCCTATATGAGGGAAGATATATCCCTATCTTTAAGGGCATCGTTCTTGTCTTTGGGAGATTGTAAATATTTAAAGCAGATATTCAATGCATGCTCAACAGGTCAGGTCAGGCCCTTTTGGAAAAACAAAGTCAGGACAAATTAGTTTTAAATCAAAAGGCTTCCTCATACACTCCAATATACACTCATACACTCCTATTGCTTTTCATTTGTTTATGAAAGCTAAGAGTCTATGTTCCAGACAATTCTCAAACTCCTTCAAATCACCCTGACACCTGTCCCAAACTGCTGGGAAGAAGGGTCCTGATAACTGGAAGCATTCAAAGTCTGGACTAATCGGGGTCTTCTCCATGGCCATTTTTCTCTGTCCCTGTAGCAGCAGGTACGCAGAGTCCTCAGCCCTCTTAGGCTGGGTTAGGGCTCCTATTGCATGACTGGTCACTTTCCCATTAGGTGGAGCTGGAGCTTTTCCAGAAAGTCATCACACTAAGGTGGAAAGCACAAGGCCTGGAATCAGTAGATCTGAATTCCAAACTTGGTTGGCCACCGACAACTTGTGTGACCTTGGATACTTAGCTCTAGGGGTCATTTCATAATAATGAGAAGGTAATGAAACAATAGCTACCAGATATTAAGAGCTTAATATGTGCCAGGGCCTGTATTAAATACTTTACATATTTTAACTAAAAAATACATACGTAAAATATAAGACATATGAAATAAAATTAATTAAATAATTCTCATAACAACCCCAATGAAGTGGGGTTGCTAGTGTTCCATAAATGCCACTTAAAGGTCAAGGTTGATGAATTAATATATCAAATGGCTATCATCTAATACATCAATTTTTATTCCAGTAGCTTTTTTTTTCTCTTTTTGCTAGAACAAATAAACAGATTTAGCTCTACCTGATCTATAAAAACACTTGGAGCAACTTAAAATCTTCAAGCATTTCATTTTAGGCAACAGAATGCAAAACTTGGTTAAGACCATTATTAGGAAATTCTCAGAATAGCAAAGATTTCCTCGCATAAGTCAATGGCTCATTTATTAATACAGATAAATCCCAGTAAATACAATAAGAGAACAGCACCTTGATGAGTTGGAATAGGGTGTGACCTATCATAAAATACAGTTCAGGTTTATTTCATTGTAAGAAAGATCAATCTGAAAACTTAGTGGAACAATCAGAAGTGTAGCAGACTCAGATCAAGGGATGGTAGAATATTGTCTCTCAAATTTTGACTTTTTATTTTGCCAGCAAATCGATGCTGTCAGGGTTTTCTGGAACTGAGAAAGAAGGTTAACCTTTCAAAATCAAACTATTAAAACCCATTACAATGGACGAGTCAGGCTTCTGATAAAAAATAACTAACCTACAGAAAGTTAAAAAAAATACTGGTTGAGCACATGCGGCAAATCACATCTATCAAGAGGATCAAGGTGTATTTTCTGGAAAATATAATTTGATCAATATATGTGGAAATTTAACACAAGCATGCTCTCGTGTGATTAGCTATAGGAAATTAATTCAGCCAAGTTAATGATGAAATTTAAGTAAATTAAAGTAGTGATAGAATCAGTTAAATGTTGTAATATATATATCTTATACTGGAACATAAGGAGGATAGTATGGATGGTTCCAGAATAAGTGGACAAATGTCTTCGGCACAAATTGGACCTGAGTTCATGAAGTTACTTTCCTCTGAAGCAAGGGAATTCATTTGACTGAGACCAAAACTTAAGTAAAACCAAGCTTCATAATAAGCATGGCAGACAGGGTTCAACGTATATGGTAACGGCTACCTGAAACTCTGCATTATGAAGGATTCTGAAGTTTTGTCTGGACTTAGCACAATATTCACCATGAGCACAGTTGGTGTAGTGGTGGCACATATGTCATTATTTCTCTTCTAGATGGCAAATGATGACCTACTTTATCTGTAAAAGTTATAAAAATGAGTTTCATGTGTGAAAGTCATAAAAATCAAGCATTCTTCTGATTAATAATTCAGGTGTCCTTTGTGGTGGTTTTTAAATTCTTTGACCACCATGTTGTAAGGAAGCCCAAGCCACATGAAGAAGTCACATATAGATGTTCCAGCCAACAGCCTAGCTAAAGTCTCAGACAAACCTAGGATCAGGATCAACCATCAGACATGCAAGAGAATGCACCTTCAGTGAATCTAGCCCCCAACCTTCTGTCTTCCAGCTGAGGTACCAGCCATTGTGAAGCAGAGATGAGCCATCCCCTCTGCATTATCTGAAGTCCCAAACCATGGAAACTGTGAGTGATAATAACTGATTATTGTTTTGTTTTGCTTAAAGATTGTCACCTGTGCTAACATCGGTTGCCAATGTTTTTTTTTTTCTTCTTCTTCTTTCCAAAGCCCCCCAGTATGTAGTTGTATATTCTAGTTGTGAGTGCCTCTGGTTGTGGCATGTGGGACGCCACCTCAGCATGGCCTGATGAGCAGTGCCATGTCCACACCCAGGATCCGAACCGGTGAAAACCTGGGCCGCTGAAGCAGAGCTCGTGAACTTGACTACTCAGCCACAGGGCCAGCCCCTGATTATTGTTGTTTTAAGCCACAAAAATGTGGGGTAATTTGTAACTTTATAGTGGTCTTGAATATTTTTAACACTAGAAAAGAATATCCCTCATTCAAGATTAGTAAATTACTATTCTAATTAATATATCAGTTTTTGTGAATTTGAATAACATAACTCATTTCCACTAGAAACTAAATATCTCTGGGGCATTTATAATCAAGTCGCTAATTATAGAGCTGAAAACCACCGGAGATTATGGTGATCTCCTGGAATGCCTTAAAAAACCAACCTAAGCTGGGTTTTAAAGTGTCATCTCTTGTCACACTAACTCCAACACTTTCTTTAAAAACAACCAAATGGAGAAATTGGGTCTATAATATTAAATTTATAGTTTGATTTAATTTTTTAAAAAGTCCCCGTAAGTGGTTTTTGTATAGACTTATAATTCTCTTCATGAAATTCCATCCCCAGGGGTGTGTGTGTGTGTTATGCTTCACTAATTAATTGAAAAAGAGGCTGTTTTTGTGCATTCATTTGCACATGAATTAACACATATCTCATTTAAATGGAAACCTTTATTAGATAAAGCAACATGAATCTACAGCACCAAATCACATTATATTATTTATGGGTATTTTGAAAAGATTTTTTTTTCCAAAATGTTTTTATATCCTTCTTGAAATTGTGTGGAAATAGGAAGGTCAAGAAAGATCTCAGAATTACTCAGAAATACTCCAAACTTTGGACCTCCACTCTGCAGTTCTGGAATCCCAATGTTCCGTTCCTCCTGGTGTGACCAGGCCCAGGGAAAATTGGGTCACAACATTCAGGCTCAGATAGGACTAATTTGATACAGAAAGCCAATTTCGACATTTACAACTAGAAATATCTCTTTTCACTGGGAAATCTACTTGGAAAATAGAACTGAGTTGTTTTTTTTTTTAAGATATAGGAAATCAGAACTCAGACGTGTGTCTAAAGGCGTATTCTAACCTCAGCGCAGCTGGATGCACCTCTCACACTCAAATAGTGTCAGAAAATGTGCCCGATTTCTATCCACCTCTTTCGATATTGAAACTTGCTATTTCGATTTCTCTGGTCCTAATTGTTTCACAGAACTAGTGCTTCAGGCAGTACCAACTGTCCTCTTGTCCCCGTGCAAGAACACAAGGACTGTTGTCCCTAGACTGGGGAGCAGGCTGGTTAATATTAACAAAAAATTCCAGGTCCTATTTATCAGTTTCTCTTAAAGCCCAGATCCTGTTGCCAGTATTTTCTTCTTTGAGGCCCACCCAAGTCACCTTCCCACATAAGGCACTGAAGTCCCCAAAGTCGTTCCAGGTTAAATGCACTTCACCCTATAAAGCTTGCGGGAGGGAAGTGATTTGAAAGAGAAACAGTAAATTCCTAATCTGAAGACACCAGAGGAAAATGGAGAGGAGGGCATCTGCTGCCTTCTGTCTCGAGCTTGTTGTTCAAGGACGGAGATGAAGGGATGACAGTGGAGGCAATGACAGTCCCTCCACCCCACCCTCACTGGCCAGTGCTCTCTTATTTCTCTCTTTCCCCACCTGTTCCCTTTGGTCACTCTCATTCCCTTGACTGAATTTTCCTTTGCAGCTCTCTCTCCTTGAGAAGGTTGCATTCTACTGTAAGCTAAGCAATTCTTTAAAATCTGTGTCGCTTTATGAAGAAGTTATGACTGAACACCGAACACAATAAGATGGGCTAATAATTGCTTATTACCACCACCACCAACAACAAAACATCTCTGCCATGGCCTGTGGAACAGAGACCAACCTGTTGGTAAGCCTCCACTGCTACCCTCATGATGTAATAGTGTGCTGCCTGGTATGGACATCAGAGCGCCTCAGATCTCTTCCCCTCCATGTCACCACATTTCTGTTTTCCTCTCTGTTGTATTTCTGGGTGTCCATTTTAGCCCTCGCTCCACAACCTCCCCCTCACCTCCACCTTCCTTCTTCTGAGAATCACTCCACTCCCTACTCCTGTCCCTTGGCCATAGTTCACTGGCCAGGAATGTAGACCTGAGTCAAGTAAGTTCAATGAGGCCCATTCCTGGGATTTGGGATTTTAGAACCAAAAGGGAATCAGGTCTGTCTCTTTCTAATGGTTGAAACTAAAATGTAAGGGGTTTGAAGTTATTCCTAGCCATGTTTCCAACAACCTCTGCTTAGACTTGATTTGGTTTTCTCACTTGCAACCAAAAGGATACAAATAAATATGATCTTCACGCCAGCACCTAAACACAACTCCAATAAATGCCACCCAAGTTATGTTTTCCTTCAAGGCTCCATTAGCCAATAAATATGAAGCAGTTTACAACTTCTCACTTCCTGACACATGGCCATTTTCTATGCAACAGGCCTATGCGGACTAATATGTCTGGTCAGTTAACACATGTTACTTGCAATCAGAATCTTCTACATGGAGGTAATAGATGCTTCATATTTTCACTCCCTAGTCTAAGTGGATCATACAGCAAAGAAAATGCCACCCTGAGAGTGAATATAATCATTTTATCTTTTAAGGGAATCTCAGCAAGTTGTTGATGAATATATTATATTCAAGATTTTTTAATTAACATGGTTAATTGTGTTAACTTCCATGCCTTAATTTCCCATGACTATGCATTGTTGGTCTTATTTCCGTGAGCATCCAATGGTGCTTGCTCTGGATTTAAAATTTGTAGACATGCAGGCTACTACCAGATAGAAGACTCAAAAAATAGGAGATGAGTTCCAGAGAATATGGCTCATTTATCAAAGTGTCAGAAGCGCTATTAAAGTAAAATTTCATGCTCCCTAGTCAACTCAGAAATTCAGCTCCTACAGTGGGCCTTTACCTGCTTCTAACGTATCAGCTATTTCTGACACGGTGCTCAGCAGGATAAAGCTTCAAAGCCCTGCCAGTTCCACTGCCTTCTTCTTGGAAAGACAGCTAAATGCGGTCCCCTCATTCATTGGGTAAGTTGACCCTGAGATCCTAAACACAACTGATTAGACCAGAAATGTATGCCTAACACAAAGATAGCCATCTAAAGCAGTATTTCAGAATCATCTAGAAAATTTCTAACAAACAAGTCTTGTGAGAATCCAGCCAAACCCAGTGAATCAAATTCCCTGAGGAGAAAGAATGGATTTTGTATTTCTGAAACACTCACCAGGTGATCCCAATGCTTAACCAAATTTGGAAGCCACTGGACCATAATCAGAAGATGAGGGAACCAACACATGAGGTGGCTTGGACTGAGCCTTCTTCCCAAGAGTGCCATGAGAAACAGACCCAAACAGATCTTTCCCTTGGAACATTTGAAGGTAACACACAGACAGAAGGGAGTCCTCAGCTCTCCACATCAAACCCTGAGAGCCCCCCAGAGAGACAAATGTAAACTCGTAAGCAGAGGCCATGGGAAGGGCAAAGAGGAGTTTAAGCAAGGGTGGAAGCAGCTGGAGTCATTAGAGGTCCTGGAAGCAGAAAACTGAGCACTAAAATGGAAGCAGCATCAGAGCAGAGCAATGGGTGTGGCTGGTGAAGGGTGCGCTGCTACAGTCATACCTGAATGCAGTGACGTTGTAGGTCTCCCTGGAGCTGGACGCTCAGAAACCGGCATGGTTTCCTCCACTTCTTGATTTTCCTATGTTTCCAACAATAAACTTCACCACCTGAGACACCCTGAAAACACCTAATTCACTCACTGGTTTTATTTCTTTAAAAAGAGAAAGGGAAGAAGTATTTTTAGAGGAATAGGACCTTTCAAAGGTCAGTGTAAAGGCTTCTGAAGATGATTTCCATCAACATACTCTCCTAATATCATTGGAGCCTGAACACTTTTTATGCTTCTTCATAATAAACTTCTTACAAATACTTTTTTAAAAAATTCAACATTTACAATACCTCTGTTTAAATGTTTTTAAACATGTGGTACAGTCTTGGTCATAATTATTTAAATAGCAGGGCTAAATCTCCCAGTCATTTACATTTTCTTAAAAAATGTGTGTCCTAGTCTGTTCAGGCTCCTATAACAAAATGCCATAAACTGAGTGGCTCATAAACAACAGAAATTTATTTCTCACAGCTCTGGAGGCTGGAAAGACCAAAATCAAGCCATCAGCAGACTCAGAGTCTGGTGAGAACCCTCTTGCTGATTCATAGACAGCATTTTTCACTGTATCCTCACATGATGGAAGGGGCTAGGGAGCTCTCTGGGGTCGCTTTTATAAGAGCACTAATTCCATCCACGAGGCTCCCAAAGGCCCCACCATCTAACACCATCACGTTGGGCAATAGGACTCAACACAGGAATTGTGGGCAGACACAAACATTCAGACCATAGTACTTGGTGTGAGGATATTTTCATTTTCTAAAGAGGAAGCTTCAGAAGGGTCTGAACTTCACATCAAGGTCAGTGACTGGCAGGATAGAGGCAGGACACAGGGCACAGAGTCTGGAAGACCATGTGGCCTAAAGTCTAGACTTGGGGTATCCTCTTTGCTAAATGTGCTTGGATGGGTGCTGCCAACCTCTTGGGAATAAGTTTTACAGATTTCAGATTGACCAATCCTCTATGTTCACATAGGCTTTCTCCAACCAAGGTTTCATCTAATTTGGTTTTCCCCTCACTAAATTACAATCACTTTCTAGTCCTTTGTTCCAGAGTAATCTAGATTGGAGGATTGTATATTTGTAAACTTTTCAGACACATCATTTATCTACAGTTTACTCCCAAATTTTCTAGCTGAGATATATCTTCTTCACGAAGATTGACATAAGCCAGTGCCGTTAAAAATTCGAGTCAAAACCCTCCCTTGGCTCCGACTCTATACTCATCAAACCTCAGTTGGATTATAATTTGGCTTCCTTTGTAGCCTGCCTGCAAGAAGGACAGCTCTGACAACAGGAGCACACGGATCCATGTGTCAGTGCTATTGCTTTCCGTAATTTAATAAATGGGTATACATTATACATTCACTTGAGTTTATGTGTGTGTATGTGTGTGCAAACCTCAATCTATGCAAGTAATGAATCTCCACGTAAGTTTCTGTCAAAACCAGATTTCTGAGAATTCCAGGCTTTGGAAACATCCCTTGAAAGCAGTGACCTGGAGGCAAATCCCACCTCGTGAAGGCTCTTGAGAGTGGCACCTGGTCTTGGCCTGGCAACAAACACCCTCCCGCAACACCTGGGCTTATATCTTAACATTCAAAATGGCAACAGTATAAGATCATGTGCTTTAAGAAAATTTAACTGTTAAAAATTTGAACTTAATTTAAATCAACAAATTAAAGAGCTCCCTTTGTATAAAATCTTGTCATCAGTTCCAACCAAATAGGGACATTGTTTTGATCATTGCAAATCACTAATTTTCAAAATAGCTATTTCCATGAATCACTAAATAAGTATACACATACATGTATTTTAATCTTACAAACTAGAAAATGTATATCACATACATGCAGGCACACGTGACATTTTCTAATTCACAAATTGGAGGACACAGAATTTTAATTCCCAAAGCCGCAATCACTTGAAAGTTGACGTACAATTCACACTTTAGTTTGTCCAGTCAGTGTCAGCTGGTCTCTTTCTGTCTTTTTAAAATTATATCTTTCCTATCATATTATTCCATCCCAGAAAAAAAATGAAAAGATTAAAGATACTACAAAATATGAGAGTTGTGATATTTCTGTCAGAAGTAAGGAATGAAAGGTAAAGCTACTTCACCTGGCAAGAGTTAAAAATTCTCTGTAATATCGCAACATTTCATATGGGGGAAGAACAACACTAAATATAGAACATTTGGCTGCGTGCAAAGCCAAAATGGGGACTAAGAAAGAGGAATAACAAGCTGTGGGCCGGGTGTCAGTCTCGCCAAATAGAGAAGTCTGTGTGAATACTGGGAACCCTGGAATTGTGTTACCAGTCATTTGAGGACATACAGACGGCAGAACAATTGTCTTTATCTGCAAAGTGTTTCTGATGATCATCAGACAAAGTCATAATACCAAGAAATAAATGTCTAGCACAGACTTTCTGTTATGATGTAACACTAGATGGCATAAATATAGTTTCTAAGGCTATTCATATTCTTTGGTTCTTGGCTGGCAATGCTAACAATTTCTCGATATAACACTTCCTTTTTCCTTTAAGATTATATACTATGAATAATTTTCCAGGTGGAGTGCATTCTAAAAGTGTTTAGCAACTCTTAACATTACTCAAGAAAGCTTCTTAAATGTTCTTAAAGGACCTAATGACTGCCTTCTGTTGGGAGACAATTCTCCACAGATCCTTGCATTTCTGCACATCTTGTGAGCATTGACTGGCCTTTTGTTTCAGACGACCCTCTCCAGAATGTTCGCATAGTGAACAGCCTTGGAAGTTAGTGTGCAGGATAACAAAACTAATGTCCCCCTCTGCAGTAACACTCAGTCAGGTTTGCTTTCGACCCATTATAAAAGATCTCTTATAAATATTTTATAAACAGCAGTTTGAATCTATGTTACACAATCAACCACAATCAACCAGTGAAAGCCCCGAGACAAATGGATCAATAAACATTGGACTTTAAACTTTTGTTTAAATTAGGAAATTTGGCCATTTGGGTAATTTCACTCTGTTTTGAAAACAGACTCTAGTTTGTGTTCCTGTTAACAGCAAGTCTTCAGTTAATTCTTGTTTCAATGCTACAGCTTATTATCAGCTGTACTTTGGGGCCTTAAGGAAGGGCCTGAGTTGGCCACACTTGGGGCTAAGCATCATGGGAGAAGCTACAGCCAAAGAGAAGCCTGTTACCTGCCCAAGTGCCAGAGGTGACCCCAGAAGCCAGAGCAGCAGCTGTCCAGACAAGCACAGCCAGGATGGACTGTCCCACGATGGACTTATGGTAGGGTAGTATCCTTGGGGATAGTGAACAGAGCCTGGACAAAGACTAGACTTTAAAAAGATGAGTGTGGGAGATGGAGAATTTGGGGGATAATTGGTCTACATTAGCAATTCTAAACTCAACCAGATTAACTGTTGTATTAAAAATTGGGTATAAATAATAAAATATGGTATGCCAAATCACCCCGCCTCCATAATATATCAGGTTGAGCCACTAACTGAACAAATATTTTTGAGCATATGTCCACGGTCAGCACTGTGCTAAGATCCAGACATGTCATGGTGAACAAGACATCTGCCCTCAAGGATCTTGATACTTAGAGGCAACAACACATCTTACTGGCAGTGGCTACATAGTCCCAGGCTACTATGTAGACATTAGGACCATGGCTTCTACCAATTTGTTGCTCCATTATCAACACATGGATTCCAACTTGTGGCTGAAGATGGCAACTCCAGCTCCAGCCATCCCAGTCTGTGCATCCTGGCCTTCAGCAAGGATAAAAAGAGAGAAGGAAGGCACATTCCCTCCCTTTAAGGACACTTCCCCGAAGTCGCATATAACACTTCCAATTGTGTCCCATAGGCTGGAATTTAGACACGTGGCCACATCTACTCACTAGAGGGCTCCTTATTCTGACAAGCCATGTGCCAGCTAAATACCTGGGGTTCTACTATGTGAAAGAAGGGGAGGATGGATATTGTGGGATGACCAGCAATCTCCACTATGGCATAGATGAGTTAGGAGAGCCACTTATGGGGATTTGGGAGGCTTCAGGGAAGAGATCTAACTGGCATCCAGAAGGACAACTGTGATTGCCCTAAAGGCATGTGTGGGAGGGTACATTCCATGTAGAGGGAAGAGTTTATACACAGACCCAGAAGGGAGAGAAAGCACGATGCATTGGAGAAGCACAAAGTCATTTCGAAAAACAGCATAAGGTACAAGGTTGAGGAATGGTGAAAGATGAGTCTAAAATAAGCCTCAGAAAGAAGAGCCTGCTGGGAGTTTAGATATTCTTTTAAGGAAAAGAGGTGTCAAACAAGAAAATAACTTGATCAGATTTGCACTTCAGAAGGAAACTCTGGCTGTAATTTGGAACCTGGATTGGAGGTGGGTAGCATGAGGGTTAGACCCATTAGGTAACTTTTGTAATAAACCAAACTAGTCACTACAGAAGCCTGGAGTCTGGGAGCAGCAATGGATAAGGAGACAAGTTCACGTGGTAGGAGATGGTATCAACGGGACGTGGCAGTTCATTGGATGTGGAGAATGAGGGACAGGAAGAAGTTAAGGACCAGTCTCCATGTCTTGGCTTTGGGATGTGGCTAGACAGCAGTGCAACATACAAGATAAGAAAGTTGGTAGGAGCATAAGGGTTGGGGAGGGTGGGGTAGCTTTGAACGTGCTAAGTTCTAATGTCTGCAGAACATATAAGTGGTGATGTCCAGGGCTACAGCTGAGAGAGAAATTTTGGTTGGAGATATAAATTTGTGATTGATTATCAAAACGGTGGATCTGAGCTCACATTTAGAAATAATTATAACTGGCAAATGTGTGTTTGTGAGAAGTATCCAATTCCAGATTCCTACATGGTAGACCTAAATTTACATTTTAAAATTATTTATTTGTAATTCACATTTAAATATATAATTTATATTTTTAATTATAATAGGCAGATGAGTGCTCATGTAAAGTAGCCACTTCTGAGTTCCTATATATAAGAACATAGGAGTTATTACATTACATTTATTATAATATGTTAATTATTTTACTAGCAATCATTTGTTTTATAAATCATACTTGAGTTGCAGTTATCCATTTTCTGATTAATTCAATACATTAATGTGAAATATGCAACATAAAAAATTTAACTGCTAGGCAGATAATCCCAATTCTTTAAATATTAAACTTAACAAGGAATTTTGAATCTCCCCAAACCACAATTCGTTTTAGACTAACAGACATTTCCTAGACTTTTAATTAACTTTCCTGGAACCTACAATTCTGTTTTTCATAACAGAATAGCATTTCTAAAGAATAGCATTAGCTTCGTTTTCATTTATTATACAAGAATATTTTTAAAATTCATTTTACCTTGTTACTCTGGAATGTTTTTTCTATTATAAAGCTATTTCTTTGTTGTCTTGTTTATTAGTTCATCAAGTCCTTGAGCACAGTTAGTTTTTAAATGCTTAATTATGCACCCTAAAAATTCAGGAGAAAAGGCACTTTCCCTATGATTTTATGTGATTATTAACCCAAGATTCCATAGAAGCATGGAAATAAAAATATGAGTAGAATCAAGCCTCCTTTTTAACGGAAACCTCACATTGTGCCAAAACCAGCCCACTTTTAACAAACAATTAGGCCTAACTGCTGTGTTGGAATAAAGAAAAAGGAGCTTAAAAAGGAGACTCAAAGGAGCATCAGAGGTGTTGGAAGAAATCCAGAAGGATGTTTTGTCTGAAAGTCAAGATGAGAGTCTTCTCTTGTTTGAGTTTGAATCTGAAGAAAAACAGAGAAGGCAGAACTGAACAAGAAATTACACTGAGAAGCCAATTTTGTAAGAAAAAATCTTGCAGTGAGGCAAAATGTTCAGCAGCAACCTCTACAGCTATTAATCTTGCTTGGCTAAATAATAGCAAAGGCTGAAATTACTCCCATAACCTTTGATCATAGCAAAATTACTGGAACACAGCAGGATGAAACATATACAACCCTCTCCCCCATAAACTTCTTACAAATAATTGGTCAAGGAATTCACTTCTTCTAAAGACGAGTTTAGAAACCAGAATTTCTTTTACAGATGAGTTGGGAACCAAAAATAAGTAAATATCTAATTACTACAAGAAAAAAAAGAACAAGAAAAATTATCTGAGTAATGTTACCACAGAGCAGACAGAGTATGTGACCAAAGATATACACATCAAATTTAAAAGCAAACACTTAATGAAGGATTCCCTCTATATAAAAAGAGTACAGGCAGGGATACAAGAGCACAAGAACAAGATGATAAGAATGGCATGAAAAAAATGGAAGATGAAAATACAACCAGGGCACAAATGAAATCTATTTTGGAAGTAGCACAAACGAGACATTGCTGAAAATAGAGGAATATTGACAACAAGACTGAGAAAATAGAGAAAAGTGAAATGGAAATGAAGAGAGTAGAATTTCTCAAGAAAAAAACAACATTGAAAGCTTTGATAGGTCACTTTGGTTGTATTACCTTTTGCAAAAGGCCAATATACAATAATAATGACACAAAGAGACCTAAATTGTTCTATATAATAAATGAAAAGCCTTGTTAAAATGGGACTCTTTCTGTTTTCCTTTTCACTGATGTGCCAAAATTCCAAGAATAAAAGAAAAGGTGGAAAGTACTCTCATATTCCAAAGTGAGGTACTAAATGGCCTATTCACAAAGGAGACAGTCAACACCCAGTTGACTCAATATCCTCCTCAAGGGTATAAAAAAGGATAACTCTAGAGGCCTAGAGAGAGCATCAATGGAACTTCTCAGACAGTTTGACCTGGGTCTCATTCAGACTGAAAGTTACAGAGGTGAGTGCCACGCCCATGGCTGGAAAAGCTGAAAGGCAAGAAACTGTGTTTGGCTGGTTCCTCTGATAGAAGAGCAAGGTGTGGTGGTGACATTGGGAACAGGGTGCCTTTGCAGTTTGTTCGGACTGAGTACCAGGTGTGGGCCATGTAAAAGAGAAAGCCATCCTGCAGCTGGATTTAAAAGGGGTTCACCAGGGGAAACTGGGAGCCCGAGAGAGAGAGACGCCATAAATAGCCACCCAAGGAGGTATCGCTGACATTTGGGAACTTTAGATGAGAGATCTCCAATGATGGGAGGTCTGCCAAGAACCCACAAAACATTCCTTGATGGAGAGTCAGCTTTAAACAACTACCAAGACCAGAGAGTCCAGAGAACAGCAATGCTGGATTACCACAGTACCAGTGAGCTAGGACCTTTCTTAACCCTTGCTTCTCCTACTTAGGGTTCTCACCGAATTCTGGAAGATTCAGAGACAGCTAGGTATACGGACACAGAAGGGGAGATGCACACAATAGAAAAAGGGAGAAGTTGGCCACCCTCCTTCCCAGTAAGTCTTCCCAGTAGAGAAGCAAAGCTTTAACTTTGTGAAATTCAGAATGCTGGTTATTAAAGTGCTTGGAAAATTTAATTATGGAAATTGAGGCTGTTCTTGAGATTTAAAGTGATTGCAGGACACTGGCCAAAAGAACTATGATGCCCAACATAATATTCACTGGGTCTGGGTGGTTTGAGTGGGCATATTGGGGATGGGGAGGGGAAAGAATAGAATTGTTTCCTGCTGCATCCCACAGAGTCGTGCTCTTTCCAAGTAACAGCTGCATAAGACATGAATATTGCATTTCAGGAGGGAGTCCAAAAGGGAGAGAGTGAGGTTTGGGAGCCAGATGATGAGACGGAAACTGGGAAAGTATGTCAGTGGGAATTGATGCCCAGGGATAGGGGTCGTCAAAGGACTTCTACTTGGATGTTTGGTATCCAGTTTCCAGTTGCTGTTGTGCTATGTGTGTTTCAATATAACAACCCTCCTTTGCCACAAATCCTCAAACTTCTGCTAAACATAGAGTTTGGGTCATTGGTACTTCAGAGAGTGAAACAATTGGGCATTGTATAAGGAAATGGAACACGCATTGTCCATGAGTTTTACATG
Organism: Equus caballus; assembly: GCF_041296265.1. Taxonomy (NCBI): domain Eukaryota; kingdom Metazoa; phylum Chordata; class Mammalia; order Perissodactyla; family Equidae; genus Equus; species Equus caballus. Next base: position 61,108,698 of record NC_091691.1, read on the forward strand.
GATGAAATAAAATAACTCCTGAGACTCTCTGTGAGAATACACCAGTTCCTCATTATCAAGTGGAATGAATCCAAAAATGTCACTTCGAGGCAAAAACTAGATTATCGTTAATCTAGTTAATGTGAAAACTACAGTTATTACCAGCAACAAATGGTAAATATTGATACTATGCATTCATTCAGGAAACATTTCTAAATTCTATCATTGCATTCATAAAAATGCCAAATTCTTGAGGAAACTTAAAAAGTGGACATTTTTGTTGTTAAATATGTAAATTCATGACTCCCTACTCAGATCTGCTTAACTAAAATATCTAGGATAGGGGTTGGAAATTAGCTTTTAAGTTATTTGTTTTTAACTTATTTTTTTCCTGAAGAACATTCTCCCTGAGCTAACATCTGTTGCCGGTCTTCCTCTATTTTGCATGTGAGCTGCTGTCACAGCATGGCCACTGACAGACGAGTGATGTAGGTCCCCACACTGAACCCAGGCTGCCAAAGCAGAGTGTGCCAAACTTACCCACTAGGCCACCAGGGCTGGCCCTAATTTAATTTTTAAAATAAAGATGTTTGCATGGTTTGATATGTAAATGGTGACAGAGAATATAGAGCAAAAAGGAAGCTTCTGTCCCACTCCTATCCCACAATCATCAACGTTCCAGTCCAGAGGTGACAACCACTATCAGGTTCTCCTGTAACCTTCCAGAAATACAGTCTAAAAGGCACACATTTTTCAAAATATGTATTTAAATAGAAGCCACAATCAACTCACACTGGTGGGGAGGTTGTAATCCATTCAAATTTTAGAAAGCATATCATAACCTAATTTCTTTTAATTAGTAGTAACATTTGCAATACTTTGAGGAACCATTTTTTTTTGAATAAAATAAGGTTGCTAGATTGTTTACTTGGTTTAAGATAAAATACTATATTTCAGTGCAAGAAACTAAGAAATATGAAAGCAGGGTCAAGCTGAGGCTATGAGTAAAGGCTTGATGGCAGAATTATGTCACATGCCCCTTGACCTATTACAGGGCTTAAGCCTCTAATGAAAACAAAATGATTTTCCTTATAAGCAAAAACATAAAAGCCTTCAAATGTCAAGAGATGACTGGATTTACACACATAACAATTACAATATGAATGGTGGGTACCCATCACATTAACAAAAAATTTTTTAATGTAATGACTATTAGAGAAATGCTAATGAAAACCACTAAGAATTACCACCACACACCTATAAAATGGCTAAAATCCAAAAAACTGACAATTCTAATTGTTGGCAAAGATGCAGAGCAACAAGAACTCTCGCTCATTGCTGGTGAGAATGCAAACTGACACAGCTACTTTAGAAAACAATTTGGGAGTTTCTCATCAAGTTAAACATACACTACTGATGCAGTAATCCACTCCTATGGATTCGCTGAAAAGAAATCAAAACTATGTTCACATAAAAATATGAATGTGAATGTTTATAGCAAGTTTATGTATGATCTCCAAAAAATGGTAATAACTCAAACATGCTTCAACTGGTGAATGGATAAACAAACTTGGTACATCCACTCAATGGAACAGTCCTCAGCAATAAAAAGAAGCTACTGATATTTGCAATAGTGTGCATGACTCTCAAATACAGTATGCTAAGTGAAAGAAGCCGCTGGCTGCCGGGGGCTGAGGCTTGGAGAGTGGTCGACTACTGTTATGGGTTGAACTGTGCCTCCCCTAAATTCAGATGTTGAAATCCTAACCCCCCCGTCCCTCAGAATGTGACCTTATTTGGAAATAGGGTCATTGCAGATGTAATTGGTTAAGATGAGGTCATACTGGAGTAGGGTGGGCCCCTAACCCAAAGTGACCAGTGTCCTTATAGAAAGGGGAAATTGGGACACAGACATGCACACAGAGAGAATACCATGTAAAGATGAAGGCAGAGATAGGATGATGCTTCCACATGCCAGCAAACCATTGGAAGCTGGGGGCGAGGCACAGATCAGGTTCTCTCACAGCCTCGGAAGGAACCCACCCTGCCAACACCTGATCTTGGACTTCTCGCCTCCAAAACTGTGATAGCAAATTTCTGTCGTGTGATCCAGCCAGTTTGTGGTACTTTGTTATGGCAGCCCTAGCAAACTAATGTTGGGGGTCGAATTGTTCTGGCTCAGGATGAATTACTCTGGGTCTGGATTATGATAGTAGTCACATGAGTATACATGTTTGTCAAAACTCAAAAGTGTATATCAAAAGGGATGAATTTTACAGTATGTAAATCAAGTGAACACAGTTTTTAAAGGTAATAACTAGAAAAAGGTAAGCAAAAGATTTCATTGCTTGGTCTAGTGAATTCACACAGCAAATCATTTCCCTGTACCTTTCAAATATGAAATCTGATTCTTCCCAAATGCAGTGTTCACATAGCTGTTGTCTGCAGGTTGCTACACCTGTTAAGCTAAAAATTAATCTCTTTAACATTAGATATCACTGCAGCCAAAGCCCAAGACAGTGTTTCTAGCCCAGAACAGTGCCCAAGCGAGACCCTATTAATATTTGTTGAATGAAGGACTCCTTAGAACTTCTATACTTGAAATCACTTTTAATGAAAATGGCAAAAAAGCACAATACCGAAGCAAACCCAACGTTTTCACTTCCCTAAAACCCTTGATGGTTTTTGTCATGGCTAAAAGGCTCAGTCATTCTTACTGTTTTTCCTCTTCGTTTAATAGGAAAATGAATTCCTATGAATGCAAGTATGTGAATTTAGTTTTAAAACCTCATTTTATTAAACTTACTGCCAGGATAATGAATATTTGTCATTTGTATTGTAACACATATTATATTAAAGCCATTGAAGAGCTGTTGCACATTGGCACTGCTAATCGTGAAATTCATTCAGCTCGTAATAGACAAAAGATAATTTAATCAATTCTTCTATTCACCTCAACAAGAATTTCTAGAGTGCAAGAATTTCTTGCACTGCTCTAAGCATTAAGGGATGATATAAGGAAGCAAATCTCATGGTTGATGTGCCCGAGGCCCAAGCCTGCAATCAAAATAAAGCCTATAATCTTGAACAAAATTGGAAACTTAAAATAACGCAACGGTTGCTATAGATAGAATTGATTATGGGTTTATGGTTCATACAGCTATTTGAAACTGCATTTTTAGAGGGGCTTACAAAGGGTATTCTCAAATGGAATTCATGTAAATCATGTTTAAAAATAATAAATTTATTGAATATTTACTACCTATCAGTCACTGAACTAAGAAATCCATGGAATAAGTCATTTGATCCTCACAAGGAGCCACTGAGATGGGAACTATTGTCGCCACACTATACAGATAAGAAAACTGAGGTGGGTCATTATATTACTTTTACTTTCTCAAGGTTTCATATTTGGCAGGGAGTAAAGCTGTGGATTCAAACCCAAGCAGTCTGATTTAGGAGCCCCTCGTAATAGATCTTCCAAGGTAGTCTTGTTCCCAGAGATTATGGTCTATTATCCACAAGTAGACTCATATACCCCAAATTATAGACTTTATTGCTTAGAAAATATTACAACCTTCCTTTAAATATCTAAGGTTTTAAGTACTATACTTCATATCTCAATCCTGGTATTGATTTTGAAATTAATGTTTTAGTTTATAATACCATAACTTCTGCTGTAAAGTTTAAAAGATTATTTATGACTTTTTATAAATAATCCCAGATTTTTATTTATTTATTTATTTTTTGGTGAGGAAGATTGGCCCTGAGTTAACACCTGTGCTAATCTTCCTCTATCTTGTATGTGAGATGCTACCACAGCATGGCTTGATGAGTGATGTGTAGGTCTGCCCCTGGGATCTGAACCCATGAACCCTGGGCCACTGAAGTGGATCAAGCGAATTTAACCACTAGGTCACCAGCCCAGCACCTAAACTCTCTCAGATTTTGACTTTTGGATAATTATGAGATACTTTAGAAAGCTGCCCCAAGGACTGAATCAAGTTGGTAAGTTTTCCTGTTCTCCACAAGAGCCTGAAGGCTTTCTGGTTTCAGTCGTCTTGCCCTATAATGTCGTATCCCACTAGGAGAGCTTCGCAGGTACATTGAAACTCCAACGTGTGGCTCACCAACACATCTTAACCAGTACATAGTGTACAGCAACTCTGTCCCAAGCGCTTTAAAACCCATTATCTCACTTAAATAGACCATAAAAGAATCTTGTGTTATAAGGAAACAAAGAGGTTAAAGAGGTTTGCCCACAGCCAACAAGTGAGAATGGAGGAATTCTAACCCATATCTTTTATCAAAAGTTTTATTAACAATTTTCCATTTTAGCCTCCATTTTAGATTGCACCATGACAAATTAAAAGAATTCTCAATCAATAAAACTTTACAGTGTCTTAAAATATTAAAAGTTTGAAGAAAGCCGCTCCATCTTGATTCTCTGTATGAGGTAAAGCCAGCAAGTTTTAATTATGAAGTATTTCCTGGCTTAATCCTGTGAATACTTTAGATTGGTAAATTATCATTAACTTGCCTGATTCTAATCCTCTGTAGCAGAAGGAAAAAACGTTGAATGCTAACCCCAACTCCATTAACTGCTCCCTCCTAAAATGCTAATTTCAACATTTTTAAGGCAAATGGTAAGGATGGCCATGATGCAAAATTGCAGTCCTTGTGCCCTCTAGTGGATACAGTTGGTTTCAGGACTCCTTCGCTAGGTTTTAGTGTTTAAACCTCCTTAGAAAGGAAGGAGGCACGCCTTCACCCCATGCTCTGTGCTCTCTCCTTTCTCTTCCTTTAGTCCAGGTTCCCAAGACATGCTGACAATGTCACACAGTGTTAAAGCTAGTAAAACTTTTGCAGAAACAGGTGTTTATTTACAAAAATAGCCACACCACTGTTCGTTCACGTATTGCGTTTGGCAGCTTTTGTGCTACAACGGAAGAGTTGAGCAGTTAGAGTAGAGACTGTATGACCCGCAAGGCCTAAAAGGCTTACAATCTACTACTATACAGAGAAAGGTTGCCCATCTCTAGCCTCTGAGAAAATCACTAGTTCTGAAAAATGCTTTGGCTAAGACGGGCTGGTCCCTGTCAAATATGTTTGGGAAACTCCCCATGAATGCACATGAGCAATAAAGAAAACTCTTTAGTTTTGTTTAATTCTGCATTTCCCTAGTTTGTATAGTCAGGGAACTCTTTTTTCATCTAATACCTATTAACACCCTATTCAATGTTAAGACATTTTGGGAAATACTATTTTATAATATTGTCCTTAAAAGACAAGTCTTATTACAGTTCTTATCAATCTCAGAGCAAATACTCTGTCTTGGAACACCTGTACTCATCTACTCACATTGTGATCAAATGTTATACTGAGTATAATTTACTTTAAAATATTTCATCAAGGATAGTGTGATACATATGTAAGTTAAGTTAGTTTTAACCACATAGGAGTAGTTAGAAACATTTGAGCTACCTAATCCAGGGGTGGTTATCTAGCCTTTGAAAAACTGGTCAGTGCATAATCCAGAAGTGGCTACCAAAAGCCTTTCAAATACCAGCTGTCTCAATTAGCACTAGTTAGCTCATTAATCAACATAAAGGAGATATAAGTGGCGTTCAAGACATGTGTATTGGCTAGAAATATGGCACAAGCTCCTCCACACTTGCAAGAAGAGGGTTTAAGGATCGTATTAGGCCAGTAGCCTATACCCGTTGGAGTGGCATTATTGGCCAAGAGCTAAAATTCACTCCTGGCTCCAGCCACTAAATTACCGGAGGATTCTGTCACATGATTGCAATCCGAAGGTTAACTGAATCTTGCCACCCATCATTACACTTGCATTGAGTGAACATTTCTGCCAAAATGGCAGGGAACTAGGACGCCCTTAAGCATCTAAGAATAAGCCATCTGATTGCTTTGTCAACGTGCCGTATTTGTATGTGCAGAACTCATTTTGACATGCCAATAGGCGGACAGCCTGAGAGGGAAGAGAGCTGGGGCTAACATGAATACACATCCCCATGTGCCTGGAACATGCTCAGTTTATGCCTGTTGTCCCACTGTAATTGTTAATAGTGCCCCCTTTCGCTCTCAAAATGTCTCATTTTGGATGAAAACTTAAGTGGTCCTCCTATCTATAGCTCTGATCCACCTATACCCAGTAGAGACTACACTACTTGACCAAAAGAACTTACTAGTAACCTAATACCCGGACACCTCCAAAGTTGGTAAGAGTTAATAGTTATTTATCATCAATGGCTGAGAAATAATAAAATTGACAGGCAAATTGGGATGAATGTCAACCCCAGCCTTATTGTTTACTTTAACTAATTGAGCAAATGAGCTATTGTAAACTCAATTTTTATTTCAATATCCTTAAGTAGAAAATTAATCTTTGAACAGTTGGCCACATCTTAGGGGCATATGTTTAAAACATTGGCCTAGCCACCTAGAACTTTTAAAGAAGAATATTTCCATGATGTGGAACTTGAAACAAACTTTATAAAAATGTGCAGCTGGATACAAGTGCTTCTCAGCTGGGGCAGTGTTTCCCAAAGTGTGGCGTGCAGGTCCCCTCTTGTTAAAACTCCAAGATTTAAAAACAATAAACAAAAACAAGAGTCCATACTCAAACCAGACCAACAAAGTTGGTCTAGGAGGTAGACCAAATTGCTGGGAGGCAGACTCTGGAATTACATTTTTAGTAGCTGCCCCAATGATTATGCTCACACATTTTGAGAACCACTGCCCTACGGAGTCCTAAAGGCAGGGAGATTCCATAAGACACCTCAGCTCTTGCCTAACTGCGATGTGGATGTCAGAACACTAACGTTTTCATGGTCTATGCTCATGCCCAGGGGTGTGCTGATCCATGTTTATCAAATTACTCCCCAGGAAAAAAAGTTTGTAAACTGATCTAAAGTCTATGTTGCACACAATTTACAAATAATAATAAAATATGCAGTACTCTTTATCGTAAATTCCACGTAGCCCATTGATTCTCACAGAGCGCCTTTGTTGTTTTGTCAAGTTCTTGTACAACCAACGTATGTTGCAATTAACAAATGAGAGGAATTCCAGTATGAATGTTGGCTGATATTTTTGTTTATGTTAAGGAGGAAGAGGAGCGTGAGAAGACACATGCCAGATAGATCTTCACTGCTCATTGATGACGTGAACAACTTCTTTGCTGAGCTGCATAACAGTTTTCGGATATTAGAGGAATATTTCCTGAACTATGTGTGCTACTCATAATGTAGCAGCACAGGCACGCCACACTTGTAAATTTAAGCTGAATTATTAACATTTTTCTCCATGACTTTCTTAGGTCTAGAGTAAAGAGCAAAAATCAGCAAATCTAGCCCTTATGTGTAGCATTTGCTGATTCCCCTGGGGCAAATATTCCCACTCTGGCCAATTTCAAGCTACCAGAGCAAGATTTCATTGAATGCAGAGCTAGGAAGAGATGAGCAGAAGCACACCGTTATGGTCAACCCTCGGTATCCACAGGGGATTGGTTCCAGGAACCCCTGTAGATACCAAAATCCATAGATGCTCAAGTGCCTTATCCAAAATGGTGTAGTACAATGAATACAGTCAGCCCTCCCTATCTGTAGCTCAGAATCCAGACTGAACCAACTCCAGATGGAAAGGCCTACAATGGTTGTGTCTGTAATGTACATGTACAGACTTTTCTTGTCATTATTCCCCAAACGATGCAGTATAACAACTATCTACATAGCTTTCATATTGCATTAGGTATCATAAGTAATCTAGAGATGATTTAAAGTATATGGGAGGATGTGCATAGGTTATACGCAGACTATAGACATTTTATATAAGGGACTTAAGCATCCTCAGATTTTGGTATCCACAGGGGTCCTGGAATCAACCCCCGGTGGATACTGAGGGATGACTGTATAGTATTTTCACCATACAAATACAATAGTCATAAAATAACCTCAGAAATATAGGTAATAGTAAAATAATTAGGAAGTGATGAATTTTGAGTATTTATTATCTTTATTTTTAATATAATTATTCATTCAGATGTAGGTTTATAAAATTTAATTTTTCATTAGTGGCTGTGTTTAACAATTGGTTCACAGAAATACTGAAAATTTAATAATCGGCTCTGGGCAGTGCTGCAAACATGCTCCAGGACACCACTGACTACAGCCTCTCTCACTCTATTTTCTCTTCCTAAACTTTTTTGCAAATCCATGGACCTAACTTCCAAGAAAGAAATGTGTCCCTAGATGTGACCTTCCTCTCCACCTTGCCCCATACACATCAAAATCCAGTGCAGAGGGAAGAAGCCCAGGGACTCAAGTAAAATCCAGAAGCCCAGAGCACCTTCCAGCAGCCCCGCACGAAAAGTTGCTGTGTGTCAAGGTTTTCTTTAGAATCTTTTTGAACCTGGAGAGTCTTCTGATCTCTTCTCACTGTTGTGCAGATCCCTAGAAGGATGCTGGGACTCAGACTGGAAGAAACAGTGGCAGCTGCCAATGGCACAGGGGCTGGGGCCCCACCTCGTCCAGCCTTGGCTGAGCGTGGGTCCCAAAGACCCTCCTGTCCATGGGACAGCCTGTCCTCTCCCTTGGAAACACTCTCCTGCCCTTCCTCCAGCGGCATCAGGGCTTTGCGTCGACATTTCAGAGTTCCCTCTCGCAACCAAACGCCCCTTCATTAAAAGTTATTTTGAAACCAGACTTTCTAACCAACAGATTTCAGATTTCTTCAAAAGATTTCAGATTTTTTAATATACTGCATCCTAGTGGAATGTTTATTGAATTAAGACATACCATTCAAATGCAAAAAAGAACTCATTTTTGCTATTCACAGAAACATCCAGTTCTCAGATGTGTCCTTTCCTGCCACCAAGTACAGTAATTAATTCAAGTAGGTAAGGAATTGCAGAGAACTGTTGGAGTTAGTAAAGCTGACTTCCATCACAGCTTAAAAATCAAGAGAGAAACGGGGAGGGGGGCACCATGACATGCAAACTTCTCCTGAGGTAATAAACTATAGTCCACCAATCCTGGGAACAAGCAATGGAATATCATCAAACTGGGTTGACCCTAGGCAAAATGGTGGAATGGGTCAAGTTTTTGTTTAGCATCTTGTCACTTACTCCTTCAGACCCCGTCCCCATGCCTGCTCCTCCCACCAGCACTCCTCACCTCCCTTCCAGGCACTGTTCTGGTATCCCGTTCCATTTAAAGCCTTGCTCTTACAAGCCACCTGCCAAATCTCACATTTTAAAGATCAATTAGGGTATGCTCTTAGGGTACCTACAGGCATTTGCATTTTAATGGAGTCTTCTGGAAGTCAGGCCTAAGGGCATGAATCTTTACTGGAAGAACTTCAGTTGAGATTGAAAATTGTTTGGGCTGCAAAAGACTCAAAATACTCAATACCCTTCTAAGTAGCCAATTTCTGAGGGAATTCCTGTTAGGAGGCATTTCCTCAGCTGTGTGATGAGTGGACCCTGTTCCTTGCAGCTGCTTCAGGCCCCAGTGCAAAGCCTCAAGTGCCTGGCCCGTCATCAGACCTCTGACCTACCATATCTCTTGTTGAGTACTTTTATAGTTAGGGTAGCCTTTCTCTTTGTTCAGTGATTTCAGCTCACTGTTAGCTCTCTGTTCTCTTATCACCTTTCCACATGCCTTTCTGGATTCCTGTCTTCCCATCTCCACTCTCTTACAAAGGCTCGCAGTAGATGCTTGAGATAGCTTGTTGGAATTTAGTGCTAAACTTGCCATTTACAGATAATTTGAAGTTAGTCGTATTCTCTGTCTTGTTACGCTAAAAATATGAGTTAGGTGTGGTTTCACTTGCTCTTCTTGTTGATTCATATACTTATTCGGAAAATGAACGGAAAGGTTTAGATTTAGGAAGACACCATTGTCCCAAGGGCCACCTGGAAGTGAACTCTCTGGTTTTATTTGTCTGAAATATCTTTGTTTCATCTCCATTCTTGAAATGCATTCTTCTGAGTTTAGAATTCTGGCTTAGCAGTTAGTTTCTTTCAATCCTTTGAAGATACCTTCTGCTTCCATTATTTTTGTTGAGAAGTCTGCTATCAGTTAAATTATTGCTACTATTCCAGTAAGTTTTGTTTTCAAGATTGTTTCCTCCTCGGGACGGGCCCTGTAGCGTAGTGCTTAGGTTTGACATGCTCCACTTTGGCAGCCCAGGTTTGCACATTCGGATCCCACATGCAGACCTACGCCACTCACTGGCCATGCCATGGAGGCGACCCACATACAACATGGAGGAAGACTGGCACAGATGTTAGCTCAGGGCAAATCTTCCTCAGAAAAAAAAATTGCTTCCTCTTTCATCTTTATTTTCTGGAAGTTTCACTATGATGAATCTGGATATCCATTTCTTTTTATTTATGTTGTTTGGGATTTACTGAACTACTTGAATCTGTAACTTGATGTCCATCCTAGAAAATTCTCAGATTCTCTTCAAATACTGCTTCTGTCCTATTATCTCTCTCCTCTTTCTAGGACTCCAAATAATCATACTTTCTCACGGAATCCAGTAGGTCTCTTACAGTTTTGCCTATTTCCCACCCTTTTTCTCCCCTTGCTTCAGTTTAGATTATTTCTCCTGACCGACACTTCTTGTCTTAAAGTCTGTCAAAGGTGAGGCTCTGCCTCTTAGCTGCTTCTTCCTAAGTGGAGAAGTCTCCCAAGGCAAAGTAGCTCCAAATGATGGCCTCCTCTCCCTGGACTCTCTTCTCCTGGATTTTGGCCAACTAAAATTGACTATACTGGTAACACTTTGTTTTTAGTAAGATATTTTTCTATTTTGTTGAGACCTTTTGCTTTTCTTCAGCAGGAAGACTAAATTATCTAGTCTGCCAAAACCAGCATCAGAGTCTGCTATGTGGTTATTAACAACAGGTTCAATGAACATTTATCTTCCTTTCTTCCAGGATATAAAAGGAGTATCCAAATTTGTAACTGGGCATCAGACATGACACATTTAAAGATAAAACTCATTTGCTCATGTATAACAAGGCCACCAAGGACTGTAGGACAAAGACTGTACTTCACTTTGGGAAAGAAAGATGATAAAGCTTTCACAGGAAATTAATCTGGTACTTGCTATAATAATATGATTAGCATTCACTTTAAATTAAGAATATATTAAGTCCTCAAAATTAAAAAAACAGCATCCAATAAAGCTATACAGTGAATAGCATGTCTTTATTCTATTTACAGTACATTTGTTATAAATATAATACATTTTTGAAAAGCTTATTTTTAATTAACTTGAGTAGATTTATATTTTAAACAGATCAACTCAATTGTTAAAGTTACATAATAAAGAATATGATAATTTAAATGACAAAAATCTCATATTGTGAAATAGTGCACTCTATGCTGAGATGACTGAAGGGAAAAAAAGGTCAAACTCCTTTCAAAACTATATTCAAAGCATCAGAAAAAAATTTTTTCTTTTTACAAAGTTATATATAAGTAATAGGACATCAGATACTGAAGTATGAAGACTCTATAACCAAAGTTCAAAACTGATTTCAGAGAATTGTGTGGAGCAAGACAGAAAAGTTTGTATTTAACACTCTATAGAACTTCACAGTAAAGCTGGAATTTAGAGACTAATGGCTTAACAGGAGTATTGCCAGCAAGGCCTTTCCTTCCTCAGAATTATCTAATTTTCATATAGCATCAGTAAGCTGTAACAGCAGACTCAGACACTGGTTTTAAGGTGGGACTTAATAAGGTGCGTGGACATGTTGAAATTCTGTAGTATGACATGTAAATTATTACCAGGGTTTAAAGAAATACAAAAAAAGAACATAAGTATTCTCAGTCCAACATGCTTTGTTTGCATCATCAACAAACTGACCAGTCAAAAATATTTTGCAGTGATCCGACACCAACCTCCATAACAAGTTAGGTATTTCAAATACTGCTGTAAAACCCAATCCGCAAAATAAAACTGATTCCTGTGGATTTCAGTACAAATTTGCAAGTGGTCACACATTAGTGATGATGATCAGGGCAGGCATGGAGTTCTGCTGACTTGTTTCAAACACTGTAACTTGGTCCGATAACTTGGCAAATACTCTAGGAGTTCCAAGGTTATAAACACCTGTATGGACAAAGCATGCTTTGAGCTGCAAACTGTGAATCTCCTGGCTTTTAAGCTGCAGTTTATATTGTGTTTGTCCAAGCCATGTAAATGATCCATGGATTTCCAATGCTTCTGGACTAAGGGAGAAGAAAAATGGTAAGTTGGAGGGTTTTTTCTTTGTAATTTTTTTCCCCAAGGTCCCTTAACAACATATCCCTTTCATCTAGTAATTCTATTTCTAGAAATTATTTTATCAAGCTCACTGTTTACTACTACTAATAATAATGGCAATAACTATTATTACTACTGCTTTAATAGCTAACATTTATTAACAGTTACTATGTTCTAGGCACAATGCTATGAGTGAATTCTCTCCTTTAATGCTCACAACAGCAGTTAGTAAATGATGAAACCTGATTTCAAACCTGAGCTTTTAGCCACTTGGTTACCCATACATAAAAATAAATGTGGATACAAGAATGCTTATAATATTGAAACTGTTTATAAGATTAAGAAATGGAAAGCAACCCAGTATCTATCAGTGAGGCATTAGTTAGTTAATTTATGATACACACAATCAAACAGAATGTGTCTGGATTTCAGAGAGCTGCCCCAGATTCTGTGTGGGGTGTTATACAGTAATAATTAGTATACAGTTCATACTACTTTTCTAAAAATCCCAAAATTTCTGAATTCCAAAAAGCATTTGGCTCTTACAGTATCAGATATGGGAGTAGAGACCTGCATTTTTTTGGTAAAGTATTACTTTATAATCAGGAAAAAAACTTAAAAAAAATACTTCTATCACAAACTTTTATAAAACTTTTTGTCTCTCGTCAAAATAATTTGCTGCTTTTGGAAACTGCTTTCCATTTTGTCACTATTATAATGCTAAGACAATCCTTTGTAACTCTTAAATTTCTATAATACCAAACAAAAAATTAGGCGTGCCTGAGTAAATTTCCTCCATCCATGCTTGGTAATGATTTGCATTATTTCAAAATATTAATTGCTCTCAAATCAATCCTAAACTATGACATAATCTTGCACTAAATAAATCTTTACCTCGTTGTTTTATGCCGAAGATCAACTATTACATCAACATCAGCCTTAGAACAATTGGAAAGTAAAAGAGTGACTGGTACTAAACAAAGGCTATGGAAGAAAAACAAACAAAAGAGGTTAGCTGTGTGTTTAAAAAAAAATTGTTGAAAATAACACTTAAGAATACCTAACAGAGCACAGGCTCTTTAAAAACAATAGATTCAAGTAAGGAAAAAAAACTGAGTTCTAAAATCACTCAAGACAAATTATTTGTGTAAATAAGAAGTAAAACATATTAATACAATGCCTGAATACCAAATATCAGAATATACACACCCACAAAGCCATTTTATTTCCATTTATTATAACTAATCTTAAAAAATAACTAAAGTGTTTCCAGGTGGTTACTTTACAAAATGAAAAACAAAATAATCTCAACTAAGAAAGATCAATGGATAAAAAATCATGACTTATTTTTAACAACAATTAACCTTGTTCTCTGTATGTTACTTGAAAATTGTTTAATTTTGAGAACTTGGCCTAGATTGACATTTGCATTTCTATCAAATTTGCATAAAAGTCATCATGTTTTAGAGAATATGAGAATTATTTCTATACAAGAAGTGATGAGGAAAGCCCTTTCAAGTAGACACATTTGTTCAGGTAACCTAGTTGCTGATATCACTTTATAAGTAATAAATTACTAAAGCACAGGAGAAACAACAGGCAATGACAGAAGAGGACATACGAACAGACTGGTGCAGATTGCAAATCAAGAACATAATAAATAACCTATAGACAAATGAAGCCTCATTACCTACTTTATTTATATTTTGCTCCATAAACACAAAGAACAAAGAGAGTAAAAAAGGAAAAATAATAACTTGATAAGCTTACACAAAATAACTTTAAAATTCTGCTCAGATAATATATTTTATGCTTTCAGAAATTTTATATACTCTTACTGAGAAATACTTTCTAAACAATACTGCAAATAACAGATTTCCCTAAACAAAAACTAAGATAATTTCAAAAACATAACCTCAGATTTTGCTGGTGTAATGCCCTTACCTCCCCCACAAACTTCTCACAAGGAAAGGAGGGCAACAAAGACTACTGAGTGAGTTTCCACTCCGAAGCACCTCATTAAGTTACATTCTGTAACCCAAGGCAAAACCTCAGGAACTTTCGCTATTCTGTTCCCACTGGATCCTCAAATGTCAAATTCTCCACGCCTTATCTAAATGCTTCTAGTAAAAGAAGAAATGTGAACACCTGAATGTTTCCTAGCCCAAACCAAACTCATTATCTTCATTCCTTCTCTTCTTCCACTCACTGTTTCAGCGAATAGCACCCCATCACCCCCAGTACACCTTAGGCACCATACTCTGTGATTTTTAATTGGGAATAGAGGCTACTGTCTCACTAGCCCCCATTCCCAATTTTCCGTTATTCTTCACAAATTCCTGTCAATTCTTTCTCCCACACATCTCTGGAACCTGGTTACTTCCCTCAATCTTCATTTTCCTTCTGCGTTCAAGTCATCAGGTTTACTCTAATAGCCTCTGAATTTGTGCCCCGATGCAATCCATTCCTTACACTGGGTGTTTCTCAGACCTGATCTGTTTCTCACATTTAAGCATGCACTAGAATCACTCGGAGGGCTGGTTTAAAAGGACTGCTGGCCCCACCCCCAAAGTTTCTGATTCAGTAGGTCTGGGGTGTGGTCCAAGACTTCACATTTCTAACAAGTTCTCAGATGACGCCAATGCTTCTGGTCTGGGACCACATTTTGAAAACCACTGCTTTATACAACAGTCTTTCTAAAATGCTAATCTGATGAGCCACAAACAGCCTAAAGACCAAACTGCTGACAACTCTTCCCCTACAACCAAAATTTGGCATTATTAAAGGCATAGGTTCTAGAGTCAGGCTGCTAGGGTTCCAACATCAGCTTAACAACTCTGTGCCTCAGTTTTCTCAACCGTAAACCAGGAACAATAATTGTACCTACCTCGGGTTTGTTGTGGTGATTAGGTAAGATCAAATATTCTAAGTGCTGAGAATGATGCCCAGCACATGTTCAAAACCTCCATAAACATTATCTAATATGACTTCTCATTTTGAAAAGCTACGACAGCTAAACCCCATCTATTTCACATGTTTGTCATCTCTGGTCACATACTCTTTCTCATATTCTCATTCCTCTACTGCTCTGTGTTCCACTGCCGTGACCAAACCTCCTACTGTCCCACTCCCCCCCCCCCCCATTTCCACATTACATTAAGAACACTCTTCTAGATCCTCAGTGTCTTCTCTTTAGATTTCTACATCTTACTTTAACTGAAATTTGGCTGAGCATACAGCTTCCTCTATAGCCCTCTCAACAACAGATGCTGCTTTTCTTCCCACATCTTCCACATGTCGATCAGAATGTATCGTTAATGTAGTCCTCAGTGCCACTTCTTGATGATTTCTTCCTCCTACCTCTTCTGTAAAGACACCCGTTTTTGTCATAAACTACTCCAAAGATTTTAATCGTTTTTTCTGTCCCCATACTGACAAACTAAAACCAGTGACAATAACTCAGTATAGCAGAGATTCTTTGGGTGTGGGGAAGGGATGGGTAATTTGAATTCTCTGAGGTAAAGATGAGGGAAACATCTGTTTCACCTCCCACCCCGCATTCATCTAACACATCTGTCAAGCAGAGGCATACCAGCTAGATGAGAAACACTAGGCTTCTCTTCCATATCATCTATTGGCTTAATTTATTAAAAGCTTTAGCATGAGTTTGCTTTCTTCCTTTCAATCCCGAGCCTTGTCATCATTCTGGACAACTTCACTGTCTAGGTAGACGACTCACTCCATACCTCAAATTCTTGACCTATCACCTCCATAACCACCAGTACTACTCAAAACTCAGCCATCTAATTTCCATAACCATACCGTGAATTTTTTTTAGTCACCTAAAATAGCTGCCTCTGTAATAATACTCAGTTACTCCATTCTCTGACCACTATCTCCCATCTCTCCAGCTCTCTCATTCAATTACGCTTCTGTTCTTTAGTTTCACAAGGATGCCCAATCACCTCTATTTCAGTGATTCTCAATCTTGGTTACCGTGGTCACTGTAATTATTGTTTAGCAGTTATTCACTCCCTTACCTTCCCATTGTGAGATTATGGACTGCCTTTGTTGATTATGAAGGTGAGGCTATTTGGCTAAGAAATATTAATATCTTCAAAGCAAACAAACCCTTAAATGTGCTACTGCAATAAGGCTCACTTTTTGTATCCAGAGATCTGCCATGAGAAGAACACATTCCAAGTAGCTGCTGCCCATTTGGACTGAGCCCAAAATATATGTGGTGCAGACATGAACCCAACCAACCCACAGCCTGGAGCAGAGCTTCAGCCAGATCGTGGTTGACCTAGAGATTCAGGAGCGTGAGATTAAATGCCTTGTAAACTACTAAATTCTGGAGTGGTTTCTTATGAAGCATTATTGTGGCAACAATGACTGATACAAATACACTCTGGTCCTCACATGCACATCTGAGGACATTTAAAAAATACAGATGCTTGGGTCCTACTTCCAGAGATTCTGATTTAATTGGCCTGAGTATCAGACAGAGCAATTTTCAAATTTTCCCAGGTGATTCCGATGTGCAGCCACAGTTGGAAAAAAGTACCTCATTTTATCCTTATCTAACCTGCTTATTTTCACATACTTCCATGCACAGTTTTGATGTGGTGATGCTTTACTTTAACCCACTACTCTAACTTGAGTTTGATCAAACCTGTCCTGCTCCACATCCTTCCCTGCACTGCCTAGGTTCTATGATGCTTTTTAACTCCAAAAGAATCACATGGAGAACTCCTAAATATCCTAGCTTCTAAGTACAGCCAACGTTTTGCCTGCTAAGATTAAAAAGAAGCACCATGGAATGTAAGATATTCAGGAAGTACATGAAGCAGGACAGGTTTGATAAACAGAGACAAAGTAGACTGTGGGTTAAAATGAAACATTATGGAATCAAAACTATGTAAAGTATGCGAAGTCAAGACAGGTTCAGTAGGGATAAAACATAAATTTTTTTCTCTCAACTTCGGCTGCACATTAGAAGCACCCGGAGAACTTTAGGAACTCAGGATGTCCACCCCCTGCCAATCAAATCAAAATCTCTGGCAGAAGGACTAAAGCATCTATATTTCTTAAATTTCCCCAGGTGATCCCCCTGTGCCCCTGTGTCTTGATGCCAGTTAAAGGCACACAGAATGAGTACTGAGCAACATTAAGACCTAGGCAAAGATTTAAAAACAAAAGTATTTAAAAAATAACTTAAAGGCTAAAATTTTAAAAAATCCGAAAACAGTAAGTGTTGACAAAGGTATAGAGCACAGGGAACTCCCATATACTGCCAGTGGGATGTACAAATTGACAAAACTACTTTGGAATACACACACAAAAAAGGCAAGCACACACATACTGAGATATATATATATATATATATATATATATATGAATATTCACAGTAGAATTCCAAATAGTTCAAATATGAAAATAATCCAAAAGTCCATCAACAGTGGAGTAGATAACCTAATTCTGGTACGTTCAAACATACTCATATGGCAATGAAAATTAATTCTACAGCTTCATGAAATGGTTGATGATTACTAACATAATATTAAACAAAAGAAGCCGGACATAAGAATAATATACTCTGTATAATTCCACTTATATAAAAAAAGTTCAAAAAAACCTCACATGAAAATCAAAATAGAAAGATGTATACTTAGTTGGAAAAATAATAAAGAGAACCACAGAAGTGATTACCAATATTGGGGGTGGACAGGGTAGTGACTGGGAGGGAGTACACACAGAGCTTCTGAGATGCTAGCAATATTCTACTTCTTGAAGAGAGGTGATTATCTGGGTGTTAGCTTTGTGAAAAAAATCACTGTAACCATACATTTTTGTTTTTGAGCACTTTGTGTTCTATTTCACAATGAAAGGGTTTAAAAATGGTTGGCACCATTTAAGTTACCTTTTAAATATTTCTTTTATTTTCTTATTTTTTTTTTAAAGATTTTATTTTTTCCTTTTTCTCCCCAAAGCCCCCCAGTACATAGTTGTATATTCTTCATTGTGGGTCCTTCTAGTTGTGGCATGTGGGACGCTGCCTCAGCGTGGCTTGATGAGCAGTACCATGTCTGCACCCAGGATTCGAACCAATGAAACACTGGGCCACCTGCAGCGGAGCACGCGAACTTAACTACTCGGCCATGGGGCCAGCCCCACCTTTTAAATATTTCTGACGCTAAGTCTCTGGGAAGGTCTTAATTTTGCCCAGCACTCTTTCTGTGTCCTTAGCCAGCTTCTTCTCACTCCTCTCAGTAGTTACTCTCAGATTTCACTTTTAAAAAATCCTCTACCTTTTATTCTCTTATCTCCTAGATGACTTTGAGGAGCTATAGGTTAGCTCCTACAGAACTCCCTAAAATGGAGGCACCCCATTTTAATGTGTAAACTTGTTAAAATTTCTCCCTACTTTCTTCTCTTCCTGTTTCAATAGTGAGGAGGCCCCTTCTTCATTTCAAAGCTAATCCTGTCACTGTTTGGTCTGTGTATCTTTCCATCTATTAAGGATTCTGTTACTCTCTACCTGAAGATTTCCTTCAAGACCATAATCATATCTACATCTTACCTAGTAAGAAAACAATAATATCAAACAGATATTCCCTGATGCCTGTTCATAGCCCAGCTTCTTGAAAGTGAGTTCTACACTAGTTCTCTCTTTTTTGGTGAGGAAGATTGGCACTGAGCTAACATCTATTTTGTATGGGGGACACTGCCACTGCATGGCTTGATGAGCGGTGTATAGGTCAGCACCCAGGATCTGAACCTGTGAATCCCAGGCCACTGAAGCAGAGCATGTGAACTTAACCACTATGCCACCGGCCCAGCCCTTAAACTAGTATCTTTACTTTCTTGCCTCCCTCTCCTCAACCTACTATGTGATGCTTCCACCCCCACTATATAGTAACATTCTTCTCAAAAATCATGAATGGCCTCTTTATTATCAGATCCAATGAATGCCTTTTTGGTCCATTTATTATTTGACCTTTCTGCAGCATTTTAAACTGTCAACTACTTCTCTCTCCTTGTACTGTTCTCACTCAACCTTTGAGATACCACTTTCTCCTCATTGTTCTCTTCTCCCTAATTCTTTGATTGCTATTTCTCAACCAGTCTTCTTCATGGACTCCTTTTGCCTTAGCTCTCTCTCAGACACCACTGTTCTGCAGGTCATTGCTCTCTTTTTGTTCTATGCCCCTACCCAGGATGCCTTCACCAAAACTTGTACCTTCAATTATCACTTACAGACTAGTTCTAAGAGACTTCTCTCCATCTTTTTTCTTTTTTTTCTTCTTCTCCCCAAAGTCCCCCAGTACATACTTGTATATTCTACTTGTAGGTCCTTCCAGTTCTACTAGGTGGGACACCACCTCAGCAAAGCTTGATGAGCGGCACTAGGTCTGTGCCTAGAATGTGAACTGGCAAAACCCTGGGCCACCGAAGCAGAGCATGCGAAATTAACCACACAGCCACGGGGCCAGCCTCTCCATCTTTTCTTATATTTGCAACCAGCAACTTTTTGAAGTGTCATCTGATTTAAGACTTCTTATTTTTAGAACCATAAGTTTATACAATCAAGCTATTTACCAAAATTATAAATATATCATTCCCCAGGAATTTTATCACTTAATAAATATTAAGTAAATGGTGCCATCTAAATTTGAACTGTGTGATGAGTCTATGTTGTAGTCATGGCTTAGGTTTAATTTCTATGTCTAAAACAAAAACAAAATGATATAATATTTTTTCCTTGTTTTTGACTTGATGATAAACTTGCTCATCACAAGGAAACTTTTGGCAACTGAGGTGGCTGAGACAACATCCAACTCTGACCACAGCAGTAACACATAGTAATTGTAGTAAAGGGTAAATTACTTAAGAGCAAATCTATAGACTCAATATTATTCTAAAGTTCTTCTTCAACATTTGAGTTAATCCCATCAGCAAAATAAATAAATACGTAAGTGTGTGTGTTTGGTAGAAAAATTTTAACAAAAATAAACCTCAAACCTTTTTTGATGAAATGGATGATTAAATGATTCTGGATAGTGAAGACTCATTTTAATAAGATTAGAAAGCTGCTCTACTGATGGTCTTGAGGAAACTGTAGTGTTTTCTGGCCTGAAAAATTTTAATAGTTCCATTTCTGGTGGCTCCTGAGAAGAGAAAAGGAAAAATATATGACAATGAAAACCTGTCTTGTTAAAATAAAGTATAGCCTACACAAACAAAAGAAGTTAAAACCAGCAGAGATAAACTAAAGCATGAACAACAGTTTTTCTGCTCTTATTTTAAACTAACAGTTGGCATCATATGCAATACAATCTAGGATAAAGAAACTAGAATCTGGAATCATTTATTCATTCCCTATTTTTTATGTTCTGGGATTAGACTTGAATTCCAGCAACTTCACATATTAGCTCTGTGATCTTGGATAAGTTATTTAACACTTAATTTAAGACTTAATTTCCTCATTCGTAAAAGGGGTTTATATGATTCCAAAAGTTGTTGTGGTTCTCACCTAGTAAAACCGCTTAGTATATACAGACATTCAATGGTAGAGCATCTGTTTTAATAGTTGAAGAACTAAAATGGCCTTAAAGTTTCCTTTTGAAAATAGATTGCTGAGTTTTATAGATTACAGTCCTTCAACTATATTAACTGAAGGTTAACAAGTATGTAAAAGTCTTAATATAGCTTAGTGTCAGGCACACCGTAAACATTTCAATAAATATCATTATGATCTAAATAAAAACAAAGAATAATGTCCCATTTCTATTATTATCTTCTTTCAAAGTTATCTTTTCTCCATCTTCCTTCACTATCCAGGAAAATTTTGGTTTTCAATTTCCTGCTAGCCTAGCTGGATTCCAATCTATACCAGAAATTGGCAACCTACAACCCATGGACCGAATCCAGCCTGCCTCCTGTTTTTGTAAAGAAAGTTTTATTGAAACATAGCCACACCCATTTGTTTACATACTGTCTATGGCTGCTTTTGGACTCCAACAAGAGAGATGAGTAATTACGACAAAGACCTTCTGGCCAGCAAAGCCTAAAATATTCACTACCTGGCTTTTCTCAGAAAAAGTTTGTTGACCCCTGATTTTACAGCTGCGAAAGCAAAAACTAAATTTTTAGGTTTTGACTTACAAATCAGAGAAAAGTGTCTAGAGGTTTACCCTGGAGGAGGGAAGACTTATGACTGGAAGAGAACTTCTGGGGTGCTTATTATGTTCTATTTCTTCATCTGGGTCCTGGTCGTATTGGAGTGTTCTTCAATTTGTGAAATTCAATGAACTACTCACTATTCTGTATTTATGTGACAAATAATAAAAAGCTCAAAAAATGTATTATTGTTTAAAACAGTCATGCACCACATAACAATGTTTTAGTCAACGAGAGACCGCATATACAATGGTGGTCCCATAAGATTAGTATCATAGAGCTGAAGTATGTAGTAGGTTATACCATCTAGGGTTGTGTAAGTATACTCTATGATGCTTGCACAACGATGAAATCACCTATAGACGCAGTTATCAGAATGTATCCCCTTCGTTAAGCAATGCAAGACTGCATATTCTAATCATCAAAGAAAACAAGTTATTGTTTGAGACTTCTAAATTATACCAAATAAATTTCTATATACCACCTATCAAGAGGAAAACACATGAACAATGCCACAAAAAGGATACCAAAAACCTGAAGCTAATTTACTGAGAGAATATTTAGAAGAGATTCCCTCTCTCTCAGCTTGAGAGTAGCAACAAGTATTTTCACAATCAGTGCTAGACAATTTGTACAGTAGTTTCACAATAAGGATTTGACTGTATCTTATGACAGTTCTGCTACAAGAGAGGTGGAGAGAGTGTAAAGTACCATTATCCTTGTTTTATAAGTGAGTAGTAGTAAGCCAAGGTCTGTCGTTATGCAAGTAGTTTGCACTACATCATCAATTTGAAAGTCTTTGGGCTCCGAATACATTATTCACAGTATGATGAAATTGCCCTATCTCTCAAGTTCAGCTAATCATATAAAGAGAACATAAAATATTTCAAAGGTGAGTATAGAGAAATAAAAATGATATGCCATACACAGTATGTAAAAAAGGAATATAACAAGAGTAAATTTTATAGAAATCAGCTTCATTTCCTAACTGCTAATCTTGCCATTGTTTGAGATATCTCAAATGATCAAGTTTATGACATTTACAACTAAAACTTGGAATTATTGTATTAGTCAAAGGGAGAAAAACAATTTTCTTAAAATAAGAAATAGATTTGGAGTTAAATTTGATATCTTCATTAAACCTAACAAAATATTACCAGTAGTTATCATCAAAACAAAAATTGATTCAAGTTATAGAATCACCAATGGATGCTAAAACTTGTGGACCTAACTTTGATGAGAAATCAGAGATTTACATAGTCCCAAAATTCTCTCTCCAAAAATTGCTTATTATTGTAAAAGGAAAAATAGTAACTTTCCTATGGAGAAACATGGCAGACACCATCTTAATCAAATAATCCATCACTGGTAATAGGAGAAATTAACATCATGTGCCTTCTGATGTAATAGATGGATATACCATGACTTATGGAGTATTTCTGCCAAAAATGTATAACCTTAATTTAATCATGAGGAAACACAAGAAAAATCCAAAGAGGTATTATTCTACATTAAAATAACTCGTCCATACTCTTCAAAAAGGTTAATGTCATAATTGACAAATAAAGACTCAGAAACTATTCCAGATTAAAGGAGACTAAAGAGACATGACAAGTAAATCCAATGGATGATCCTGGACTGTATCTTAGGAAAAAACAGTCATAAGGACATAATTCAGACCTTGATGACATTTGAATATGGACTATATATAAGAGCACTGCATCAATGTTAAACTTCCTGAATTTATAATGGTTTCTGTGATTATTTAAGAGATTGTCTTTATTCTTAGGATACTAAATGAAGTAGAGGGGCAGGATATCTGCAATTTATTTTGGTGTAACTACTTGAGAATGATTAAGAAAAAAATCAGTATGTATGTAAATAGAGAACGAATGATAAAGCAAATAAGGTAAAATGTTAATCACTGGTGAACTTGAGTGAAAGAAATAAGAGTCCTTTATACTATGCCTGCAGCTTTTCTGTAAGTTTGAAAATTACCTTAAAATAAAAGTTGTCAAAAATAATGGGGAAAAGCTTGAAAATTAAGATCTACTATTTATAAACACAATACAGGGTCACTGAATTAGTGGACTAAATATGCTTAGATTTTGCTCATATACACTATGAGAACTTCCTGGTATGATAAATAGTATTTTAGGAAAAACAAGAAAACACATGAAACAGTATACCAGCTGCTGCACAACTCCAGAGGCCATCCTTTGCAGTTTATGACATGCCCCCTAGAGCTCTGCAATCGTGTGGGCCTATCACAACAAAGAAGAAAATAAAGAGAATATGGTTCCCTTCCCCTCAAACAAATCAATTCTTTTTGTAACTATGAATTCTAGATTTAATATAGAATCTATCTTAGGAAACTCCAAGATCACAAATGCATGTTAATACTCTTTTAATGTGCTAATGAATTTCAAAATCAATTTATGTTTATTTCTAATTTTAACGTCTTCTACCACCAACCCTTAACTCAAATCCCAATATGAAAGACTGCACAAACCAGACAGCATCAAAAACGCAAAAACTAACCAAACAAAAAACCCCAGCGGTTCACAGGAAAGCCCCAAACCAAATTAAGTCATTACCTGTTTCTGGGGATATGAAAAGGCTTCTTTTCCTATAGTGCGAAGAATAACATGATGCTGACCTTCCAAAATAAGCTGCTTACTATCTTCCACCACGTACGCCTAAGAAATACAAAGCACAAAAACGTTGCCCTGCTTGGAAGTAACCTCAAAAGTAACCAATGCAATATTTGATGGGAGGCATAAATGTTATGGCTAATATCTATAAATTATCAACACTCATGGCTGTGCCAACACTTCTATCTTTAATTATCCATTCAATCAATAAAGTATCTGTCAAAATCTGTTTTGCCTCAATATAACACAGTTGGCCTAGATATTTGAGAGAAACATCTTGAAATCTTTTCCAATTTTCTCTAGGGTTCTTAAGAAACTAGTGCAACAGGAAGAGTACCATAACACAAGATTTTTTCTTTACTGGACTGCCAATATATAGTCAAAGGCTTTTTCTTATATTCTTGCTTCTGAATGCCCCAGTGTTTATCACATAGTAGAGCAAAATCAGTGAGTACAATCATAAATCCTCTAAGTGGAAATGTCATGTCTTTGGAGATCTTAAAATATAAGTACCTATGGTTTTAAAACAAGACTTTTTTCTTCCTATACAGTGAACTGATTTCATCTATATCAAAAAACTTATTCCAACATATAACTCTTCTCCCTCTTGACTGCTTCTGTCCTGAAGAAAAGATAATCTGTAAATAGCTCTCATATACTACTATTGTCATATTATGCAAACACAAAGGCTTAAATTTTTTTTGACAAGCCCAATTTTTTTACTATTAGATTCAACAGACATAAAACTACTCAGTCAAAATGCTATGAAAGTTTTTAAATGTTTATTTTCAATTTCTATACTTATCATGACTACTGACAGTTTGCCATCCACAGATCACACTTGGAGTACCGCCTGCACTAGGCATAGGATAGCCCAGGACCTGCTCAGCATCCATCCATGCACCACCCAGAAACGCAGGAGGAGTTAAACTCCTGATGGGGTGACCTTGAATCAAGAGAGGACGCTAGCTGACAGATAAGGTCCTGAGACACGTCATACATCTTTTTCAATGGTCTCAAGGGATTGAGCAAAAGTCACCCATAGCCAGGCATAATTTTATAAAGCATTCTCCTACCTGCATATAGGCTTAACTTTTTAAAACGAATCTTTATTTTTGGTTAAAATTGGTTAGGAGTTGTACTATGTTCCTTTTTCAACTATTTTTTCATAAAAATATTGTCTGAGCTCTTAGTTTTCTCTGGAATCATGTTTTATTAGCATCCTATGCTTCCTGTGCATCCCACTCCACAACTTAAATGACTTTTCAAGTTTTCTTTCATTCAAGGGGTTCTTTTTGCGTTATCTAGAGCCCTCACTTAAAGAAAAGCTATCAGTCACCTTCTCAAATGAGTAAACGATAAACTTATCCCAGATATTCCCCACTACCAAACTTAATATCCCATTCTGTAATCTATTAGAACTTCTGTTTTCTAGCCAAGGAGGATCACAAGCTCGGACAGTTTTCCTCTTCTTCATGTAATCAGTAATACTAGTAGTGGGCTTTTTGATGAGGGTAATTTTTTAAAAGATATTACTTTCTCCCCCAATGAAGGTCACTGGGCTCAACAATGAGTACAGAATACAGAATACATTACTCAAAATGTTGTCTCAGAAATATTATAAATTGTTACAGGGCAGGAATCTATGGACTGAGAGCCACAAATGCCAAAGGTATATTATACATTTAATTAATGGACGGTTAGTTTACATTAAGAAGCAATGCTACTTAGCCTGAAAATAGGATCCTCTTTATTCTAAGCTTCAAGAACATCTGATTTCAAGCTAATAATGTGTAAGCGATCTTTTTAACATTAAACACCTTCTAGAATCAACAAAACTCTAAGTTTGCTTCAGCGGTTTTACTGGAACTCATGCAAACCCAACTTGGTTTCAAAAAAGTTTATTATAAAAATGCGTGGTTTAGTAAAAAGAACACTCTAGAACATCCGAATCAATTTAAAATATATGTACTGATCATCTACTATGGGCATGTCTCTATGTTAGCTCTTACATACGATAACACAAAATCAAACATTTTCACATAGTTCAGGTGAATATCCTTGGGCAAGATTCTAAATTTCACTGTAGAATCATGTTTTTAAAAAAATAAATGATAAATGCATAAACTATAAAAGGGTGTACTGTGAAAAATAAACCTCCTCTGTATTATAGTTCAGTTAACTTTAGGGAAGACTAAACAATCTCATTCTGGTCTGCCATGTGTGGATCTTATTTGCATCCGACTATAAAAAAATATTAAAATATTTTCAAATAGTCTGGAAAAGCTGAACACAGACCAACAATTAGATAATTATTAAGAATTATTGTTAGGGGCCAGCCCCATGGCCAAGTGGTTAAGTTCACGCGCTCTGCTTCAGCGGCCCACGGTTTCACCAGTTCAGATCCTGGGTGCAGACATGGCACCATTCATCAGGCCATGCTGAGGCAGCATCCCACATAGCACAACCAGAGGCACTCACAACTAGAATATACAACTATGTACTGGGGAGCTTTGGGGACAAGAAGAAAGAAAAAGAAAAAGAAGATTGGCGACAGATGTTAGCTCAGGTGCCAATCTTTAAAAAAAAGAATTATTGTTCATTTGACTGCATGGGATACTAATACTGTGGGGTTATATTAAAGAATATAATATAAATTTCTGCTAGAAGTACTTACAGAAGCATTTACAGAGAAATATTATGTCATTATTAAAAATATACTACAGCAAAAAATAAAGGAAGGTAAAAATAAAACAAAGGAGGGGGCAAATGGAATAAATGAAATATGAATAGAAACAAAATTGTGCCTGTAGGAGCCTGAGTAAAGGGTACCCAGAGGTTCATGGTGCAATTTTTCCTTTTTCAGTACTTGAAACCTCCATAATAAAGAGTTTAATGATAATACCTGCTTTCATGGAGCTTATCATATCTACAATATTCTCAGTACCACTTACAAGTAACAGTAACACAGAGGAAAGTCATCTAATTTGACTGAATTCTTTCTTTGAACAAACAAAAAAAGTCATTATAGAACTGTTTAAAAGGTTATAAAACAATTTGAGTATGGAAATTGGAAAACAAGCAGAAAAAATGTAAACAGCAGCTCACATTTGTTCTTCAGCTTAAGAATCAAGTATCTATAAGCAAGGCTTGCTGAAATAATTAATAACACATACCTTCCATAATACGACAATATTCAAATCCACCTCATTGCACTTCTGAATTAATCTCACGGCATCCTCTACTGACTGTTTTTCTGTATGCAGAGACAGCTGGGCTTGTGGTTTCTTCAATTCAGAGGATAAACTTCGATAAAAGAAGTCTGCACATGGGCTTGCTGAACTTACGATCTGTTAAAAGAAAATTACCTGTCTACATCAATGTTTTCAATTAAATATACCCTACCAAAATTTGTATTTCTATAACTTATATATACCTAAAAGGCTTATTCAATAACTGTGAATTTGGTTTCACACAGGGAGGCCACTCTAAGACTTGAACACCTAAAATATTTGGTACAAATTACCCTGAATCTTAAAGCTTAAAGTGCAAAATCATTAATCTACACTGCCATGACATTAGCTTTGACTTTCCAAGTATCCAGGGAGGATGAATGAGTATCTCTAAGAAAATGAATAAAAAATTACTTGTTGAAAAGAAAGGTTTTTTTTACTATTAAAATAACCTAAGTATTTCTCATTCAAATACTTAGAACACTAGGCAATATCCAATAAAAGACAATGCAAATGGATTTATCATCATTAACATGGCTTTTATATTTAAAAGGAGAGAACAGGAGGAAAGAATTTTAAACACTCAGAACAGTAAGATTCCCCCTTAACTAATGAAACATCGTGTTTCATAGTAAAATCTCCACATTTATGATTTCCTGCATTATAGGCTATATTATATAGATGTTAAGCTTCAAGTTAATTACCAAACATTAACAAATATACACATTTTCCCCCTGAGAAGTGAAGTTTTTCTGATAAACCACTGTCCACATAGTTTTCTCACTAATCTGTAATGCATGATAAGTTCTATTTACTCAACCAGATTCATCAAAAGGGCAAATGTCTGTTTCTGCCTTCTTCGGTGCTCCCATACAAAATTATTAACAAATACAATAAAAATTACAACCTTAATATAATTTAAGGGTCCTGATGATATTTCTAGGGATTTTAAATTTTAAAAAGATATAAACAAAACAAACAACTGAAGTCCTGAAAGCTAAATTAAACCATTTAGGAAGCACAGTGTCTCCAAAAGTCATAACTGTTTTATTATTGGGCTTTTGGCGCTCTGGGAATTTCTAAATAGCTGTTTTGTCAAACGGCCAAAAGACAGTCACAAAGAGTGGGTCTGATGAAGGCAAATGAGGAGAAATACAAAAGTATAAGGATGTTTGGAATTATCAAGAAGAGCACAAAGAAAAAAATAATACCAGTAACAGCATACAACTATATGCAACTGTACACTCTTGGTAAGTATTTTTCAAAGCAGGTCTCCAGATCACTTCTTCAATCACGTGCAGGGCTGGATGAAAACGCATATTCCCAAACTCCGCTCAAGGCTTAACAAACCAGAGCTTTAGAGGTGGGGAGGCAAAGCTTCATCTTTACAAAATTCTCTAGGTCGAAAATAGGATCTGCAGACTGATAGCCTCAAGATCACCTGGAGCTTCAGCAATTTAGAACCTCAGGTCCCACCCAGTCCTACTGATGGAGAATTTGCATTTTAACAAGCTCCCCAGGTATCTCATATGCACACTTTTTGAAAGTTTGAAAATCACTGCTTTAGGTGATTCTCAAGTATAATTAAGTTAGCAGTATCACTGCCTTAGAATACATTTAAAATCCACAAAAGAGCTTATTATTTGGGTCTCAGAACCATACAATATACCAAAATCCAGAGGATTATCATCTCCATGTTCCACTGTGACCATTTTCCTCAAGAAACAGGTCCCCTCATATAATCCTGCTTCTTTTTTAATCCCAAGGACTATACTTATTTCATGTGATACTCTCAAACGAAAGCTAACTTTAAATAACTAATTAAAATGGTATAGTCCAAATAGCATTTTTGGTTAGCTTTGGGGCATGAAGGGAAGTTGCAAAACCCAAAGAAGTTCACATGTTCATCCACCAAAGAATCTGAGGATTACTAAAGCAATAGTTTCATCAAAATAGTCAGATATTCCAGAATTGTGACTTTTAAAATAAAATGCTCTTGTGCTTATTTGCATACCTGTTCATTTCCAAAGATGATATCTGCAAAGGTATATTTTTCTGAGGACTGTGTGGCAACTAAAAAACAGGGCAAAACAAACTAATCATATCACTGGCATGAAATATAAAATGACCATTTAAGAAAGTAAGAAAGTAAAATGAATTTACCTTCTTTTTCCTTACATCGTATTGCCTTGAAGCAAAACTTTCCCTTCTCCCTACTAGCAAGTTTGGCATCTAGGAAGAAAATTTCAAAGATCTTTCTCAGCTTATGACATGGGAAAACCTAATTCATTATTCAGAATTCCTCAAACAGGAAAATAATTCATAATTATAAATAATGTTTAATGAAAAAATCTTTGCTTTCATCTCAATGAAGCAAATCTCACTCAGCTCTTAAAGAGGATGAAATTCAATTTTCTTGAAATAGATACACACATACATATGAAATTACACATAAAGTTTGAAAGATCAGAACTTGGGAGCCAGGGAGTCCACAAGGCAGCCATTCTATCATTTCTTCATTTCCTTTCAGTATTTTTTCATATGTATGATTATATCAATACTATTACATGCACATACCTTGCTATGAGGCATTTTCCCACAATTGCAGACACTTAATAAATGCTATGATATTTTAATGACCACAAAATAATCAAGTTGTAGCTTAATGTACATTAAAGTTACACTGAATTTTTCCCTATTAAATATAATCTTGCAATAAATTTCTCTGAATATATAGACTTTCCAATATTTTGAATTAATTTCTTTGTATAAATTCCAAAAATAAGGATTCTTGTGAGGCTAAGGTAAGGGTTTAAACACTTTCGTATCTTTTGAAATATACTGTACAATTCTATCCAGAAAGAGCAAATATCATTTTGCCAGCTTCACTCCAAACTTACAAGCACTAGGCACTCTCATATTACTGGCCAGATGATAAATGACAGAAATATTCTGAAAAACAATTTGTCAAAATGTATCACAAAGGTGCACATTCTTTTGTTTGAATTTTATATAGGTATGTAAATAAATGGAAACCAGCCAGTCAGAATGTAGGAATGATTATAAACAGAAAAACCAAAGGAAACAAAATGGCAAAGGAAACAGAGAAACTTCCATATTCTAGTCTGTATGCTGGTATACTGTTTGAAATTTCGAAAGTGATCACATATTCAGGTACAGATTTTACCGGTGAATAAAAAAAGAACAAGAAAATGCAAATAGAAAAGAGATGAACTACAAAAATGGGAAGCAATGGATTAAGATAGGTAATTTGATTTACAGTCACATAAACTAATGAAAGCACAATTTAATGCTTAAAAAGTTAATTATAAGAAAGGCACCAAATGCTGGGAAAACTGGACAGACACATGCAAAAGAATGAAACTAGACCATTATCTTTCCCCATACACAAAAACAGACTCAAAATGGACCAAAGACTTGAAAGTATGACCTGAAACCATGAAACTTCTGGAAGAGAATATAAGCAGTACACTCTTTGACATCAGACTTCTTTCAAGTACCATGTCTACTCAGACAAGGGAAACAAAAGAAAAAATAAACAAGTGGGAGTTCATCAGACTAAAGTGGTTCTGGAAGGCAAAGGAAACCAAGATCAAAATGAAAAAACAACCCACCAACTGGGAGAAAATTTGCAAATCATATACCCGATAAAGGGTTAGTCTCCAGAATACATAAAGAACTCACACAAATGAACTAGAAAAAAAAAAACAACCCAATCAAAAAGTGGGCAGAAGATATGAACACACATTTTGCCAAAGAAGATATACAGATGGCCAATAGGCACATGAAAAGATGCTCAACATCACTAATTATCAGAGAAATGCAAATCAAAACTACAATGAGATGTCACCTTACACCTGTTAGAATGGCTATAATCACCAAGACAAAAAACAACAAATGTTGGAGAGGTTGTAGAGAAAAGGGAACCCTCATCCACCACTGGTGGGAATGCAAACTGGTGCAGCCACTATGGAAAAGAGTATGGAGATTTCTCAAAAAATTAAAAATAGAAATACCATATGATCCAGCTATCCCATTACTGGGTATGTACCCAAAGAATTTGAAATCAAAAGTTCAAAGAGACTTATACATCCCTATGTTCACTGCAGCATTATTCACAATAGCCAAGACAAAGAAGCAACCCAAGTGCCCATCAACTGATGACTGGATAAAGAAGATGTGGTATATATATAATGGCTCAGCCATAAAAAAAGGACGAAATCGTCCCATTTGCAACCATACAGATGAACCTTGAAGGCATCATGTTAAGCAAAATAAGCAAGACAGAGAAAGACAAACACCATAAGATTTCACTCATGTGTGGAATATAAACAAACTTACGGACAAAGAGAACAAACTAGTGGCTACCCGAGGAAGGGGAGTGGAGGGTGAGCACAAGGGGTGAAGGGGCACACTTACACGGTGTCTCACAAATATTAATGTACAACTGAAATCTCACTATGTTATAAGCTATTATGACCACAATAAAAAAAAAAAGAAAGAAAGAAACCAATAATCTTATGATATTCTGGTACTAATCTGAAAAAAATCATGCAATGAAAATATCAGAATTTATTATCAAGAAGGAAAAAGGCACAAACCTTTGTTTTCAGAAAGATTTACAGATTTCTGTAACTTCCAGTGTTTGCTACTACTTGATACTTGTACTATGTGGAATTCCTTAACACCTGCTTCACTCTATCAAAAAGAAATAAAAGAGTCGTTCAGGATTTAGGAGCACTAACTTGGAATATTCTAATGCAAACAATATTCAGACATTGCTACCAGTCAATACTGATTAACATAAGATGAAATTTTTATTTTGAAATAAGTTAACAATATGCATCTCAGAAAGTTTAAGTTACTTAAATCTCTCTTTAAATATTCTTAAAACAGAGAAGTCAACATTATATCCAAGAATTACGTTTAACTATTATGCACTCCCAGTGGCAAATTTTAAAATACTGAAAGGCATTCAGTATTAGAATCTATCATAATGACCTATTAGTAGTATTTAATAGATCAAAAATTATTTGGTGACAATTTTTAATCAAAACTATAGTATTTTATTTCTTTTAATCTTTCTGAGATATCTCGTTCCCATTAAGGCAAAAAACAGAATTCCAATATACAAACCACACAAAGTTATTTAAATTGCATATAATTTTTTATTCTCCTGAATTAGAGCTAATTTGCAATTATTAAAATTTTCTTACTCTTACAAATATTTTTTTTGCAGAACACCAAAGTATCACTACACTGACCCTAAATATCCTAAAAAGAATTGGTTTTACAAATTTATGAAGCTAAAAGAAAAGGACATTACAGAATAAGTAACACTTCAAATAGGTATCTGAACTGAATAAACCTGAAGCTAAGATCCTACTTTAATTATGAGATCCCATTCCCTTCCTCAAGAATACTCACTTCGATATTTAAGAGCATACAAACACGAATGAGAAAACGTTTGAAATGTCTGTATAAAGGAAATGGTATTGTCAGAAACACAGAAGGGAAGGGTCATCAAGTTAATACTGAATGTGAAAGCCTAACAGAACTTCATAAATTTAATTACATCAATAGATTCTCAATGTTGAGACTGAAAGAACTTTATGAGATCCCTTTTGGGTTGAACTCATGGAGCTATGTATCATATTAATATGCACCATATTAATGCTGCTGGATCCTTTTATTTGACGAGGGACTGAGGGATAAAATTACAAAGCTAATGGAGAATTAAGATGTTTTCACAGTCTATTCTATACGAACATTCTTAAATTCCTAGTTTATGCTGTCTTGTGAAGGACAAAAAAATCCATTACTAAAAACAAAGATGACACTTCAAATATAATTAAAAACAAAATTTAGTTTTAAATCGACTTACAGTATTAGTATTTTCCACATCCACAAAGACTAGCATATTGCCTCCTCTGCCCTCTTCATCTTCAAGAGAATTACTTCTGCAGACAGTGGCTCGTACATTCAAAGATCGGCTGGTACAAATTACTGCAGTGTGTCTTAATATTCTGTGACTAAAGAAGCAAAAACACGCTAATTTAATCTGAGAACCTCTCCCTGTGTTATGACTCTCTAATTCCAAATAAAGCTTTCAAAATCAGATCATTCTCAGGACCACTTATACTCTAAAAAAACAAAGACAAACACAATAAAATAAAATTATCTAGTTAGCCTAACTTCAGTTCAGTTCTTTCTTCTCAATTTGGACGGAAACTGTTAGTCCCCCCGACTCTGGGCACTCTCCCTGCTCATCAAATTCACCTGCATAACACACAAAAATAATCTTCAGAGTCATGTCCTGATTACACCTCTTCTCTGACAGTAGATCCAAGTTACTGAACGCCTACTAAGTAAGCACCAAACTTCCACCTGGCAATTAAGGCTCTCCACAAAAGAGCTTTACAATTCACTGTTTATTCCCCTTTACTTCTTTTATGCATGTTTTACACTGCGGCCAAACTAACTATATTCAGTTTCTATTTCTTGACTTGTAAATCTTCATTCACATATACAGTTACTCCGTGGAATACCCACTACTCTCTTGCTTATCCCCCTTGATATCCAAATTCTGAAATCTTTGCTTTCCTTGGAAGTTCATTTCACCACTACTACATTCCACAAAGCCTTCCCTGATTGCCTCGGCCAGAGTACTCTCCATCATCTTCTTAAGGAGAATTAACACTTATTGAGGACCAAAAAAGATTATAGGTCCTGTGCTTAGAAATATTAAATCATTTTGTCCTCACACTAAGTCTGACAAGATATTTTAAATATTCCATCAAATTTTAAAATGTAGCACAAGCACTCCTAATTTTATAAAAATAACAATGGCATTATCACATAAAATATTCTGTCACATAATACATAGGCTACAGATCCTTGTGTGAGTCAGTTAGGACTGATTTCTTCAGTGATCCGCATTGTAACACCACCCTAATCATCTGTTCTGCAAATACATACATTTTGGGGGGACAGGGGAGGGCACCAGGGAAAAGGAAAAGTAAAACAAAATAATTTTCTTTAAAAAGGATGATTTAGGGCTGGTCTCGTGGTGGCTAAGTTTGCATGCCCAATTCGGTGGCCCAGGGTTCATGGGTTTGGATCTCAGGTGCAGACCTACAAACTACTCATCAAGCCACACTGTGGCAGCATCCCACATACAAAACAGAGGAAGACTGGCACAGATGTTAGCTCAGCAACAATCTTCCTCAAGCTAAAAGAGAAAGATTGGCAACAGATGTTAGCTCAGGGCCATTCTTCCTCACCAAAAAGAGAAAAAAAAGGGATGACTGTAGGCAAGCTGTCTTCATAAACAAATGACACCCTGTTTTAATACATAGTACCTGTGAATTTCATTATTATGTGATGCCTTTGGCCACAGTACTTAGTTGTATCAAAGAATCATGAAGTTTATAGATAGAAGCACTAAAAAGATTAATGTAGCTTAATTTTTTCCAGTTTCGGCTACTTAGAACTTAGATTAGGGTCAACCTCAGACATAAATATCATACATCATACATAATTTGGAAGGGGGTAATTTTTTAATAAACAATGACATATGTTAATATCAAAATGTTTATTTGAATTTGTGCACATATATTAAACACAGAAGTTAAATCAAAAAAGTTTTATTACACTTACCGTATTTTAGGCTGCTTCTTAACACTTTCATAGTAAAACAAAAAATTAATTTCATGGACACCTTCTTCATCTGGTCCACGTAACCACATTGGTAGCTGAACTGAAGCTCCAGGGAGAAGCACAGTGTCAGGAAGGGGAACAGGAATCACCTCTGGCTGACTTCCTATGCCAATGCCAAAGTCTACAGAAGAAGCTGATGATATGAGTGCTGTACATACAGAGGTAGAATCTGTCACAACAGTCTTGTAAGCACTACAGTTCTCAGATGCTGAGGGACTTAGTGGTGTTAGAACAGCCGTGTTACCACCAAAAGTAAAGAACTCTGGACGTTTAGAAACAACCTTCAATCCAGTAAGAGGACATTTGCTGACATTGACAAATTCTACATATGCTTTTCGGATTTCTCCACAGAGGAGCCCTGTAGGAAAATGTATAAAGAACACCTGCATTGGAGGGAAAAAATATTATTATATTGTCTGTTAAAAATGCTGAAGTTCTAATCAATAACACTTTAAGATGCTGTATTTCTTTACTACAGGTTTGTAAGTTATTTTATTAATTCTCTCTGATATTGCCCTGAGTATGTGGCAATCAACAACTCCATTTTAAAAAAGAGGGGCAGGCCCAGTGGCATAGTGGTTAAGTTCACGTGCTCTGCTTTGGTGGGCCGGGGTTCACATGTTTGGATCCTGGGCGTGGACCTAGCACTGCTCATCAAGTCACGCTGTGGCAGCATCCCACAGAAAACAGAGGAAGACTGGCACAGATGTTAGCTCAGTGACAATCTTCCTCAAGCAAAAGAGCAGATTGGCAAGACATGTTAGCTCAGGGCCAATCTTCCTCACAAAAAAAAAAAAGAGAGAGAGAATGAGACAGAAACCAACGTTATTCTAACAGATTACAGTCAAGAATTAAAGGTAAAATGTCAATAACAAGAAGGCGGGGGCTGGTCCAGTGGAAAAGTGGTTAAGTTCGCGCACACTGCTTTGGCGGCCCGTAGTTCACTGGTTCAGATCCTGGGTGTGGACTTAATGCAGCACTCATCGAGCCATGCTCTGGCAGCATCCCACAAAGAACCAAAAGCACTTACAAGTAGAATATACAGCTATGCAATGGGGCTTTGAGAAGAAGAAGAAGAAAAAAGAAACGAAGATGGGCAACACAAGTTAGCTGAGGCCCAGTTGTCCCCACCCCCCCAAAAAAAAGCATAAAAAAAAATAAATAGAGGCTGGCCCAGCGGCATAGAGGTTAAGTTCACAGACTCTGCTTCAGCAGCCTGGGGTTCGTGGGTTTGAATTCTGGGCGTGGACCTACACACCACCCATCAAGGCATGCTGTGGCAGCGTCCCATATACAAAGTAGAGGAAGACGGCACAAATGTTAGCTCAGGGGCCATCTTCCTCAAGCAAAAAGAGGAAGATTAGTAACAGATGTTAGCTCAGGGCCAATCTTCCTCACCAAAAAATAAATACACAAGTAAATAAATAACAAGAGGGCTATCGGCAAACTTTCACAACTGTGTAGATATGGACAAGAGAAATTACAAGTAATTTAACATGGCTCTATGAATTAAATGATTATCAACCAAAAAGCTCTTATTGTCAACTTAAAAAGTAGGTCAACTATTTATTTATACATTATTAAAACGAAAAGATATACCATAGGTCTTAAAAGGTAAGAACATAGAGATCCATGATTCCATATCCATAATTTTTTTTCATATCCATAATTTTAAAACCCCCAAAACTCTAAACATCCTCAGGCTTTTAGTAACAAACACAGGAGCAAAACCTGACTTGATTAATGGAGGCTTTTTATAAGCATTCGCATTTAGTGTGATATTCATATGGTTCACTCAAGCAATATTAATGTGTTTGATTATCAGGTGCTGCAAAACCCAACAGGAGGTACATAAACATT
Organism: Equus caballus; assembly: GCF_041296265.1. NCBI lineage: Eukaryota > Metazoa > Chordata > Mammalia > Perissodactyla > Equidae > Equus > Equus caballus. Next base: position 61,145,644 of record NC_091691.1, read on the forward strand.
AGATACACACACATATATCTGCACAACCAATTTCTAAAAATTGACTTCCAACACACATCTGGCCTCAGGATTTCAGATAAGGGATTGTACTATGGGACCCACTACTTTAGTACAGTGGGACCTGTACTGCAGAAATATGGGCTAACAAAATCATCCAGTAACTTACTTGCATTTAAAAGATACTCAAGTGTAAATGTCAGAAGTACACTGACAGAATCTAAGAAAGGAGGACTATAAAGGTAACAAGAATGAGGAAAACTGTTCTAATAAAGTTACAGCTGGCAATCCCAAAGGAGTTATGAAAATCCAGTGGAAATACCTGTGTCTTTTAATCTAAGTTTGAATTGGACTTCAATATGGCCATGTTCTTAAGGAATCAGATAAAATTTGGGGACATCAGAAGCTTTAAAAATGGATATGAGAAAACAAGGGATTAATGTAGAAATCTCTTGTAATGTAGAAATAGATTAAGAAGATAGGAAAAAATAAACTAGGCATAGCATTCTACTATGCCCACCTTCTTCTTATCAAGAGTAACTATTTGCTCCCAAACTTGTTTAAATAAATTAAGTATTATATAAACTACTTCCATCTATACCTGAAAGTATAGCTTTCATATGTAAATACAATCTAGACCTATATTGTACTTAGACTACTTGACAATTTTCTTTAGATTCTCACTCAGAAGAAACCAAAACTGGAAACTTAAAATGAAAATTTATGTATGTGGTTGAATGCATGAAAGACATTATGAAACTCACATGAGAAAACCCATACCAACACAAAGAACTCACAGAAAAAGCCTCTGACCTAAATCATCCCCCTAAAATAGTGAATAAATGTACATTTGTATGTTTTAAACTAAAATTAAACTCAATTGTCTAGGGTATGGATCTATTGTGTTTTTTTGTTATTCACTTCACAAGCTTTTTTATCTAATCAACCAAATACCAGTTATTATTATTATGTAGAATAAGGTGTCTTCTGCTCTGAAATACTCTCTTCAAGGAGTACTACATCTATAATAATATAATTAAAAAAAACACTAAGCTATGCAAGAAGCAAAGTTAAGTACAGAACTAAGAATATCAAAACCAAGATGAACGTAAATTGAAGGACCGTTGAGTTAAATGAAATCTAAAGTCAAATATCATCTGGTTCAACTTTCCTCATTTTGTAAGTGAAGAAACTTTCCCAGGTCAGATAATTAGAGAGCGGTCTTAGACAGAAGCCTAAAAGTAAAGCTCTATCCCTAATGACTTGTGACTTGAGAAGCACTGCACTTGAAAACCACAGGGATACTTAGCAGTCTTAATAACTGAAGAACACTTACATGATGTGGTACAATGAAACTTATAAGCTAGCAGAATCTATAAAAACTGAGTATTTTGCTGTCCTCTGATTTATCTCAACAATTTTAACCAGAGGATCAGAATCTTTCCTTTTGCAAGTAAGTTCTAGCAAATTGTTACATATTTAATTCCAAGCAAAGTGTTTATTAGGTAGTGACTTCTAAACTACAATGGTAAATAGCCTTAAAGTAACATTTGGATCTCAACTCATTTCAATTCATCTTCAGACTTAGAACTCCTAGCTATAGGAACACAATCCTAATAAAAATCCAATGCATTATTGTGGGAACTTGCGAAATTTGGACAAAAAATGGTGTAAGTATAAGAAGGGAAAAAAAATTTAAAATTATGAGAACTTGGCTTGCCAGATAAAAAAAGATGATATAAAGCAAGAGCACAGTATTGGCACAGAAAGAGATGAGGAAATATTATCAAGCAGAATAAGTGTCACCCAGAAAACAAAACAGGGGTATGGGTACTTTCAGGATATGGGTCTATTAGAAAGATGGCATAATGAGTTGCCAATATTCAATTAACAGTGACTGGGACTAGAAACAAATAAGAGTTTGATCCCTATCCCTTGACATTCAGAAGAGCACACTCCCTTGGATTTACAAAAAAAAACAAGAGACAGTAAAAAATAAAACTATGGCAGCCAGGCCCATGGCCGAGTGGTTAAGTTCGCACGCTCCGCTTCAGCGGCCCCGGGTTTCGCCGGTTCAGATCCTGGTCGCGGACATGGCACCACTCGTCAGGCCATGCTGAGGCAGTGTCCCACATAGGACAACCAGAGGCACTCACAACTAGAATATGCAACTATGTACTGGGGGGCTTTGGGGAGAAGAAGAAAGGAAAAAAACAAAAGAAGACTGGCAACAGATGTTAGCTCAGGTGCCAATCTTTAAAAAAATAAAAAATAAAACTGAAAGTTTTAACTAGGGAAGTCTCTGTAAGTAAACATAAAACGTAGAAGCAACAAAGTAAAGGACTATCAGATATGACTTCATAAACGTTAGAAACCTTAACATGGTGAAAGACACCAAGTTGAAGTTAAAATATATGCAAAATACTTATCAAGCAGAAACTAGCACTGAAGTCAGTCTATGTCTAAGTCTTTTAATTGCCCCCCACAACCCTTTAAATGCAACATAATTAAGCAAGTGTAAAACTTGGACAGAACATATGCAGCTCAGCAATACCCTCCCCTTACACACACATCACTATTTTCATGAGCATGTTACCTACCCCACCACTATAGGATTAGTACCCATCAAAAGTATCCAATGAGAAAAGGCGAAATAACACCCCATTAAAAGTGTATCAATAGGCAATCATATGGACATATGCGGAAAAAAAATCACATGGACCAAAAAAAAATATGAAGACTGGCCAATCTTATCGATCATCAGAGAAATGTTATTTTTCACCAATCTCATTTGCAAAAGTTCAAAAAAAATAAAACCATATAATATCCAGTCTGGCACAGGTGTGAGGTAAGGGGCACATTCACTCTGAAAAAGAGTGCAACTACTACAGCCTTGCTGATGGTAATTCAGTAGTATATTGCAAAACTTTAAATTTATATATCCTTTGACCCAGCAATTCCATTTCTAAAATCTATTCTAAACTAGAACATGGATAAAATACACAAGGATATTTACTGCAGAACTGTCAGTAATGATGAAAAACTAGAACCACACTCTTCAATACATAAATAATTAAAATACATTACAGTCTATCTAAATAAAGAAATACCACATATAGCTGTTAAAAAAGAATTTTTACCAAATGAAAACAAAGACCAAGTTATGTTGTTAAAGACAAAAAGCAAGTCACAGTATAAAATGTGCAGTATGATCCCATTTATAATTACTAAAACTATACATAAGTATACAATGAAAGGTCTGAAAAGAGAAGCATCAATTTGGTATCACTGGCACTTTTTGAAGGTAAATGGTTAAGCTTATGTAACTCCTCTACGAGAGAAACTTGAGGATGCAGGAGAAAGGAACTCCTTCCAGTGTTCACGCTTATACTACATGACTCTGCCATTGGTCCGCCTCTCAGGTAGACACCTGATCCAAGGCAGGCCAGATGTCTCTCCCAGAAACTTAAAATTTGTACTCAAGTGACACAAAGAGTGGAAGTTGCTAGACTAAGATCATAGCAAAAACAATGCTTTCTAAAGGCTTATAAGCATTTGCTGCTAAATTCCCTGGAGTGCCAAGTCCTTATTCTTCTTTGACACTTACTACTCTATAAAATTTTAGTTTCCATAAGATATTCCAATATCCTTCAACTAATTTTCTCTTTTTTGACTCACACTACCTAGCATCAGTTTCTATCTTTTTCAACTAAAAGACATTTAACTCATATGGCATCAAAGTAGGATGGGGCGGGAAATAAAGAAGGTGAAGGGAGTATTGCTTTTTACTCATATACTTATCTATATTGCTTAAATTTTTCACAAGCATTAATTCTCCTATTATTTTTATATCTTACCAAAAAAGAGCCACTGATTTTAAGGATAACCAAAGTATTCTTTTAGAAGTGTTCTCCTAATTTCCATTAATATTTTGAGAGTTATATTTTCTAACATGGCTGTGACTTAATGCCAATTTGCATGATTACCTTATGTTTGTCAATTAGACCTACCTAATCCTAGCTTAATAATAATTTAAAAGTGTGGTTCAGTGTAGTATCAATAACCTCAAAGTCTAAAATTAACTTAAAATATCATCTGACCTTATAAATTATTACATCCATGAAATTTTAAAAAGTGAAATACCTCCAATAGTGGCATTTCCTCAGTGATTATGGGATCTAAACGTCGATCTGGACCATATTTAATAGATGTTTTCTCTTCTTTTGTGTTGTTAAGCCGAGGACCTTGAATTTCTAAATCCTGTCTCCCTCGGACTGACATACTCAAGAAATGTTTTCCTGGAATAAAAAACAATCAGTGCCCTAAAATAATTTGGTATGTTAATTGACATCAATTTAGCTTGAATATATGCACACTATACATTTCAGATTATTTCTAAAAAATTCTAGACTATTGATTAGCATGGGTAATCAAAGAATTAAGCATATTTTATTTTCATGTTTAACCACATCTGCTGTACGCTGCTTAATTTCTCATTTTATCAGGATTTACTTACTTTACAGAAAGACTACACATCACTAAATAGGAAGTTCTTTGAAACCTATATTTAAGCATAATGACTATTAACCAAAAAGATCTATCTGAGAGAACATCTATGTTGGGACCAACGATTTGATTCAGGCTACAAGAAAAGATCTACTTTCAAAGGAAAAAAAACAAAACATTGAACAGATCAATTTTTCATTTTTACTCATATTCAAATATATATACTAATTCGAATTATTTCTGGATTATAAATAACTACATCTTCTCAATAGATTGCACAAAGAAAAATATAGTATAGGCAGCTTTTCAAAATTAAACTCATTTAAAATTCATGTGAGATTTTTCCTAAAAGCTTCCATGCAGTGCATGTAGGTGTGAAAAAAGCTAGAGTACATAACTCTCTTTTCTGCAGGACTGCTTAGAATTTAATGTGCTGAAGTTAACTGTGATACTCCCAGACCAGAAATAGAACGTAGTAGTTCCCATACTTCGTTTGACCTAGATCCCTATTAGCATTTTACATAATAAACTACAGTAAAACTTGATGAAAATTCTGTTTACAAGATGCAATTTATTTTAGTAGTTAATTCAGAGTCTCCTCCTACTAACATCATAAAATAACATATAAATTATTATATTAATACATATATGTGGTACCTTAAATGAAGCAGTTAGCTATATTTTATTGACAACCATAACTTTGTGGTCCTAAGATTAAGATCCTAAGTATGTACAAGTGGAACAGGAAAGGCGCTTCAGAAAGTTTTTAAAGCCCAGTTAACTTACTTAAAATAAGCAATAAATTAGCAAGATTATTTATAAATGAACCTTGTCTGGTACTTGTCAACCAAGAATTACAAATATTGTACTAAAATGCAGAATATCATATTCAATTTCAGTATAAATTTTTCAGTTATAATTTTTGAATTCTTATGGATTCATCCTACTTCTATTTACTTTTAAAAAAAAATTTGTATTGAATCATGCTAGATACGCAGGCAACTACAAATATTCAACTGAAGGTTAAAAGGACCAAAAAACTTTCCAAGTGTTCCCAAAAGATTTCCCAATATTAATAATCAGCTTTTGTAAATGCTAAATTCAAGTGTGTCAATGACTATTAGTTAGAAAAATAAGACATCTACTAAAATGAACAGGTGGAAGCAAGAGAGTAAACTCTCTCCTTAGCAGCTTGTCAACTTAAATAACTACATATAACAATCACAAGATAATAGTAGATCTAGAAGGGTTCCATGAACTTAAAGAAAAAAAAAGTAAGCTATGTTAAACATATATCTTGTAGTTTTACTCTTCAAAAGTTTGTAAAATGTATCAAGTAGGGTACCAAGAAGAGCAGCTTCACACTAAAATCCTACTCTCTTTACAGAATACATGACAGAATTCAAGAGGCTTAATATCCAATGATGTGAAAACACTGGTCTTTAATTTCCTCTATGTCTATAAAAAGACAATAGTCAAAAAATAGAATAGCCTAAGATGGTTTCTGTACTGGCATCAGACATAATCACTGGTTAGAATATATTTGGTTAGAATTTAATAAATTTGAATCAATAAGAGTAAAGAAAAATACACAGGGTACAACCTAAGAATTATCAAAAGAAAACACATTAGAAGGGAACAAAGTTGTTTATTTTTGAAGGAATGGCAGAATTTAAAATAATCCAAATTATTCGTCCTTCCATCTGACTAAATGCCTTTACTAAAGATATATTAAACCTATTTTAAAAATACCTCATTTTCATTCATTTTATTCTACAGAGATTTAATTAAGTATTAGTTTTCTAACTGTTTATCAGTGCTATAGCTTTACCTGTGTGACATCCAGGAAGAGCACCAATGCCATCTACTGCCATGGAGCCCTGAATAGTGCCAAGATTATAAACAACTCCCAGAATATGCAGCTCCCCTATGTGATGGGGAAAGAGCTTTAGTCTTGCCTGTGGAGACATTTAAGTCACTCTTATTATCTGCTTTCACAGTATCTTAAATAGTGCAATACCTAAACTCTGTAATGTTGCAGATACATAAACTCATGACCTAAACTTTTTAATTGTTAATTAATTTCTCTTATTGGAAAGCATTTTCTTCAAAAGAAAATCTCTAAATTCAACAATTATAGGCCTGGGTCCTTACCAATAATTTTAATAAAAATAAAACTATTCTGGTCAACCAAATATAGTATGAAATTACCACACTGACTCCAAGAAAAAAGCAAAAACTTTTCACCAGGCTTCTTAGGAAATTAACAAACCAAACACCACTGCAAAACCTACTTTTCCCATCAATTTCCTCCTGTGCGATTCCAGTTTCCTAATCTTCCCAATCTTAATTTTTAAGAAAATTAGAATATAAAACAAATTGAATAAACTGATTTTCAAATTTGTTTTCATCTTACTTTTAGAAAGGCTTAAGACAGAAAAATAATTACCACTTTCGATTCTTCACTATTAATTACGAATTCTGAAATAACTTCAGTTCCAATCTTTTCTGGTTCATCTGTTACCTGAAAAATAAATTACTTTGTAAATTACAGATTCTAATAAATAATGTATCAGATTATTAATATTCTTATATATCAATACTTATGAACAATAACAATAATTATAGTTAGTACTTACACGGCTCTTACTATATGCTAAGCAATATGCAAAGTGTTTTATTTTCACCCCTGGAGTAGAGCCATGCAGTAGTAGGCACTTGATATATTTTCATTTCATTTAGTCTTAACTCAATTGAGGAGGATAAGTGACCTACTCAAAGTTGTAGCCACCAAAAGGATAAAACCTCAGGAAATAAAGTTTAGCTGCTGACTGTCAACAATGGCCAAAACGGGCCATCTAATTTAATCTTGCACTAAGAACAAATTTCTCCATCTTTTACTCTGACCAGCCTCTTTTCCCAAATTGGCTAATTACACATAGAAACAGTAATGGTAGCCTAAGAAGGATGCATAAAAGACTGGTGGACAAAGGCAGTGGGAGAGAGCAAAAAAGGCCTTCTTTCCTCCAAATCAACGCCATCTGTAAAAGACTACAGTCTTTGGTCATCAAAGCCAAGCTAACTGGCTCACACTGGGGGTAAACTTGATCCTCTAAACACTTTTTTACTTTTACCATAAAATTAGTTATTTGACACAAGAAATAAAAATTACATTTCCCTAAATTCCAGTTCAGCATCTTAGTCCATTACCAATAGAAGCTCATGAAGAAATCCAAAGAGTTTGAGATTTTTAGAAAAAATTTCATCATACACAATGAAAATTTTCACTTAACTTTAATAAACCTCCTTTAAAATCTAATATATTGAAGAAATATACTTAAAAAACTAGCAAATCTTTAAAAACTTTTCCAAAAGTGAATGATTCATATTCTTCTAATTTGTATTCCAGGCATCCAAAAATCATTGGAAAAATTACCAAGGTTGCTAAAACTCAAGTCAGAATAGAGCCTAGGGAATCTCAATCTTTCAAATTATTCACAATGAGTATAAATAATTACAAAATGTTCTCAATGGATTTAACCAGCAAGATTTTAAATAAGGCAATCTTTAAAAAATCAAAACACTTCAAGAGAAATAGTTTAAAGTTAGTACAACAGACATCTTTCAAGTTCACAGATCAGCACAAAAATATTGGGATAGTTCCCAGTTCAAAAATAATTTTTACCACATTATTAAAGTATACAGCAAGGTAGTATAAAGAACTAAAAGTTATATAATAGATATTGGTGAATAAACTAATAACTAACCAGGCAAAAAAATGTACTTGTCTAAGATATTTGTTACAATCAGCTGGGGAACAAAAATTAGTTGTTCAAGTCATTCCTGCTTCAAAAATAATAGTCTTAGATCTTACTATAGACATGGATAAGAAAAGAAAAAAAGTACGTATGAAGAATATGAACAGACAATTCACAAAAGAAATACAAATACAAGAACTTAAACTTCACTAGAAATCAATGAGATGGAAAAGAAAATGCATTTTTTTGAACCCATCAAATGAACAAGATTTTTTTAATAAATAAGAATGCTTAATCTTGCAAAGATGAGATACTCAACCCCATATGCTGCCAGGGAAAAGCTACTAGTATACACTTTTGGGAAACCAATAAAGTATTAAAATATTTATTCCCTAGAATGTTGTAACTTCATGCCTAGGAATCTTTCCTACAGAAATAATCAGAATAAAAAACTACACACCCAAATTTTCACCACTGACTTATCATGATAGTAAACAAATAGAAACTTCCAAAACAACTACCAATGGAAAGACAGTAGAATAGCTTATAGATCATCCATATGATGTAATATTATGCAAAAATGAAATATGAAGATACTTTAATATCAAAATACACATATAAACACAGAATAAAAAAAGCAAGATACACAATTGAGAGAATCCCATATATGAGGAAAAGCATACAAATGGAAATGACTGGAAAAACATACAGAAAGTGTTAAAGTGGTTATTTCTAAATACCGAGAAGACAGTTTTACTTTTATTCCTTATGTTCTTCTGTATTCTCAATTTTTCAACAATAAGTATGTATCATACTGTTTATAATTAGGGAAAATAAGCATAAAAAGAGTAAGGATAGCTCACTGAACAGAAGAAGTTGAAATGTTATTATAGCATCTGTTAGGCTATTACCGAAACATGCTTATTACAAATACCTTTTAATAACTTACTAGTTCTTTAACTTCTTCATTATCCTTTCCACTGAAATCTTTAGGTTGAAACTTCCAGAGCAATGACAAATCAGTCAACAAAAGTGGAACCTTCAAAGGGTTTCTAAAAGCCACTTCTACTGTTATGGGTTCTATAAAAGAAAGGCCTAAATTAGTAACTTTAATAAACCCTGAACATCATCCTACACTTCAATTCCTTGAACACACCTTGCTTTCATAGCTCTGCATTTCTGCCTAGACGATCTTTTACCACCTTGTAAATGTCCATTTATTCAGGATTCAGTTTTAAAATTAACTTCTCTAGAGATTTTCCCAATTTCTCTGTAGTAAAGAATGTCATTCTCTCTTCTATATTCTAAGAGCACATTGCATATACCTGTATTAGAGCCCCCATTGCTTGGTTTTATAAATGCAGCTCATTAAATTATGAGTTCCTAATTTACTTTTGTATCCTCAGCTTTCAGTGATTTCTGGCACACAGAAATTTATCTTGAATCTGCTGTAAGTAAAACAAATAAAAGAAAAAACATGAACAAAAAGTCAAGTATTTCACCTTCTACAACTGCAAGGGGAAATCTTGAATTATCTGAATAACTGTTCAAACAGTATTGCGTGGGATGGAAATTGGATGGAATTACTCCTTTGTTAACCACGGCTACAACTTGTTCCTCAAGTTCTCGCCACTGCTGAGAGGATTCAGAGTCATATTCTTGATCAAGACTTATATGAGTAGCTGCTTGCTTTTCACCTAAAAACAGGTGTCAAAATTAAATACACATTTATTAATACCTGACCTCAAATGAAACATATTTTAAATAAAAATCTAAAGTATCCAAATATATATACATATACACTTGCTCTTGCCTATTTCCAATTATATGAGAGAAAAAGATCATCTTATTAACCCTTGTCTAACTGGAAGTTGCTTATAATATTGATGCTCTTTTCCTCCTCATTCTGAAAGAATGTATTTTCCCCAGTCTTCCACAATTTTATATGAAATACTGCAAACATATGGAAAAAGCATGGAGAATAACAAATACTTGTGTATTTAAATTTAATGTTAACTTTTGCTAAATGATCCCAAATATTTTTTTTTAAAGATTTTATTTTTTTCCTTTTTCTCCCCAAAGCCCCCCGGTACACAGTTGTATATTCTTCGTTGTGGGTCCTTCTAGTTGTGGCATGTGGGACACTGCCTCAGCATGGTTTACATGAGCAGTGCCATGTCCACACCCAGGATTCGAACCAACGAAACACTGAGCCACCTGCACCGGAGTGCACAAACTTAACCACTCGGCCACGGGGCCAGCCCCCCAAATATTTTTTATAAAATAAATGTCACAGTTGGTATCCTCTATGTAACCCTCCCCAATCCTACTGCTCTCCTTCATCTCCACTGGCACCACTTCTCCCCAGAGCTATTCCGAAGTTAAAGTATAGTGTTCTCATCCGTATTTTTTTTACTTTACCACATAGGAATGTACACATACAATGCACAGAATTAGTTTGTATGTTTGAAATTTATATAAATGAAATTATATTTGACGTATCATTCTGTAACTTTCTTCATTCAACATTATGAGTATTATCCATAGTGAAACATGCAGAACTAGTTCACTCATGTCCTATAGCAGAAATCCATTACATGAATATACAAAAATTTATCAATTCATTCCCTCCTATGGTTTCACTTTTTTTGCTATTAAAAATAATACTGCTATAAACATTCTGATATTTTTTTTTTTTTTTGACTGAGGAAGATTCACCCTGAACTAACATCTGTGTCAATCTTCCTCTTTTTTGTATGTGGGTCACCACCACAGCATGGCCACCAAGTGGTGTAGGTCTGCACCTGGGAACTGAACCTGGGCTGCAGGAGCAGAGTGCGCCAAACTTAACCACTAGGCCACAGGGCCAGCCTTAAGTATTTTTAATAAAATACTAAATTAGATCTCAAGGAGAAACACATTAAGCTCAAATATAAAAGTGCTTAGAATTACAAAGTTTACTTTAACATGCATCAAGAGCCTTAAAATAGTTATACTTTTGGCCCAGTACTGTCATTCTAAGGCTCAATCCTAAGGAAATAATCCTTTTAAAAAGTCTTACAGTAAGAACAGTAGAATATTGGCAATACTTCTCTGCTTCTGTGTACATGTGAAATTTCAGTAATAAAAAGACAACAAATTTTATCCACAAAGACGTCCATCACAACATAATTTTATATAAGCAAAAAGATGGAAAACAGTCTAACTGTATAACCAGTTAATATTAAAATACTTTATATGCACTGAATGAAATATCTTACAGCCATTAAAAATGCTTAACAGGGGGGCCAGCCCCGTAGCCGAGTGGTTAAGTTCTCACACTCCGCTTTGGTAGCCCAGGGTTTCACTGGTTCGGATCCTGGGTGCAGACATGGCACCACTCATCAAGCCATGCTGAGGCAGTGTCCCACTTGCCACAACTAGAAGGACCCACAACTAAAAATATACAACTATGTACCAGGGGGCTTTGGAGAGAACAAGGGAAAATAAAATTTAAAAAAAAAAATGTTTATCAAGATTCTGTAATAACATGAACATTCTTTATATTATGAGAGAAAAGACATTATAATTACAGCTAGTTTGTTGTTATTGTTTTTGGTCTTTAAGGTTGGAAGGAAAAACACTGAAGTAGTGGTTATCTTCAGGTGACATGGTATAAAGTTGCTTATTTTCAAATTTTCTTTAATAACCAAACATTATTTTTTAAATGGAGAAAGAAAAACAAAGTAAAAAAAATAGTCACTAGGTAACAACTTTACTAACCATCTGCTGGTCGTCTGTCGTGGCCAAAGAAAACCCGTGTTGCTGAACTGTTAATATATGGTAAAGGAAGCTGCGGTAAAGGACCATCTGGTGATAGCTGACTTACATTCTAGGAGAAACACAGAAGTAAAAGAAGAATTTTTGAGAAAACTCCATTTTTTGCCTATTTGCTTCTTCATTTTTTAATACACAAGGTATCAAAAAACGTTAAGCTAGAATATTAAGATAAAGAATTACTAAGTTTTACTTAATACATCAGAGTATAAAATTTCACAACTGGGAAGAACTTTACATCTCCTTTATTCTGGCCCAAGAGAATCTTCCTAAGCATACTCTGCTACTTAGCTCTCTTTGAATGCTAAACTTCAAACATCACTTTGGAGTGCATTTTGCTTCCTGTGACTCACTACAGCACCTGATCTGCCAAAATTCTAACACATACGATTTCAAATCAATACAGTTATAAAAGGGTACTTATTTTCTGCATGACAGATACAATAGTCACTATTCATAGGCTTTGAGGAAAAAATGACTTTTCATTTTTCCATAAAACAATGCTTTTTATTTTCTATCCTCTTGATTAATGAAATATTTTTTCCTTCCATTAATTTTTCTGGGTTACACTAGAATAATCTGTCTATTTCCCCCAGATCTGTACCTCCTTACCTTTCAAAGGGAAAAGAGAGAATGTACTTTTTCCAAAGGATGGTAAAAGGACTCTATATGTTATAAAATCAGTTATGATTCAAAAAAAACATAATGAAGAAACAGTCCAGAAAGCTTGTGGCATCTTTTCTTTTTTTAAGATTCCAAGAACAAACCACAAACCAAGTATTTATTAGAATATTAAAATTCTCTTTTAAAGAACTGTGGAAGGGCAATGCAAATCAGATCAATGACCAAAAAGCCTAGCCGGCCACATTTTATTATGACAGATAATTACATATATTCCAACAAAACCATTTTATTAGACTCCTACTAGATAGTACTCAACATGCTTTTTGCTGAAAATGCTGATTTAAATATAATTTTAGTATCTACTCCTGAAAATAAGTATTTACCTTGTAAACATAAAGATATTCTCTGAGAAAGGCCCCTTGTTGAGCAGCAGATTGTTTACTTTCATTGATTAATATATGCCTAAAAGCAGACACAGCATTGTCCAGCTGCCTAAGAGTATAGGACTGGCGCCCAATAGTGAAGTTGATGTGATCCTCTGCAAGAGACCAGCCTTTTCCTTTGTAAACTTGCATGGCTTGACAATAGCAGCGTAAAGCATGCTTTTTCTGTAAGAAAATAAAACAGTATTACAATCCACATTTCTCTTGGACTGGAAAAAATAAATATACACACACACAAGTAACTTGTACCTAGTTTTTCCTCTAGCAGAAACTAGAATGATGAGGAAAATGAAATTAACGTTTACGAAAACTCCTTTGCAAGTATTACTAAAAATCAAGAAGTCCTAAAGAAAGGCAAGCAGCTGCTTTATAATAATGACTTCTCGAAAAACCATCTGGGAGATTCCAAAGCAGTAGTATACGGAGTCATGGACTACTCAGAGGCTTGGTTGTTACTTGTAACTAAGAGCTATCTTATGAAGTCTCAATTTTGTTGTGGTCATCCCTCTTTATATCACTGCATTAGGCTGAATGGAAATACTCTGTATGTGCTAAAACCGCATATGTGAGTGTACAGTGTATGTGTGTATATATATTTATATTATGTATACACATTTTTAAACTACTATTTTGTTCGGTAGTGACAGAGTTTGGAATTCTTTTCTTTTGCCCATTCCTGCATCCTGCCACACTCATGAGTCGACTTTTGGCATTAATTACATAACACTGCCACCCCCTGAACCCAGACAACCTCCATTTCAAAAATGGGATTTGGAGGGGCCAGCCCCATGGAGTAACAGTTAAGGTCACAAGCTCCACTTTGGCAGCCTCGGGTTTGCCGGTTCAGGTCCTGGGCATGGACCTATGCATCACTCATCAAGCCATGCTGTGGCAGGTGTCCTACATTTCAAGTAAAGGAAGACGAGCAAGGATGTTAACTCAGGGTCAATCTTCTTCAGCAAAAAGAGGAGGATTGGTGGTGGATGTTAGTTCAGGGCTATTCCTCCTCACCAAAAAAAAACAAAGGGCGGAGGAATTTGGTACCAAGGACGAGGCTTCTCTTCATTAAACCTTTTGCTTCAGAGTATACTCTTGTACCCCCTTCCCTCTCCAGGCCAGATTACACACTTTGTATCATGTATAGCCAAAATTGTTCGTTTTTTTAAGAAATGTTTTCTTAATAAAGATATAATGAAAGCAAATCAAAATCATGTGCCACCTGACAGCACGCAATAAGAACAACACACAGGTTCCCTTTTGTGATAATCCTACAAAGATACCTGATTTGAATCTCATCATGAGAAAACATCAGACAAACCTAAATTGAGGGACACTTTATAAAATAAAGGTCTGTAATCCTCAAAAGTGTCCAGGTCATAAAAGTGAAAGAATCCTTCTGAACAGATTCTTCTGCTATAAAGGACATTTATGGGACAACTGTCCAAACCTCAATGGGGTCTGAGGATTGGATAGTAGTACCGTATTAGTACTAAGTTCTTTATTCTCATTGTTGTATAATGGTTATACAGGAGAAAAGTTCTTGTTTCTATGAACTAGGAAATACGTCCTAGGTATTTGGGGGTAATGGGGCACGGGGTGACAAATTAACTCTCAAATAACTCAGGTAAGCAAAAGTTTCTGAACCGTACTTGTAACTTTTCTGTAAGTGTGAGATTGTTTTGAAATAATTTTTAAGTGATGTTCCTTTAAAAAAAAAACCCTAATCTTCATATTGCATTTAGTAAGGGAACATAGATACTGAGTTAAAAACTGAGAGATACAGAAAAACAAGTGAATGTGTCTAAGTATCGAGTTCAAGTGAATTTTTGAGCATTTCTTAGAAAAGCATCTAAAGAGATTTAAAAGGTAACAAAGATTTAAAGTTTGTCCTTTAAAGAAATAATAGAAAGACTATCCAGGATATACTGGACACAAACACATATACCTTCTCCAGCACTTCCTTAAATTTTTTTTTACTTATTTTAATCTTTTATAATGCTAGTTCTCTTTTTTAAATGCCTTTTACTTACTGATATTTTTAATGAAAAAAATTGAACTATAAAAATTTCTGGGGACTAGATAAGCAATTCAGCATGAATTCTCAATCAATGAGGACTGAGAAATGGCAGTACTATACATGTAATCTACTCTATTGTCCTCACTCATCCCTGCCAATACATGCACCTGGTTTTTAATGGAAATGTCATGAAAAGTTGGTGCTTCTCAGAAACAACTTGGCCTCAATCAGAATTGTGTGAGCTCCAAGTGCCCTACTCTTCCAAGGAAGATAGATATTCTTGACCAGCTTCAACAGGACATGTATTTGCTTTTCTAATCTGCATTTCTAGTCAAGTTTTCAGGATTCTACATACTGTCTGAGAAAGACTTCCTGAGCTCAGGGAATATAGAGAGTGTGCAAGAAATAGCAAAACCAGCTATACTGGAATCATTAACTCTATGAGATAACCACATTTAAAGGGATGATAATTAGGCCAGCTAGCAAATGTACCTCAACCTACCAGAAATGTAGCATTTTTAACTTGCTATGCATTTCCTAGAAGCAATATGCCCTATAATTTCAGAAGGTAAATACAAGCAGCTGTTTCCAGTTCCCATGACATCATCATTCTCACAAATGAAACCATTCACAAAAGTGGACAAAGCTGTGGGGAAAGGATGACATTTTTAATAAGAGACAATAGACCATTCCTAATGGGGTATATAATTTTCCTTCTAAGCAAAGGAAACCAAATGCTTAAAACATTTTGTAAATTTTTTAATAGAACACTTTTAAGCAAAGATAAAAATGGGACATGTTTCAGATGCATCTGCACTTACTATGAAGAAGGGCTGTGAAAAATGATGGCTACAGTTTTTAATTTTTTTCCCCACTTTAGAGCCTGCGAAATTCTAATTCATGGGTACATCAGTTATTATAAAAACATTTAATTTTATAAATATTTTTATAGCTTTATATTTAATATAAAGCAAGTTCACATATTTTGTAACTTGCCAGTTTCCAGAAACAGAGAGAGGAACTCAATCTTGAAATGTTAGTTTTTAAAATTATAGCATTTTTACATGAAATTGAGAGTAATTTTTGGACACTTTATTTCTTTGTACCTTTGAAATAACACATAATTTAAAACACTGGCAAGATTTGGTTAGCACAGACTTTGAGAAATTTAAATATGTTCATAAAAATTCATATTAACTGAATAAAAAAAATACTCCCCCTACTAGTAGACAAAAAGCTCCTTTAGAGATAGGACATGTTGGTTTTATGAGTGCATGCTCAGCTCCTAGCACAGCCCCTGGAATACAGAGATGACTGTTCAATCCACACTTCTGTGTGCACATAGAGTAAACCACCATCTCACTGCTGCTACCACTCTGCCTCCAGCAAAGCGCCAACTAACGTTTAAAGGGACAGCCAGGGCTGGAGAAATCTCTCTAAATTAATAAACATCTCTCAAACCAACTGATTCCAGGAACAAGAGACAGAAGACCTCTACTCATTAAATAATAAGTACATAGCATCATAAGACACTCTGAGAGACCAGAGAAGACCAGAGCTGAAAGAGCAAGAGTTCAACCACTGTCAAGAATAGTTAAAATTGCATTCAGTGTATCTGGCCTTTCATATATATGATTTGGTTTAACCTGACAAAAATTTGGGCAAAATTCCAAATTTTATAAATAAAAAAACTGAGGCTCAGAGAAGTAACCTGTCCAAAGTCAAGCTGTGGGTAAAAGATCAAGATTTGAACTCAGATTTGTCTAAATCCAAATCTCATGCCCTTACCAAAATAACACTTTATCTGGGAAGAAAATTTATTCCCATTTTTAGGATTAACTGTAAATCATAAAAAATTGACAAATGACATACATTTATAAAATAAATAAATTATAAGAAATAAAAATTAAATAATTTGTTATAACAAATTATTTTCTTTTTAAAGAAAATGCACTCACCTGCCCTGCTTTACTAAACCGATGGCCTGCCAGTATCATATGAAATGCATATTTTCTAACCATGGGACTCTTCATGTTTATAAAGCAATGTGCCGCCTGTTCCAAAAGAAGTGCACTTCGAAGATCAGAATCCTATTGAAGGTTTAAAAGAAAAGAAGGTTAGTTTCACAAAATTTAAAGTGAAAAGATAATTGGTGGAAAAACATCTACTTTCTTAAAATAATACATAATCATAGTCAAGGTTTAACTTAAGAGAATCTGAGGATAGAGATCAAGAGGCAAGCCAATCCTGATGATTCTTTCTTCCAATAAGAACAAATTTTTTTTAAATCCTTCAAAAAATTCTCTAGCATGAAATATTTACTTTTGCTTTTCATAAAGCCAAACATCTGCTTATGATACGCACCATGTAATAAATCTCTGAAGAAATGTAATCTGTTTTCAAATGGCAAAAAAGTACAAAAACTGGGAATTTAATACAGGTATACTTATTAAAGATAAACCAGAAAATAGAGCACCAAAAAAAAATAAGATTTACACCAATCTAATTGCTTCTGGAAATTGATCTGTGACATCCAATAACATATTTCCATCCATCCAAGACAAAAGGAAAGATAAAACAAACTGTGTAGAGTATGAAATAATCCAATCTACTACTTTATCCTCTATAAAGCTTTATTGTATTTAAAAAGAATTCTCAATTTTTGCTATAATTTAAGAGGGCCAAAATAACTGCTCTTCATTAACAAGTTCAGAAGGCTTCCCTTTCAAGGATTATAACCTGCTATTAGTAAATGGTAGAACTCAAATTAGTTTCCACTTCAACCAACTCTTACAACAGTGTCTACAAAAAACACATACTGCATTTACATCCTCATCCATAAGGACAACCTTTCAACTGAAAGAGCCACCATCATTTTACAAATAACTGAGAAAGTACTGAAGGTTGCTGATCAAGTATCAACAACATTTTCACCAAAACTTTCTCTAGGTTTTCAGCTATTCTCAAGCTGAACTTACCATGCCCTTCCATGTGTTCTGCTGCCATTATTTTCCCCACGGAAAGTTGAAAACAGAAAACATTGACTTTAAATGCAATAATTTCAACAAATTATAGTTACATCAAAAACCGTTCATAGACCACTGATTATTATAACTATCTCTACAGCAATCATAAAATTCTATTAGAGCGGAAAAGGATCTGACGAAACAATCTAGAAAGCATTCAGTAAATGGCAGGTATTATTACCTATTTCAACCCCCTCATGACAAAAACTAAATGATCAAATGATTTTCCTAGTAAGATCCAAAAGCTGGTTAGTGGAAAAATCAGGAACATATAATTGGCAAGTGGTTCTTAACCAAGGGTTTGTATAAGAATTACTTGGGAGAGTTAGGGAGCTTATTTTTTATTTTATAGAAAATGTTTTGTTTTTAAAAAATTACTAATATAGATTCTTTTCTTTTTCAAGAATAAATGCTTGAAGGAAAAAAGTGAACATCCGGCGCCAGCCGGGTGGCATAGTAAAGTTCACACACTCCACTTCGGCAGCGTGGGGTTCACAGGTTCGGATCCCAGGCACAGACCTACACATTACTTGTCAAGCCACACTGTGGCTGCATCCCACAAAAAATAGAGGAAGACTAGCACAGATGTTAGCTCACCAACAATCTTCCTCAGGAGGGGCCGGCCCGGTGGCGCAGCTGTTAAGTTCACATGTTCCACTTCTTGGCCGCCCGGGGTTTGCCAGTTCGGATCCTGGGTGCGGACATGGCACCGCTTGGTAAAAGCCATGCTGTGGTAGGCCTCCCACATATAAAGTAGAGGAAGACGGGCACGAATGTTAGCTCAGGGCCAGGCTTCCTCAGCAAAAAAGAGGAGGACTTGCAGTAGTTAGCTCAGGGCTAATTTTCCTCAAAAAAAAAAAAAAAAACCAATCTTCCTCAAGCAAAAAGAGGTACACTGGCAACAGATGTTAGCTCAGGGCCAATCTTCCTCACACAAAAAAACTGAACATCTTTCTTTCTCATTCCATGTCTCATATGATTTGCAAGAAGTAACTATTGTTACAAGCTTAGTATTAGTGTGTGTCATTTCTGTCTCTCCATATTTTATATATATGTCATATTTGTGCTTATATACTAAATACATTTTTAAAAAATACACATACTTTTTCATACACAAATTGTATCATATAGAGCATTCTTTACCTTGCTTTTTTAACTTAATATCATGGACATCTTTCCAAGGCATCTACATCTCTCATTTCTTTTGAAGCTACAGTGTATTCTTAATATAATTTATTAAGAGTCTCCAATTGATTAATTCTGCTTCATACTTTTGTGACTACAAAAAAAGTTTCAATAAACACCTTTGTAAAAACATTTTGAGTAATTATACAAAGATTTATATTAGACACATTTCTGGAAGTAGAATCACTTCTACTTCCAGAGTTAATGAAAGCTATGCATATACTTCAAATTCTAATCAATATAGCCAAACTACTACAAAAAAAGTAGTAGCAATACAAATTGTCATCAACAGGGAATGAAAGTGGATGTTTTCCACTTTACTCAGCCAAAAATCATTTTCAAGAATTTTTACCTCTTTAATGAAAAAAAAATGACATTTTGTTCCTCAACATACATTTCCTTAATAGTAAGGCTGTTAAACTTTCATACGTTTAAGGGTCTTTGTACTTTTTCTGTGAATTGCCTGTTTATATCCTTTTGTGAATGGGTTTTTGTGATTATCTGGTTTGTAAGAGCCCTTTGTACACTTAATCAATATTAGGCCTTTGTCATACATTTGCAAATAGTATTTCCCAGTTTTTGACATGAAAGAGTTTATTCTTTAGTCCTCAAGCATACCATCTTAGCCCTTATGGCTTCAAGATATTGCATCAAACTAAAAAAGGATGTTATCATTCCTAGATTTTAAAAAACCCTACATTTCTTCTAGGTTTTTTGGGGTTTGTTTTTTCATATTATAACTTAATCAAGCTATAATTATATTATCATGTAATGAATAAGATAAGGAATCCAACCCCAAACAACTAGTTAGATGTCACATATCATTCAGCAAATAACGTAACACTCCCCATGAATTTTAAAGGACATCTAATCATATGTAGTAGTTAAATTCTCATTCTATTTCACTAGTCTGTCTATTCTTATCACCGTAAACAGTTTTAATTTCTGTAGCCTTATGATACATTTCAATATCAAGAGCAGGTAATTATAATTACTTCTATTTTGGAATTTTATTTGGGCTTCTCAATAGAGTTTCAGTTTTTTTCTTTAAGTCCTATAAATTTCTTAAGTTTATTGCTAGCACACACATGCACATATATACAGTATAAAAACATATTTATTTCTTTAATTACCTATGAAACGTCATTAAACTGCAACACTTGGACAGGCATCAATCCTGGACATTCTCTCTCCCTCTCTCTCTCTTTTTTTTTTTTGGTGAGGAAGATTGGCCCTGGGCTAACATCTGTTGCCAATCCTCCTCTTTTTGCTTGAGGAAGATTGTCACTGAGGTAATATCTGTGCCAATCTTCCTATATTTTGTACGTGGGATGCCACCAGAGCATATCTTGATAAGCAGTGCAAAGGTCCACGCCCGGGATCTGAACCCGTGAACTCCACGTCACCAAAGTGGAGCACACGAACTTAACCAATATGCCACTGGGCCAGCCCCAATCCAGGACATTCTTATTAAGATAAGGAATATAGCCTGGATATCTTTGATGGTGCATAAATGATTCTAATGTACAATCCAGCTGAGAAGCAGCAGAGCAAACCCTCAGCATTCTCAAAGTTAACACTCAAGGACTGAATAATTCAGGAGAGATCTGGAAGTCCATGGCATATATTAATTTAGCTGAAGCAAAATTCGACTCTTGCATCCAGCTGTTTGAGAAAGCATCAATTTGCAGAGCTGAACACCCTACATTCATATCTCACTGCAACTTTGCTCTTCATTAGTCCCTGTCTCTTATAGTGACACCTAAAGTAGAAAAAGCATTGCTTTGAAACAAAAAAATGGCCCTGAAAAGAAGACTGACAACTCCCATCAGTGTTGATGGAAGAAAAATGAAAGAATTTCACAAAGTGATAGTTTTATCCAGAAAGCAGAGGCTTTGAATGAGTTGAAGAATAAAATTTTATTTTAGTGGTAGTTCATATCTATGATACGATAAGCCTATTATATATGCTCTGTATGGAACTAAGGAAAAAAACCTGTGATACCACTTCAACAAGAACTCTAGCCTATGAACTTTGCCCACAACCAAGATATAATTTTAACAAAAGCTGAAAAGGCAACATTAACTTAAAATATGAGGATAAAAATAGGGGGAAAAAATCATCTGAAGAAAGGGCTTCAATAAACACTCCCATAAAAACACAGTTGCACAAGCTTAACTGAATCAAAGCTCAAGGACAGCTCCAAGAGTTTTTCTTTGCATAATTGTGAAGTTAACAGGAAAGGTGCTATCAGCTGATCAATTTACCACAGAAACAGTTCCTCCCAAGCTGGAGAAACGTACAAAAACTGCTACTATTACTATCCTTGAGAAACTGATTTATTGTATTGAAATGCAGTAACAGACAAAATGGGCTACAAGACGAGAATAAATGTCCAACACAGAAACACAGACACAGGTACAGGAAAAGCATCATGTCTTAAGCACCAAAGGCAAACATACTATAATGTGGTGGGAAATGTGGCACGTTTTTTTTTTTTTTTTAAGATTTTATTTTTTCCCTTTTTCTCCCCAAAGCCCCCCAGTACATAGTTGTATATTCTTCGTTGTGGGTCCTTCTAGTTGTGGCATGTGGGACGCTGCCTCAGCATGGTTTGATGAGCAGTGCCATGTCCGCACCCAGGATTCAAACCAACGAAACACTGGGCCGCCTGAGCGGAGTGTGCGAACTTAACCACTCAGCCATGGGGCAAGCCCCCAATGTGGCATGTTTTATCGTTAAGCTAGGTTTGCTCTGTCATGTTGAGAACCCCAGGGGCTAACACAAGAATAAGATCCACTCGCTCATAAACTTGCAGTCCAAAAAATAAAGTCAAAGCACAACTCTATTTCCTCAGGCCTCACAGGTGTCTTTTGCTATGAGACAGGAAAACCTAGGAAAAACAATTCATGAATGCCAACAGTATGTAACTCAGTTCCCTATCCTCAAGATGAGTGCATTTTTCACAATATTACACAGCCTTTCTAGTTAACAAAATACATAAATATAATCATTCGTTAAAATTTAACATAGATTTATACACATTATGCCTAGTAGTCTTAGCTTTCACGTTATCTCAAAGAAATATCTGAAAGGTACAGCAGAAAAGGCCATTTCTTGGGAAATGTACCACCACTAGCCCCTGCCGTCTCACCCCAAAGCAACAAACGATAATAAGTTTCCTAGAATTTCATGATAAAATAAATCATCCAGGTTCGGGGGGAAAAAAGTGAAAACAAAGAGTTGTAATGAAAGAGAACAATGACAGAAAATAACAAGGTTACAATGCAGACAGAAGAATTTGCTCTAAAGAAATTCTATTCAAGCTCCTAAACCATAAATTCCTTTTATATTCACTGATAATCTCTAGGTGGAAAAACAGAGCAATATATTCAAACCCAAGTTAAGATTATTTATTATAATACAGAACATCAACATACTCAGGAGCCTATATTCATCTATACCAAATAGTTTATGTCTGGCAATTGCTCATACTGGTCAGTGTCGAGGCAGTATGCATTATAAAACATTTTTCAAACCATCCCTTAGCTTAGTTAACTATCTCCTACAGAAGCCTTTTTAGAATAATCAATGGTTCAGATCAAAAAACATTTATAAATCATATACCATGTGCCAAGCCTAGCATTAGGCTTGTTAAGACTTGTCACGTCTTACAGCATATAAGAGAGGGCAGGACAGAGACACTTAGGACAACCTAGGGTACTGCAGATGACTACCTGAAGGATATGACTGACACCAGGATCAGTAAATTAACTGAAGAAAGAGGAAAAAGGGCCACAGTCCAGGAAAAGAACATGAAAAACGTGAAGCAGGACAGAAGGAGGGGTTTAAAAAAAAAAAGAGAGAGATAAGTAAAAAGTTGGAGATATAAAAAGAAAACTGTTTAAGAAGTTAAAAAAAATCCCCCTACTTGTGTTACTGACCGGATAGGAAAATATGGGAGCATCTCAAGCAGTTTCTGCCTTGAGCAAATGAGCAGCTAGCTGATTACAACATAATTTAAGATCACATTCAGATCTCATAATGTAAGAAAGTTTGTTACTTGTTTTTTTCTTTCTTTCTCCCCAAAGGCCCCCAGTACATGGTTGTATACTCTAATTGTAGGTCCTTCTGGCTCTATGTGGGATGCCGCCTCAGCATGGCTTGATGAGCAGTGCTGGGTCCATGCCCGGGATCTGAATGGGCAAAACCCCAGGCTGCCCAAGTGCAGCAAGCAAACTTAACTAGCAGGCCACGCAGCCAGCCCCCATGTAAGTTAGCTATTGATATGTGGATTAAAGGTGCACTGGAAACACCGAAGTAGATAAATCTAAGACAGTTGGCTATACAAACCTAAAGCTCAGGAGAAGTTAAGGCTGGAGACAATTTGAGAGTGAAAATCATGACTGTGAACAGATGACCCAAAATAATGTGTACAGTAAAAAAGTACAGTGACCAAAGCATTAAAACCTTAGGGTACAGTAACATTTAAGGGGCAAACAAAGGAGACGTTTGATTTTGTTCTTTTGTTCTTGAGCATTCATCTAAAAAAATTTGTCTTTAACCATACTTACAAAATTACTACCATTCTTTACAAGTCTGAGTCAATGCAACTTAATAATGTCTGTTGTAAACCTTCAAGGGCAACTATAAGTGAATTACTTTTTCTCCCTTTTGAAATATTCATAATACAGATTTTTTAAATGCTTAAGATGATTTTTTTAATAAGTTCAAACTAGTGAAAATAAGATTAAAACTTCCTGAGTGATTACTCTTTAAGTATCAATTTTATATAAGGAATGATGCACATGCATGTTGCTTTAAATATTGTTATGCTTAAGTCAAAACCTAATTCACAGAAGATGCACAATACATGTTTGTGGTTAATAATAATATAGGCTTAAAATCTGTAAATAAAATAAATTCAGTTTATAAAATACTGCATTTAAAATTAATTCAACAAATTACTAAAATAGCCATGTTATAAATTTCCAAAGGGAAATTCTCCTCTAATTTTATGTTTTGAACACTCAAGAAAAAAGAAATTCTTAAAAAATTATGAAACAATACTAGTTAAGGCAAATACTACACAGTTTCAGTACCTCACTGGTCAACCGTATTAGGAGAGCTGCAGCCTCTGAGTATTTGCCTTGGCTTTTTAATATTTCAGCACTAAGCAATACACATCTTTCAGCCAATACCATATTCCTAAAGAAAAAAGAGTGTAATTAGCACTACAATAATATCTTAGTACGTCATAGTAACCATGCATTCAACCAAAGTTTCCAATTCTAGTTTTCGAGTAAAAAGAAATCCATGTCCTTATTTTCCACTTAATAAAAGGTTAAATAAAAAAACTCCAAAGAATTCTCATAACTCATCAAAACTTTTATCATAATTTTGCAGTAAGAATACAAAGCAAAGTTACATTTCCTGTATGTAAAAAGCTAGAACCTAACTGGTATCTCTAAACCAGCAGCTAGTTAACAAATAAAACTTGCTTTCAACAGGAAGGGATATAAACATTTCACCCATATTTCTTTCTCCTTCCTCACTACAAACTCTGTGTTTCATACTGGCTACTTTTAGAACTATTTGGGTGTTTTCCCTCTGGTACTATCACTGAGGTGTTTCAGCCGGATATGGCATGGGGCCAGTATTGCCGGATTCATTCCTGAGCAAAATCCTCTTTGTAAAAACACACAATTAGTTGATTTTTCTTTGTAGACTACTACCATCAATAATCTAGAATTGAATTATTCATTCTTAAAAATAATAAAAATAAATGAAAACATTCTTACTGTGAAATTACAAGCTGGAATCCTTTTTGGGAAATAGCAGCCAAGTTTTTCTTTTTACCGTGTATCCTTATATCAAAAAAATACCACTTGATTTTAAAATTACAACAAAAGACTACTAACTTGAAGGCCATTCTAAACAGTGCTATTTTTAAAATACAATTTACTACTTTCAAAAATTATTGCAGTAATCTGCCATAAACTTTCTATAAGTTACGATTGTTCTTAGAGGGTTAGTATTTACGAATTTCTAAGAATGTCTGATGAACACAAAAGATTAACTCCTAGTTGCCAGAACCTACTCACATATACTCAGTTCTTAAAGTTTTCTTTAGTAAACTTTATAAACTCTCTTAAATCTTAACACTATTGTTTTACTTATTTATGTTTGATTCCTTACCTATTTCCCCATGGGTCAGTCATTAAATCACAAGGCTACCAAGCCCAGGATGTTATTAACTTGTTTATTCAAGCAACATTTAAAAAACTCATTTGTGCCAGGCAGTGAAGTGCTAAGGATCCAAGTATTTCTATGACACAATCCCTACCTAAAAGGAGAAACTGATATGAAACAGAAAATGACCAGGGTATGACTGACCTTCACTATGATCTGGGGAGAGACAGGAGGGAAGGGATAGATTCATAAAAGAAAAGAAATTTAACAAAATCTTTTAAGGATAAATAGGATCCCCTCAGTTAAAAAGTGGAGCCTGGCATTCTAAGAGGGCATTGCAAAAGTAATATTTATTTCCTGTATTTTAAGAAAATTTATTTATATTTTAGTACTTCTGAGATCAGGGAGCTTCTTAAAATTGATATGGATAAGTAATGTTTCTACTTTATCCCAAAATATCTATTAAATTGATGGTACATCTTACCAACTTAGAATGAAGATTATAAGGTAAATGCATGACAGTAAGTGTGTATTTAGAAAAAGCACATAGTCTGTTTTGGACAGGAGGACAAAGACGGATTGCCAAGGCTTATTTGGCTACCTGGGTCACTAGGTGTCATCCCTTTTCTTTTGCATCATTCTATGTGCATCTCTCCCAAAACTCTTTGAGTTTCATGAAAACAAGGAAAATCTTCTCAAAGACAGAATGCTCAAACTTCTTAAAACTCCTTTACTACTCTGGCTTCCTTGATACCCCACGCACATAGTTTTTATAGTTTTTCCAGCTTTCAAATCTCTCCTTTTCAGAATCCTTCAAGGGTTCCTCTTTCACAGGAGGCTGTTATCTCCTGCCAGAATCTCCAAATACATTCTCAAGTAGATTATATAAAGTAGAAGAGGTAGGATTTGACACTGGCTCCCCCATTTATTAGCTGCATGCCTTTGGGCAAGTTAAACTCTGAAGTTTCCATCTCCTCATCTGTAAAATGGGGATAATAATAGTATCCACCATTTCATAGGCCTATGGTAAAGATTAAGTGAGTTTGTGAAATACTTTCGCACAGTCGTAAATGCTGAGCACTCAATAAATGTTAATTATTAACATCAGTGTTGTGTTGTAAACACATTGCTACGACTGCTATTTCTACTTCAAGAATACTATGAGACAAATTGCCTGTATATCTGTCTTCCAACCCATCCATTCTACACAGAAAAGTCAGATTAATCTTTCTGAAAAGTAACTTTCATTACGTCAAGGCTCTACTCAAATATTCAGTAACTCCCCATTTACCACTACATAAATCTTAACCACAAATTAAAAATACAGTAGTGAGAGTTAGGTTCCCCACACTGATTTTTCTCAAAACACCTTTCCATATACATAAACCCTCTAACCTAGCCAGGACTCTATTCCCTTTCACCAGTAATGCTACATCCAAAATATTATTCCTGCCAAATCATCATTCCCGAAACATTTTCACAGCTATGAAATTCCAGCCACCTTTCTTTCAAGGTCTGTCCTCAAACACTCCATGACGCCTGCTTGGACCGCTTCTGGACCAGACCACAGTCTCCTCACAGGTGCTGAGTTCTAACTCCCAGGAGTTCCACCAGAACTCACTGTGTGTACAAAAGACTTCTCCTTTGCTTCCCTGGACTACGATTTAGCCCCTTGTGTTTTGCCTATTTCACAAGGAAAGTTCAAAATTACTAACTCTTGGCTTAACAGTAGTTAAGGTTAGAGATGGCCCCAAAATAAAAACCACCCTCAATATAACATATAACCTCAACCTTACCTAAAACAAATTCCTAACCACAAACCCAAACACAATAGGAAAGGAAAGGAGGACATAAAAAGACTAATTTTGTAAGATCACCTCACCTTGTCTCTGACTATATTAACTTGATTTGCGAGCTTATCTAAAGTATGAAAAACATAGAACCATTTAATCTAATAACAATATGAATGTCAAAAGTACCTCTAAATGGACAGGACATAAATATTCTAGTCACCTACTTGCAGATATCCCTGTATGTCTGGATTGCTGTATCCATGTAATGTGCAGGATACGGCCTAGGTGCTCCTGGCTGAAGAAAAGCTGATACTGCTGCCATTTCCTAGAGGAAAAGACATTATTTATACGATTTCAAAAGGAGAAATATTCTTGTAGTTTAGCACTCAGAAGCCTAAAAACTGGAATGAAGTTTGCTGGGGTATTTTATATAAGCACATGTATAAAAATGCATGTATAGCCTAATGTGGACTTGAAACATACATTTACAGGCTTTTAGTTTTAAAATTCTCTAGTTAAATTCCAAAGTCCATCATTCAATATTTAAATGAGATTTTCAAGAAGACCTAGTAAACACTTTCAGTTACAGTATATAACTACCAAGTGAGCCTGGCTTAAGATTTCTGCTACCATCTCCTCCCTGTTCTTCCATATTCCTCAATGAGTAGAGAATAAAACAATGATAGGATCATACAGAGAGAGACAAAATAAAGTACATCTCTTTCCAATTTATTGGCTTCCAAATTTGAAAACAAAGGTCACAACAGCTTGCAGTATAAATATTTTCAGCTATTTACACACTCTACAGTTTATATCCTATATCATACAGAGGGCACAAAGACCATTTCTTAGATCTATATTACAGTCAATTTTCTAGGCCTTCTAATTTCATTTTAAAACCCATTCTATTGTTAATAATTCAAATAATATACAATGGTGTTAAAGGATTTAGAAATGAAGATGAAAATACAGGTTTTGGCTTCTTAGTAAAATATCCTATTATATCCATACTTGTAGTCTCACTTAGACAAAGTTTTAATAAAAATTTAACTAGAAATAGTTGAAACTTTCATAAATGGGGGTGGGGGAATTGTTAACGCCAATCCACTTTCAGGACGAATAAACATATTTCTCTGCAACATTTTTTAAAATAGAAAAAAAAAATACAGAAATAATTCTAATTATGTAAAAACTGGGATACTACCTGACAGACTAAAAGTTCCATGATAATATAAACCATATGTTTCAGAATACTTCTGCATCCTGAGTACTCAGCACAGTGTCTGCTCCAAAATTTATTGAATAAACTGAATGAAAATACATCATATTCACGTAATGAAATATTCTACAGCTCTGAAACATCATGTATTCTTAACTATTCATATTTTAAGTAATACACATAATGAATATATATAGGTTCTATATTGTACAAAAAGTATCTAATGTACATTGAATTACTGAATAATATTGTACAAAAAATACATTATATTTACTAAATGTATATACAATCAATAAAAGTGAACTAGGAAAAAATCCTGTAAGAAAAATATGCCCCAAATTCCAAGTTATTTTCCAATTTAACTCTACAAGAAATATCAATATACACATAAATTGACAATTTCTACAGATACAGTAAGAACGTTCAGAATGATCACCCCAAGTGACTGCACAATCTTCGGTAATCATTAAATCATTTCTTACAATCTACAATGGATTACTACATTTTACGAAGATTTTCATTAAGAACTGGAGTAATCTACCTAATCTTCAGTTAGTGTGCTGTTGAGTCTATTACAACTCCTAGCAACCTTGTGTACGGCAGAGAGGAATCCTTCTTAGTCTTTTTGTGCCATCCTCTCATCTTCCGGCACTCTATCAGACAATGGAAGTTCCACTGAAACCTGTCCACGATGGGTGACCCTGCTAGTATCTGAAATACTAGTGGCATAGCTTTCAGCATTATAGCAACATACACTCACCACAGTATGACAAGTGACAGACAGGTGGTGTGGTTCCCTGACTGGGAAACGAACCCCAGCTGCAGCTGCAGCAGTGAGAGCACCAAATCTTAACCGCTAGACCACCAGAGCAAATTAAACTACAAAAAAATTTGTATTTCTCCAAAAGTCCCTATTACTGGTTTTTCTATGACATATATTTTAACTTTCTAGTTATCAGAACTAAATATCTTCTATAATTTTCATCTAAAAAGGCAGACAATATAGTCTGTTCTACAACACATTTTGACCGTATTAATTAGCTAATATGTGAATGGTACATAGGAAAGTGGTATCAGTACAAATAAATCTGTATTCATTTATAAACAATTTTTCTTAGGCAAGGGCATCAAAAATAGCAGAAACAGAATTATAACCTTCAGCAGGAAAGGAAAAAGCCCTGAGCTTAGTCAGCTGTTGTACAAGCAGGAACTTTTTTCACCTGTATGTTAAGAAAATAAAAAATGAATGCCTACACTTTGGTGTGTGTAGACTCTCTCTCCAGAGAAGTGCACCTCCAGCCTTGCACAGCTCTTGGCTCAAGGCAGGTTGCACTTCCTTCCACACTCACCTCCATGGTAACTCCACTCGTTAAGAGCTCCTCCTGCCCATGCCTATCCCCAGCCAGTATTTACATACTGGCTTTATGTATTTTTTTATTCCTTGAGGTAAATACTAGTCATGCTGAGCTGCCTCACTAGACTATACAGATCATCTCCCAAGGTACAGAAACTTTTATGCTCTGGTTACAAAGATACATAGGTTTTAAGAGGACTATCCCAACTCTATTTTTCTCCAATGCCTATCATTTTTAGGGCTGCTTTTATAGACTACAAGGATTTTCAGGTATGCATATATTATGTTATAGTAGATAAGCCCTTCTTCTCAGTGCTAAACTACTTTCTCTCATATAGCTGCTACTAATGCCTCCACCTAAATGGTTTAAATGCAGTATTTATCAGACTGTATATAAAAATGAAAAAGCTTAAGTAACATAAAATCAGAAATGCTTTGCTATACATTTATAAGATTTCACCTATTTGCAAATTTTCAATTTGCAGGCACACTGTGTAATTTTTTTTTTTTTTTTAAAGACTGGCACCTAAGCTAACAACTGTCGTCAATCTTTTTTTTTTCTTCTTCTTCTTCTCCCCAAAGCCCCCCAGTACACAGTTGTATATTCTAGTTGTGAGTGCCTCTGGTTGTGCTATGTGGGACGCCACCTCAGCATGGCCCAATGAGCGGTGCCATATCCGCACCAGGGATCCGAACTGGCAAAATCCTGGGCAGCTGAAGCATAACACGTGAACTTAACCACCTGGCCACGGGGCCAGCCCCTATGTATAATTTTATAATTATAAATTTATACCTATGTTATAAGGTATTAATGAAATAACATTAAGCACTTGTAGTTTCACATTAACTTATATTAGATGACTATAATAAAAGACCAGAGAATGTCTAGCCAAGGACAATTCATATAATTTTTCAAACACTTCTACTCATGAAGATAACATATTTTCAGTTCCTGAACAAAGTTTTTTAAAAGTTAGCTGACTTTTTTCATTAAAAATATTATAGAAATAAAAAGGAACAGTAATATAATTTTCCTATTTTAGCTTTACATTTTTAAGTTAACTATTTTAGTTTTATATATACACACTATTAAAATAAATGAAAACAGATGAGTTTAAACAAGTGTCTACATGATAATTAGCAATAAAGTATCTAGAGTTCTTATATATTTTATTCTTTACACTTGTTTATATGCATACATGTTTTTAAAAGGACTAAGAAGAAAGTAACAGTGCTAGTTTTACTCTCTTCTAAGTAGAGACAGCACATTACAAATATATTTATGACAACTTTTCAAACACATTAAAAGGTTATAAGGCAGTAAAGTACAGAAAATCCTTCTGAAACACCTAGGTTTACCTATTAATTACAAAAACTAACATAGCCAATGCCTACCGATAGCGTACATACATATACAAGGCAGTGTGCTAGGCACTTTAAATGCCTATACCTTATACAATCCTACTGCCATTAGGATTCACATTTTACAGATAAGAAAACTGAGGACTAGAGATGTTCAATAACTTGCTGAAGACGACAGTCTGTCTCACACCAAAGTACATCTTCTTAACCAACAGACAGTCTTCCAACAGAAGAAACATTTCAAGCAACCTAAAATCATTTTTCAAGAGGTCTAAAAGCATCTTCTAAAGAAAAAAACTTTATACTGTGAATATAATAAAGAGTGAAATTCAAATTAAATTTTGAAAATGGACACAGAAATTAGAAGGTACTAATCAAAACTAAGAAATCAACCCTCATACATGACCATGTTTGAATGCACTAGTTTAAGAAAAATCCATCAGCTCAACATAAACTAATTCAAAACCTATAAAGCATTGTATGGTATTTGAGTACCACTTTATCCCTAAGTATTTTGTTCACCATTTCATAAACAGACATTTCTAAATCATTTACAGTAGCAAAAATAAGAAATTATAATAATGTAGAATACCAACCAAGGCACCAGCTGCATAAAGCATTGCTTGATCATTAAGAAAATCTTTCTTTGCAGTATGATAGCAACTGTAAGCCAAATCATAATGCTGCACCAAAAAACATAAGTCAGCCATTTTCCTGATTTGAAGCTCTGGTGCCTCTGGTGGATACCTGTAAATACAAAATAAGGAAGTAATTTATAACTTATAACCCCTAAACCATTAAATATTATGAAATGTCTAACAAGCTGTTCGGCTGTCCAGAACATGAGGAAAACTGATCCTGTTTTACAAGAATTCTACCTCCAAGGAGAGAGTATCATTTCTCAAAGATATCTGGGAACAGTTACATCTTATTTACATAATTTATAGCCCTGTACTGAGAACTTCTCAACAGTAGGCAAGCATTTTCTCCATGGTCAAATTATGAAGGAAATAGTTAATTCCAGGTGACTCACTTTTATATACAACCAGGAAAAAAAAATCCAAAATGAATTTTATTTTCCCTTAAAATAGGATTTTATATTAAACAAAATTTTCTAAACATATGCCATGTCTTAGAATCACTAGACCACACTATTTTAATGGAGAAGAGTTATTAACAAATACTTAATCTAACTCTTATCTTTTGACAAACAGACTCAAAGTAAAGTGATTTTCCCACTTATCTTGCTCATTTTTAGATATCCAATTACTTACAGGGTTTTTTAATTTAATATAATTTGCTTACAGTCATTGTTTTTATCTACCTGAGTTTTGACCAATATAAAATTAAGAAACTAAAGAAATAGTCATTTTCTGCAGAACATCATAGGGTCAAACACTAATCAGAGTTAAACACAGAAAAAAAAAACGAAAATATTTTACTCACAACAATCCAGATGTATTTTTCAGCTCATTAATGCTCTTTTCTGGAACTTTACTGCCACTAAACCATTTTTTAGTTGCAGAAAATAGAGATCGACTCAAACCTTTTCTTGATATTAGCTACGAAAAAAGATTAAATATGTGGACAAATATGAGAATATTTTTTTCTTACATAAAAAAAATTCTAAACAGCTAAAAAGCTTTAAGAGTGAGCAAATGTTCATGTTAACAACATTGATTTAAAGAAAACTGTCCAATACACTGACAAAATCTCTAGTGAAAATATAAGCCTCTTCTAGCATTTAGCAGAATTTCATCACTGAGAGTAGTGTCAATAAATCCTAATATTGGTCTATTATAAAAAGAAAAACTCCAAATACTTTAAATAACTTATACTACTATACTCTCAAGTTTACTATTTATTGAAATTTTAAAAATAGTAATCCAAAAGATTAAATCTTACCTGATCATTTAATTGCCGAATTGTTTTCTCTATATGTGGTAAAAGGCCTCGAAATGTGAACTCTTGTATAAACTGTCGAATTCTATCATGATCAGTAAGGGTTAAACATGCACCATGAATAATTCCAGTATTTGCTTTCTTTGTTTCATGTAACGATGAAGCAGATTTTACATGATCTGGGCCATCAATGCTGTTAGAAGGGTCACCGGATGGGTCCAATTGAAGTGGGTGAGCTCTAAAGTTATTTGGTAAGCCATCTACTGAAAAACAGATCTTTCTTTTACTCTCAGAATGCAACAGAAAATTGTGATATTACTACCATACTGCTAAAGAAAAAGGGAAGAAATATTGGAACCTTTAACTTTCTGTGTATCCTAGAAGTATAAGATATAATAACACTAACAGCTTCCCCCCGAAAATCACAGGGCTTGGGTTAATACTTGTTACACATAACAGAAATTTATAAATTCATGTAAACAAATGAAGAAAAATACAGTGTTAAAATAATATAAAGAATTACTTTTAAATAGCACAACTAAGCAACAAGAAAAATTACAACAAAAAAATTTTAGAGCTATCACTACCAAAACTATAATTTAAAATACAGAAATAAAGCTCTCAAAAGCATGTGAATTTGGGGAATAATTAATGTGGCACATCATATCTTCCCTTGCTTTCCACAAAAATTTAAGGAAATCTGATTTATTACTCATAAATTTTTAAATGTCAAAAAACATCAGACTCAAATGACTCAAATAAAATCTTCAGAGGAAAAGCTAACCTGCCCACTATCTTTTTTCATTATGAAAATTTCCCCCATCTTTTATCTATAAAGATTAGCATGCTTTCACAACAGTGCACATTTCCAATCAAAAGAGAAACTTAGAGAAAATATATCAAGACCTTTGACTTCGTTATCTAATCCATCCAATGAAAGCAAGTTACTATCAGAATTCTTATTTGAAGTTATCGTACAATGGCCATCTTCATATGATTCCTATCAAAATAAAATAAAAGAGCATTAACAGTTATATTTAATCATGTTTAAGACACCACCAAATCCATCAACAACTATGGTTGCTCTGCTAACTGTAAGCCTCATTTATTTGCTACGACTCCTCTCTCCCATTTCTCCAAATTCTTAAATTCTTCCATGTACCTTTTCTATCACTCCAATCCACACCTATTATATTCTTAAATCCCCTTTCACATTCAATCTACTATCCTAATTCTTCTGAATTCAAATGATCTCTTTTACAGTTTATCTGTTTATATGTGATCTGTATATGTCTATGTGAATACTTGTATATGCACCTAAGAAAGGAATAATAGCAAGAGAGATGGACTATTAGACTCAAGCAGGGGAAAACGAGGGATGGTATGGAATCTCCTGGGTCATGGACACAGTGTTAATAGGCTGGAGTCATTCTGAATACATAAAAGTGTTTTGGAAAAATATCCAATGCAATGTTTATTTGTACAAAAGTACTGGTTTCTCAGCCAACAAGAAAAACTTAAAATAAAAATACTCAGACTAATATCGGTAAACATGAGGTATTATTTGGAGAGCCATACTTTGAGAGAAATACATAAACTAGAACTTAATAAGAGGAAAGCAATCAGGACAAGAAACAGTCTGAAACCACCATTTAAGGAAAAGTTGATGGGACCAGCCTGGTGGCGCAGCGGTTAAGTGCACACATTCCACTTCTCAGTGGCCCGGGGTTCGCTGGTTCGGATCCGAGGTGCAGACATGGCACCACTTGGCAAAAACCCATGCTGTGGTAGGCGTCCCACATATAAAATAGAGGAAGATGGGCAAGGATGTTAGCTTAGAGGCCAGTCTTCCTCAGCAAAAAGAGGAGGATTGGCAGTAGTTAGCTCAGGGCTAATCTTCCCCCCCCCCAAAAAAAAAAAAGAAAAGAAAAAATTGGAAAAACTGAGTATATTTAGCCTGGAAAAACATCAAAGGGGACACGGGAGCTAACCTTCTGTATTTTGAAAGCTATCTTAAATGGAAAACTGATATGATCCCCACAGGACTGATCAACTTGGGTTGTTCAGACATGGAATGGGTCACCTGAGAAAATAGTGAGCACTGTCACTAGATGAGGTCATTCAGAGGTTTAAAGGAAATTAAACCATTAAAAGAGAGGCTTAATTTGATAACCTTTAACCTATCCTCCAATCCTAGGTTTCCAGGATTCTAAGCTATAGAATTTCTGATACCTCTGTCTTCTGTTAAAAGTCCTCAAACTGGACAATCTGACTTACGTGGCCCTTCCCAACCTTAGATGGCTGGACTCTAAACTGAATACATCAATACCATTCCTATTCTAAGTGTGACTCTGAAAGACCATTTTAAAAAATAAAGTTCCTTCACATCCAGCTGGTTCTTTTTTTCTCAGACACTTTTCTCTAGCATTATCTTTAAAAAGGTCAGCAATTATCTCAGTATTAAAATGAGTAAAATATCAGTATACCACTGTATCTGGACAGTATTAAAATGAGTAAAATATCAGTATACCACTGTATCTGGATAAAAATTCCATATATGACAGAAATAAAGCAACTAAATTATTAAACAATATTTATATTAGAATATCAAATATTACATAAACTTTATTATAATTGACATTTTTTTTAAAAATCACATAAAGAGTACATAATGTAGTTTAATTGTACAAAATATAAATAAATTTTCTATTTACTTAAGAAGTCCTCCTTCTAAGATCTGATCGGTGGTTACCAGGGAAAAGGGGGGGTGGGGGGAGGGTACGGAGGGGGAAGTGGTGTACCCACAACATGACTAACAAAAAAGTACAACTGAAATCTCACAAGGTTGTAATCTATCATAACATTAATAAAAAAAAAAAAAAAATAGACTAACTAAACTCTCCAAAAAAAAAGAAGTCCTCCTTCTAAACAAGAAACAGTCAACTCTTAATTATCTGAACTAAGCATAGGAACTTGGCATTCAGGTACTACCAAGTCACATACAATTCTATCTTAAAAATTTGACAGTGTGAAACCTTACATTCACCCACTTCGGCCAACAGACAACAATTAACAGTCGTCTAGAATTCCAGATTAAGAAAAGAGTAGATTAGGAAGAAATACTACTTCCTCAAAATTCAGAAGGAAAAGAAATCAGAGGAAAGTTAGGGAAAAAAGCCCACCCACCTAAAAAGTATGAGCTCCAAAAGGTGGCCATAAGAACAGCATGGTGAAAATGAAGGAAGGCAACCCCAGAGCATGTGGATAATAAAGAATTGACTGTAAGCATTCATAACAAATATACAAGTCAAAAGTCCTATTCTCTACATGTCTACCCAATCTAATTCAATTCTTCTTGTGTAATTTACTTTTCTTTCATCTTTTAAGAAAAAGATAATTAACAGTGATATTATATACGTGAAAGGAATATACATAAGGGATTAACTTAGAAACAGCTTTTGCACCACTGATTTAAGAGCTCACATCCTGACGGATCAAAACTAGCCAGATACCACAAAATAAATATTAGTAATTTTACTAGTTAAACCAAGACATAAAAAATTCTACAGTGACACCATTATGTCATAAAACTGAAACACAGCTTTTGCGGTTTGCTTCATTGTTTTTTTTTTACATATACCTGGTTTTGAATACTATTTTTCTGGAGATACTGACTCCAAGGATCTGGTATCTGTTCATCTGATGCTCGATTAGATGTTCGAGAATTAATTTTAAGTAAATAGCAACCCTGAGTTCCATATTTCTGTTTCATTTCTTCATAAATTGACTCAGCTCTAAAAAAAATGGAAAAAAGTTTGTAATAAATGAGGAGATCTTAGAAAATGATAAATATTAAAATAACACAAAAACAATGCAAAAATAGTCCCCAAAAGGCAGAACAGAAAATTAGAGAGAGAATAATAAAAAAATTAAAGATCGTGATCCTAACTGAACTTTAGCTAGCTTAGATATCACCTTAAAGCAGTTACCAAAGTATGCTTCCTGGAATAAAATGTGGAAGGTACTCCTATGTTATTCAAAGAGAAAGTTCTGAGGGTCAGACTAGTTTGGGGAACTACAGTAAACAAAGCCAAACAGTTTCTTTGCGGCAGACCATCAGGAAGCCTTCCATTCGCTGACGTGCACTATGAATTTCTAAAGAGTTGTTTCAAACTTAGAGATCAGGAACTCCTTCAACTATGAGAACTAGTCTTCAGGAAATACGACTTTGGGAAATACTGTCTTAGAGAACAGACACTTATCGAAAAACGTTAACTGCTAAAACAGAATGCACCCCAAAACTTACAAAACATCTTTCATTGCCATAGTTTACCGTTCCCTTAGCTGTCTCCAAAGGAATACAGTTCAAAGGAATAACAGGAGGGAGAAAACTCAAGAAAAGCAGCCAAGGTATTCATTACATAAAAATCCACCCGTTTTTCTTGCAAAATTTATAATAGCTAGATCCATGAGCTATATCTCAGATGCAACAAGAAGCATATTGATTTCCTTTAAGTTAACTCAACTTGCTAG
Organism: Equus caballus; assembly: GCF_041296265.1. Lineage (NCBI taxonomy): Eukaryota > Metazoa > Chordata > Mammalia > Perissodactyla > Equidae > Equus > Equus caballus. The sequence continues at coordinate 61,183,371 of NC_091691.1, forward strand.
TTGGTGGAAGATAAGCTAATTCCAATAATAAGACAACATTCTAATGAAAAATGAAATTTTGATACATAAGCTAACCCAGTTTAAAAAACAGGTAGTTTTTTAGTCAATCAGCCATCTGGTGCCAAAAAACACATGGAAAATCTTATATCATATTCAAATGTACATGCAAATATTACACAACTAACAAGCCTAGCAAACAAATCATATTACACACTATAAAATTAAGGTTGGATATGTAAAATAGTTATAAATTTGTATAAACACAGATATAAGTATATATATATGTATATATACTCTAGAATAATAAACTAAACTGCTCACTTTACCAATGTTTCTGCTAAACATAAGAACCACTGATCTAATACTTGAATTACCACTTAAATATCCCAGTTACAACCATTCAATACGGAAAATATACACAAAATTTAACTGATAGAAACTAAGTTTAATAGCTAGTTCAAATTATTTCTATTTATATAGTACACTTTATCCAACAGGGTGCAGACTGTTTATGATTTCAAAAAATCCTAAAGATTAGTAATCCTCAGAATAATTCTTTGGTTTTATAGAGGAGAATGTATTAAAAAATGATGATCTGTGCTCAGAACAAGAGTAAGAAATGATTACTTAATTGCACACCCTAAATAGCATTATCAAAACAAGAGTTTGAAACAAAAGATTAATTTGATCCACATCTTGAAGCAAAATTCAAAATAAACTCCAAAGCCATAAACATAAAATTGCTTTTAATGTTATCTTATTTTTCAAAAACTTATTCTATTTTTAAATATAAGTAATTCACTTATCCCAAAGATAAGAGGTCTACAGCAAATCACTAATAAGAAATATTAAAGGGTTGAACATAAAGAAATGTTTGGATGTTTTCTGAGAATGTGAAAAATATCAAGGCTAAAAATAAAAAGTGACAAGAGAGCGAAGAGTGAAAAAGAAGTGCCTACGAGCAACAGCCAGGAAGTGAAAAGTTAGAGAAAAACTAGGAAGAAGAAAAGACAAAAAATGAGAAATAATTTTATATAAAGTGAGAAATAACAGCAAAGGCCTAGAGGTGTAAAATAGTAAGCACTTTTGTACAAAAATTGTAGTAATAAAGATATATATTTAAAGGAAAGTTTGGGGAAGCATATGAAATCTAATATAAAATGACTTAGGTGTTGAATATAACTGGAATAAAAAATACAGTTAAACGTTTTATTAATAAATTTTTACACTCTTGGATGAAAAATATATCTAAAATTTAAACAAGCCATGTCCAAATTAATGTTAAATCATTTAATGGGAAACCATTTTAAAATAAAGCTTACCTCTGTTCATCTCCTGCACTTACATCATGTAAAAGTACATAATATTTAAGTGTATTTGGGATAAACCACTTGGGGTAAGAATAGTCACTGTTGTGCTGAATTCGATGCTGTTCTTGCGACAACTTTGAAAACTGTTCCACAGGTTCAGCTTCACTAGAGGATGCTACCAACATACCTTGTAAACCGTATTATTAAGGTAATTACCACTTATCACTCAATGATAAATACTATCCTATTAAAACAAACTTTAGGAAGATATTTTCTGAGCTAAAAAAAAATCTGATTGCATAGGTTTTCACCACAAGCACAAAATACTATCTCCAACACATCTAAGTAATTCAAGGTTTTAAATCTTAAAGATTTTTTGCTGACAGTTTTTCAGGTCATTTACATATACAATAAGGAAATCCATAAAAATAAAAATGGACAATACCAAAATTGTACAATTATCAACATAATGAACAATTCTGCTGAGTACTGCTCCTCTCCATTCTATCTCACTGCAGTTTCATACTCTATCTTATCTCTTAACTTTTCTCTGCAACCTCATTAAGAAAACTAAAAAACCACAACTGTCAAAGAAGGTTAATAGCTATAAAACAGGTTACTAAAAAGATAGAAAACTGTCTTTAAATATGAGCTTTTGCATAAGCAATCAATTTTGACTGCAATCAGCAAAAGCAGTTAAAAGTGACAGTTTACATTTTCTCTTTCTAAAATGGCTTAAAAACTTATTAAGCATGAAATCTCTAAGGTGGGGGATAAAGAAAAACAATAAGCAAACCCTCAGTATTCCTATTTTCTCTTTTTTTTTAAAAGGTTTTTTTTTCTTTCTGCTTTTTCTCCCCCAACTCTCCCAGTATGCAGTATTATATTTTAGTTGTGGGTCCTTCTAGTTGTGGCATGTGGGACGCCATCTCAGTGTGGTGTGACGAAATGGTGCCACGTCTGCGCCCAGGATCCAAACCAGCAAAACCCTGGGCCGCCACAGCTGAGCACAGGAACTTAACCACTCCGCCATGGGGCCAGCCCCAGTATTCTTATTTTCTAATCAAAATTAATTTATTACATCAGTCCTGTATCTGAGACACCATTTAACAAAAATAATAACAAAAACTTGAAATAGCAACAATAAAAAATAATTTTTCCATTCTCTACATCCTCTCAACAATTTTGCCTTTATATAACTATTTCTGAGATTAATAATTTCCAAAACATTTGATTTTTTTCATTGTGGTCATAATAGTTCACAACATTGTGAAATTTCAGTTGTATATTATTCATCAGACTCCATATAAATGTGCTCCTTCACCCCTTGTGTCCACTCCCCAACCCCTGATAACCACTAAGCTCTTCTCTTTGTCCATAAGTTTATCTTCCACAAATGAGTGAAATGAAAAGGTGTTTGTCCTTCTCTGTCTGGCTTATTTTCCTTACCAAAGCATTTGATTTTAAGAGAACATTAAGGTCAAAGGATACATGCTAAATAGTGGTTCAGAAATTCATGATCTGATGCTGGCATTGACTGAAGAAAGGTCTCTCTATAGGACTCAAACCATGGAGTAGTAGCTAAAATTAACAACATAAAAAAACAGTTAAAATTCCTCAATAGAATCAGTTTACAACAGACAAAATTTCAAGTCCGTATTCCTAAAAGTCTTAAAAAATAATTTCTAGCTACAAACAAGCATTTTTCACTCATGCTTAAAGATATGTAACAAGCATGTTTCACCTGTGCTTTAATATATATATGTGATACGTGTGACACATAAAGCCATACGAATACATTCATACACAGGAGTATATATATTTGCAAAAATAGAATTGACATTCTCAAACCTACACAATGATCCCACAACTTACTCATTAATGCTTTAAGTATTAATTACGTGAGCGAAAGGATTTTAGAACTGAAGTTTTGTGCCCCTGCCACTAGTCATGTCGTCATAACTAGCTCCTTTTCATAAATGATATCATTTCAGAACAGTGGTTCTCAACTAAGAGTGATTCTGACCCCCAGGAAACAGCTGGCAATGTCTGGAGATACTTTGGGTTGTCACAACTAGAGGTGGGGAGGAGGGTCCTACTGACATCTAGGAAAAGATGTCAGGAATGATGCAAAACATCCCACAAGGAACAGAACAAGACAGCCTCCCACAACAAATTATCTGGCTCAATGTCAGTAGTGCTGAGGCTGACAAACCCTACTTCATAACTTGATTACTTGAATATGACAGTAACAAAACCTCTTTAAATAGAACTTCAAAGCATACTTACCTTATAATCAAATACACAGAACTGTATTTTCACTTCTTGTATACAGGTATATAAAGTGATTCTTAAAATGTCAAATCTCTCTTGCTCCATGCTAAGTATTTTACATTACAACTATTCTAACTTTTTTTTATTTGGACTTAGTCATTTCACTAGGTGTAAGCAGAGTACCTAATTCAGTTTTACTAAAAGAACACTACATTCTTAGTGACCTATGCTGATTATGAAACTTTATGTACTTTTTGTTTTCATCTTAATCACTGAAAACAGAGCAAATATATTTTCTGTTTACATTATATTACTACATTAAACGACTGGGAAAGTTGAAGAAAAAAAGCTATTCATCTTGACCAATAGTGTATCTAACCTGTTGCCATATATACAAAAAATTTTAATTCCAACAAATGTCTTATGAGAATAACCCATATATCATTTACGAGGGATACCACCGTAACAATTTCACATTCATTGTTACAGAATAGGAAACACACTCCCACAAATATCATCTTTATGAAAAATGGCAAAAATTGAAGGATGAATGACACAGACTAGACTGTTAGAATAACAAAATCAATTTTCTTACCAACCATTAAATATATCCCCCCAAATCAGTTAAAATTGGTCTCTGCCTAGAAAATTAATGTATATTTTCATTTAGTACAATGACAAGAAAAGAAAGATAACGAAAAAAAGATAGATAATGAAAACTTTGGTTAAATAGGAAGGAACCTCCACAGATATGGGGAAATGACTTTGTCAACTTTAATTATTTTTCTATTTACTTCATTGCTTCCATGCTGCTTAAATTTAACAAATAACAGCTAAGTTGTAGACATATGAAAAGGGGTTTGTTTCACGGTGGGCTGGAGAGTTCTGAATAAATAAATTAGATCTTCCAAAACAGCTATTCACTGCAACACTATCTTTAATAAAAGACTAGGAAACCCACATGTCCATCAGGAGGGGACTAGTTAAATAAACTATGGTACATCTATTAAATGGTTGCACCATGCAGCTCTAAGAGAAAGGGGGAACTCTCCATATATTACTATGAAGTGCTCTCCGGGATTTGTTGTTAAGTGAAAAAAGGCAACAACAGAAAAGTATGCATTTTTGTATAAGAAAGGGAAGAAAATATGAAGAGGCACATCTGTATTTGTGTATGGTGTCAAAGAGAAACAATAGAAGGATAAATCTAATAAATTTCATTATATATAAGGGAGAGAAGGGAGGTGAAAGGGGAGGGGGAATGGACAGAAGCTAGACCTCTGTGAATGTACCTTGTTCTATAGCTTTGACTTTGGAACTAAATAAATGTCTGCATAACTAAAAATAAAATTAAATCAAAAGGAAAAAGCAAGTACACACACGTACAAGTTCTTAAAGTGAAATAATACTTTCTAAATACTGGTGCAAGAAGACCCTGGGTACTGAACTAAGGATACATATGAGGAGCCAAGGAAAGATTTAAAAACATACTATATGGCAGAAGTGGGTTTTATCCTTCAGGTAGGTCACATTTAGGTTGACAGGGTAAGTTTTCCCTGCAGCCACCTGTTTTCCTTGAGAGGTTAATTAAGAACTCCTCTTTCAGTTTTTTTATATGCCAATAAATCAAGGGCATCCTTCTACTTTTTTGCTTTTTCAAATGACACTTTTGCAGAAAGTGGAAAAAGTGATAGTTTTTAAATTTTTTATGTGAACAAAGACTTTAACATTTATTAACAACTCTCGCCCCTTAAAATTCTCTTATACTGGGACCGGCCTGGTGGCACAGAGGTTAAGTTCACATGTTCCACTTTTTGGTGGCCCGAGGTTCACCCATTCAGATCCCGGGTGTGGACATGGCACCACTTGGCAAAAGCCATGCTGTGGTAGGCATCCCACATATAAAGTAGAGGAAGATGGGCACTGATGTTAGCTCAGGGTCAGTCTTCCTCAGCAAAAAGAAGAGGATTGGCAGTAGTAAGCTCAGGGCTAATCTTCCTCAAAAAAAAAAAACCTCATACTTACTTTGGGATGAAATCAGTATTTTGCTCATACCGCTTTCCATCTCTACAGGTTCTCTGTTCAGAATTGAAACTGGAACCATGTTACCCTACCAGTTAAAGCTTCTCTAGGCAGAATGTACTTTGTCTTGGTTACGAAGGGTAAGGAAGGCAGCTAAAAGCTGAAAAATGACATAATGCTCTATCCTCCACTCACACTCACAAAATGCAGCATTCTTTCCCCGTCTCTTCTTTGTTTCCTTCTCAGTGCCAGTAACTTGGGACACAGAGTTATTAGTGTTCCCAATCCACATCTCACAAGGGCTGCCAGTAGTGAGCTAGACCTCAAGCAACTCTGATCCTCATCCTATTGAAACTAAATATATTTAGTAACTCCAAATCTGCAAGTTAAAAAGACTGAATATCCTAAACATAGACATCACCTGTAAATCACATATTTTCCCTTCTTAATCATTCATAAAAGGCGAAAGTGCCAGAAAATCACTATTCAGACTAAACAAAAAAGCACTAAGAAATACTAACAAATTCTACATAATGTTGGCACTTATGACTATGTAACTTTAGATAAACAGGAATAGATATACCAAAACTTAATATATTTTCAAAATGTAAATATTGCAGTAAGGGAAAAGAACTAAATAATTAAATGTTGTATAATTATTTAATTCAGAAAATGCATAGCCTCAAGGTAAAAAATATTTACCAATAAACACTGTGATTATCAGAAAATATGGTTTAATTTAGAGGATCTTAGAATACAAAAACTACAACAAACTAAAACCAGAACTCTTATATGAAATATACGAGCATTTTGCAAATTATAAAAGATCTTAAATAATATTAAGAGCTAAGAAATATTAACCTTGTATTTTAACAATACCTTTGAGAACTATTATTAAGGAAACTCTTTTTCTTCAAGATTGGCACCTGAGCTAACATCTGTTGCTAATCTTCTTTTGTTTTTTCTTCTGCCCCCCAAAAATATATTCTAGTTGTAGGTCCTTCTGGTTGTGCTATGTGGGACACCGCCTCAGCATGGCCTGATGCCATATCTGCACCTGGGATATGAACAACCCAAACTACAGGCCACCGAAGAGGAGCGTGCAAACTTAACCACTCGGCCAGGGGCCAGCCCAGGAAACTATTTCTCATCAAATGTTTTCAGAAAAATCAGCAAAAATCAAAGTATTCTAAAGAGATGAGAATCATGATTACTTATTCCCAATTTTTTAATTTCTCAGACACCAGAGTGGAAGATATTTAAAAAAATAAATTGTTCTCTTTTGAAACTATATTCCTTTTAACCCTCAGTATATCAGGAAAAAAGTCATGGTCACTTACCATCTGAATCTAACCGACCCTTAATATTTCACTGTATTTTTAATTCACTTTACAAATTATTTACAGAATTAGGAATAAAGGCATAGTAAAAACCTTTTTAGAAATTTTAGTAAGAATTTAAACAGAGCAAACTTAAATTGTATTCCACATTTTCCTGGTTTTAAAGATACTTGCCTCAATTAGGCAACACTCCTTGAGTGAAACTAACTGTTCATCAACTGTCATGAATGAACCTGGAACACATCTGTCATGTAAATACTGACTCCAGATTCAAATATATCTCTAGTAAGTTCTAGTTTATCATTACTTCTGGTTCTTCTTGCACTTGCATACTCAAGGTACATTTCAGAAAAATTTGATGGTTCAGAATTTTTCTAGAAAGAAAAAGGTCATCTTATTTGCTCCATCATTGCAAAACACTTTGATTTTTTTAGACTTCTAAATAGCAAATAGAATGATTAATCCTATGAATTTTTCATTTCTACATCATCTAATTCCTTCTAATCATCTTCATACACATATCTGCCTTTAGCATTTGCCCACTTACAAACTGTATCAAGCAAATTTTGTTACAAAAATATCATAAAGGATGAAAGAGTACTGTCACATGTCCTTTAACCAAATGGGATGGTCTAACTTCTTGTCTCAAAATATTGTGTGAAGTCCCTCCTGTTAAATTACTAATCAGCTGGACGAAAATTCTATATTTCCTTTTTGTTCTCAGAAATACACTGCTCACTCAACAATTCTTGAGAGTGAGAAAATTCATATTGGATACTGTCACCTGAAGACTCTCAGGCTGGGACTTCTGTATATGATCAATTTCACCACTGTCATAGAGTCTCGAGCTAAGCCGTCCAATAAGGTAGGTAGCCCATTAGAGTCTAGAGCTAAGCTGTCCAATAAGGTAGGTAGCCACCAGCCATATGTTGGCATTTGAAATGTGGTTGTCTGAATTGAGATGTGCTGTAAGCGTAAAACACACATAAGATTTCAAAGACAGTACAAAAAAAAAGAATAAAATTTTCCATTGATTACATGTTGAAATGACAATATTTTGTAAACACTAAGTTAAATAAAGAATAGTATTAAAATTAATTTTACCTGTTTCTTTTAACATTCTTTACTGTAGCTACAGAAGACTGAAAAATTATTTTAAGTAGCTCACATATTCCTACCAGACAGTGCTAGTCTAGAATGCTGTTTCACTGCATTCATCTTCTGATTTGTCTAACAATTGTGAAAATTTGTGTCTTTCATGGACAATTTTCTTTTCTTTGCCAATATGAAATAAAAATGAAAAATTCTTGTGGCTGGCCTCGTGGAGCAGCGGTTAAGTTCACACGTTCCACTTTGGGAGCCTGGGGTCCGTCAGTTCGGATCCCGGGTGTGGACAAGGCACCACTTGTCAAGCCATGTTGTGGTAGGAGTCCCACATATAAAGTAGAGGAAGATGGGCACGGATGTTAGCTCAGGGCCAGTCTTCCTCAGCAAAAAGAGGAGGATTGGCAGCAGATGTTAGCTCAGGGCTAATCATCCTCAAAAGAAAAAAAAAGAAAAATTCTCAATTTTCAACCATGTTCAATGAAAGAAAAAAATGAAGACAAAGGTGATGACTACAAAGATGGTGTCTCCAGACTTCTTTTATACCTTCTTGAAAGAAGATGCAATAATTTGGGCAATACAAAATTGAAAATTTAAGGATGATGTGATAGTGATGACTTAGTTCACTACTGCATCATCCTTCTAGACAACTTCATCATGCTTCCACTTTCTTATACGTAGTTCAGAGTAATTGACAATTGATAAATAATTCCTAGGACGATGACAAACAGCAAAATACTTCAAAAACCTGGAAAAATAAGAACACTAAGTTCCTATCTTGCACTACCACATTTTGAAGAATCGTCACTCTTTTTTAAGTGATGATGTTAGAAAAAAGATAAGAACATTAGAGGAACAACTCAGGAAGTTCCACATCCAACTGACAGTATTTCCAGGGAAAACATTAACAAAGAAACAATACAAGAAAATTTCCCAGGACTAAAGAGGGTGTGTGACCAGATAATCCAAAGAGGCGGCTCAATACGAGTGAAAAAGGAGTCAAATCAGGCCCAACATGAAATTTCAAAATAGCAGGGATAAAGAGCTTCTAAAAGTTTCCAATGGTTGGAGGAAATGAGAGGATATGTAACTTAATGGCATCTAGCTTCTTTATAGCAATACTAGAAGCTGGAAGAAAGTGGAACAATTCTTAGGGAAATTATTTCTAATAATAATACATATAGTCAAACCATCAATCAAATAGAAAAGATAAGAACATTTTCAGATATTCATTTCTCCAAAATTTTACCTGCCAAGTAACCTCTCTCAGGAAGCTACCGGAAATGTCCTTCATCAAATCAAGGAAATACACAAAAAAAGATATGAATGAGAGGGTACAGATAAGGGAAGGAAATCCCCTGAATGAGGGCTGTCGAGCAGTCGTTGGAGAGTAACTCCAGTGATGCTCACCATAACTACTCCAGTCCACGATGAAATAGAACAATGTTTTGCAACTTTTATTCCTTATTTCTCTCACGAGCCTTTTTAGGCATTTCTTTTCTAATTGGTCCTCCTCCCCTAAAAATACTTTTAAGATCAGAGATATACTGTTTATTTTTTTATGTACCATGGTCCTTTGGAGAGCCACAAACCATTGTAATAACTAAGAATTTTGCACTGTCCCAAGAACCAAATTCTCTCCCCACTGAGGGATGATATTGAGAATGCATGGAGTAGAAAGAGAAGATTGCAGGAAGGAGATCCTGATAAACGGATTATCTCATAAATTTATGCCAAGTGGAAAATCTTACTGAGAGGCTACTGGATGTTTGAGAGACCAGCCAAAGATACAAAGAACTCTAGCAAGTTGGGTTTTTTTTGCAAAGGAAGATTCACCCTGAGCTAAGAGCCAGTGCCAATCTTCCTCTTTTTTTCTTTTTTTATGTGAGCTGCCACCACAACATGGCCACTAACAGATGAGTGGTGTAGGCCGGCACCCAGGATCCACACCCAGCTGCCAAAGTAGAGCAGGCCAAATTTAATCAGTGATCCACCACGGCTGGCCCTCAACAAGTCATTCTAAAAAGGCAATTACTAAATCCTGAAAAAACAAAACGCTGTATAAAAAAGAACTCAAAGCCCAATATTTGGCTCAGCAGTGAAGAAGTGAACAATATTTAGCCATAACACTGTAAACAGTGAATATTAACCTAAAATTATGAAAACTACATTAGGGAAATGGGGAAAGGAGGAAAGGGAGCAATTAAGCTAAATCTCCATCAATTATAATGAGAAATCAATAAAAAAAATTTTAAGTCCATTAAGCCACATACAGACATATAAAAATATTACTTAGAAACACAAAATAAATACCAGAGGAAACCACTAAAAGAACTGCTCCCTGGTGGGGCAGCAGTGCAGGGAAGAGATTACTGTTGTTTTTTCCTTGAAGTCTTTTTAGCATCACGTCTCTGTGCACATATCATTTTGATAAATTAAATCCTTTTAGAGTAAAAGGTATTATGGGTTTTGGAGGTTAGAAAGATATTCACAGCATAAAGATAGATATTTTTATTTGTTGTTTTTTTTTTTTTGAGGAAGATTAGGCCTGAGCTAACATCTGTTGCCAATCCTCCTCTTTTTGCTGAGGAAGACTGGCCCTGAGCTAACATCCGTGCCCATCTTCCTCTACTTTATATGTGGGATGCCTATCACAGCATTTCCCAAGTGATGCCATGTCCACACCCAGGATCCAAACCGGCAAACCCCAGGCCGCCAAAGCAGAACATGCAAACTTAATCACTGCACCACTGGGCCAGACCTGTGTTTTTTAAATATAATACTTAATCCCTGTCTGTATTCCCTTAGCATTTTGGCATATCAGATATGCCATATCTCTATTACAATGTATTGTAATTATAAGGTATTGTCTCCCCATCAGATTATGAACTTATATAGCATGTCTTATTCATCTCTACATCTCAATGCAAAGCATACAGTAGGAAATCAGTAAATATTTTTTGCATGAATAACAAAAATGTTAAAGACCCTATAAAATAGAATCACAAGATTAAAAGTATAGAAGAGGGCTTAAGAAAGAATTTAGCCAAATTCTGTTGTTTTAAGAGAACAAAACTGAGTCTGAATAAGTAACTTATTCAAGTTATTCAATTAACTAATGGCTATGACTGTAGAAAAACTTGGAGGCTTTGGTATTTGATTCATTGTCCTTCACATTTAAACACGAATTTTCTATTGATGACAGTAGTAGTTCAAATTTCATCACTTTCTCCCAGAAAGATCTCAATTTTGCCTCTTGTTGACAATATCTTATGCCTAGAACTGCACAAAATATGAATCCTGAAATTCAGATTCTTTTGATTCATAAAGACAATCATAATATTTGAAACTTAAAATCATCAAGTTATCTTATCTTGCTGGAATTAAAATTAATCACACACAAAGAAAAAAATTATGAACATTTAAACAAAATAAATCTACAAATATTTCTAACTACACAATTACAAACAACTAACTTTGTGACCTAAAACATACCAGTTAAGTCCTCTTTGTATGTTTAGGAAAATGTTTAAATATGCAATTAGGTGGTGTTACAATAACAGATTATAAATTACACTGACCTAAAAAGATTATTTTATTAGGCTGCTGAAACATCCTAACCAGATGATGTACTTTTATTCTTTCCCCTCTAAAAATATATACCATATCCCTCCATTAATTAAGTCTTTTTTCATATTGGAAAAGAGTCACACCAAATACTACTAACTCACTTTACATATTAATATATAATTTCACCCACCAATCTATGAAAACATTTACCATTCAAATCAGAAGCACTCAGAAAACAGCAAATATTTATTCATATATTATAAACATTTCCTCCACTTAACACTAAGACGAGATAAAAAAATACAATAAACGTAATGCTTTTTATAATATTACTTATGTCACAAAATAATGTTTTTTTATCTACTGTTAGTTCTCTCATTCAAGAAATATTTATCATGCATATGTTGTAGGCATTACTTTAGGTACTGGGAATAAAATAAAGAGCCAAAGTTCTGCCCTCATGGAGCTTGTACTAACTTTATAATTAGAACTACAAAAACATTTTCATTATGAAAAAATAAAATGAAATCATGTAATTCATAGTTATTTGAATGGCTGCCTACTTACTTGATTGTAAAAGTCCTCAAAAGCAAGAACTATTTGTTTCAACATCATATTCCCAGGTTCTAGCACTCAGCAAGCACTTAAGTGTTTGTTGAGTGACTTCCAAGTTACAGATTTATTTTTCCTAACAAAAGAAAACTTCATTTAAAAGATAATAATAAACCTCATTACATACCACTGATGTTGAGGTCATAATCTCCCGCCGTAATCACATTAGCTACTAATCCTTCTGCAGGCTGACTGCCAGAAACAACATCATTCAAAAGCTTCCGAATGGCTCCAGGCTGAGGTGGTTGGGTGATAATGTTGCTTACTGCTATCTTCAAATTTTTAATTACGTGAAGCTGATTATTAGGATCTCTCATATGAACTTTAACAAAAAAAAGGAAAAAAACTGGAAATTAATTCACAATACACAACTCAACTATAACAACAACAATTAAAAAATGGCTTAATAGATTACAAACAAAAAGGATGCTCAAATCAGAAACCAGAAATTCCAAGTGGAACAGTCTTCCAGAAATACAACTGACTGACATTACCTTATACACCAAAAGGGCTAGCTAGAAAATCTAACCTCCCATAATGCTTACTGCTCACAACTTCCCTATGTAAGTTCTTTTCTTCCTCCTGTGTTTGAAGTTGCCAGGGACCAACCATCATCCATATCAAATCTCTAATTTTCACCTCACCCCAAGGTTGGTCCAGGGCAGCGTGAAGTATGTGGTATCGACAGTGAAAATAGTAAAAAGGAAGAAAGAGGAATTAAACGCCGCATGCTCGCTTCCTCTGCTTCCCCTACAGCGCTGCCTGCATTCTCAGTCCCTCCCTATTCCACTACCATAAAAATCAACACTCAGGGGCCAGCCCTGTGGCAGAATGGTTAAGTTTGCGCGCTCCGCTTTGGCAGCCCAGGGTTTCACCAGTTCGGACCCTGAGCATGGATATGGCACCGCTCCTTAGGCCATGCGAGGCAGCATCTCACATAGCACAACCAGAGGCACACACAACTAGAATGTACAACTACGTACTAGGGGGCTTTGGGGATAAGAAGAAGAAAAAAAGAAGATTTGCAACAGATGTTAGCTCAGATGCCAATCTTTAAAAAAAAATTAAAAAATCAATGCCCACTCTGGTGTAGGATGTTGGTAGTGCGGGAGGCTGTGTGCATGTTGGAATAGAAAGTATAGGAGAACTCTCTGTACTTTCTGCTCAATGTTGTTGTGAACCTAAAACTGCTCTAAAAATTAAAGTCAATTAAAAAAAGATCACTGCCCAGATCCCTTCTCCCAACCCAATACCTCCTACCTTCATCCTGCCATAGGCCTTGCCTCAGCGTATGGGATTCATAACCAGTGATTCAGAGCTTCAGGCCAGGGAATAGGTTCTCAGGCAATGGTAGCAAGAAGACAGTGCCCACAGCGCATATTTTTTCATATAAATATAATCATAAGAAATGCAAGCATATTTTATCATATAATCAGACAGGATGATTAGTTTTCATAGTAGTATTAGAAGCAGTCCATTATATTGATTAAGGACCCAACTTCTGGAGTCAGACTTTATTTTAAATCCCAACCTGCCACTTATTAACTGGGTTATCCTCAACAACTTTTAAACTTCTTTGTGCTTCAATTTCCTCATCTATAACATGTCATTAATACCTATTTCACAGGGTTATTTTAAGGATTTAGGTGAGACGTTAGATGACACAGTAAGTGTAAAGCACAGAGCACCATGCCTGACACATACATAACTATTTAGTTAAGAGCTTGAGAAGTGGTGGAGGCAGCAGAGGCAACATACTCTGCTTCAAGTACATCATGGATCATCGTATACAAGAGGAAACTTTGGAAAACTGGCTTTGGGTACCTAGTCTTAAAAAAATGACACTTTTTTCCCAATGGAAAATACTTTATTCCAAACTTTTAAGTTCAGGCCTGCCCATATTTTAAATAAAGTTACATCCGTAAAAATGGTCTTACTAAATTTTCTGTGAGTTCTCTGTTGATTTCTAAATTTTTAATTAAAAAACATAAGACAAAAATCTTTCTAAAATACTAAGGGCCAGCCCAGTGACACAGCAGTTAAGTTTGCGCGCTCCGCTTTGGTAACCTGGGGTTCACTGGTTCAGATCCTGGGCACAGACCTACCAACCGCTTATCAACCCATGCTGTGGCAGGCGTCCCACATATAAAGTAGAGGAAGATGGGCACAGATGTTAGCTCACGGCCAATCTTCCTCAGCAAAAAGAGGAGGATTGGTGGTGGATGTTAGCTCAGGGATAATCTTCCTCCAAAAATTAAAAAAAAAAAACTTTTTAAAGTAGTACATATGACATGAATATGTGCACTTGTAATATAAATATCTGTACAGAAAGTATACACGCAAATTCCATTATAATGGTTGTCTATGATAAAGGAAGGAAATGGGACTAAGAAAGGTAGAAAGGTGATTTCAACTGTACCTATATTTGATTTCTTTTTAAAGAAAAGGAAAAGATACCAAAGCAAATATGACAAGAAGGGTAATATTTGTTGGTTCTGGGTAGTGGGGAGATAGATATTTCTTGTATTCTGTGCATTCTTCTGTAATTGTTTGTTTTCTAACTTAAATAAACACACACAGGCCTCTCCCTAATTAAATTTTCCAGCTGGTCTAACTATGAAACCAAAAAACATGAAAATACTACGGTGCATTTCTGTTATTTTTAGGAACACTGTACAAGTATTTTCCTTAAAGTTGATCCACAATTGTCAAATAACGTAAATACCCATGTGTGTAATAAACTTCTCTCAAAATTTTAAATTGGCTAATTACCTTTAGGTATTCATAAGTGTTAACAAGAAAAAAAATTCTGGTTTTGCCCTATATTCAGAGTGGGTTTATCAGTTATTAGGTAGTCCTACTAATAATTCAGAAATAAGTTAATAGGTGTTAATAGGTGTAGCAGGAAGCCTCTGAAATGGCCCCCTATAATCCCAATACTTCCCAGTAGAGATACTCTTGTGTAGGTCCCTCCCACATCCCAGGGTTGGTACACGTGACCAAGAGAACACAGCAAAAGCAATGATATTTCACTTCTGAGATAAGGTTATAAAACGTACAGCTTTCATCTTGGGTTGTCACTCTGATCACTCCCTCCAGGAGAAGGTAACTGCCATGCCATGGGGATACTCGGGGAGCCTGTGGAGATGCCCACATGGCACAGAACTGAGGTCCCAGGCTAACATCCAGCGAGGATTTGAGACTTGCCAACAACTATATGAGCGAGCCTGGAAGCGGTTCCTCCAGCCCCAGATGACTGGAGCCCCTGCTGACAGCTCCACTAAAACCTCAAGAAAGACCTGAGCCAGAACCATCCAGCTAAGCCACTCCCAGATTCCTCAGAAACTGAGAGATAATAAATGCTTCTGTTTTAAGGTGCTAAGTTTTGGGGTAATTTATTAAACAACAATATCTAATAATACACTGGAGTATCACAAAACCAACCCAAAAAAGAGGAATGCAAGAGCTAAGAATGATTAAAAGAAACGCTCTGAAATCACACAAAAAAAATTCAAAAGCTTCATAACTAATTATATTAAGATTTCATTAAGATTACAGCATCACAAAAGGTGACTCCATATATCATATAACATCTCAATTTCAAAATAAAATTCAGCTCTACCATCTTACTTTTATAAATACTTTTTTAAAATAATTATATATATATACACACACACACCCCATCTAAACATTATCTCCTGAATACTGTATTATGAAGTAACATTTCCCTGTATGTGCTGCTCCATGTAATACTGGTTCCTCAAGATAGTTAACAGTTATTTCTGAAAAATCGATCCCATGTTCAAATAAACTGGGGAAATATGGATTAAGTTTTTAATAGGTCTCTTTATAACCAGTCCTCCCACAGCCTTTAATGTGCTAAAGGACACTGTAATTCTCACAAACACATGCTATATTAAGCAAACGTATTTGACCACAAATTCTTTTTTTTTTTTTCCTGCTTTATGTCCCCAAATCCCCCCTGGTACATAGTTGTATATCCTAGTTGCAGGTCCTTCTAGTTGTGGCATATGGGATGCCGCCTCAACGAGGCCTGACGAGCGGTGCCATGTCCATGCCCAGGATCCGAACCCTGGGCCGCCGCAGCGGAGTGCGTGAACTTAACCACTCGGCCATGGGGCCGGCCCCCAAAAATTCTTTTTTAGGGAGCATATAACACATCTGATGTTCTATGGTATATATTTTGAAAAATAAAATAATGGTATCTTATATTTTTACCTAAAAGACAAAACTTCATTGTATAAAGAAAACCTCAATTGCTTATAACCTGCACAACTCTAATCTCCCAAAATTCTATACCCATGCTCAAGAATCTATGACTGCCATACATTTACCATTAGATATGAAATCCAAAAATCCCTTTCCTAGAATTCAAGATCCTTCCTTATCGAGGCATCTTCTCTCTCTATCCTGTACTCCGATAGCAATAGTTTCCTCACTGTTCCCCAACCTCAATCATAATTTATACCTGTTGCTCATACCTTTCTAACTTCATCCCCCTCCTCAACAGAGAACTCTTGTCCTCATCCTTTCCACCAACTCTTTATCCATGAAAGCCCAATTCAGTATACTCCTTCCCTAAATCTTCCACAGTCTACAAAAGGAAATCAGAATTCTGATTCGAGCTTCTATTCACTGCACTGTCCAATACTAGAGGCAGCCACGTGTCTATTGAGCACGTGAAGTATGTCTAGTCCAAATGGAGAGGTAATCTAAGTGTAAAATGCACACCAAATTTCAGACTTAGCAATAAAAAAATGTGAAATCTCTCATTAAGATTTTTTATATAGATTACATGTTGAAATGATAACTTTTTGGAAATACTTGTTAAATAAGATATATGAAAACTAATTTCATCTATTTTTTACTTTTTCATTAAAATGTGACTACTAAATAATTTAAAATTATATATGTGACACATTATATTTCTACCCAATAGCACAGCTCTCTAGCGTGAATAAGTAACTCTAAATATCGCCAAGAGATAAGACGACTTGATTAAGAACACCCTGTCTTGAGTCACATTGCCCATTTTTAAATCTTTCCCACATGTAAACTGTGGACAGTGAACATCACTATGCATCAATGTTCTCAGATTTAAAATGGTGTTAACTATCTCTATTTCACAGGATTCAATGAGGACTAAAAAAGAAAAGCTACATAAAGCAGGTATCAGGTATTAGCATTACTATTATTAACACAGCAGGGAAGAACACAGATCAAAATCAAACTGGCTCTCAAGTGCTTTTTTTTTTTAAAGTTTTAAGAATGGAAGGCTTTTTGTTGTTCCTCTTAACGAACCACAATACCAGAGGAGCTGAGACTGATGGCTAAGATACAGGCTGAAGAAAATCCAAGAGTTCCCAAACTTTGTTTTTTTGGACAGCTCCCTCTCTCCTTTAAACACAAAAGTGTAATGGAGCTAATTCTCCCCCAAAGAATACACACCTGTGGCATATAAATACATAAATTTATGGCACAGCACTATTTTTTTGTGGAGAAATCATCATAACCAAATAAAGATCAGTCATTCGCTTGACACAGCTTTACTATAGAACTTTTCATTTTATACAGAACTTAAGAACATTACCTATTCTTCACTATGTGGTGTTTGCAAAGTAGGTAAAGATACTGCTTAAACCACACTTGGAGTTTTACTACGCTTATTTTTCCGTAATAAAGAACATAAAGCTGGAGAAGACAGGCAGCTCCTCAACAAAAGACACATTTCTCCCGTTGATTAAACTTTTACCTGAAAAACCAAATTTTAGGACTTTTCTATGCCTATAAATCTAACTTCAACTATCTAGATGAACCACAACTTGTCCTTCCCTGTCCATCAGCCAAAAGGCTGTTGCAAGTTTTATTATTTTATAATACTTTTTATCTTCTTGAGAGGTTAAGTAAAACACTGTATACCTAAGAAAACAGTTACATTTTCATAAAATAACTAAACAGAAACTTAGAAATGGATGGGCTTCACTGCTAGAATGTAATATTCGAGACAATTTTGAAAGCCCAGTTTAACACCCGAGGAAGATGATCCGTCTTCTTTACTAAGACCTCATCGGTCCAAGAGGCAGCATCTTCCTAATTCCCTCCCTATGGCTATTCAGAACATTCCCAACACCCTTCTCTGGGGCTCACGTTTTTCGTTACACTAATTACCTAGTGGCCCGGCTTGTCCGGAGAATAAAAGTACCTAGAGAAACTGGAGGTAGGACCGCGCTGTCTTGACAACCTCACTCAAGGCCCCTCGTCCAGACGCCACCGTAGACACCGTGGGGCCCTAACCCCAGACGCCACTCCACCGGCTCCGGGATGTAAACATCGCCCTTCCCTTCCCTGCCCGCCCCCCAACTTCCTTCTCCCGGCCCGGCTTTGCGGGAGCTCAGTGAAAAAGGGAGGAGACCACATACCCTCGGAAGTGAGGCGAGAGAAGGGCTTAAGCAACTCCGCGAAGCTAAGGTGATTGAGACGAGTGAGCCGCTCGGCTTCGTCGCTGCACAGCGCAGCGACACAGGGGACGAAGGAGTCCGGGATTAGCTCCTGCACTGATTGTACACACTGGGCCATCGCCGCGGCAAGGCGGCGGCGGCGCCCGCCCTCCGGCCCACTCTCAGAGGCCGAGCCCGCGGCTGCAGCAGCTACTGCCGCCGCCCGCCGGCCTGGCCCGGCCGGGCGGGGCCCCGCGCTGAAGCCTCGAGACCAATAGAAGGAACAGACGCCGCCGCCTCGGCTCCCGGAGCACACACCGCTGACCCCTCCCCGTCACCGCAGCTCCTCAGCGCTCGCCCCGGCGTCCTCGCATGCCACCCTGATAGGTGGAGGCGCCGACAATCGCCAGTTAATCCTCTCGGCGGCAAAACCTTGGTCACTGCCTGACCGGAACCGCCATATTGAGGCCGAACCCTGACCCACCGGCAGTACCAGTCCCGGCAGCCCCCGCGCTCGCCCCTCACGTGACCGTGTTTAAGGAGGCGATAGGGGCGGGGGAAAGAGAGCCGAGGACAGGGAAGCCAGAAGCGACGGTGGCCGGTCAGGAGGCAGACGCCGGAAGTGGTGCGCGGGTGGGCCCCTACTGGGCGGGGCGGGGGGGAGGGGGCAGGGCTACGAGCTTGGTGGGCGGAGCCAAGCGGAGAGGCACGCGACTTGAGGCGTGGTTCTCACGCACGTATTTGGCAAAGCCTCGCGAGGTGCGAAGCGCTATGGGGCAGGCGCGCTTTCGTGATGGGTGCTGTCACAGTGGTGGAGGTGTACGCTCGCCTTCCACGCCTACGCGGCTTGTTTGGAGCCCTAGAGGCTCTCCTTGGAAACGCTGGGCAAATGAGGTGGCTGTTCGCGCGGCTTCCTGCCCGCTCGGCCCGCCCTTCCCACAACGCTCGCAGTGGAGCGGCCAAGGCCACCTGCTCACCGGAGAGTGTGCGGCCCTGCCGGTGCTTGGAGGTTTCGCTGGAGCTGGCCTGAACAGGCCGTGTGTCATTTGAACACAACCACGCTTTTAGAAACAGACTGCCACGAATGTGGATTCAACCAGTGAGCAGAAATGTGTGCTGTTGTGGGTGCTGCCACTACCATGAGTGCAAGGGAAAACTCCTCCGCTACTGCATTCTTTCTTGGTCGCAGGGAAAGGGTGTGTGCAAACGTCCGAGTCGTTTGTCCGCAGCCGCTTCCTTTTCTACATTCTGATAGGGTGTTTACTTCATAGTGATGGATGTGCGGAGAAGCCAGTAATTATGTACCGAACTGGCTTTCTTTCCTAGCTTTCATTTACATACCTTTTTCCTCTAAATGAGTAGAACTGAATGAAAGGAACTTTACTGTATTCTCACTCAATTGTTTGAATTCCTTCTGAATTACATGTCAAAAATATAAGACAAGTAAAAATGCAACGCTGGTGGTTGCATTTTTCGTGGTTTTATGGTGCCTTGATTTGGAAGAAACTTCCCCAACATCAGTATTCCAAATTGTCGGGTAGTTTGGCATCCTGAGGTTTCTACCATGGTAAGAGTTTATGACAGGTGAGAGGTATGCCTTTCTCCTGCAAATTGAGAAATGGGAGGTAGGAAAGGACTCTAGGACATAATGACATGACGGCTTAGACACAGATCAATTTAGAAAAGATAACACGTGTAAGCTGGGGACCTGGAAATTTATTTCCTTAAAACCATGTGTGCCTGAGTATCCCTTGGAAATTCTTCTTGTATCGCCTTTTGAATTCCTCTGATCTCAATCCCTTACCCATTATAATGTGAGAATCTCATACAACTGAGTATGACTCAAGTTATAAGATATATTCTTTGATACAGGACTTGTACTCCTCAATGCAAGCATACTATTTTATCTAGTACTGAACTCAAAATAAAAGTTTTAAAAGGCTATTTTTTACACTGAAGGTAAAACCAGCTGTATTAGACTCTTTGAAAAGGACTTTGAAGAGTAATTTAGCCTAAATGGATTTTTTGAGATATAATGCACATACCATAAAATTCACCCCTTTAAAGTGTACATTTGGGTGGTTTTCAGTATATTCAGAGGTTGCACAACCATTACTCCTATCTAATTCCAGAATATTTTCATCACCCCCAAAAGAAGCCTGGGACCCATTAGCAGTCACTCTCCACTCCTAGGCCCCTCTAGGCCCTGGAAATCACTAATTTACTTTCTGTCTTTATAGATTTACCTATTCCTGACATTTCATGTAAATGGAATCATACAGTATGTGATCTTTTGTGTCTGACTTCTTTAACTTAGAATAATGTGTTCAAGGTTCATTCATGTAGCATGAATCAGTACTTCATTCCTTTTTGTGGCTGAGCCTAAATGGATTTTTGTCTAATGCATTGAATTTAGAGTCTAACACTACAACCACACACAGTGTTTCCAGTGCGTGGCTTCACTGAAAAAAAATCTATTTCTTGCTAATCTCGTCTACCTAAGGGATTCATCTGGGATAGGTTGTCCTCACCTAAAGGTTAAAGTTGAGTCACTGCCACATTTGCTTTCCAGGCTGCAGGAGTGGGAAGAAGAGAATGTAAATGCACATGACTAATGGTTTAAGATCAAACTGTAGAAATGACATTCAACAATTTCACTCACATCCCTCTGGTGCCAATGAGTCTTGTGGTGACACCTCACTCCAAAGGAGACTGGAAAACATAGGCTCAAGGGTTCTGTTGCTAAATGAAGAGGAGGAGAATGAGTATGAGATGACAGTCAAAGGTCTCTACCACACTTTATTAGGAATATGGTACCCATATATTTGCATGGAGTCTAAATATCACAATTCTTTCATTTCTCTGACTCCTCTGGACACTGGTCCTTTTTGCATCACATGCCCTCTGAACCAGGCACTGTGTCCAGGAAAAATGAGGTGCTATGATTGGCCAGGCCTTGGCCATATGCCCACCCTCAAGGCCAAGAGGACAGAGTCTATCACTAGAAGAGAGGAAGCTTGTTGGACAAAATAATAACAATAACACAAGCAACTCAGGACCTCTTTTCCAAGCACTAAAGATGAGACCCACCTTCCTTCTCTCTCCCAAATCAAAGAATCCCATAAAACTTATGCTATGCCAATAGGCTTTATATTTTGATATGCTGGGTTATCAAACACTTATGGATTGTTTTATTTTGTATGTATGATATTGCCCGTCTCTTCTGATGGCTGGTGTGGTCAAGTTTAAAGAACACAGACACTGAAGTCAGAGAGGCCTGGGTTCAGAGGCAGTTCTACCACTTGTGAATAAAAATAATATCACCATTGCTGTTCACCAGCTATCAAGCACAGCTATCAAGCTTTACATACATTGTCTACTACATCTGCTTGTCATGCAAACCCTGAGAAGCACGTGTCACCAATTTGCAGATGTAGAAGCTGAAGCACGAAGCAGTTAATTAACTTACCCAAAGACAGTCAGCACTGGAGCCAGAAACAGAACGAGCTCAGTTTTTAACCCTACAGACTTGATCACTAGGATAAATTACTTTTCCGTATGTTTTCTTGCTTGGAAAGGACCTACAGAAATTTTAGTGTGCAATAGTATATACCGTTTTAGCAAGAAATCTGTGACCTTTGACGAGTTATCTTTTCTGAGCCTTGAATTCTTTATCTGTAAGCTTAGAAAGTTGGGAGTAGGTTCCTTGTATTAAATCCAAGGTGAAGATCTGAGAGTCTATTATTCTTTCCACTATTATTAAATTTCACTGTGTTAACAATAGATGGTGCTATTGAGTATTGGCTTTAAAAATCAATAAAAACAGTTCTAATTCCTGAGTACAGACATAGTCCTCACAGAGGAGATAAATCTATAAATCAAAGCATTGGAGGTCAGGGAATGCTCAGAAAATCTGTACGTTAAAAGTTTCTTAAGCTTAAAGTTTTATGTTGTGCTACTTTAAAACACTAAAAAAAAGAGAAAGATTTAAATATATTATCCACGTTGGCCCACACTTTTTATTTTATTTACTGTACTAGATGTTTTAAAACGATTTATTAGCATTAAATTTCTGACTAAAACAGATGGTGTCTATTTATCAATTATTTTAAGGATGATTTGTAACCACAATTTTGCACTCTAAGGCTCATAATTCTATTTTATACTTATTATAGGTATTTATGCTCCATATAAATCCTCCTCTAATTTAATCTGAAGCAAGTAAAAATCCTCTATAAATATTCTTCTCCTTTATGCTTCTAAGATGGGGATAAAATTAGCGTTTGGTTTTAAATTATACATAAATACTTCTAAAAACTGGATTTGGATATGAAAAATGTAGACATTGGGGGAGAGGGATATTGAACATCTCAACTCAAAACAATTCTATAGAGGTTTAATCCTTAAGCTAAAAATAAACACACAGTTACCTGCCATATAGTAGATTGATAGCACAGACCCATGATTTTCTATTTAGGAAAAACTACAGTATCATTTTACATGTGAGGAAACAGTCATAGAGAGGTAATATAATTTTCCCAAGGTTATATGCCTAGTTAGGTACACAGCTAGTAAAAGCTTCCCAGTTTCCTGACTTCCACTTTTCATTATACTTCTTAAGTTCACATATTAACTAAAATTTTTTTTTATTTATTTGTCCCTCTTTATTTCAGAAATGATTTAGGTCAACAGATATTGTTTTAATGAGTACTTTTTAATAAATGCTTTTAATTTCTAACACATCAAAATGATTTGTTTACATAAAAATTAAAGGAATAGTTACAGCTACTAAGCAGTCCCCAAAAGCTGTGTACTTTTTTAGCTAACTTGCTATGCAAGTTAAAGAATATATGCAGTTTGAAAGAGGTTAAAGAAGACCTAAACATATGGAATGATATCTTATGTTCATGGATCAGAAGACTTAATATTATTAAGATGGCAATACTCTCCAAATTGATCTACAAATTCATATCAAAATTCCAGCAGACTTCTCGGTAGAAATTAACAAGCTGATCTTAAATATATCTCAAAGTTCAAGGGACCCAAAATAGCCAAAACAATCTTTAAAAAGAACAAAGTTGGATACTCACACTAATTACAAACTTACTACAGAGCCACCATAACCAAGACAGTGTGGTGCTGCCATAAGGACAGATGTATAGTTCAATGGAATAGAATTGAGAGTTGCAAAATAAACCATCACGTTTAAGGGCAATTGATTTTTGGAAGGGTGCCAAGACAATTAGAGGAGGAAAAAGATTCTTTTCAACAAATGGTGCTGGATCAACAGGTTATCTACATGCAAAAGAGTGAAGTTGGGCTCCTACCTCACACCATATATAAAAATTAGCTCAGATTTAGTCAAAGACCTAAATGTAAGAGCAAAAACTATAAAACTCTTAGAAGAAAACATAGGCATAAATCTTTATGACTTGGAATCAGGAGATGGTTTCTCAGATATATCAGCAAAAGCACAAGCAACAGTAACAATAAGAGATAAAGTGAACATCATCAAATTTTAAAAACTGGACTTCAAAAGTCACCATTAAGAAAATGAAAACACAATCCACAAGATGGAAGATGGGAGAAAATTTTTGCAAATTATATATGATCTGATAAAAATCTAATGAGTGTAAATACTGCCAAAAACTGCATTTGGATATCAAAAATGTATATCTATAAGGGTAAATAATCAAGTATTTATAAAGAACTATTATGACTCAATAATGAAAAAGACAACTGAATCAAAAATGGGCAAAGTTTAGTTAACATTTGTCACCATACAGTTACAAATTTTTTGATGTGTTTGATGAGAACTTTTAAGATCTACTCTCTTAGAAACTTAGACTTTGTGGTGATCATTTCACAACATATACAGATAACAAATCATTATCTTGTACACCTGAAACTAACATTCTTATAGGTCAATTATGCCTCAATTTAAAAATAAACAAAAACAAAAAAATTCTTAACTAGATGAAGATTATGTAACAAAAATCCATAATATTATACGTAATGGTGAAAAGTAAGAATTTCTCCTTTTAAAGTTGGAATGAAACAAGAATGTCCATTATCACTACATCTATTCAATACTTTAGCTTCCTACAAAAACATCTAGAGAAGAAAAAGAAAATTTATAGGATTTGGAAAGGAAGAAACACAACTATACTTATTTAGAAATGATATAATGGGCTAAATATACAATGTACCTTCATCATATTTATGTGGGTGTACATCTTCTCTTCAATTGTCCCCCCCAAAAGCAGAAGGCAGAACTCATATTTCAGCTTCTCTTACAGCTAAGACATCATCATTGGACTAGGGTTTTGTCAGCTAGACATATACGTGGAAGAATCCTATCTGAAAGTGCATTATGTGAGGAGACATGTTTTTGGAGAGCTTTAATTTATGCTCTCATTGGTAGTGGCAGAGGCACCATAAAGATGTCAATTCCACCAAAATTAATCCAGAGGTTCAGTGCAATTCCAATCAAAATACCCACAAAAGTTTTATGGAATTTGACAAACTGATCCTAAAATCCATGTTTAAGAGCAAAATTCTAAAAAGTGTTAAGATAATTTTGAAGATCAATAAAAAGATAGATTGACACTACTAGCAAGCAAGACGTACTAAAGTTACAATACAGTTCTTAAAAGACAGGGGTAGATAAATAGGCCGATAGAATAACTAGAGAGCTGTGGGATAGGCAAACTTGAAATATGAACAAAGCAATGCAGAAAGGACAGATTACTCAATAAACGGTGCTTTAATAATTGGTTGTCTCTATGGAATATAAATCCAATTAGTTTTCTATGTCACAACATACAAAAACTCAGGTAAGGTAGAATAAAGATACAAATCATAGTAGCAAACACTTACTTGATGTTTATTATGTACCTGGTACGGTTTTAATCAGTTTACACATGCGAATTCATTCAGTCCTCATAACAGTCCCTGTGAAGTAGGCACTATTAATATCATTCCCATTTTATAGATGAGGCGACTGAGGTGAAAAAGATGAATTAAATTGCCCCAGGCCACAGAGTCAGTAAGTAGAAAAGCTGTGATCTGAACTCATGTCATCTGCCTCTTGAGTCCCTGTTTTAAATTACTACACTATATTACCTCCCTTTCACAAAGAAAGTAGGTATAGATTCCCTAAACAAGATTCAAAACGTGCAAACCATAACAGAAAAGACTGATAATTGAACTTTGTTAAATTTAAAATCTTCTTTTCACCAAAAGACCACAGAGACAGTGAAAATACATGCTACAAACGTAAAGATATATATCTACACTAAAGAACTCCAGTAATTGATAAGAAAAAAAGCAAACAATGCAGTTGAAAAATAAGCAGATGACAAAAGTCATTTCACAAAAGAGGAAACTTGAATGGCCAATAAACATTTAAATATTCTCAAAGTCAAAAACAATGGGCAAAGGATATGAAAAGATGATTCTCCAAAAAAAGATGTACAAATAGGCAATAAACACGTGAAAAAGTGTTCAACATCATTAACCATAAGGGAAATGCAAATCAAAACTGTAATAAAATACCGCTTCACACCCACTAGGATGGCTATAATCAAAAAGCTAAAGAATAACAAATGTGACAAGGATGTGGAGAAATTTAAACCTTCATCTTCTGCTGGCAGGAATGTAAAGTGGTGCAGCTGGTTTGGAAAACAGCTTGTTTAAAGAGAGTACCTCAAACTGTTAAACGTAGAGTCACCATATGATCCAGCAATTTTACTCCTAAGAGAAACAAAAATATGTCCACCCAAAAACTTGTACATGAATGTTCATAACAGTGTTATTCACAATAGCCAAAAAGTGGAAACAATCCAAACGTTCATCAGCTAATGAATGAATACATAACATGTGGCACATCCACCCAATAGAATATTCTTTGCAATAACAAGAACTGAAGTATTGATATAGGCTACAACAGAGATGAACCTTGAAAACATGCTAAGTGAAAGAAGCCAGTCACAAAGAACCACATGTGATTCCATTTATATGAAATATCCAGCATAGGTACATCAATAGAGACAGGAAATAGATACGTGGTTGCCCTGAGCTGGGGGGCAGTGGGAGGCCAGGAGGAGTGGGAGAGTTGGAGGTTATGGCTAAGGGGTCCTAGATTTCTTTTTACGGTAATGAAAATATTCTAAAATGATTGTGATGATGATGCACAACTCTGTGAATGTGTTAAATCCATTGAATTGTATAATTTAAATGGGTGAATTGTACAGTATGTGAATTATATCTCAATAAAGCTATTACCAAAAAAATTACAACTGCAATGTTTTGTAATTTAAAAAAAAATCAGAGATGAGGAAAACCATTATGATTCGTGTTATAATGTTTGATAACCGCAAAACAATAAGTGGCGAGAAAACCTAGTCATGGTTCTTCCACTGCCTGGTTGTAAGACCTTGAAACTAGTCATTTAACCTTTCTGATCTCAAGAATAACCATCTGTAGATGAAGGATTGTATGAATGCTAATAACTCAGGATTCTAAACAATGGTTCTTAACTTTCAGGATCACAGATCTCTTTGAAAAGTTGATAAACATCAGAGACATTCTGGTGAAAATCAGGAGCAGGACAATGTTAATTACTATTAATATTTAATTTTATCCTGAAAATTTGGGATAATGAAATAAAAATAAGAAGTATAAATATCAGAAAAGAAAAAACAGATTTTTTTTTTTTTGAGGAAGATTAGCCCTGAGCTAACATCCACCACCAATCCTCCTCTCTTTGCTGAGGAAGAGTGATCCTGAGCTAACATCCATGCCCATCCTCCTCTACTCTATGTGTGGGACACTTGCCACAGCATGGCTTGATAAGCAGTGCATAGGTCCACCCCGGGACCCAAACCAGTGAACACCGGGCCACTAAAGTGGAGGATGAGAATTTAGCTGCTACACAACCAGGCCAGCCCAATAGATTATTATGTACTCAGAAATTTATTGAAAAAACTATAAGAATTAATAAAAGTGTTCAATAAAGGATCCTAAATTCATAAAATCAATAGCAACAAACAAGAATAACACAATTAAAAAATATGTTAAACAAATATCACATGCAAATCCATACTCCTGGATTAGAAGATTATATGAATCAATGAAAATTTCAACAACCATGTATGACTAAATCAAAACAAAACAAACAAAACCCCTCAAATATCCCTGATAAAATGCTGTGATAGCAGATAGGATCACAGCTAATGGTCACTTAATTCCATCTAAGCGTGACTTTAGATGCATCTTACAAAAATGGATATGTTTGGTTTTCGTTTTCATTCAGTTTAAAATACTTTCCAATTTCCCTTTACTATTTCTTTTTGTACCTATAGGTTATTTAGAAGTGTGTTATTTATATTTCAAATATCTTATATTTTTCAGATGTTTCTATTAATTTATAATTTAACTTTGTTGTGGTCAGAACATACTTCATATGATTGAATACTTTTAAATTTATTGAGAGTTGGTTTAAGGCTCAGAATATGGTCTATCTTGGTAAATGTTCTGTGCACACTTGAAAAAAAGGATGTATTCTGCTATTATTGGAAGGACGTTCTCTAGATGTTTAATTGGGTTATATCAGTTGATAGTGTTCTTCGAGTCCTCCGTATCTTTATCTTGTATCCTTGTGTCTATCTCTATTTGTTTCTTAAGACTTCTGTAACAAAACTGGCACAAACTGAGTGGCTTAAAACAACAGAAATTTCTCTCTCACAGTCTGGAGTCTAAAAGTCGAAAATCACAGTGTCCTCAGGGCCATGGTCCCTCAGAAGGCTCTCGGGAGAACCCTCCTCCCTCTTCTAGCTCGTGGGGGATATCGACCATCCTTGGTGTTCCTTGGTTTGTGGCAACTCCAGTCTCTGCCTCTGTGTTCACGTGGCCTTCTTTCCTGTGTCTCTGTGTCTTCAAATCTCTCTCCTTGTGTGGACATCAGTAATTGGATTTAGGGCCCACCCTAATCTAATATGATCTGATCTTAACTTGATTACATCTGCAAAGACTCTATTTCTAAATAAGGTCACATTCACAGGTCTGGAGGCTAGGATTCAGTATATTTCTTTGGTGGACACAATTCAACCCGCAACACTATCTTTATATATATTTTTATATCTATCCTCTCAGAAGGATAAATCTTTCCATATGTTTAGACTTAAAGTGGATTTTTGGTGTACTTCTTCTATTAGTTAATGAGAGCGAAGTATAAAAACCACTGACTAATGTACAACTGAAATTTCACAAGGATGTAAACTATCATAATCT
Source organism: Equus caballus (assembly GCF_041296265.1). NCBI lineage: Eukaryota > Metazoa > Chordata > Mammalia > Perissodactyla > Equidae > Equus > Equus caballus. The sequence continues at coordinate 61,212,354 of NC_091691.1, forward strand.
TAATAAAAAGTGAAAAAAAACCTCTGACTATAATTGTAGATTTATCTTTTTCTCATTTCAGTTCTGTCAGTTTTTGCTTCATGTAATTCGATGCTCTTTATCAGGTACATTAACATTTATTACCATTAAGTCCTCTTGATAAACTGACTCCTTTAGTTAAAAATGGCCACTATAACTGCTCCTATTCAGCATAACACTGGAGGCCCTACCTAGCATAAATAATGCAAGACAAAGAAATTTAGAGTTTATGGATCAGAAAGAAAAAGAAAGAAATCTCTCATTATTGTCAGATGATATTCTACATAGAACATTTCTTTTGTTTTATTGTCACGGAAAAATTATTTACAACAACAGAAAAAGAATTCTACAAGTTTGCTATATAAAAGATCAATATACAAAAAATCTATTGTGCTATTACATGTCAGCAGCAGATAATTAGAAAACGGATATTTTAAAAGATACATTTTTCAATAGCAGTAAAATATTTGAGATTACCGAAATATATATACATATATTTATATATGTATATAAGTACAAATAACTTTTTAAACTTGAAAGTTTTAAAGAAAGTTTTTTGGAGCTGGCTTGTGGAGAAAACTAAAAAACTTTATTGAACTAAGGAATTTAAAAGAATACTTATATAAATAGAGAAATATACTTTGTTCACAGACTCAACACTATAGAGATGACAGTTCTTCCAAAATTAACCTATAAATTTAATTGTAAGGTTAAGAATATCAGGAATCACAAATGAAGAAATGGGTAAATTTTACTACTTCAAAACTTAAAGCTGTTATTTGGCAAACAAAAAAAAAACCATCATAAAATTCAGAAAACAAACAGAATGAAAGATCTATCATAAATATAACAAAAAGCAAATAGTTTCCCATAGAATGTCTTCAGAGGAAGATTGTCCCTGAGCTATCAGCTGTGCCAATCTTCCTCTATTTTGTATGTGGGATGCTGCCACAGCAAGACTTGAGCAGTGTGTAGGTCCACACCTGGGATCCAAACCTACGAACCCCAGGCTTCTGAAGCAGAGCTTGTGATTCCAGCCACTACACCACTGGGCCAGCCCCTATAGGAACTCTTTATATGAGAAACATATTTGCTTTTTGTTCTGTTTATGATAAATCTTTCCTTCTTTTTGTTCTTAGCCTCACTTTAGAGCTTCATTTTACCTCAGTTAATTGCTCTTTCAACCTCTGGTCTTGCCTAGCTCCAATTCCATTCTCCAGAGTGAACTCTCTAAAATGCATATCAAAACATGTTACTCATAAAAATTCCATGTTCCATAAAAATTTTCAATGATCCCCATAGCCCAAATTCCTAGGATGACGTATTAGGATATATCTTGACTTGGCCCTTGTCCTCCTCCCAGTATCTAGTCCATCAAATGCAAAAATTTAGCCATATTTCTTAAATCTCTCTCTATCAACTCCCCGTAATTAGGATACATTTTCCTTAAGGCTTTAGTTACAGAAAAGTTGAAACTCGCCCAAAATAATTCAAGCACAATGCAGGAGTAAGTAAATTGTTACAGTATAGACTTTTCACAGGCTCCAAGGGCAGGAACTGAAATACAACTGGCCTTGATGCAAACAGAAATAGACATGCTAGAGCCAAAAGTCCTTCCTGGGTGAGCATTCTTATTGTCCTTTTCATCTCAGCCACGTTCCCTTATGAAGTCCATGGTTTTTCCTAAGCTTCTCTTTTTCTCCTTCTCCTTCTCCTTTCTCCTTCCTCCTTCTGCTCATCTTTCTATTCCTCTTCCTCTTCCTTTTCTTCCCTCTTCTTCTTCCTTTTCTTCCTCTTCCTCCTTCTCTCATTTCTCTTCTCCTTCTCCTCCTCCTCCTGCTGCTCCTGCTTCTTCTTCTTCTTTTTCTTCTCCGCCTCCACTTCTTCATCCTTCTCTTTCTTATACACACACACGCACACAACTCACATTTCTCTCTTTATTCATTTTGCACTGTACTTAATATGGTTATCCAAACCCCAATTCTACATGATGTAATAAACTATTCACTTTGTTTCCCTGGTTCAAATTATTAAGACAGATAAAAGGACTAGTTGTTTTTAGGTGTCCTTCCTTGCTGTAATTATGTACTATAAAAAGTATTACAGGAAGGGCAGGCAATGAAACCTATACAAAACTTCCCTTTAATCCCACCACCACTTCTACATCATCTTCTTTTCACCTGGCTAATCCTCATTCTTTCAACATTCAGCTCAAATTCAACCTTCTCAGGAGGTAGAATTCTCTGATCCTCAAGTCTAGCAATAAGATGTCCCTCTACATGTCTCACAGCATACCTTCATATAGTGTCTATCTCACTGTAATATATTCATTTGTTTTCTCATCTGTTCCCCCATCTAAATGTTCAGGTTTTTGAGAGTAGGTGCACAGAAGCACTCATTTCATCACCCACGTAAGATAGATGAGTGAAGGATATTACATAAGAAATCATAGAAATTTTGCTTGGTGCCTCTGTAAGTTAATGTCCCACTTTTGAAAAGCAATTTGGTGGCATGTATCAAGAGCTACGAAAGGGTTCATAGTCTTTCATTAATTGATTCCACTGTGGAGAATTCATTTCATCCAACAAATATTTATTGACTGCTTTTCATATGGTAGGCGCTGCTCTAAAATCTAGGGTTTGGAACAAGGGCAACAAAGACCTGCCGTAGTCATAGCATGACTGTTAGACTTTTGAAACCATGTGGGCTGCTCTCCATGGTTCTGAAACATACTTGCACATCAAGACACATCTAGTTCATAATATCTCCTTGTAATCTTTCCCCAGAGTTGTGAAGCAGAGTAGGGAAGAGAGGGTACTAAGAGAGAAACGTAGAAGACAGAGGAAGAGAGATCATCACAAAGACATAGCCACTTAGAGATTCAGGCAGAAAAAGAAGATTGATTTTGGATTATTTTTAATTAGTTTCAGATACGAAGTTCCACAGCAAAGGAAACAACCAATAGAGTGAAAAGGCAATATATGGGATGAGAGAAAATATCTACAAACCATGTATCTGATAAAGGGTTAATCTCCAAAATATATAAGAAACTTCCACAACTCAATAGCAAAGAAACTAATAACTAATAAAATGGGGGGCCGGCTCCGTGGCCGAGTGGTTAAGTTCACACGCTCCGCTGCAGTGGCCCAGGGCTCGGATCCTGGGTGCGGACATGGCGCTGCTCGTCAGGCCACGTTGAGGCGGCATCCCACATCCCACAACTAGAAGGACCTGCAACTAAGATATACAACTGTGTACGGGGGGGTTGGGGAGATAGAGCAGAAAAAAAAAAAAAAAAGATTGGCAACAGTTGTTAGCCCAGGTGCCAATCTTTAAAAAAAATAACTAATAAAATGGGCTAAGGACTTGAATAGACATTTCTCCAAAAAAACAAAAGTGATCAACAGGCATATGAAAAAAATGCTCAACATCACAAATCATCAGGAAAATGCATTTCAAAACCACAATGAGATAATACCTCATACTTGTCAGGATGGCTATTATCAGAAAAACTGAAGACAATTGTTGGTAAGGATATAAAGAAATTGGAACCCTTGTACATTTTTGGTGGGAATGCAAAATAGTGCAAATACTATAGAAAACAGTATGGAAGTTCCTCAAAAAAAATTGAAAATAGAATACCATATGACCAATAATCCCACTTCTGGGAATTTATTTAAAAGAATTAAAATAAAAATCTCACAGAAATATTAGAACTCCAGTATTCACCACAAAACTATTCACAATAGCCAAGATGTGGAAACAACCTAAATGTCCATTGACAGATGAATAGATAAAGAAAATGTCGCATATACATACAATGGAATATGATTCAGCCTTAAAAAGAAAGAAACTCTGCAATGTGCAAAAATATGGATGAACCTTGAGGGCATCATGCCCAGCGAAACAAGTCAATCACAGAAAGACAAACACTGCGTGATTCCACTTACAGGAGCATCTAAAAATTCATAGAATCAAAGGTAGTTGACAGGCTGAGGGGAGGAGGAAATGGGGAGTTGCTAATCAACGGCATGAAGTTTCAGTCAAGCAAAATGAATACACTTTACAGATAGCTGCACGACATTGTACATATAGTCATCAATAATATATTGTACACTTAAAATTTTAAGAGGTTAGATCTCATGTTGTGTCCTTTAAAACAAAATTTAATTCAACTTAATTTAAAAACAAAATAAAAATAAAGTTATTTGCCTAATAATATAATCTCAAAATATATAAATCTAGAAGTAGATGAATTAAAAGAAAAAATGGACAAACCTTTTTAATAATTGATAAAACAAGCAGAAAAAGATGAAGACAATAAGGATATTTAATATTTGAATAACACAATTAGCAAAATTGACCTAGTTGTTACACAAAATATAGTACATCCAACAACTGCAGGATACACCTTATTTTCAAATGCACGTGGAACCATTATTCAAAAAAATTGTTTTTTAAAGATTGGCACCTGAGCTAACATCTGCTGCCAATATTCTTTCTTTTTTTTCCTTCCTCTTCTCTCCAAAGATCCCCAGTACACAGTTGTATATTCTAGTGGTAGGTCCTTCTGGTTGTGCCATGTGGGACACCACCTCAGCATGGTTTGATGAGTGGTGCCATGTCCGCACCTAGGATCCCAACTGGCAAAACACTGGGCTGCCGAAGCAGAGCGCATGAACTTAACCACTTGGCCATCAGGCCGGCCCTGGAATAATTATTCAAATAAATCATATGGTAGGCCATAATTTAAGACTAACCAAATGTCAAAGATTATAATCACAGAGAATATGTTCTCTGACTACAAAAAAAGTAACTAGAAAATCCACAAATACATGGAAAGTAAGCACCATACTTCTAAATAACTCTTGGCCAAGTAAGAAATCAGAATGAATTTAGAAAAATTCTGAACTGGATACCAGTGAAAATATATTATTTCAAAGTTATGGGACTCAGCTAAGGTAATGCTTAGAGGGAAATTTATGGATTTAAATACATATTTATGAATAAAGATAAAGCTGAAAGTCAACTATTTATGCATCCACCTAAAAAAGCTAAAAGAAAATTAGCAAATTGAATCTAAAGAAAGTAAGAAGAAGATGGGGCCAGCCCGGTGGCGCAGCGGTTAAGTTCGCACATTCTGCTTCAGCGGCCTGGGGGTCGCTGGTTCTGATCCTGGGGGCAGACATGGTGCCGCTTGGCAAAGCCGTGCTGTGATAGGCGTCCAACATATAAAGTAGAGGAAGATGGGCACGGATGTTAGGTCAGGGCCAGTCTTCCTCAGCAAAAAAGAGGAGGATTGGCAGTGGATGTTAGCTCCAGGATAGTCTTCCTCAAAAAAAAAAAAGTAAGAAGAAGGAAATAATACAGATAAAATCAGAAATCAAAGAAACAGAGAACAAATTTACAATAAATAGAGATAATTTAACAAAGCAAAATGTTTATTTGAAATTTTTAATAAAATTAATCTTTAGCAAGATTTAACAAGAAAAAGGTAGAAAGTACAAATACAGGCATAAAAAAAGGACAAAAAGGTGCTGGAGACATTAAAAGAATAAGAGAAGGAACTACTGTATGTCAAAACAGTTGAATATTTAGATGAAGCTAACAAACCCCTTGCAGAATGGAAACCAAAAGAAATAGAATATGTGAATAATACTATACTATTAAAGAAATTTCATCTGGAATTTTAAAAAATTCTTACAAAGCAAACTCTCATCCCAAGTGGCATCATCAGTAAATTCTATAAAAAATGTAAAAAAGAAATGTATCTTAAACTCTTCCAGATATGTGACAAGGAGGGAACACTTCCCAAGTCGTTTTACCTAGCCACCATAACATTCATACCAAAACCTGACAAGTATAATACAAAAACAGGAAAATTATAGTTCACTATAAGCGATGTCCACTATCACAACTTTCATTCAACATTTTACTTGATGTCCTAGCTAGGCAATTAAGCAAGAAAGAGAAATAAAACCCACAAAGAAAAGAAGTCAATAAATAAAATTATCATTATTCACAGATGACATAACTGAGTACACGAAAATTTGAGAGAATCTTGGATCAGCCTCTAGAACCAATAAGTGAATTTAGCAAGGTCACTAGGTGGAAGGTCAATATATAAAAAAATCGCTTGTATTTCCATACACGAGAAAAAAAAATTAGATAATAAAGTGTTAAAGCAATATAACTTCTAATAATAGCAGAAGACATCAAATACTTGAGGAAAAAAAATCAGTGAAAGATATGCAAGACCTATACTCAGAAAACAACAAAACATCACTGAGAAAATTAATCAAATAAATCAAGGTGTGTGTCATCTTCATGGACTTGAGGACTCAATGTTTTTTTTTTGTTGTTTTTTTTTTTTTTTTTAAGATTTTATTTTTTCCTTTTTCTCCCCAAAGCCCCCCAGTACATAGTTGTATATTTCTCGTTGTGGGTTCCTCTAGTTGTGGTATGTGGGACGCTGCCTCAGCGTGGTTTGATGAGCAGTGCCATGTCCGCGCCCAGGATTCGAACCAACGAAACACTGGGCCGCCTGCAGCAGAGCGCGCGAACTTAACCACTCGGCCACGGGGCCAGCCCCCGAGGACTCAATGTTTTAAAGATGACTATTCTTCCCATATCGAAGAAAATTTTTTTGTGGAAATTGAAAATTTAGTGAAATTGATTCTAAAATTTATATCAAAATATAAAGGGCTAAGAATAACAAGTTTAATATTGAAGAAAAAGGACAAAGTTGAGAACTTATACTACTGGATATCAAAACATTTTTAAATAAAGGTATAAAAGCAGTGTGACATTGATTCAAGTGTTGACAAATGGATCAGTGGAAGAGAATACAAAGTTAAAATACAGACACCAAAAATCTATGCCAGGTGCTCATAGACTTAAATGTGAAAGAAAAGAAAGCTTTTTAAGTATAACATAGGAGAACATGCCTAAGACTTTAGGATATGCAAAGATTTCCTAAACATAACACAAGACACATAATGGAAGAGATTGCTAAATTGGACTTGACTAAAATTGAAATTTCTATTTAACGAATATACTATTAAGAGAGGGAAAACGCAAGTCACGGAATAGGAGACAATATTTGCTATATATATATATATATATCACCAAAAAACTTGTATCCAGAATATATTTGGAACTTCTACAAACCAATAAGAAAAAACAGACAATGCAGTTTTTAAACAGTCAAATGATTTGAACTGGTGCTTCACAAAAGAGGACATCCAAATGTCCAATAAGCGTATGAAAGGGTGTTCCACATCATTTGTTACCCACCGTAATGGCTAGAGTTACACCATTGCCAATAGTCGGTGTTGGCAAGGATGTAGAGAAACGGCAACTCTCATATTCTGCTATTGGGAGTTCCAGTTGATTCAGTGCCATTGGCTTCTGCTTCTCTTTACACTTGGAATCCTGAGAATGAAATAAATCCATTACTGGTTTGCTTGCCTAAACCATAACTCTCTCAGAAACATAAACAAGTCACATCTCAGTTATCTAATAGAACTGAACATACTTTTATGGACCCAGCAATTCCACTCGAATATGTATTTAACACATACCCATATATGTCCCAAAAAATTGGTACAAGAAACTTCATAGCAGTTTATTGATACTAGCTCTAAACTGGAAAAACTCAAAATGACTATTGACAATAGAATGGATAAATTGGGGTATATTCATATAATAGGATACTATACAAAAAGAACGAACTAATGCTACATGTACAAAGACATACTATATGTTTCCATGTATATGAAATAAAAGACAAGCAAAACTAAACTATAATGACAGATGCTAAAATAGTGGTTAACTTTGACAGAGAAATATTGACTAGAAAGGGGCATGAGATAGGCTTCTATGGTGTTGGTAATTGTTCTGGGGAGAGAGAACATAAATGTACTCATTTATAAAACTTCAGTGATCAGTAAACCTAAATTTGTATACTTTCTTGGATATTTTATACTTTAATTTTTAAAATTTACTCCGAAAAACCATCTCAAGGTGACACAGATTTTTTTCCTATGTTTTTTTCTTAGAAGTTTTATTATTTTTGGCTTTTGTATTTAGATTTACTATCCATTTCAAGTCAATTTTGTAAGTGGTTCCAAACAGGTCAACATTAATTTTTTTTCATACAAATATCAAGATTACAGCATCATTTCCTAAAAGGAGTTTCCTTTCCATTGAATTGTCTTGTCACCTTTGTAGAAAATCAATGTACCTTATATCTGAAGGTCATTTCTGGATTCTTTATTCTATTCCATTGACCTATGTCTGTCCTTGTGTTAGTACTGTCCCGTCTTGATTACATAGCTTTATACTAAGTCTTGAAATCAGGCCCTTTAAGCCTCCAAGTTTCTTCTTGTTTTAACATTACTTTGTCTCATAGCACCTATCAATAAATATTTCTTTTTTTTTTCCTTTTTCTCCCCAAAGCCCCCTGGTACATAGTTGTATATTCTTCGTTGTGGGTCCTTCTAGCTGTGGCATGTGGGATGCTGCCTCAGCGTGGTTTGATGAGTAGTGCCATGTCCACGCCCAGGATTCGAACCAACGAAACACTGGGCCGCCTGCAGCGGAGAGCACGAACTTAACCACTCGGCCACGGGGCCAGGCCCAATAAATATCTCTTGAATGAACATAAGAAAAATTATTTGGCTACTCTAGGTCACTTGCATTTTAAAATAAACTTTAGAATCAGCTCATGAATTTCTACAAAAATAACCCGACTACATGATGACTGAGATTGTGTTGCATCTATAGATCATTTTGGGTAGAACTGAGATCCTAACAATATCATTTACAATCTTGTGAAATTTCAGTTGTACATTATTATTTGTCAGTCGTGTTGTAGGTACACCACTTCACCCTTTGTGCCCACCCCCCACGCTCCCCTCTTTCTCCTGGTAGCCACTAATCTGTTCTCTTTGTCTACATGTTTAAATTCCTCGTATGAGTGGAATCATACAGAGATTGTCCTTCTCTACCTGGCTTATTTCACTTAACATAATTCCCTCAAGGTCCATCCATGGTGTTGTGAATGGGACGATTTTGTCTTTTTTTATGGCTGAGTACTATTCCATTGTGTATATATATATATATATGCACCATATCTTCTTTATCCAATCATCAGTTGGTGGGCACTTAGGTTGCTTCCACATCTTGGCTATTGTAAATAATGCTGCAATGAACATAGGGGTGCATGGGACCTTTGGAATTGCTGACTTCAAGCTCTTTGGATAGATTCCCAGTACTGGGATGGCTGGGTCATATGGTATTTCTATTTTTAATTTTTTGAGAAATCTCCATACTATTTTCCATAGTGGCTGCACCAGTTTGCATTCCCACCAGCAGTATATGAGGGTTCCTTTTTCTCCACAACCTCTCCAACAATTGTTGCTTTTTGTTTCGGTTATTTTTGCCATTCTAATGGGTGTAAGGTGATATCTTAGTGTAGTTTTGACTTGCATTTCCCTGATGATCAGTGATGATGAACATCTTTTCATGTGCCTATTGGCCATCTGTATATCTTCTTTGAAGAAATGTCTGTTCATCAGCTATTAATTTTTAGAACAAGGTTTCTGCTCCATTTTCCTTCTCTTCTCTTTCTGGAGTACCTATAATCCTTATGGTGCATTTCCTAATTGATTTGGCTATTTCTCTGACAATGGGGTGGGAGTCAAGGGCTGTGTATTCTGAGCCTGCTACAGTTCCTGGCTTGCTGGCTCATAGCCACTTCTTTTCTCTGTGTGCAGGCTATCTGGCTAACTGGCTTAGGTGAAGCACTGCTCAGGGGGAGGGGCACTTTCTCTTGCCTGCATGATCCTGGGGCATTCTTCCTCTGCCTTTGCTGTCTGCTCTCCTGGAGTGTTAGCTTGAGGAAGACACTCCTGCAGTAACTTAGTTAGCTCTCTGTCATGCTTTCCCATGGGCTGTGAGGGAACTTGGAGAGTGAAAGTGTTCCTGTGCAGGGCCACCATTCCCCCTTTTCCTCTCGGAGCTGCTGATGGTCCAGAGCCAAGGGTCCTTGCCGTTGGGGGAAGGAGAGGAGATTCCCTTACCTCCTTCCACTTCCTTTGAGGGGTCCAGCACCTCCACCTTCAAGCATAAGGTTGTGTGAGTCTTTCAGATGTCTTCTGTGTTGTGTGAATGTCTTCTGTTGGTATATAAATATCCTTTGCATTGTATCTTGAGGGGAGAGTCTAAGGGGAGAGCTCACTCCATCATGATTCTGACATCACTCCCTATGCTAACCTTTTTACTAACATAATTAGTGAATAATGTAAAGTCAGCTTTTATATTTATTAATTTCTTCTATTGTTTGATACTTCCTATTACCTTGATTTCTGCTCTTAGCTTTATTTCCTGCTTTCTACATTTTTGGGATTAACTTTGCTCTTCTTTTTCAAAGCTTTTTAAAATGGAACCTTAGATTGTTGATCCTAGACTTCTCTTCTATTTAATACAAGAATTTAAAGCTATAAATCTTTCTCTGAGCACTACCTTAATGTATCACTCAAAATTGATATCTTGTCTTTTCATTGTCATTGAGTTTAAAATATTTTCCAATTGACCCCTGTTATTTCTTATTTGACCTGTGGATTACTTAAAAGTTTGTTGTTTAACTTCTAAACATTTTAGGTTTTTAAAATATTATGGACTGAATGTTTGTGTCCCCCTCCCATTCATATATTGAAGCCCTAACCTCCCATGTAGCTGTATCTGAAGATGAGGCCTTTAAGGAAAAAATTAAGGTTGAATAAGGTCATAAGGATGGGGACCTGATCCAATAGGATTAGTGTCCTTATAAGAATAAACAGCAGAGAGCATTCTCTCTCTCCTCACACACCCACTGAGGGAGGACAGTGTGAGGATATAGCAAGAAGGTGCCTGTCTGCAGGCCAGGAAGACAACTGTCACCAGAAACCAAATTTGCTGGTACCTTGATGTTAGACTTCCAACCCCAAGAATTGTAAGCATATAAATTTCTGTTACTTAATCCACCTAGTCTGTGGTATTTTGTTGTAGCAAATAAGATTATTTGTGATTTAATTTAATTCTGTTATTGTCAGATAACATATTCTACATGATTATGATTTTTTCATTAGAATTTTTTTGAGGGGGGGGCGGGTGGGTAAGGAAGATTGGCCCTGAGCTAACATCTGTGCCAGTTTTCCTCTATTTTGTATGTGGGATGCCACCACAGTATGACTTGATAAGTGGTGTGTAGGTCCACACCCAGGATCCTAACCTGTGAACTCTGGGCTGCTGAAGTGGAGCACACAAACTTAACCTCTATGCCACTGGGTCAGCTCCTAGATATTTTTTTAATGAGTCAACATTCATGAGTCAACATGAATTTGAAAAGAAACTTAAAATTTGATAGTTGCAATTAGAGAGAACAATTCCGAAGTTATTAGGAGTCATGTTTTGTCAATATCAATTAAGGTAGTTGGTAGTTTGCTCACATCAACAATGGTGACAAATATTAAGAGGTTTCTAATATTTTCAGGTAGGGGCAAATAATAATTGATTTTGCTCTAGCTATTTCATTTCTATGAATTAAGAACTCACTTAGGGGCCAGCCTGTGGCCGAGTGGTTAAGTTCATGCTCTCCGCTTCAGTGGCTGGATCCTGGGCACAGACATGGCACTGCTTGTCAGGCCATGCTGAGGCAGCATCCCACATATCAAAACTGGAAGGACCCACAACTGGAAATGTACAGCTATGCACTGGGGGGACTTTGGGAAGAAAAAAGGAAAATAAAATCTTAAAAAAAAAAAAAAAAGAACTCCCTTAATTAGTTTCATATTGATTGGTGATTCTTGTGTTTATATTTTAGGCAAAACCCAAGTCAGGCACATTGGAAAATTAGGTCCTTTCTGACACTTCATGTCTGAACCTTTTTTCTCCTCCTAGACAAGCATTTAGAAATCAATATGCTAGCCCTGCTTTCTGCTGATGGGTAGTAGTGACACTGCAAATATGGGTTTTGGCTAATAGCAGCTTAAAGTAAACATCTTAATAATGGCAATACTTTGTTTTTTAATTGAAGTATAATTGGCATACAATAGCCTATTAGGTTCAGGTATACATCATAGTGATTTGATATTTATATACATTATGAAATGATCACCACAATAAGTCTAGTTACCCTCTGTCAAAATACAAAGTTATTACAATATTATTGACTATAGTCCCTATGCTGGAAGTTTGTACCTCTTAATATCTAATAATGGCAATACTTTTAAAACATAAAAATTAAATAGAAGGGCAGACCCTGTGGCCAAGTGCTTAAGTTTGCATGCTCCACTTCAGTGGCCCAAGGTTTCGCTGGTTTGGATCCTCGGCACAGACGTAGCACAACTCATCAGGCCATGCTGAGGTGGCATCCCACATAGCACAACCAGAAGGACCTACAACAAGAACATACAACTATGTGCCAGGGGGATTTGGGGAGAAGAGGAAGAGAAAAAAGAAAAAAAGAAGATTGGCTACAGATGTTAGCTCAGGAGCCAATCTAAAAAAAAAAATAGAAGTTATGCCATAACCGTGAAATGACAGAAGCTAGGGTTCTTATTTTGGGGCAAAACACTTTCACAGCACTTTCTATTATCTATGTTTAGGATCAACACTGACTATCTCTGGGTAGAAAATTGAGACAATTATTTGGATAATTTAGTCCTTTTCACTCACTTTTCCTGCTGATCCCCAAGTTTCCAAAACAAAGCAAACAAAATAAAACAAAGAACAAGGAATTTAGTCATAGTTATTTGAATAGTTTAGACCAAAAGGGGTCATTTGGTTTGAATTATATGGTTTTCTTTCCCCAGTTAATCATTCTACCTTGCCTATGTATAGACACTGTCTTAAGGTTGCTGGTGTGGAAAAGCAAATGAGTAGATTTTCCAGAAGGTGAGATGACTCAGCTCACTTTATTTAAACTCACCTTGGGCTTTAACTTACCTTGCATTTAAAGCCATGTTTATAAAAACACCAAAGACTGTGAAAGTATTAATAGTACCTGTGATCCAAAATTGGCTCTGGGTATTTATTTACTTTTGTTAAGGATTATGGTTTACATGTTTCAGCAATTCTCTAGGATTATCAGAAGACAAAATCCTTGATATAGTCTTTCTTTTTCACGTCTCAGGCAAGTCCCTTAATCTACACATACCTGAATTCTCTCATTTTTACAGGTACCTAAGGTCTCTCATTTTTTTTAATGAAATTCTTTCATTTAAAATATCTAAACATTATTATATTTGTTTGTCTATTGATATGAAATTCCAAAACAGTAACAAGTATAATTTCTTAAAAGGTGTAGAATCTAAAATTCTTCCCTAATATTCCAAAATATATAAGTTTAAGAAAAATTTTGCTTGAATTCTTAGAACTCCAAGTAGACATCCTTGAAAAATGATAACTACCACTTACAACAACATTTACCAAAGGCTCAGCACTTTTTGGAGTGTTCTACACATATTAGTTCATTGAAAATATACAACAATTCTAAGAAGTGTGTCCTTACTTCACAGCTGAAGAAACCAAGGCACAGAGAAATTAACTGACTCACACAAGAAACCCCACATAGTATGTGGTAGAGTCAGAATTTAAACGCTGATAGTCAGGCTTTGACTCCCTCCTCTTATTTATTGTATGCCGTACCCCTTCTGTTGCCATGACTCTTTATAATGTCATATCTTGTATTTTGACTTTCTCCTCTATAAATACTTGCTAAATGGATCTGAATGGAATTCTTAATACTGTATTTAAGAAATAATAGTATTGGCGTTTTCTGAGAAAGACCACAGGGAATGAAGAATGTTAATTTGAAAAATAATACTCAGCATTTCTACTTTAGTTTGAGGAATCTCTGGCACAAGCCCTAAAACCGTATGGACATAAAGTTTACTAGAATAAACTAGAATAAATGTACAAATTGCAGCCGGGACCTGCCATTCATGCTTTCAAGCAATTGAGTCAATGCCCTGGCCAAATTTTCCTCCAGACAGTATTCTGCACCACAAAACTAACTGTAATCCTCCAAACTACACATTGGGCCAGAATGTGAAGTTGGGGACATGGTCTCTCTATTAGCTGCTGCAAAAACAAAATACAGAGATCATCACTGATACCCACTAAATTCACTGGCCTTACAAAGACATTTGATAGCCTGAATTTGGCAGCCATTAAGCAGGTTTGGGACTCTCAAAATTTCAAGAATATTTTAAAGTTTCTACAATGTTATATTTGGCCCCATAAAATGTGAAAGAACTTTGAAAAATATAAGATAGTATTCAAATATAAAGCAGTATTATTACCATCATCAGAATCTGTAGGCTTCTCTATTCTTCAACACCAGTGGATTGAAATCTGAGAGTATGCAATTCTCCTTTCATCCATCTAAGTGCCCTTCTGGAAAGGAAAGGAGATCCTGCTCTTTCCACAGTCTCCTTGCATGCATCTGTGCACGGTCTCAACTGTTGGGCTGACTGCTGTAACCGCTGCTTGCAGTGGCACCGCCAGTTCTTCCTCTCCCCTTGTACGGGACTCCACCCTCCTATCACGTATTTCCTTCCTCACTCTCCTCACCCTCCTTACCCCACAGGCATTCATTGACTTTGTCCTGTCACCCATACCCCCATCCCTCATTCAAAGCAATGCATCCATGAGTGATACTTTACAGAGTCACTCTACCCACACACAGGACGTTATACACAAGGGGATACGATTTTCATCCTACTTCTGAAAGTCAGACAGCACTTCCCAGGATAATTCTCTGAAAATTGATAACAGGGTTTCTTCCAGAAAATTGCAGGGCGAGTTGAGCTCAATCTATTTTAGGAAAATACTCTTGAAGTTTCAATTTTTAAAAAGTTGAAAGGCTACATTTCTGGCTCTGCAAGTTACATTTATCTTCAAATTATGTCCCTGAGGTCATAATATATTTTATACTACTTATGCTTGGAAATATAGATCAGAAATATGAATGAGATCAGGCAGAACTTTCCAGTCAGTTTAGAACTGTGAGTAACATGGTTCCAAAAAAGACCTAGGTTGGGTATCAAATTGTATCAGCTAAAGCTTTTCAAATGTATTGTAGAATTGTACAATGTGGCCTAATTCCTTCATCGGATTCTGGGTCTCACATTGACCAAAGTGCAAGAAGAAACATACAATCTAATATTCAAAACAGAATTAAAAGCTACAATATTGTAGCCAAGTGATCATCGAGCCTCTACTTGGTTATCTCTGATGACCAAGTACCACAGCAAAGATCTAATTTACAGGTTAGGTTGTGAAATGTATCTCCTCGTGACTTCTACCCTTTGTCTGGGTTTTGCTTTCTAGAGCAATATACAGTAAGAATGCCACCTCCTGTCACATATTTGAAGAGAGCTTGCTAGCTATCGTGTGCCCTTATAATCTGCTCTCCTCTAGTCTAAAAATACACAACCTCTTTAGCAGTTGTTTATGCGCAGTTTTAAGTTCCCTCTCCATTTTTCCCTCACTTCTCTGAGAATACTTTCATTTGTCTATGTTCCTCTAAAAATGCAGTGCTTAGAGTTGAACACAGTGTTCCAGATGTGATCTGACCAGTACAAGCACAATGCAACTATTATCTTCCATCATCTGGAGAGTGTACTTTTCTTTAAGGTCATTTAACAAATAGGAATTTTTTTAAAAACAAGTTTTACGGGGACTGCCATGTATGTAGCAGTCACTCCAAAAGTACATCTGAATGTTGTTAAATGAAAAGTCAGCATGCTCTTCTGGTTTGTTTTTTTCTTTTTCTTTGCATGTATGTGTACTTCTAAGAAAACATGCAGAACATATGTTTAAAGGTTTATAGGACATTCAATTTTGTATCTACCTTCTCAGAGTATTTGATATTTAGTCTTAACACAAATATTCTACCCTTTTTAAGGAATAGTTACATTAGCATCAGTAATCACTTTCATTTGACTCAATTTTTATATCAATCTATCAGCTGCTCAGAAGTCATTCTTGACTGAACAGAATTCCACTGGATAGGACTTATTCAGAGCATGAATATAATACGGACCTTGACCAGCTATTTTCTGTGGTGGTGGCACTTATTGATATCATGGTTCTTCTCCAAAGGGACAAAGCACTATGTTATATTGGAAAGCATCCCAAACAGGAAACTGGCATGATCTATTTTCTAACGTAAATATGAGTCATATTTTTTTTTTTGAGCAGAGTAGATGTTTCTGTGAAATGAAGAAATGTTTTCTGTAGTAATGACAATGAGCGGGTAAAAGAATGCCCTCGTCAAAATGCAATGGGCCAAGACCAGACAGAGTTAGGAATTACCATTTTGTCCAGGTGGTTGCTGGCAACAGGACATAAAAATTATTTGTTCACCATCATAGTTTCAGTAGTTGATACCATGCTTGGCAAAGAGAAGACCCTCAAAAAAACTTGGAAAGTCAAGAAAGGAGGAAGGGAGGAAAAGCTGGAGGGAAGAAGTTTCCAGATTATCGTAAAGAATCAAGAACTCAGGATTAAAGATCCAGATATCGGTGCAGGATGGGATCTCTGAAATCAGTGTCCAAGCTCCTCATTTTAGAGATGGTAACCGGAGACATGGAAGAGTTAAGTAACTAGTCCAAACTTACAATACATATCTCAGTCTAGTTAAATACTGTATCATTCTAGATGTTAAGACTGTTAGCTATTAATTCAGAGCTCCTTATATAATACTAGTGGAGCTGCAGAAAGAATTATCGAGGGAAGGCCCTGAGATCTCACATGCTGGCCCCAAATTAGTTACCTTAGCATGCCCTGATTGGAGGAAGCTTGAGAAGAGGTCTTAACCACAGGCCTGGAAGAAACCCTGAGATTTAAATGAGTGATCAAACGCAAGACATGGTGGAGCAATTTGATCCTGAGTAGTAGACTGAGACTGAGCAAATCGACATACGCTGTTATTTCCTTCCTGTCGGTGGCCTGCACTTCTCTCCATGCACACACCATAGTCCCCTCTTTGTAATAATCTGAAGTAGATCACACTTGGAGACAGGAGTTAGCACTCTCCAAGATGACAACTGCCAGTAGAAATCCGAGGCCAAGACAGCATAGATGAAAGTGTGCTTCACCCAACCCCAGTACTGGAGGATGTTAGTAGATGTTATGTGTGGAATACAGAAAAAATTTCTATAGCCAATCTTTGGAAATGTTTAGTTAAATAAATTTCATCTTTATTTTTTAAAGGTTGGCCCTGAGCTAAAATCTGTTGCCAATCTTTTTTTTTTCCCTTCTTCTTCTCCTCAAAGCCTCCAGTACATGGTTGTTTATTCTAGTTGTAGGTCCTTCTAGTTCTGCTATGTGGGATGCCACCTCAGCGTGGCTTGATGAGCGGTGCTAGGTCCACGCCCAGGATCCAAGTTGGGAAAACCCTGGTCCTCTGAAGCAGAGTGCTCAAACTTAACCACTTGGCCACAGGGCCAGTCCCTAAACAGATTTCTTCACTGCAAGACTTTACAGGGCTTTTAGTATACTAACATGAGTTTTGATTCTCCAAAAGGCAAATTGGTTCTCAGACTTTGTCAAACTTATCTGACCATTGTTAAATTGGTTAAACAAGGAGGCCATTAGACTGGTGGCTCTAATGCCACGTTGGCCTACTAAGCAAACCAAAATGTAAGCCTGTAAATGCCTCAAGTTAGGAAATCAAAACCTAAAGATAACCAGTCACAGACAGCGACCTATGCTTTAAGCTATAGCCAATCAAAAATTTCTTTTCTTTGCTTCCATACGTTCTCTATATAGGTCTTTCCTCTGCTCCTGTCCTCTGACTGCTCTTAACCGCTTCCAATTTGGCACCGCTCCATCCACTTGATTTTTTTTCGGTTATTTTATTGAGGTCATGTTTGTTTATAATATTGTATAACTTCAGGTGTACATTATTATGTATCAGTTTCCGCATCGTGCTTACCACCAATAGTCTCTCTTATCCTTTACCATACATATGATCCCCTTCACCTCTTTTGCCCACCCCCGCACCACTTTCCCCTATGGTAATTACTAATCTGTTCTCTTTATCCATGTGTTGTTTATCTTCCACAGATGAGAGAAATCATATGGTGTTTGTCCTTCTCTGTCTGGCTTATTTCACTTAACATAATAACTCAAGGTCCATCTATGTTGTTGCAAATGTGACGACTTTGCCTTTTTTGTGGCTGAGTAGTATTCCATTGTGTGTGTGTGTGTGTGTGTGTACACGCATCACATCTTCTTTATCCATTCATCAGTTGATGGGCACGTGGGTTGCTTCCACGTCTCAGCTATTGTGGATAATGCTGCAATGAACATTGGGGTGCATAAATCTCTTTGGATTATTGATTTTGTGTTCTTTGGTTAAATACCCAATAGTAGGATAGCTGGATCATATGGTATTTCTATTTTTAGTTTTTTGAGAAATCTCCATACTGTTTTCCATAGTGGCTGCACCAGTTTGCCTTCTCACCAGCAGTGTATGAGGGTTCCCTTTTCTCCACATCCTCTCCAACATTAGCTATATTTTATCTTGGTAATTATAACCTTTCTGAGAGGTGTAAGGTGCTATCTTGTTGTAGTTTTGATTTGCATTTCCCTAACAATTAGTGAAGTTGAACATCTTTTCATGTGCTTTTTGGCCATCTGTATATCTTCTTTGGAAAAATGTCTGTTCATATCTTCTGCCCATTGTTTGATTGGGTTGTTTTGTTGTTGTTGTTGAGTTGTATGAGTTCGTTATATATTTTGAGAAAATATTTTCTTGAGTTGGTGGGTTGTCATTTTGTTTTGTTCCTGGTTTCTTTTGCCTTGCAGAAGCTCTTTGGTCTGATGTAGTCCTATTTGTTTATTTTTTCTTTTGTTCTCCATGCCTGAGTAGACATGGTATTCAAAAAGATGCTGTTAAGACTGATGTTAAAGAGTGTACTGCCTGTATTTTCTTCTGGGAGTTTTATGGTTTCAGGTCTTACATTCAAGTCTTTGGTCCATTTTGAGTTAATTTTTGTGTATGGCGAAAGATCATGGTCTACTTTCATTCTTTTTCATGTGGCTGTCCAGTTTTCCCAACACCATTTATTGAAGAGACTTTCCTTTCTCCATTGTATATTCTTGGCTCCTTTGTGAAAGATTTAGCTGTCTGTAGATCTGTGGTTTTATTTCTGGGGTTTCAGTGCTGTTCCATTGATCTGTGTGTCTGTTTTTGTACCAGTACCATAACCATACTGTTTTGATTACTATAGCTTTGTAGTATATTTTGAAGTCAGGGATTGTGATGTCTCCAGCTTTATTCTTTTTTCTCAGGATTGCTTTGGCTATTCATGGTCTTTTGTTGTTCCATATAAATTTTAGGATTCTTTGTTCTATTTCTATGAAAAACATAATTGGGATTCTGATTGGGATTGCATTGAATTTGTAGATCGCTTTAGGTCATATGGGCACTTTAACTATGTTTATTCTTCCAATCCATGAGCATGGAATATCTTTCCATTTCTTTATGTCTTCTTCAATTTCTTTCAATAATGTCTCGTAGTTTTCAGTATATAGGTCTTTCAACTCCTTGGTTAAATTTATTCCTAGATATTTTATTCTTTTCATTGCAATTGTAGACAGGATTCTACTCTTGACTTCTTTTTCTAATAGTTTGTTATTATAGTATAGAAATGCAACCGATTTTTGTAAGTTGATTTTGTACTCTACAACTTTGCTGTAGTTGTTGATTATTTCTAGTAGTTTTCAGGTGGATACTTTAGGGTTTTCTATATAGAGAGAATCACGTCATCCACAAACAGCAAGAGATTCACTTCTTCCTTGCCAATTTGAATCCCTTTCATTTATTTTTCTTGCCTGATTGCTCTGGCCAAAACCTCCAGTACTGTGTTGAATAGAAGGGCCCCTTGTCTTTTTCCTGTCCTCAGAGGGATGGCTTTCAGTTTTTCACCATTAAGTATGATGTTGGCTGTGGGTTTGTCATATATGGCTTTTATTATATTGAGGTACTTTCCTTCTATACCCATTTTATTGAGAGCCAACTGATTTTTGCTAAAACAAACTCTTCAAATTTTTAATATGCCTCAGTTTATTTTTTAGCACCATAAAGCTCTTACATTTTCTCAAGATTGACAAGACTTATTTTCCCAAGGAATACACTTGGGGACAACAGTTTTCAAATTTATTTTTGCATTGACTTCAGTTAGGGATATATTTCATATTAGAAACCAGTATACATATACTTGTAAATGTAAAACTGAAACAAATGTTTCATAAAACCATATTTATCTTTTCTATGTGTGCTGCACCTGTTTTCTATTCCGCTTTTCTCTCCTTCTAATGTATGCTGGAATTTTAAAACCACTAAATTGATTTCACAATCTACCCATGGGTCACAACCTACATTTGAAAAACACGGCTTTTGCAAACACTGGTGTGTGATTTAGCAATCTCTCCTCCTCAGTATCCCTTTAATCTTCCTTTTACCTGTGAACTGTGCAATATTATTGACTGAACCTAAGATCTGAACCTAAGACTGAACCTAGGATGAATCCAAATAATAGAGTGGAGTTAAATAGTCCTCAGGTATTTTGTTGCTGTTATATTGGAGCATACCTTCATGGAAGCATAGTTGAGAAAGCCTGGAAACAGAGCACTCAAAGTAAGCAAAGAGATCTCAGTATCTTTGCAAGACACTTTTGACTCATGAAGTGAAAGACAGGGAACCACAACTATGTTATATTCCAACATAGTGGATATGCTGTTAACAAGAATGAGGTACTGATTTGCAACAATCTGTAAGATCAATTGTTCAATGAATAAAGCGAGATCTACAATGTTGTGTAAAGTATGCTCCCATTTGTGTACAGAAGGGGGGTTATTTATACATTTCTATACTTGGTATGCGTGGGGTATCTCTGGAGTATAAACTGACCACAGTGTTCTGTCATTGGTTGGGGTTACTGTGAAAGGGACATTTCTTTTTCACCGTGTATCTTTTTACACTGTTTTAATTTTTCACCATAAACATATAGTACTTTTTCAAAAATAATAATATGCTACGGATGGATAAATAAGCATATTTTATGAGAGGTGGGAAAATCTGAAAAACTAAGAGACTTCCAGGGTTTGGTTTTATAAGTCACTGCTAGTGATGATATCATCACAAGTAAAAGAAAAGCTCTAGGCTCAAATCTTGAAGATGTATGTATATGCTGTAATGATTGTTAGACATTTTGCTTCTTTTGTTGGACTCTTGACTTTATTAACAAGAATGATCTCTGCCTAGAATGCCCATTCTCTGTTCCACCGCTTCTCCAAATATGGCATTTTGGAAAAAAAAAAAATACAGGAAGAAGGCTCCAAATATGTTTTCTCAGGATGATGCAGGTTTTCCATTTTACCTGCAATGGAGTATAAGCACAAGCGGCAGAGATAAAAGGAGAAATTGAACAAGAGGAATACCCTGAGTAGGGCAGGGCTCCAAAAGGAGAAAGCAAAAAGGAGGCTATTGGCACCTTGGGTAAATCAAGAGGGATAGCTGCAGAGGTTTTCAAATTTAATATCCATAAGAATCGTCAGAGGGGCTGATTAAAAACGTAGCCTCCTGGGTCGTGCAGAGCTTCTGATACAGTGGGTCTTAGGAGTCTTACAATAAATAAATTCTCTTCCCCAAAGCTTCTGGGAGAAGGCTCAAGTAAAGCGAAGAGTGACAATCCCCTTGAGAAACATACACACACAAAAAACAAGAAAAAACCAAGATCATTTCTGCTATACGTATCGCTGACACTAGGACTGCTTCTATAAGGAAAAGATCTGCTCTTCTCCTTAAGTTTTTAACCTCTAAAGCAGATTTCCTTAAGTAAGTTAAAATATGTGAAGAACAATGCCTGGCATAAAATATTGGTTTAGTAAGTGTAAGCTATTATTATGATTTTTTTTTTTTAGAATACACAAAAAAATGGTTCTGTAGCTGAACCAACTGTACAAATGACGCAGGGATGGGTTGAGACATCTAACGTTATGAGAAATATTTCTTTATAACTTAGAGTTTGGGGTCTGAGAATGCTAGTTTTCTGGACAGTAAGCCAAGTAAATGCTTGAGAGGCTCTACACTATCCAAAGAGCTTTTTGAACTAATTGTGCAGTCCTCTTTAAAGCAGTTGTGAAAAAAATGTCCAATTGAAACTTGTATCTAAATTGTCATCAATGACACATCACAAACAACAACATTATTAACAGTACAGCTTCACAGACATGTAAATGTACCAGTGACTCCTTTCCTTACTTCGTCTCCACAGATTGTTTTCAATTTTATTTTGTTTTGGTTTGCAAAGTTGATGAATACCCAGGCACTGATCCCAGTTCGGGTTTCAACTTTGTTCTAAATGCTTGAGTAATGTCCCAGATTCTGTCTCTTTTTTAAAGTAACAGCCTTTCAGCCTAAAGTGAGTCACTCCTCCAACAGATGTGAGTTTCTAGGTTGGCAAAGCCTGTGGACCCGTTCAGCAATCCTAGTGTTAATACCTCCTTGAGAGTTTCCAAACTTGGGGAATCACGTAGGTAACATCCTGTTATATCAACCCCCCTCCACTCTCCAGACAAAAGAGTTCATTCAATAAATACTCCACACCTGGTATTTTAGAAGACAGCAAAAAAAAAGGAGGCCTTCAAAGTGTTTAGTGCCATTCAAACTGACCCGGCATCTTTCAGGGTCCTTCTCTTCCTTGAGTGCTGGCCATAGATGCCTTGTAAAAAAATGTAGGCATCTTCCTCTTTATAGCACCCCTTTCAAGAGGTTGTCTAGTTTCAGCTTTGTTTAAAGCTAGTGAAGAAGGACTCACTACCTGTCAAGGCAGCCCATTCTATTTTTAAGAAACTTAGTATTTAGAAGGCTTTTGCTTGGGTTCCTTCTAAATGTGTCCATTGGTGCCTACCCAGATTCATGCGCCCTTTGAAGAAAAGCAGAGTGAGCGCACCTCTCACGCAGGTGGCAGCTTCTCAGCTTTATGAAGACAGCCCTGATACCCCATTCTACTCTCTTTGTCTTTTCTCTGGCTCCTGAAAGAGGTGAGAGGGAATTATGCTTTGGGATTTACTATAAATGTGAATCTAGTTGTATTTAAGCTCCTTTATACGTAGAGACTCAACAATAAAAAAAATCTCTAGAAGCCATCGAGAGTTAGAATGTACTTGCAACCTACTGGGAAATTTTCCCTGCAAGAGACATGTATAAAATTTATCCTTTTTCAGTAGGTATACTTGGGTGGTATATCATTTTTAGTGTGATTCTCTTGCTTTTCTAATAATATGTGTGTATAAATATATATATAATTTTTAAATGAAATAAAAACAACTTGTAGAGGCTGAAATTTTGACTGAATGGGGGCAGATAACAAGTTCTGTGGAATTCATAATTCTTTCTTGAGTGGCTCGCCAGGTTTTGAGTTTCTTGAAGGCTAGGACTGTCTTATTCTTGGTATCACCAGTGCCGTATAATCATGCACAAAGTTGGCGTCAAAAAATGCTTGTTCAATTCAGTTTACCTGAATTTCCAGGAGTGGAGAGATCACCAAAGAGAGAGACAGACTAGAGAAAGGGGACTGAACTTGCTTCAAGGAAGATTTTTTTAACTGGAGTTTTCTAATCTTGTCCTCCTACTTACCAGAAATACCCTCAAGGAGAGGAAGTTATACTGATAGCCCTTGGCAAATGATGTCTAGGGGTGCCCTCCCCCTTAAAAGCTCTGCCTTTTGAAGTGTCAGTATTCTGATAACCCAAAAGCAAAGACATCCTATGTGTCATAATTGACATTCTTTCCTTTCAAGTCAACGAGCATCTTTAACACCGCCCTCTAGCAAAAGCGTTTTTAATTAAAGGAGTTATTATACAGATAGGCAGAGATATCTGGGGAAGTGTTTTGTTGTCAAGTGGTGCCTAAAACTAGGAGTCAGAGAAAGTCCATGACTCTGCAGAGAGATTGAGAGACCCCCAGGAGGAAAGCTGGGGTGGGAGGGAAGCTGCTTGGGAGTCACGCCAAGGCGATGCTGTGGTTTGCTGGAACTCCCAAAAGCATTTTGACCCAGTGACCTACTTGGTGCAGGGCTAGGAGTACTGTAGATTACAGACAGTGCTAGTGGAATTGACGGAGTCCTGTACACCCAAGGCACCCTGTGTCTGTGGGCCGTTACTTGAGGACTACGGGTACTTTAACCAGATAATTAGATTAACAGCAGCACTTGCCCTATCACAGGAAGCATGGCTATTTTCTCAGAGTAAAACAAGCACTAATCTTGGAACTTGGCCAAACTCACTCCCCTAGGAAGTGGGTAGGAGAGTCAACTCAGCTGACAACAGAAGTCCAGCCAGGAGGGCAAAGGGTAATGCCCTCACGTAAGGCAATCAGCATGTGAGAGATCTGTTGCTTGGTGGCGACCTCCACTCACCAATCAGCCTGGGCTCCAGGGACAGTCTCTTGGTCCTCAAGGAGAGGACAGACAAAATGCAAGGCAAAGCTCTGGTACCAGGAGAAGTATGGATAGTTGGCCTGGAACAGCACTGTGTGTCTTGATATAAGTTTAAATAACATCCCCTTTCATCCGCAACAGGACAATAAATTATGTCATTCTTGGTATAGAATGCTTGGAAGGATACCAATTTTTGCAACAGGAACCAAGGCAGAAGTCATCTTTATAAATTGAGGCAAAAGGGCTTGAAATGGGAACTGTGGCCCGGGACCACTTGGAGGGGGTAAGCAGGCTGCCCTTGAAGTTACTGGGACTCTCAGAGTCAGTACCAGCCACATCCACGTTATAATAGCAACAAGAGTCTGCATCCTTATTCACAATGACCCCGGCATCCTTCAAAATGCGGGGGGGAGATATACTCTTCCTCTCATGTTTCTGCTGTCAGCCTCATAGTTGAGAATGACGGCTATTTACTTTGCATATTAAAGTAGTGTTAACTATGCTTGAAGAAGAGAAAGTTCTGCACTAGCTATTCTTTCCAAATGAGTGGGCAAGACACTGTGCTACCCAATAATCTATTTGGAAAGTTAAACAGTTCTGAGTTTTAAACAGAAGTCTAAGACAGCAGCAGAAGTCTTAGCACTAGTGCTTGGTTAATAGTCAAACCAATTGTGTTAGCTGTGATTTTTATGACAGTTAAGAAAAAGAGTAACCATTTCAAGTTGGGAGGATCACAGAAAATTTATGAAGGAAATGGGATGTTTGGTCCTGAAGGACTTCCCATTTATTAAGTATATATACTTGTCAGACATTTCCATGTATGGAGTCTGCTTTCTCAGAACAACCCTATGAAATGGGAATTAGTATCTACAGTCTACGAACGAGGAAACTGAGGTTCAGAGGTTTAAGTAACTTGTCCTAAGTCACTCAGCCAGGAAGCAGTACAGGGGGCTTGAACACTTATGTATCTGTAAAGGAAAAAACACGCTCCTCCCGCGTGTCTCCCCTACTCTCAAAACTCTGTGACAGTATTACCTCACTTCTGACGCCAGATGTGTGAGTTTTCCACATACCAAGAAATCCTGGGACACCAGCTGGACGTCCCACAATTTTA
This sequence comes from Equus caballus, assembly GCF_041296265.1. Lineage (NCBI taxonomy): Eukaryota > Metazoa > Chordata > Mammalia > Perissodactyla > Equidae > Equus > Equus caballus. The sequence continues at coordinate 61,237,989 of NC_091691.1, forward strand.
CTCATTTCTGCCACGATCTACCTGGAGATAGCAGCAGAACCCACAGGTTAAGGGTTGTCAAATGACAAAATAAAACAATTTAGTAATGCACTGTGTTCTTTATTTAAGGGAAGACAATCCATGGATGGGAGAGTCCAGTGCTCACAAGCGGTGGCGCGCTCTTCCTGAGGGACGTCTGGGCAAGAGCGAGTTTTACAGAATGTTAGAAGGGGCAACATGGACACAGGGCATGATTGGCTAGGAGGCTGGGGATTTCCTTGTAAGGCTAGCAGGTCAGTCAGGAAATAAGGAAAAAGTATTTGGCTTAAGTTGATTGGCTGAGGCTGCATATCTGACCTTATTTAGAATGAGAAGTAATTACAGATTCTTGGCGCCTGGGGATTGGCTGGCTGGATATACTGCAATTCCGGTCTAGTGGAGCATTTACAGCAACATGAATGTTATCTAAATTTTGATTTGCTGATGTGACACCCTGGGAGGAACAGCTCCATCTTGGGCCTAGAAATTAATTTCAACAGGGCTCTGTCCCACAAGATGGCCCCCCACCCCCCAATTCATATGCCAATCGCAAGTGCAGGCAGTCACCTGTCCTTCAACTGACCAATTGTAAACTGGATGTTCCCACAACCCCCTTCCTCAGGTTCGATTAATTTGCCAGAGCAGCTCACAGAACTCAGGAAAACAGTTTCCTTACTAGACTACTGGTTTATTATAAAAGGATATAACTCAGGAACTGCCAGAAGGAAGAGATGCATAAGGCAAGGTATGTGGGAAGGGAGACGAAGCCTCCATTCCCTCTCCAGGCACTCCACTCTCCCAGCACTTCCACATGTTGACAAACCCAGAAGCTCTCCGAACCCTGTCCTTTTGGGTTTTTATGAAGGCCTCATTACATAGGCATCACTGATGAAATCATTGGCTATTGGTGATTGAGTCAACTTCCAGCACCTCTTTCCTTCCTGGAGGTAGGGGGAGTAAGACTGAAGGGTCCATTTGCCTAATCCTGGTTGTTTCCCCTGGCAACCAGCCCCCATGCTTAGAGGCTTTCCAAAAGTCACCACAGTAATATCAACTCAGGTGTGTTTGAAAGGGGCTTGTTATGAATGACGACATTCCTGTCATCTTTTAGGCTCTGGAGCTCTTTCAGGAACCAAAAAGACCAAACACTGTAACAGAAGATGCTCTCAGTGTGCTTCTCACTTAGGAAATTCCAACAGTTTTAGGAGCTCTGTGAACAGAAACGGGGAAGAAAACCAAATATATATTTCCTATTATAAACCACAATATCACTGTAGCTTACTTCAAAGTTTCTATTTTTTCCACCAGGAGGATCACAAAATTCAGTCAGAGGCCTCTAGCCAGGTTGAACAGTGTGAACAAGTGCAGAGAGAGCTAACAACGGAAGAGATGTTTGGAGTTCTGCAAGCAGCCCGATTGGACAGGAGTAGAGATACCAGGAAAGTGGAGGAGTGGCATTCCACAAAAGAAGTTCAGTACGGAATACTTAAAAGACCTTTAAAAAGTAAGGATTTGGGGCTGGCCCTGTGGCCAAGTGGTTAAGTTCACACACTCAGCTTCAGTGGCCCAGGGTTTCACTGGTTCGGATCCTGGGCGCACACATGGCACCGCTCATCAGGCCATGCTGAGGTGGCATCCCGCATAGAAGAACCAGAATGACCCACAACTAGAATAAACAACTATGTACTGGGGGACTTTTGGGAGAAGAAGAAAAAAAAGAAGAAGATTGGCAATAGATGTTAGCTCAGGTGCCAATCTTTAAAAAAAAAAAAAGTAAGGACTTTGTAAAAAGGTCTTAAGTAGCAATCCAAAGAGAAATGGGAACTATTCATGTTTGGGCGTGGCCCTCCATGCCTGGAGCCCAGGATGGGGCATGGAGCTCAGGTCCTACATTGTCTACTCATGTTGCAAGGGCCAGGGCAAGGGATCTGCTATCAAAAGAGAAAACAGCCTAAAACTAGAAGGGACAGATAAACTGCAAACTCAAAAAGCAAACAAGAGACACTAGTGTCATGTGTTGCCAAGAAAAGCGACCTTAGAGTCAGTTGAGTCAAATCTTGGCTCTCCCGCTCATTATATGCACGACCTTTGCTGGTCACTTCACATCTCTCAGATGCCGTTTACTCCTTTGTGAAATGTACCTGCTTTATGGTAGACTTTGTGGTTGACTCCCCCAAGTTCTTTTCACCTCAGCTGATCCATCTAAGCCAAGCACGAGAATCCCATTCTCTTTGCTAACAGTTGGGCCAGGGGTGGCTAAGGAGACATGAAGAAGGATGCTATGCACTTAATGATGTCCCCACAAAATTCATACGTTGAAATGTGATGGTATTTGTATTTGGAGAAGGGGCCTTTGGGAGGTAATTAGGATTAGATGAGGTCCTGAGGCAGGGCCCTCGTGATAGGATTAGTGCCCTTATTAGAAGAAACACCAGAGAGCTAGTGCTTGCTCTCTTTCCCTTTCTCTTTCTCTTTCTTTCCCTCTCTGCCACATGAGGACACAGAAAGGAGGAGGTAGCAGCCCACAAGTCAGGAAGAGAGGACTCACCAGAACCTGACCATGGTGGCACTCTGATCTTGGACTTCCAGCCTCCAGACTGTGAGAAAATAGATTTCTTTTGTGTACGCCGCCCAGGTTATGGTGTTTAGTTATGGCAGCCCAAGATGACTGGTACAAAGGACTTAATGGAGGTTTCTGGGAAGGCTTTTCCTTGCTCTGCTAGAGGAACCACAGAAAGTCTCTTTCCCACTTTGTACATCAAAAAGCACATAAATAGCCCCAACTGCCACCAGCATCCATTCCATAGCACCAGGGAAATCAGCTTCAGGACACGGCTGGCATATAGAATTAAACAGAATTGCAGAGAAATGGAACCAGAACCCTGATCAAACCATGCCTGAAGTCAAACTACTTTTGCATTTCCTGTACTGAGCCAGTACAATTTTTTATTGCTTAAACAAGCTTGAGTCAGGTTTCTGTTACTTGCAGATTATAGCAACCTAGTCTTATTATGAGGATAAAATCAAATAACGAAAGTAAAGACCTTACTCCAGTGCATGGTACATATAAATGATAACTATTATTATTTCAGGGAGGCAACTAAGTTGTAAGTGACTCAATGTAGTGGACATGACTGGGAGATCTATCTGGATATAGAAAATTTCCTATCAGTGAGTAAGGGTTATGGTGAGCAGAACAAGTTTCTGAAAAAGAAAAAAAGACTGAAATAATCAGAGGTCGAGAATTGACCTGGGATATGCTCCTGGTGAACCAGATTTAGATTCTGGTTGATAGCAAAGAACTTAGCAGAAGAAACAAAACAGAACAGACCTAACTATTGAGATCTGCAGTCTCCTTCCTCATTTCCATTTTTCAGTCAGTGGTTTTCCTACGGTCCGAGCAAATCAAACAGCCAACGCTGCTTTAGAAACTTCCTTAAGTTCTTTCTTCGCTCTCATCAGAGTTCCCATTATTAGTTTCTCTGGAATGCACTCTCTTATATAATAAACTCACTTCTCCTGTTTAAATGTTTATACTACTTAAGTAAAAAGTAGTAAAATTAAAAGAGCTCATTTAGTTCTTATTCAGTTGTACTTTTCTTTAGACTCGAATGGCTTAATTACATATTTAAAGCAAAGCAATAAAAACATCTGAAAATTATTCTAAAACCACATTGTTTACTTGATGGTGAACAGTTTCTAAACAAAACCGGCGTAGCCAGGAAGATAGTTGCTCTAGGCCACTGGACAGCTTTTCCTTGAATTGTTGTAGCTGGTAATTAAGCTGGTATACATGGTATGATTGTTAGTGTTTTCTATTTTTATCAGTTGCTCTTCTAAATTCTGAAAACTATTCAGTCCTTGAACTACTTAGGGAATCATTTCCCTGTTTTTAAGAAGCATTTAAACAGCTTAAATTAGCTACTATGATCCTAAAGCAAAAATTAAGGAGATGTGCGAAGATATTCATTGCAGCGTTATTTATAATAGTGAAAAAGAAAATAACCAAATGTCCAATAATAGGGGATTGGTTAAATTAATTATGGTATACTGCATAAAATGCCATTAAAATACACAGTAAAATTATATAAATTCTGAGGTGTACAAATACATGACAATATGAGCCAACAAAAATATTTTATATAATCATATTTATTGAGATGGAAAGAGCTCCTATCAGTGGTAGTAGAAGAGACAGTGGTGCCTATGCAAACGATAGGGGTACCAGGTAAACAACTCGGTGTTACGCAGAGAGTCGGGGCAGCCCTGCAGCGGCACCCAGCGCAGTGGGAAGGAATCTGATGGAGGAGTTACCGTGAAGCAGTGATAGTGCCCAATGGGAATAGACTCTTCTGCAAGCACGTGTGGGATCCCTCACGATAACCCCAGAAATACTTACGGGCAAAGTGGAAGGGAGGAGAAGTCCTGCATCTGCGATTGTGGGGCTGAGAACTACTGAAATTTAATTGAGGATTGGTAATACGTTTCCATGTCCTCTAAAACAGAGAAGGCCTTGGAAAACTGGCTCATTTTTACTTTTCCCATAAAGAATAGTTTTCACTATATAAACGTAGATGACATATTTACATACCTTAAGCAAATTGCTTTCAACCACTTTCAAATAACTGAGAAGACTTCGTTTGTTCATAAAGTTATGTTGACATTAATATTAATAATGCAATTTCTCAAGAACTTCCTATATTCCTGCGTTTTATGCTAGGTATGTAGATAGAGATGAGAGAAGTAGAAGTTTCATTTCAGCTAGAGCTCATTTTAAAATTATCAGAAAATGTGGAGTAACTGTGAGTGACTAGTTACAAGGAACTTCCAATTGCCATTTAACAAACTTTCATCGTGCTCCTACAATGTTCGAGAACTTATGCTAGAGGTTAGGTCTACAGTGCTGAATGGGATAGGGTCCCTAACTGGGTAGACAGACAAGACAATCCATTACTGTGTTTTTAGTTAACCGTTGACATTTATGATTTCAAAACCAGAACATCTAAGGTAAAATGAACAATGAACCATCATAATAATAGCAAGACAAGTAAGGCCAAATAAATCGACTTGCTAATTGTTCTTCTCTGCTGCTTACATAACCCCCTCTTAATCCTTCACCTCAACTGTATTCTAGACTAGATCATCTCCCTTAAGCAACTCTTTAGGCTGAAAGTACAATTTGGGATTCTTGAGTGTGATTGGAGGAGATTAGCCTCCAAAATTTTCAAAATCCTTTAGTGCTTTATATATCTTGCCTGTTCAATGAGCTGATCCAGTTGAATTACTATTGGGGCAATGTATGGATCACTCCTCAGCATGAACTACTTCATTTCCCATTGTATAGAACCCAAATGGTTGAGAAACTGATGACATCTATGGGGATATGTCCCAACCTGATAAACGGACCCCCTTCCCCAATTATTACTTCAAGATCCCAGGCCGAAGCTATTTAAACCATTCTTATTTTGAGAATGGATATGACTTAATTCAGGCCAGTAAGGGAAGTTTGTTGAGGATTTTTTGATAGTATCCTCACTTTGAACATCTTATGACCATTCAATCCCCAAGTCATCCCCATGACCTGGAAAGCCTACCATCAAGAAATAGGTTGCTTAACAGATGTAGCCCTTAGGAGAGGATTCTGTGTTGATGCTCACCCCAGATACAGCCCAAGAGGACACTGGATAAAAGAGATCATCCCAGAGGACAGAACTAGGGCTCATAAGCACGATAGAAAGGGGTCCGCTCAGAGGCACAGCCTCAGAACGCCAACATGGTTAACCGAGGACCTCACTCCTCTGCATGGCAGCGAGCTCTTGCTATTCCTGTGCAACACTATATGATATGTGTTTGGAACCATATGTTGTTGCTCAGCCTCCCATTTTCCAATTTTTTAATCAGTTATCTTGTTCATTGCATACCCGGATGCTGGGGGGGAGGTGGTGATTTATCATTCAGACATAGGCCCCTTGAGGAGCTCTAGCTAGAATTGATAAAGATAACAACACAACACACAGATTGCTGAACTTGACACTGATACCACAATTGAGTGACTTTGTGTTGACTCCTGGCTGAATGCAGCTCATATAAGTGGGGTCATGTATGAAGATAGATGTAATGGACGCTGCAGTGCACCACCCAGATCTCCCATCCGCGACCACGGCACTCATCACTCCCGCCAGCTGCCAGGAGTGATGTCTGCTAGTGGCTCACAGCCAAGTCCCACCCTAGAAATCCTCCTGCCTCCGAATCATACCTGTTCTCAGGGGAAGCCTGCATCCAACTTTACTCACGGGGAGGCAGGGATGTGGAGTGAGGGGTGGTATAAAAGCCTCAAGGAAGGACAACTCCCTGCCCACCTCTCCCCATGGCTCTGTTACAACCGCATCACAGTTCACCCTCTCTCTCTGCCCAGTCCCAATCTCACTCGTAGTGGTTGATCCCAAGAGGACCACCCAGTAACCTTCCTGCACCTAAATTCCCATCTCAGAGTCTATTTCCTGGGAATTCAACCTATGATAATGATAATAACGTTAGGAAATGCTTAGAGAAGGCTTATTATGTACCAGCCACTCTTTGAAGTGCTTCACATATATTAGTTCACTTGATTCTCACAACCCTATGTGGTATGTGCCGTTACTAACCCTATCTTATAGATGAAGCAAATGAGGCACAGAGAGGTTGAGAAAGCTATCCAAGTCGCACAGCTGGTAAGTGCCAAAGCTGGGATCTAAGCCTAGGCATTTTGTTTTGAGAGTTCTTGCTCTTAACTGTGCTGCCTCTCAAACATTTGGATAGTACTTACTATGTGCCAACCACCTCCACACCCTGTACCACTGCTGAGAAATTCAAGGCCAAGAAAAATATCAAGTTGCTACAGAAAGCAGATGCAGCCCAGATGGAGCTTCCTGGCTCCTCTCTGGCCTCTCTGGCTGTCTCACAAGGGGCAGTCATCAGCCATATTGAGGTCACTGGGGAGCAAATGCTCCTTGGGGAAAACCAAAGACTCCAGTGCTTTCTTTAAGCAAAAAATATGACAGAGGCAACTGCTTCTGAGGACAAAAAGACTCGGAGGAAAACCAATAATCTGAAAAATCTCAGTCAGTCTGGTTCCACAGCAGCCAGTGCTGTTCATACTCTATCCACTGTTTCTCAGCAAGGAGGAGGAAGGGGCATGTGTAAGGATGCTAGTGAGCCCGAAGCGGGGACTAGAGCAGACTCCATCATCTGTTCCACCCCTGCTCTAGAGGGGCAGCCATGTTCTTCAGGAAAGTGAGCCTGCTGAATCTTTATCCTGCCTTTCAGATGTTAGTTCAGGAACTCAGGCCTCGCCTCAGTACATGACGTTGCTCTGGCCACAGGAATTGTAGCAAGAATTAAGGGCCATGAAAATGCATCGGGCACATTAGGGAAGTTTCCTTGAACCCCTAGATGGCAGTTATCTCACCACTTGGCTAAGAAGGAGGCGGGCATGGAGGAGGCAAGGTAAAAGGAAAAGGTGCTGCTTCTCCTGGCTCAGGCCAGCCCAGGAGCCTGCACTTCCTCTTGGCTTGTAGCTGCACGAGCTAGTAAGTCCGCTCACCAGTTAAGTCGAGGGGATTAAGTTGGATTGTCTTTGCTTGCAGCTGGAGGCAGGGCCATCTCCAGATTTCATTCATACCATCTCCCCTCCAGACCTGTCGACATTCTTATGAGACAGACAATTGGGAAAAAGCTGGAAACATTGATTTTTTATAAATTATTAGTTCAGATTCTTTTGTTTGCAAGTGACAAGAGCCATCTTTAGCTATCTTAAGCAAAACAGAGAACTTTTTTTGAAAATTGAGACATTTCACAGAAATGGAAGACAGAGTCCCAGCTGGGCCTCAGGAACAAGCCGAAGCCTGAAATACTGTTGGGAATCCAAGGTCTTCCTCATTCTCCAGCTCTCTCCAGTGCCTTTGTCTTACTGCTAAAGGCTTTCTCTATTCTGCAGTCCACGGTGAACCACGACTATACACAGCTTCCGAATTTTACATGCTACAGCTAGTGCGGAGAGAAACTGATTCATTTTCTCTCCCTCCCTCCCTTTCTCCCTCCTTCTCTATCTTTTGAAATCTCTCTGCCTAAATTTCAAAATGTCTGTGGCACAGACTTCTCAACCCAGCTTGGGTCGGGTAGCTATCCTTGAACTAACAAACAAAGGCCAGTACTGGGGGAAGGGTTCTGGGTGCAAAGTCACTTCTAGGAAAGTGGTGACTCTTGCTGAACCGAAAGGATAGAGTGGGTGTGGAGAACAATAAACAGAAAAGGATTTCCCAGCAATATTCGTCTGAACGAGCATGAAAGGGAATACAAGAAAAAGAAAGCAGTATTACCAGGGTTATGGCATTATTTATGAGGTTATTCTTTTCAATTTTGTACTTTAGAATAGAAAATATAGTGCAACAGTTAAGAACTGAAACTTCGGTGTCGTACAGACCCATGTCAACATTCCAGCTCCACCACTAACAAGCTGCATCGCCTCGTGCAGGTTATTTCACTTCACTGGGGATAATGACACTGGTCCGAGAGCTAAGTATGAAATGAGTTAACCTATGTAAGACACTTCGCACTTTACCAGCACGTAGTAAGTGCTTTATAAGGAGTAGTAATGTTATTTATGAATTTTCTTTAACTGGTTAAAATACCATTTTGATACAAATAAAAAGTGGAAAAGGGGGAAAATTTCTGCTGCTTTGTCTGGACCAAATCGCAATTCACTGGCACCATGAGAAATAGTCTGTGCTAGGGGCTGTGGGTGAGACAGAGCCAGGCGGTTTCCTCTCCCATGGAGGTCAGTGGTTCAGGAGACATTGCTGCTCTGCATCGCTGTATCGATTAACTGAGAAAGAATTTTTCCCACAGAGGATCTGACAATAGCAGAACCATTAGCAGCATCTCGTTGAGAGCCATCTGGCATTGATTTTTCCACTGCTTCCTGAAGGAGGACTCTCCAGAGCCTTAAAGTGAAGGAGTCAATGACTCTTCTCTTACCTCTGCAACTGCTGACCTAGAATCGTCTGATGTTCCTATATTCACTTTACACAGTGTCAAGCTAGAAAGAGGGCACCACAAAGCCCTTGAAAGGCCATTATTTCTGAATTCAGCCTTATATGTAGCAGGGGCATAGTGGTTCAGTTTAAAATTTTTGTTTAGTTTTTAATTCCTGTAAGTTTTATGTTTAGGGTGGAATTAACCCATAATTAACGTTCACTTTATATTACTCTACCATAAAAACTTTTCCATTTAAAGTCTGCTTGTCCTTTGTATTACTGCTACTACACAGATCACTATTAATAACTTCAGTTTATGGTCAACTTTTTGGATATTCATTCTCATTTGGCAATCTAGTTCCGGACGATTCTCTGAAACAAATCTAATAAAGTAGTATTGCCACTAAATTGTTTGAGTGTTAGTTTATGGATTATGATTAGCGATTATAAATATAAAGAAATAATTCTAATTGTAAATATAAGGAATACTTATAAGTATCATACAATATTTAATTATAAATATAAGGAAATAAAAAATAGCAATTGTCAGGGCCGGCCTGGTGGCACAGTGGTTAAGTTAGCATGTTACGCTTTGGCGGCCCGGGGTTCGCCAGTTTGGATCCCGGGTGCGGACATGGCACCACTTGGCAAGCCATGCTGTGGTAGGCGTCCCACATATAAAGTAGAGGAAGGTGGGCACGGATGGTAGCTCAGGGCCAGGCTTCTTCAGCAAAAAGAGAAGGATTGGCGGCAGATGTTAGCTCAGGGCTAATCTTCCTCAAAAAAAAAAACAAAACAAAAACAAAGCAGTTGTAAATATAAGCAAACTTAGAGCACTTGTTTTTCTTCAGGTAGAATCATCTTCAATTAGGCTCATATGTCAAAAAAAATTAATAGCTTCAAATTCAACAAACTATATTTCTGTGTTTCTGATCACAAAGTTGCTCACTACACACATGTTAGCATGCTAATAGTAACCAGTTTAATATAGTGGAAAGGAAGCTGGTTTTATATTGAGATCAATAGAAGAAGAAAACAGGCCAATGGAATTCATTAGAGCTGTATACTTCCACGAAAAACAATTGTGGCATATTCATAACATGCTAGGTCCAATCGCCTGGTGCTTTGAAGAAAGATTTATGGATTTAAGTTAATTCTTTTTGTGTGATCTTTTATATACTCTTGGATATTGTGCTTTTAATAAATTTTTATTGCCAGTGATGATATGTTGTTTTGGCATACTGCACTGAAGTTGGAGAAATGCTATACTTCTAACAATTCCAGTTAAAGTTTTAAAATTAATAAGCTTAATTCCAGTATTCATTGATCCATAACATCTCTTCCTTCAACATCTGTTGCCAGTTGTAAGGGGCCAGAGAGTGACCCACCCAGACATCACCCCACCTAACCTGGCAGGGCACCAGCTGTGAGAAGGCTTTGTGTACCAAGCACGGCATCTGGACTGTTGCCTCACAGCATGTCATCATCTCACCTGGCCCGTGGCTATGCACCTACTTTTGTCCACGGCCCATAATTCCCACACAGACCATGTCTCTCCACCCTGTCCCACTTTTCCTAGGGCTTATACAAAGGATCAAAAGACCAAACATAAAAAGGGGGGAAAAAGAGGAACACAAACACTGCACAAAACATATTTGTTCTAGCACTTTCTTACAGGCAAGTGTTTACTTCAACATCTGAGGATACCACCCTCTTCTACATGATGCAACTGATTTTGATATAATGTCAAAAAATGACACTGACAACTCTTACCTCTATGCTGTTCTTTTAAGAGGAGAAGTTGCTCTTTTAGCCTGAGGCACAGAACAATAGCTCTTACTACTAAGCTTCCTAGAAATTTCTTCATAAAATCCATTCACTCGTTATTGTTGCCACTCCAGATCATTGGAATTTAACCTTTACCATAATTTCTCTGGGTTTATTTTTCAATTGACCTACATTTCATGTTGTGAGGGCATAGGCTAGAAATAAATTGTGTATTAGGCCTATTTATATGCTTGAGTTTTCCATTTGTGAAATTGGAATAATAAAGTTTATATCTGCTTTATTCCAGGGACATCTTTAATACTATAAAGATTTTTGTGTGTGTGTGAGGAAAATTGGCCCTGAGCTAACATTCATTGCCAGTCTTCCTCTTCTTGCTGAGGAAGATTAGCCCAGAGCTAACATCTGTGCCCATCTTCCTCTATTTTATTTGGGATGCCTCCACAGCATGGCTTGATGAGCAGTGCTAGGTCTGCGCCCGGGATCCAAACCTGCAAACCCTGGGCCGCCAAAGCAGAGCATGCGAACTTAACCACTACACCACCAGGTTGGCCCCTATAAAGCTATTTTAAGTTACCTACGTTGTGCTTTAAAAAAATCAAGTCTGCCTGTTTTCACCATATCCTATATTATTTTCTGGATGTGGGAATTCAGAGTGCTAAACTTTGAACACACTAAAGGAAACAAGGAGCATAAACAGAACAGACTCAATCCTACATCTATATCTGATGGTATAGTGAAAAAAAATTGGTACTGTGGACCTGTGTGCTTGCATAGTGGTCGGAAGCGTAAACTTAGGAGGCTGAAATATGCGGCATCAAACTCTGGCTCTACCACATAGGAATTGTTTGACTTTGGGCAAGTTATTCTCTGAGTCTAAATTCTGAAAAGGGGATAAGAAAGAAGTGGGCTGTCATAAACATTCAACTATACAAACACAAATGCATGTATATGTAGATATACATGGTTTCATTGTTATAACACTGATACATACACACACCTCCATATACAGCCTTGGCATTAAACATTGTGCATGACCCATAGTAATCAATTAAAATAGTATCTGTTGTTATTTTGATTATTATCTGCTAGCTTAAAGAAGCCTTCCATAATGTGGGCATGTATACATACACTCATATATATCAATAAAATATATTTTCACCCCCCTAGATGAAAAGACATAATTTATCTATATTATTTGCTTATAATAGCAGCACAGAAAGCAATCATACCTTTTTGGAATTAAAGCCTGAAGCATTGACACTCTTCTGTGATAAAAGGTAGCTAGTTGTGTAGGTAATAGAAGAAAGTCCAATTGTGGATGTTGTGCAAAATCACAAAAAGATCTTATATTCGTGTGCAATTAATCATAGACTACTTAGTTACATTGCTTCTAATTTTGTTTTAAACTGCTGTTTAAATCATTTATTGTTACTTATCTTTTCATCATTTGTGGTCCTTTCTTCCCAAATAGATTACATCTCATAAATAGGTCAGCGTTTTTCAAGTTTAGTGACTTAAGTCTTCTTTCAAACGTGTCAATTTAAAATGTTGAAGGATGCAACGTGAATTCTTTCACCTCATTGGGAATCAGTTTACTTATCTTCAAAATGAGAGAACTGGGTCACATGCCCTCTATAATCCTTTCCCATTCTAGGCATGCCATGATTTCATGTTCATTGAAGTAGAACACCCCAAATGTGGGATTTGGTTCAGACATTACTTACTTGTGCTGCCCACTGAAAGTTAGAGAAATGTTTCATGGAGTTATTCCTGGAGTAAGAGAGCATGCTTTCAGGATAGGCTTTGTGCCTGTCCACAGACGCAGTAAATGGCAATAGTCAGAATAACATGGGTATAGCTGCCCACAACATGCTATCTGGGAGCCCTAGCAACAAACAGCAGTGAGATCGGCTAGCTGGAAAACCAAGGACAGTATTCACGTTTGAAAAACCAATTATGCTGAAACAAGGGCAGAAGACCCAGGTCCTTGAATGGCTTACCCCAGTGAACTCATAAGTCCTGCAGACTTCATTTGTGGTGAATGAAGCCGACCGTCATTTGTGATGAAGTCCGTCCTTTAAGAAGAAGCGCCTCATTTTATCATCAAATGACACTTCAGATTGTGGAGGTGTGCTGAACACTATTCAAGATCACATCTCAGACGTTTGTATTCCTGTAGAATACTGTGAATCTTTATTACTCTTGATAGGTTTATAGATAGGATTTTTTAAAAATTGTTTTTGTAGATTCAGAAATATGTATGTTTCAGTGCCAGGGTATTTACCAGTGTAATGTCATCCAGTATCAAGGAAGCACAGCCAAGGTTGTGGACAGATTACGTTAGGATGAATGTAAGTAACTTTATCCTGGCATTTGACATCTCTGCTGTTGTCAAAAAGTAACCTGAGAGATCCGTTGCTCACCTCTCATGTGGAACGGTATTTCTCAAAGAATGGTCCATTGACCCTTGCATCAGAACCAGCTGGGGGACTGTTAAAAATGCAGCTTCCATAGCTCACTCCGGGCTCATTGAATTAAAACATCTTAGAATGAGGCCATTTTAATAAGCTCCTCAGGTGATCCTGATGCTAGATAAAGTTTGACAACCCTTGACATAAACAGAATGACTTGTCAAAATTGAAGGTATGGCAGTGTCAATCTTCTACCTAAACTCTTAATTGGCTCCACCAAAGCCAGAGAAATAAGTTGAAAATATTTCTCGTGTCAAACATAGCTTGCACAACCTCATCTCTGCCTAGGCCTCCAGTCTTCTCTCACCTCACTGCCTGCGGCGTGCTTAAAATTCCAGCAACAAGGAACTGTTTCTAGACTCTCCAAACAAAGCATGCTGCTTCTTGCTTCTTTATCTGTACTCACAAGTCCCCTATCTCCAGAATGCTCTGCCTTTCTTTCTTTCATTTCAGGATCCCTCTATCCAGAATGTTCTTTCTTTCCCATCCCCTTCATTACATTTCCCTCGGCAAAGTCAGCACCAATACCCTTTCTCTTTGTAGATCTCTATCATTGGGTCTCATCATATTGAATTATAAATGTAATGCTATTTTCCTGTCCATCTTACCTACTAGGCCATGAAAGGCGATGTGAACACAGGATAAATACATCAGTGAGTTTGGTTGCAAGCAACAGAACTCAACTCTGAATAAATTAATCAAGAAAAGGAAGTATTGTAAGATGCTGCATAGCTAGGAGATAAAAAGGAAGTGTATCAATTATGCTTAGGAAGGACAGACACTGCAGATCACAGTAACAGGAATTCTTACTCGTGTCAGGGGAGGGCACTGAGGGATAAAAAGTAGACACTCTGATTGGCAGCCCCACCAAAGTCACGTGGGATGAGGAAAGGACAATTTGTCCAAAGAAAGAATGTGTAGTGCTATTACTGAAGAAGGTGAGGAGACGCTGGGCAAAGCAACAACTATCCCCTCTGTGGCGTCTTGCTTCTGATTGTGCCCTCAACGTCAAGTGACGAGCCTACATAGAAGGGCCTCATTGGATGTTTGCCAAATGAATGAAGTCAGAGAGAACTAACACTTACTTAACACCATCTGTGCGGCAAGGAGCAAGGGTTTCAATGTTATTGTATTCAACGTCTCACAACAGTTCTACAAGTAGACATTATCTATGTTTTCCAAATGAGGAAACTAAGACCAATGAAGTAACTCGCCAAGGGCACTCAGTTAGCAAGAGAAGGAGCTAGGATCTGAACATGTACTGCACTGCCCTCCCTCAGGGAGAAATACATAATGGTTCTTCTCCATAAGAAGTATATCTTATATTGATTTTTGTTTTCTTCGACGACATCCTTTTTTCAATAACATCCCTGTTTAGTTAGCAGCGGCTTAGAGATACCTCCATATTATCCCACAGAAAACCAGTATTGCCTAGTGGTTAAGTTCATAGGCATTTAGGGCCAGATTTCTTGAGTTGGATTCCCAGCTCTGCTTGCCATAAAGGTGATCTGAGGCAAGTTGTTAACCTATTTGCACCTCTGTTTCTCTGGAAAATCAGGATTACAATATAGGTACCCATGTCATAAGTCTATCATGAGGATTAAATTAGTAACTCATATAAAGCACTTCGACTAATACCTAATACATAATTAAGTGCTATAAAATTTTTCTTGTCCTTTTCTTTTTTTGGTGAGGAAGATTTGCCCTGAGCTAACATCTGTTGCCAATCTTCTTTTTTGCATATGGGTCACTGCCACAGCATGGCCACAAGTAGTGTAGGTCTGCACCCACGAACCAAACCCAGGCTACCAAAGCAGAGCTCATTGAACTTAACCACTAGGCCACCTGGGCTGGCCCCATGCTTGTTCTTTTTAATTAATGCATTGCCTTCCACAGTGTGCATGTGCCATAATATATTTAATCGCTCCCCTGTGAATGGAAATTTTATTGGTTGCATATTTTTGGGATGATAGACAATGCTTCAAGGAACATTCCTGTTTATGCCTCCTTGCACACATGTTTGTGCACACATTGCTTCAAGGATTAGAATTATTGAGTTAAAAAAAGGTATATGTATGTTAAAATTATTAATTTTTATCTATTGCAGTGCATACATAGAGTACAAATGTCAAAACGTGCAAAAAATCATACATTAAAATTCTTTCTTCCCACTCCTGTTCCCCCAAAATTACTTCCACTCCCTCAAGGCAACCACACTCACTCATTTCTTATGTATTTTTCCAAGGATATTAATATGCATATGTACCAGTACATACAAATTTGTATATATACATATGTACATATATGTATGTATGTATGCACGCATACAGGCGTTTTAAAAATATGAATGATAGTATACAATATATACAGTTGTGCTCCTAGAGCTCTTTCCAATTAGTAACATATGTTGGAGAGCTTTCTCTGAGGATAGTTATAGAGTTGCCTTTCTTTTTTTAAATATTGGCACCTGAGCTAACAAGTGTTGCCAATCTTTTTTTTTCTTGCTGCTTTTTCTCCCCAAATCTCCCCAGTACATAGTTGTATATTATAGTTGTGGGTCCTTCTAGGTGTGGCACATGGGACACCACCTCAGCATGGCCTGACGAGTGGCGCCATGTCCATGCCTGGGATCCGAACCAGCAAAACCTGGGGCCGCCACAGCAGAATGCGCGAACTTAACCACTCAGCCACAGGGCTGGCCCCACCTTTCTTTTTAATGACTGCATAGTATTCCCTTGTAAAGATGTACCATAATGTATTTAATCAGTCTTTTATTGGTGGATATTTAAAACATTTCTAATATTTTGCTATTACAAACAATACTATAATAAATATGCATGTCATTTCACCTACGTGCATTTTTTAAATGAAATACTGAAAATGGGCATAAAATGGTGAGCTGGACATTTTTTAATGTTGCTCTATCATTTGTTAAGTACATTTACTATACTTTAAATACATCTCCTTATTATGGACATTTAAGTTTCCACTAAGTGTTTTGTTTGAAAAATAAATTTCAAAGAATATAAGGATGTCTTTCTCACACCTTCAACACTACTTGAAATTATAAATTCATTTCTTTTCATTGCCTCTACAAGGAATTAAATAAGTAAAATATTTTTTTCTGGCAGTAGTGCTCTCCTTTTGGTTTACTGAGAGAACCATTAGCCTTCTTGATACTGAGATGTTGATTATATGGCTCTCAAATTTTCTTTATACTAATCCATAGTTTTGATGCACTTTAGGGCCTAGAGTCTGGATTATAAATTTATTCTCTGATACTACCATCATCATCATCGTCGTCATCTTTATAAGTTCATTAAATGAGCCTTATAAATAATATCAGATGCTTATTTTCATCTATCCTCCCAGGTCCCATTTTCCTGCCTTATTTTATTTAATTTTGTCTTATTCTTTTCTAAGATTCTTAGTGCTTCTCATCTCTACACAAGTGCCTTAGTGAAAAGCACATGGATTTTAAAATAAAAGATCCAGAATGAAAACATGGTTCTGCCACTTATTTGCTATATGACCTTTGCTCTGAGCCTATAAAACGGTAACAATAAGGGCCAGCCTCAGTGTCCAAGTGGTTAGGTTTGGCACACTCCACTTCAGCAGCCCAGGTTTGGTTCCCAGGTGCAGACCTATACCACTCGTCTGTCAGTGGCCACACTGTGGCAGCAGCTCACATGCAAAAAGAGGAAGATTGGCAACAGATGTTAGCTCAGGGTGAATCTTCCTCAGCAAAAAAATAAATAAATAAATAAAATGAGAACAATAATATCCACCTTGTGAGATTAGTATGGAATTGATATTTAAGTATTCTTACATATATAAGGATAAATATATGTACCACCACCTGCATGCCAGGTACTTTACATCTTTTATCTCTAACTCTTAGAGCAGCCACAAGCAGAATAAATAGGAAGGCAAATACAGCAGGCTATGAGAGAATCAAGAAGATAATATGAGCTGGATGTGGTCTTCAAATTAAAACCTGGAATTTGAGTTGGAAGAAGTTGAGAGTGGTGGGTATTGGCAGGAAGTATTCAGACAGAGCAAAAAAAGCATATGTAAAGGCTCTGAGGTTAGAAAGAACTTAGTACACTCAGGGAACTGAAAGATGTAGAAAAATTTAGGACCATGCAGAATAAGAGAGTGAAAGCAGATAGGCCAAAAATAGTTGTTTTGGGAGACCCTATTGTTGGTTTATCCAATCACCTTATCTCCTTCCTTCTTGGTAAAAGAACCCCTAACTGTATTGCCAGATAACTGAAGTGCCAACCCCTATGGGATAAATTAGGAATATAAGCCAATCAGAGTACTCTCATTGCCTTTTGCTGGTGACCAGTTTAAGAATGGTCATGGGGTCCAATTTGGACCAATAAGATGTAAGAGGAAGTCTTCAGAAGAAGGCCTTTAGGAAATATTTCCCTACCATTTAAAAGGACAGAGAGCTAGAAGGAGGAAACCCTACCTTTCCTTTCTGTTTTTGGAGATTGTTGTGTGTAGAAGTAATTATTGGAGTAGTTCCTGCCATCTTTCTGCCATCAGCAAGACATTTCTGACACATCGGGGATAGCAAGGGGCTGAGACCTTGAGGACATTATTGAACTGCTGAGCCAACTCTGTAACCTCTTACCTCTGGACTAATTTACCATATTAGATAATAAATGTCCCTATTGATAAAGGCACTTTCAGTTGAATTTCTATTCCCTGTCGCCAAAGGTATCTTAACTGATTATAGTTATTGAAGGAATAAAATCATCCAGGGCTTTGTGGATCATGTTAAGGATTTGGAATCTAATCCTAAGGGTCATAGAGAGCCATTAAAGTGTTCTGAGCATGAGATGACATAAGATATTTGCCTTTCAAAAGGTCTCTTTAGTTGCAATGTGGAGAATAGATTGGACAGTGGCAATAGCAGATGCAGGTGGAGTAGATGGGAACTATTGCAACAGGTGACAAGAAAGGACGCAACGATTTAAAGTGAGTTGTAGCTGGCTATGGGAATAGAAAAAAGGAAACAATTCAAGAACTACTGAGAGATCCACTGGAGGCAGAATTGTCACCGTGACTGTGATTGCTTCAATGTGAATGAGGAAGAGAAAGACATCAGGATGGTTCCCAGGTGTCTGGACTGAGCTACCAGGTAGATTGTAGTGCCATTGACCAAGAGACGGATAAACAGCTGCAGGTGGAACTGGTGGGAGGTTATGGTAATGAGTTCATTGTTGCACAGGTTGAGCTGAAGGTGCCTGAAGCAACCAGGTGGTTATGTCAGGACAGCACTTGAGCACTTGAGTAACCTAGAGTAGAGATAAAGACTGGAAAGTCTTTGGAATCTTGATGGTAACAGAATCTACACGATTTTTGAGATTCTTAAGGAGGGAGGGAGGAATGAGAAGGGAAAAGATATTAAGACGGAATCCTAGGATCTCCAGCACTTAGCTTTTCCAGGAGAAGGAAAGTCCAGCGAAGGAGACTAAGAACAGGCAGAAAGAAAGAAGGAAAGCCGAGGCGAGTTTCTACAAGGAGGGAGCGGTCAACACTGACAGATATAGTTGAGATGTCACGCATTAACAGAACTAAAGAGAGTTGATTGGATTTAGCCACACAAAGGCCACTGGTGATGAAGCAGTTTTGGGACAGATGGAGGTGGAGTGGTTGATTCAGAACCCAGGTTGGTCTTGATAAAGAGAGGATAATTAAGAAATGGAGACATGAAAGGTAGAGAATCAAGTCAAGAAATTTGGCCTTCAAGAGGACACAGGGCAGGAGCTGAGGGACATGTGGGATCCAAGGAAGGTTTTTGTTTTTCTTTTAAAGATGGGAATGGCTGTCTTTTCTTCACTCCTATATCCAACTCATTAGCAAGCCCTTTCAGGTTTTTCGCCCAAATATATTCCAAACCTGTCCACCTCTCACCTTCCTACCCTGATATCTTCCTGGTTCGAACCATTATCATCCTCACTTGGACTAGTTTGGTAGCCCCCTAACCAGTTTCTCTGCTACCATTTTTATCTTGTTCCTGTCTTTTTGAAACCACACAGCAGTCAGAGTAAATCAAATCATGGCACCTGGAATAAATCCAAACTCTTAGTCCTGGCCTGTAAGATTGGATATGATCAGGCCCCTCTCCAACCTCCTCTCATCCCATCTACCCTACTCCTCTCCTGTGCTCCAGCTCCACAGGGCTTCTTTCTGTTCTTTGTTCCTGCCTCACCCACCAGTCCCAGTGCCTAGCAAGCTTTTTCCTAAATCACTGAATGGCTGACTCCTTTTCCTTGTTCATGACTGCTCAAATGTCACCTCATCCAAAAAGTCTTCTCTGATCTTATCCTTCTCCCTTATCCTCACTCCTGTTTTATCTTGTTCAGGGCTCTTACCATCTGAAATGATCTTGTTCATTTATTTCTTTGATAATTACTTATATCTTCTTATTAAAAGTAAAGTCTGGGGGAAACCAGGTGAAGTTTATGGGATTATGATGAGTTATTGTATTACATGTTATTGTATGTACATATTGAATGTGTGTATTATTTCTCAATAATAAGCCTATGAATCTATAGTTATCTCAAAATAGATGTTTTTTTTTTTTAAGTAAGTTCTGTGAGAACCGGGATTTCGCTTGCTTGTTAGGAATTGTGACCCCATCACCAGAACACAGTCTGGCATGCAGTGGGCACTAAATAAGTCTTATCAAATGCGTGAATTAATAAGTGACATATTTAGTCCGGTTTAAAAAGAGGATGGGGGATTTTACAAACAAAATCAAGAGATCCTGACCCGAGGAAACTAGGGGTCATAGAATCTAGCATTAGAATCCCTGTCCTAGAGCTAGGATCAGAATCCAGACCTCCAGAACTCTCTGCACTCCCCCATGCTACCTCTCCATTCCTGGAGTATGGATTAGATGGCCGAAGTAGTGATTAAGGGACGCTCAATCATAGATCATCTCTGTAGTTTGTTATGATTACAACAACGCGGGACCGACAGGACCATCCCCTTACAAGTAAGTGATCTCGGATTCTCATAAAGACGACCAGGCCCGCACTTTCCTTAACTTGCCACAGTGGGGAAGAAGGATGTGCGATAACCTAGAAGCTTCACTGGCGGCCCAGGTCCTCTGCTCTGCAGTTGAGGTTTCAGGTTTCAATCCTCGCAGGACCACGAGACGCTACGGCGCGCACCGCGCGGTCGCCGCCTCCGTCTCCGCGCCTCCGGCAAGGCACCAAGCGAGAGACAATTTCAGACGCGCGGCCGCGCGCTCCGCCTGCCCTAGAGCGAGGTTGGGCGCCGCGGCCGAGGCTGCTTCCAGGCTGCGCTAGCGGGGCGCGCAGGGAGGCGGCGATCGCAGCTGGGCCGGGACTTCCTTCCTCCCTCGTAGGACAACAAAACAACCCGGCAGCAGGCGCGGAGCTCTTGGCAGCTGGCTGGGCGAGAGGCGCCGCGATGGGCTCCGTGCTGAGCAGCGATAGCGGCAAATCCGCGCCCGCCTCGGCCACCCCGCGGGCCCTGGAGCGCAGAAGGGACCCTGAGCTGCCCGTCACGTCCTTTGACTGCTCTGTGTGCCTCGAGGTGTTGCACCAGCCTGTCCGGACCCGCTGTGGCCACGTGTAAGTGCTAGGGGAGCTCGATTTGCGTGCCCACCCGCTGGGGAGGGCGGTGTGTTGGGGGAGCTGAAGGCATGGGCAGGGGAGGGCGGTTTCAGAAGGCAGCACTTGGGAGAAACTGCTGCAGGGAGAAACCTGGACCCGTCGAATGCGGGCCGCGGGAAAAATGCCCAGTTGGAAGGTGACACAGGATTTCAGGAGGAGAAAACGGCAACGAGCGGGCCCTGCAGTCCCACTAGAACTGCCTCCTTCCGAAGTCCAGGTGTGGAGCCCCTGAATGGGCATCCCAGGGGCGGGACCCACAGGGAGCCAGGGCTGGGGAGGGTGGGCTTTGCAGGAGAACTCGCAGCCGCCTAGGCGCAAAGCAGCGGGCCCCAGCAAAGCAGTTATCCCGCTGAACTCGGTTAATCGAGCGGTGCTTACCCCCCACCCTCTCACCCCCGGGTCGGTTTTGTTTTCCTGGCTGTGTGCACGTGTTCCAGAACGCTCACTGAGGCTCGTCTCTTGAGCAAACAAGGAACTGTGCAAACTGTCTTTCCACCCCCATCTCCCTTTCTCAGTACAGACACGCAGATCCCTCAAAGATTGTCAAACTGGAACGTCCAAGTGACTTTGTGTCAGTCGTTAGAGTTTAACAACCTGTCAGGGTGGAGTCTGGGGCTTGAACGTTGGCAGCAAGCCCGTGAATGTAGCCGTTTAAAACCCAGCCACGAAGGGACAGGAGGTTGCAGACTACCTGCCTTACGCTCCGCCTCCCCAAATGGCTGGAAAGTAGAAATAAAAATAACTGTCTTAAAAACCGCGAACTGTTTAAAATTCGCTGTTAGGGTAGTTTCAAAGAAAAGTTGAAAAACAGAATCTCTATATAAAATTGGCACGTCCTCAATGTGTGCTTGAGTAACTAGTACAGTAGTGGGAGTAGGATCTGTGAAATTGTGTTCTCTGTTTACTTAGAAGCTTTCTTTTCGTGAATGCACGGGTGTGTGACTGAGTGTGTGTATGTGTGTGTGTGTAGGGGCGGGGTTGCATAGAGCAAGAGCGGAAGCCCACTTAATGTCTTTGGACGGCCGACTAGCAAATTTGCTGAAGAGCCAGGGCAATACCACAATGGCTAGTAAGTGCTTGTGGCTTCCTAGGAAAAAAGAAGTACCATATTGTAAGTGCAAGTGCACAGAATGTTTTCAAAAGGACTTAGGTGGTCCTTGACACCTATAGTTTAGTGCCTGAGAAGCATTTTTCACCACTGAGAAGCCCGGCCGTGAGCCAGGGAGAAAAATCTGCAGCCCACACAATGTTTAAATAAAGAGTGCCTGGGCGTTATTTTGTGGCTGTATTTTCAGGGCCTGCTGTTTCAGCTTCCTACTTTAAACTCAGGGCTCATTTACCTACGATCTTTTTTCCCAGCTGTCCAGATGTAGCTCATTGACATATGGAAGCCCTGATATTGTTGTGTAACAGTATAAAGCATATCGACTAGTTCAGGGCAGTGATAACCTCTGTGTTAACATTAACACTTTAAAGTGGCACCCAAGATGCACAATGGGCATCAAGTTGAAGATTCCTTTTGTAGAACTGAATTAGGCAGCTTTGCTGTTGGAAATTGGTATCTGATTGGAGATTGTGTTCCCCGCTTTGTATTTTGAATGCTATAATTTACAGTTTGCAGTGTTTTTGCTTCTGCTAAAGGGTAATATAAATTTGCAAAATGTTCTCTTTGTTAGAGTAAATAGGAAACCAGCAACTGGAAAAATAGTCGTAAAGTAGCACAGCAAGGGCTGGATGAATTGCCTTCCCTCACTTTACTGTTCTTTGTTTTGACAAATCTATGTCCATTGTTCTGGCCTCGCACAGAGTTTCCATATTCCTCCTTTTGGCAAATTTACTTGGGGCCCTTCCGCTTTATAAATGTTAACTAGAGTCCCTTATGCACTGGAGATGGTGAGCGCTGTAAACACCATTTGTACTTCCTAAATGAATTACTTTCTTCCATGGAACTTAAATTGGAAAATGAAGAAAGGCGAATGAAACCCCTCTATATTATCTCACATTGAAGCTAATTTCCAAACTTGTTGAACTAGGTTTTTTATGCTTTCTGTTTATAAACCTATTTCAAATCAAGCAAGTATAAGAATGGCAACAATACCTTGAAGAAGGAATAGGTATAAAGCATTTAGTAAATTGCAGTGTTGCAGTAGAAACAGTGGGCATGATAGAGAGCAGGATTTGAAATTCAACTGCCTTCAACCAGCTGTGTGACCATCACATTGCTTAATGTCTTTGAATCTCAGTTTCTTCATTTTTAAATAGTGTGAGTAATGGAATTTTTATGAGTATTTGAAATGTAAAAGTAGCCCATAATAAAGGCTTAAAACATAATTTCTGTCTCCTTCAAAGTCATTCTACAAAGCAAAAACCCATGAATTGGATTATTTCTTATCTCTGTATTTTCTTTGGAATAAAACTGAGCCACCAAAGATAGATCTATCACATTTCCAAGGTGTGCTAGATAGCCTTACTTTTAGCTTAGTTCTTTTTCCTTTGGTGGACTTTAAGAAGTTCCATTTTAATGTTCTGTCATTTCACATTGACTTTTATTCATATCACTGTATCAGTTGTCAAAATAGATTTGGGGAAAGACTTGCTGCCTCTGCCTTCTCTTCTGTCATCAGCGAGCTAGGAAGGAGGGAGAAGATAAGTTGAAGCTGTATAAATGAAACTGAAAGAGAGTCTGATTTACATTTAGAAGACATGTGCAAAGAAATTTGCTTTCTGATTGGATATGGTAGATATAGGGGAAGAAAGAAATCAAAGACAACTCCCAAACAGGTGACAGAGATAAAGAGGGGCGGAGTTTAGCTCAGGAGGAAGTTAATGAACTCATGTTTGGGCCTGTTGAATGTACAGTAGTCTGATAGGGAATGGAAATATCCCAGAGACACTGGGAGAGTGGGTTTGGGGAAAGAGGTCAGAGCTAAGGGAGTTATCTAAAAGGATTAAGAGGTTGTGAATGGGCCTAAGTACAAACTGGAGCATACATGTTATAAGGTACAAAAAGCCGCATCTCCGTTGAACTGAGTTGGATTAAGTTGTTCTAACTCCCAGAGTTTGCCTAATTTTTTAAGTGAAACTTGAGAATAATTCTGAAATGCTTTCAGGTAAATGGATTAAAACATTTCATTTGTGGTCAAGTATGGGCAGGAAAGCCTGCACCAAATTAGTGGTTCTCTAAGTAGAGTCTGAGAGTTTCCTGATGCGTTTTAAACTGACTCAGAAATATACACTAGTGCTTTCATTCTTTTTTTTTTTGAATTTTAGTCTATTTTATTAAAAAAATTTTTTTGAGGTATAATTGACATATTATGTTAGCTTCAGGTATACAACATAATGATTTTTATATTTGTATATATTGTGAAGTGATCATCACAAAAAGTTTAGTTTACATCTGTCACCACACCTAGTTACAAAAGTTTTTTTCTTGTGATAAGAACTTTTAAGATCTACTCTCTTAGCAACTTTCAAATATGCAATATAGTTTTATTAACTATAGTCACCATGCTGTACATTACATCCCCAGGACTTATTTATTTTATAACTGTAAGTTTGTAACTTTTGAACCCCTTCACCCATTTTG
This sequence comes from Equus caballus, assembly GCF_041296265.1. Taxonomy (NCBI): domain Eukaryota; kingdom Metazoa; phylum Chordata; class Mammalia; order Perissodactyla; family Equidae; genus Equus; species Equus caballus. The sequence goes on from NC_091691.1 coordinate 61,262,527, forward strand.
CCACCCCCCCCCCCCACCACAGTACTTTCATTCCATTCTTATGGGAGATGTGCAATTGCAAAGACTTCTTTTTTAACCTAGGTTAAAGCTACTTATCCTATTATTTATTATACATATTTGTTACCTACTTGTGTATTATCTGTTAGTAAGGGCTCTCCAGAGAAACAACCAATAGGATATATGTATGGGCAGAGAGAGAAAGATTGATTTGAAGAAATTGGTTTACATTACTGAGGATAATCTCTTTGGTAAAATTCAACTGATTATAGATGTTAACCATATCAATAGAAGAACTTCACAACAACACCTGGATAAGTGTTTGATTAAATAACTGAGTACTATAGCCCAGCCAAGTGGACACGTAAGACTAACCATCACATCCGTCCCATGAATTTTTAAGGGTTATTAAAATCTGGTTATCAAAAACAAAAGTTAGATCATTATCAGGCTTTGCTAGATGGTCCTTCAGAATTCTACTAAGAAGTCTGGCTGTGGGGCAACCATGGACTATATGTTGCTCAAGCAGACAGCAGGAATCCACACAATTTTCTTTAAATTAAAGTCGTTCTTCATTTAGCTTTGTCATTATTGTTTTGGGTTGTTTGATTGGATTGACCATGATATGAGGTGCATTCATTTATTGATCCAGCAAACATCTCCTGCTCTGTGCTGAGCACATAGACCCAAATGCTATCCTCTTGGAGCTTGCATTCTCATGGGGAAGATGGACAATAAACAAGATATGAGTGTTAAGTATATAGTTTGTTATATAGCCATAGGTGTTAAGATTTAAAAAATAAGGCAAAGAAGGGCTGGTCCGGTGGCGTAGTGGTTAGGTTCACACACTCCACTTCAGTGGCCCGCGCTTCACGGGTTTGGATCCCAGGTGCAGATCTACATACCACATGTCAAGCCACGCAGTAGCGGCATCTCACATACAAAAAAATAGAGGAATATTGGCACAGATATTAGCTCAGGGGCAATCTTCCTCACCAAAAAAAAAATAATAATAATAAGGCAAAGAAATAGGATAGGAAGTATGTAGGGGAGCTGTGATTTTAGGATATTTAGAGCAGTGTTTCTTGAATTATCTGTTGTAAAGAACCAGTGAGGTCTTCTTGTTTTGTTTTATTTTGTTTTAATTTCTAGCCCATCACAGATCAATACTTTTGTAAAATAAAAAACGTACTATGGAAAAAGGAAATTTAAAAGTACGAAAGATATGTAAAATACAAGCTCTCATTGTAAAACTTATCATTAGGAGGCCAGCCTGGTGGCAGAGTGGCTAAGTTTGTGCACTCTGCTTTGGCAGCCTGGGTGCAGACCTATGCACTGCTCATTAAGCCATGCTGTGGCGGCATCCCACATACAAAATAGAGGAAGATTGGCACAGATGTTAGCTCAGGGACAATCTTCCTCAAGCAAAAAGAGGAAGATTGGCAATGGATGTTAACTCAGGGCCAATCCTCCTCACCAAAAAAAACCAAAATTATATATATATATATTATTAGATTCAACTGACATAAAATTACTCTGTCAGATTTCTATGCAGGTTTATAAACACTTCTCTCAATTTCTGTCCTTAATTAAGCATGAGCTATTGATAAACAGGGCCTCATTTTGAGCAGCCTTGGTCTACAGGAAGTTAGAGGTTAAGGAAGCTAGTTTGGCTGAGCCAGGTGAATGAGGGGCAGTTGTATGGGGTCTGAGGGCTTTTTTAAGAAGTTTGGTTTTTTCTTTGAGTGAGGATTTTGAGCAGTCATGGCATGAGCTGATTTAGAAGAATCCCTCTGGCTGCTATGTTGAGAATACACTGTAGTGGGAAGAGCAGGATGAGCAGGGTGAGTTAGGAGGCCATTGCAATAATCCAGTTGAGAGACACCAGGACGTGCACGGAAATGGTAGAGGTGGTGAAAAGGGTAGGATTTCAGATATAGTTGAAGGTATAGCTAACAAGATGGATTCAGTGTGGAGTTGGGAGAAAGTGAGGAATCGAGGATGACTGCAGAGTTCTTCCTTGGCCTGAGCTAAGGCTGGAGTTGTCCTAACTGAGATGGGAAAGACTGAGAGGACAGGATGAGGATCAGGGTTAAGTCAGGAGTTCAGTTACCGACAAGTCAAGTTTGGCACAGCCAAGAGGAGATGTTGAGTAGGCAATTGGATATCTGAGTCTGCAGTTCAGAGGAAGATCTGGGCTGTAGATAAGTAAAATTGGGAATCGTAAGCATGTACTTGATATAAATCCAGGGGACTGGATGAGTTTGTCAAGGAGTAGGTATAGTTAGAAAAGAATAGAGGTCCAAGGACTGAGCAGTGGTGCACACCAACTTTTAGAAGCTGGGACCTGAAAACCAGAAAGGCAGCAGCCAAAGGGGTAAGAAGGAAACCATCTGGTGTCCCGGAGGCCCAGTGAGTGCAAGAAGTATTTTTGAGGGAAGAGGGCTGCACTGAATCCACTGCCACTTAAAGGTCAAGTAGTTGAAGACTGAGAACTGACTATTAGATTTAGTACTGTGGAGACTATTGGTGACCTTGAGAAGAGCAGTTTCAATGGAATGGTGGGTTCCAAAGCCTAATTGGAGTGCGTTCACAAGCGATCAGAGGAACCTATTAGAGACAGGGAGGATATCATCAAGTTATCATCTTATCATCAAGTTGAGAGGCAAAAGGAAGGAGAGAAACTGGGACAATAGCTGGAAGAAGTGGGATCAAGAGAGTTTTCTTTTAAGAGAAGAAGAATTTTGTATGCTAATGGAAATGAACCCATAGTGAGGGAAAAATTGATGCACAGGAGAGAGGAGAGAATTGCAGGAGCAATGCCTTTGAGTAGGGGAGAAGTGCAAGGATTTACACTGGGGAGCTTGGCCTTAGCTAGGACAATGGACAGTTCATCCATTTAACAGAATGTAGAGTATTAAATGAGCATAGATGCGGGTAGCTGAATTGAGGTAGTGCGAGGTTGTAGTTCTCATCTCCTAGCAAGTTATCATTGACATAACATGACCTGTGATTTGACTTGAAGACAAAGCTTTGCGGTTTAAATCTGTACCATCCATGCCACTGATGCTAAAACAAATGTATATAGAATGTCTCCTCATCCTAAAATACTTGGGTAGGTGTCGCTTATAATAGGACAAGTGGAGTCTTTTGTACTATCAAGGTCCAAAAACCCCTGAGAGCCATTGCTCTAATAAAGAAATGCTACTTTCCATGTTGCCTCTGCTGTGAGGTCTGGCACTTAGTAGGGGAATTAAAGAATAGCTCTAAAGCAAAATGCAGTTTGCATACTTTGGTGAACACCCCTCAAGTGGGAATAACCACTCCATGGTGCCAGCCAGCTGATGCTATTAATAGTAATAGATAGGAGTTCATGATAGTTTTTGAAATCCATTCCTTTTATACACTTACTCATCTGTGCCTGTATTACTGAGAATTTCAGAAAGACGTAATTAAGCTTCCTCTGGTGGTTGGACGGCTCCGTGTTTACTTAGCAACATTAGGGTTGTCATAGGCAAATTAAATATTAGTGACCTCTTAAGTTATGTATTCTCTAACAAACAGAACCTACATGATGTAGCAGATTGAGTTTTATGCTGAGATTCTCCTTAGAACCTGGCTACTGGTCCTTGGACCAGCCCCCACTGCAGAATCTCAGGCCCCACCTCAAATCTACTAAATCAGAATCTGCATTTTAACAAGATACCCAGGTGATTTATATCCACTTTTAAAAGTATAGCCTTAGATAATCCTATTTAATTGGCAATAAGATAAAGTACGTTGAGGACCGTGTTTGAGAGTTGTAGAGGCACCCTTCTAAGATTTTAGGTTAAAGGAAATAAAATTTTCCCTAGGGGGCTAAAATTAAAATCAACACATAATGGAGTGTAGGGATATGCAGAGTCAATATTTGGAGGCTGAAAGCTTCCCAGGATGGACTTTGAGTGTAACCTAATTGAACACATGAACACGATGAGGAAATCTTGAGGGGCAGGGTGTAGCTGGAGGGCCTATGCTCTAAGAATAGCTGCACTTGGGCCTCTCCAGGCTGACTCATCATTGGTGAAGAGTGAGTGGGTATGTTGGTGTGTGTGTTTATTGCCCTATATTGGAATATTTTAGCCTGAGACTCTTATTGTCACTTTGAATAACAATAGCAGCTGCCCCCATTCTGTTTACATTTTCAAGCTCCCCAAGCCAGCTCAAGATTTTAATTCTGCTTTGTAGTGGCATACCCACAGTGAGGCAGCCTAGTGTCAAGAACATAAGTAAAAGCTTAGTTCAGTCACATGTTGCCAACAGCTCCTTCCAGAACCACATTTAGGGACAATGTCTGGATACTTCTTTTGTCTGTCTAGCCCTAGGCCCTGTGGAGTCGCTCATGCATCCCATCCTCTTAGGGTTCAGCTGTCCTCTTAAGATTGGATCCATCATTTCAGCCCATGTCCTCAGCACCCCTTTCTCCCTTTGCTCCAGTCCTTTGCTCCCCTCTTCATTAAAAGGGTTTTATTGCTAATCACTTAATTTAGGGAAAGAGAATGAGGTTAATAAAATAACCAATGGGACTGGGCTAATTAAGTTTCCAGCTGGTTTCTGAGTTCTTGGTCATTATCTAGTTCCTGATTGATTTCTTCAGGAGCTGCCAACTCAACAGGAGGGAGGCAAGTGATGTAAATGAATGTGGAGGGTGCATACCTCACAGGAAGGGGCACCAACCCGTGTAGCCACTCAAGACTGTGAGTCCAGAATTGCAGCTGATAGCTTTTCAAGAGAAGCCAGAAATTTGGGTTTATGTATAAAATCTGATTTTAAAGCAATTGCCATTTTTTTTTCCGAATTTTTGGAAACTCATTCCAAATTTTTGAAAACATTGAACCAGTCTAAAAAAAATGAATTGACTTCCATCCTCAGCTTCTATCTTTCATCTAAATTCTCCTTATTTTGATCATGTCTTTTATAACTCGTCATTTTCAACCACCTTATGGAGGGGGGAGGGGGCAGACAAATGGAAATCCCTTATTCTCTTAGGTTTCTGACCATTTCCATCCCTTGGGTCCTCCCAGAAGGACACAACACTCTTATTTATTAATGGGAACGTTGGGCCCTGCCCAGAAAATTCTTTGGGAAATTCCCCACAACCGATTTAGTTATTTCAATTTACTGGTGGTTTACTGAGTAGCTACTATGTGCCTGGGGCTGTGTAGGAGGGAGGCCTGCAAGATTCTGAATGGTTCTGTAATGTGTATGTTTCTCTGGTCATCGTGCAGTGTTACTGTTACTGACCTGGTGTCACTGTGGCATTTTCGTCTTGTTGTGTTGTATTTTTCAGCTTTATGAGGCGATACAGTACAATTCACACATAGTGTACAGGTTGATGAATTTTGGTAATTGTAAACAACCCTATTATCACCACCACAAACAATACCTAAACAGTTAGTTCTATTACCCTGAAAAGTTCCCCCAAATCCTTTGCAATCAATTCCCTCTGCAAAAGCCCCCAGCCCCAGGCAACCCTATCTGCTGTCTGTCACTAAGTTTTGGAATTATATAGTAAGTAGTCTTGTGTTTGACTTCTTTCACTTAGCATAGTGGGGCATATATTTGTCGTCATTTAGTATAAGTCCTTTTGCCTCTACTTCCAAAATAAATCCTAAATCTGTCTGTCCACTTACCTTGTCTACTGCTGCTCTGCCGGTCTAAGCACCCTCCTCTCTTGAACTGACCCTTACAATGGACTTAAAACGGGGCTCCTCGCTGTGGCTCTTGCACCACAGGAATCCTTTCTTCACACAGGAACCAGTGATCTATATAATGTAAATCAAGTCATGTCACCCTCCTGTTTAAAACCCTCTGTTGCCTTCCTAGCACTCTTAGCTGTGGCTTTATGGTTCATCTCCTACCTACTTCACTATCCCACACATCTCCGATTCCTCTCCTGGGGGCCCCCAACATTTCAGCCATGCTGGCTCTCTATACCTCAGTAAGATAGTTCCTGAATTTTGTACCTTTTGTTTTCAGCTTGGAAAACCATTCCCAGATCTTCCCAAGACTGGTGCCTTCAAATATCATCTCAGGGACCACCCATCTGACTGCTCCCTCCGCCCCACCCACTCTATTTTTATTGTCAACTATTTTGTTTTTCTCAGAGCATTTATTATTTGCCAGTCTATTTGTTTACCCGCGTATTTCCTCTCTCCCCCTTCCAGAACACTGAGAGCAGGGACCTTAGACATGGTCTCATCTCTTGCATGTTGAACACAGCCCGGCAATAGTAAGCTATTACCAAAAATTTCGCCAGTGAATGCATGTGTATATGGGTGGGGCTTGGAAGATTCGTGCAGGTTTATGTTTTCTGTCATAAACTCTTCGTTATGACCATGGAATAACTGTTCTTGCTAAAAGCCACATAAATTAATTTTTTTTAATTTTGTATTTTCTCTCTTGGCCTTATATTTCAAATCATTCTGTGCTCTTGAAATTTATTTAAATAATCATAAATGCAATGTAATCTTTTCCTCACACTGAATTTGGATGCCATTAAAAATATATTTTTAAAAATATTTTTCTCGGGGCAGCCCAGTGGCGCAGCGGTTAAGTGCCCATGTTCCGCTTTGGTGGCCGGGAGTTCACCGGTTTGGATCCCGGGTGCGGACATGGCACCGCTTGGCAAGCCATGCTGTGGTAGGTGTCCCACATATAAAGTAGAGGAAGATGGGCACGGATGTTAGCTCAGGGCTAATCTTCCTCAAACAAACAAACAAACAAACACAATTCTCATTTGGGGCTGGCCTGGTGGTGTGGCGGTTGAGTTTGCACATCCCACTTTGGTGGCCTGGGGTTCACTGGTTCAGATCCTTGGTGTGGACCTATGCACTGCTTGTCAAGCCATGCTGTGGTAGGCGTCCCACATATACAGTAGAGGAAGATGGGCATGGATGTTAGCTCAGGGCCACTCTTCCTCAGCAAAAAGAGGAGGATTGGCAGCAGTTAGCTCAGGGCTAATCTTCCTCAAAAAAAAAAATTTTTCTCTCAAATCACATCCTATTAAAAATTTCAGGTCTTTCATCCTCCTAACATTGCCCTTCCTAATTGTCCAACTGAATTTTTCTCAGGAGTGAAGACAACTTAAGTCATAGTAAAGTTAAGTTACACATGGTTAAGTAAAGAAATATTAAATCATAGCAGGTGATTAATTTTCCCCAACGTTTTATTACAAAAAATTTCAAACATACAGCTGAAAGAATTGTACAATGAACACCGTTTATCCACTACCTAAATTCTACAACTGTTAATTTTGCTATATTTGCTTTTATCTCTCACGTTAACACATACCTAAATTCATCCATCAATTCATATTATTTTTTGATGCATTTAATAGTAGGGTGCAAATATCACCACTCTATCCCTTCTCATATCAGCATGCATGGTATTGATCACAGTCCAATATTTGTTTATGTTTTTTTAGAGGTAAATTACATACTTGGCGAAATGCACAGATCTTAGATCTAACATTTACTGAGTTTTGACAAATGTTTAGCCCAAACCCCTCTCAAGATACAGAATACTTTCATTACCCCGAGAAAGTTCCTTCATGCCCCTTGCCAGCAAATCCCCATCTGTGTACCCTAATAGGCAACCGTTGTGATTTTTTTTTTCTACCATACATCAATTGGGCCTATTCTAGAACTTTATATAAGTGGACTTATACAGGATGTACTCGGTCGTGTCTGGTTTCTTTCACTCAGTACATCTTTGAGGTTCATCCATGGTGTTGCATGTATCAGTAATTTTTTCTTGTTTATTGCTATGTAGTATTCCATTGTAGGAATATGCCACAGTTTATTTATTTTCTTGTTAATGGACACCTGGGTTATTTCCAGTTTGAGGCTATTATGAAAACATTCCTTATGAATATTCTTGTATAAATGGACATATGTTTTCATTTCTCTTGAATAAATAGGCTTGGTATTGCAGGGCCAAGGGGTGCCTGTATGTTTTGTTTTGTAACAAACTACCAGACCATTTATCCCAAGTGGCTATGGGTGGTTAACTTTTTAAAAAACTTATGTATTGTGTAGGTAATATGGTCATATGGTTCAAATTTAAAATTTGACAATGAAAACACCCTCCTTCTCCACATACCCCTGCTTTCCAGTTCTCGTTTCTCCAAGAGGTAGGTAAATGTTCTTACTTTCTTTATCCTTTTAGATGTTTTTACACATCTGCAAAGCTACAAGTTCTCATCCTATATATACCGTTCTGCGCTTTGCTTTCTAAGAGGTTTTATTTTTGAGTTATCTTGTCTATGTGCCTATTAATGTAGTTTATATATATATTCATTATCTAAACCTGAATAGCCCCATATGGATTCTAATTAGACAATTCATAAAATGCTTGATCACTTGTATACTTTTTATGTTAATGTACCAGAGGAGGGATGTTAAATTCTCCAGCTCTAGCGACTTCAATTTGATGGCTGGACCTTTAGGGAAAGAATTTTAACCTCAGATCTTTTGAACTAAGCAGTTGTGCAGTCCAGCTTCTGCACCCCAGCAAGTGAGACTTAAGCTACAGTGGCATCCAATTCCTCTCCTTATTTGTAACACTTTTAAAAGTTGTGGTTTTTATGTATTGTAATCAGTAAGTTCAGTCTGTTCCAAAACACCTTGGTCTTGATGTGTTTTCTCCATTTAATAATCACTTTTATTAAAACAAGTACAGCTTATTGACTGATCTACCAGATTTGCAACTGATATTCTCACATATGCGATAACATCTCTATGTAACACTATCGTACAGGCGTAGGGAGGTTTTAGTGAGGGACTTGATGAAACAGGCCTCATGGATGCTACTTATCATGAATCTCTATGAGGCATTTCCGTTGTCGTAGTTATCAGTTGTAGTTGCAAAAACATATGCACAGCACTTAGAAAATGCCAGCAGAAATGTCCCCTGTGTAAAGCCCACTGGTCTCTATATTGCTGATCTTATAATTTTGCTGCTTCTGCTTGTCACTAGGAGGAATTGAGGTGATTAAAATGACTACAAACTTTGAACCCTTACTGAAACTATTTGAGGTTCAAAGCCCTATTGTTTTCTGGCTGTGTCACCTTGGCAAGTTGTTACACCTCCCTGAACCTCAGTTTGCCGTCAGTCAAGTGAGGAGAAAGCAGAGCAGCATCTTAGGATGACCGTGAGGGCTATGAGGCGATGTACATCAGGGCCCACCCGAGGACTTGGCTCCAGGATTAGCCTTCTGCTGGTGTTGGCATAAAACTCAAATAAGTTGTGAGAAAAGGGGGAAGACCTATTATTTGTCAAAAAACTTTGCTGTCTGCTTGCTCCTAAATTACGTAAGTCAATAATTCATGTCTGAACCACAAGTGTTGTATTAGAAAGGGTAATTATGAGTTGAGCATTTGGACCATTTGTAGTAAATGCCCTTCGGGATTCCATTTTGAGAACCAATCCTTAGGGCCTCAAAGAAATGCCAGGGCAGACTGTGCCTTAGCATTTACAATCACCCAAGGCAGAAAAAAGTGAAACTACAGCAGAGGACTTAAGTCTCTTGATTCTAAAAGTATTGCTCTTTCCAACTGGGGCAGCTGTGGTGGTGGTGGGAAGAAAAGTTAGTGAATTTTAGACAAGAAAACCTCAGCTTTAGACCAACCAAGTTCAAGCACTTTCTATAGATGTGCCTTTGCAGAAGTAATTTAACCTCTATGTACCTCAATTTCCTCCTCTATAAATGGAAATAATCTTTCTTAGGGGTTTGTTCAGTTAAATGAATTAAGGTATGTGGAAGTGTTTTAAAAATTTCTAAAAAACCGGTGTATCTACCAAGTTTGAAGTTACATCAAAATAAAATGTTACCAAGCAGCAATAATAATAACAAAGACACTTAGGGAAAAACGGGTGGGAACCTAGGCAGATCTGGGGTTCTAAATAAGGAGTGGGATGGTTCCATCAAGCTGTTGCTGAATCAGTCTTTGTGTCACTCTGTTTAGCATTCAACTTCAGAGAGAGGGTTCGCGTAGTCTGGCCCACATCAGGTGCTCTCGCCTTCAGCAGGGGATTGTGGGCACTTTGAGGTCCCACCAGATTGTATCTAATATGAGGTTAGTTTCTGCAGAGCAAAATCAAAATGCTCTTGCAAGAAAAAGGGGAAATGGATGCTGGGCAGGCATAAACATCAAGCAAATGCCTCCAGAACAGTGCAAACGTCAGCACCCTCTGTATGCATAGAAGAATTTTATAACAGAAGTAGAAGAGAGTACATTTAAGAACCAGCAATGGCCAGTATAATTGGGAGTTCAGTTTTTGAAATTTCATTGAACTGCATAGCTATGATATATGAACTTTTCAGTATGTGTAGTATACTTAAATTTTAAAAGCTTAACTTTTGCCATGTGTTAATAGTCCCAAATAGGTAATTATATGCTGAGTACTTTAAGAGCTGTCAGATCTTGCTATCTAAATGCTCATTTTTATTTCTGTGTGTAGTTAGCCTTCAACAGCTCCTATAAATAGGTTAAGATTTTCTGTGAATTCTGTTGACTATGCTAAGATTTTATTATGATCATCTTTAAATAAATCAGGGAATATATTTCTTGACTTGGAGGATATTCCTAATAGTGGTAATACTGATTAGATCATTTTCTATATCTGGGGATGACTTTAAAATTATTTTATAAAGAATTATAATGTCTTGTATTTTTACCTTCTAGACTTGCTGCTATCTTCTTATCTAACATACAAAATCCCACAGAGCAAAGACCTATTTTCCCCCCAAATTTTAGATATAATAGGATTAAAGAAGAGAAAGAACACAGTGTAGATCCTCTGAGTTATAGTTTTCACTATGTATATACGAATGCTATTTCACCACTCTGTCTATATTCTTTTGTTTAAATGCGTGCAGTGCATATGGTGAGAACATGTGACCCCAAAGAAGTCTTAGTGGGAAGGTAAGAGATCCTCTGGCGAATGTAGGATGCAAATGGACCTTTACTTTGGCAGTGCAGCTCACAGTGTACGAGGTATCATTAGAATATGGTTTACACACACCAATACGCAATGGTGGCGCCTTTATACCTCTTAAGGAAAGTGATGAATTCTTGGTTTGTTTCCGGTAGATTCTGCCGTTCCTGTATTGCTACCAGTCTAAAGAACAATAAGTGGACCTGTCCTTATTGCCGGGCATATCTTCCTTCAGAAGGAGTTCCAGCAACTGATGTAGCCAAAAGAATGAAATCAGAGTACCAGAATTGCACAGAGTGTGACACCGCGGTATGTGACCCTTGCCTGTGCTCACGATTACTGGCTTAGCCCTCTGAGAAGATTGTTATGCAGCTAATCACTGTACCTATGCCTTTGACCTCATCCTACCCCTACTTCTAAAGTTTATTGTCTCAGCCTCTCCCCTTCCCTTTCTCCAATTTCATGTGTGTAGGCTGCAGTAAAATTGTCACCTGACTCCAACCATCACCTAATTTTTCCAACAAATGCTGTCATCGACCACCCCTATTTCCTCTCTTGCTGTAAGTTCCATGACCGCCTATTCTGTGGCCTCCATTCATGCTCCTCTATTGCAGCCCACCAGTGAATAGCTTTATTATCAAATCCAGTGGCATAATTCCACCTATGTGATTCTGGACTATGTAGTATTTATCTCTATTGCTCACTTCCTCCTTGTTGCAGTTTTCCTCTTTGATACTATACTAGCCTGATTGGCTCATGTGAGGTGTTGGAAGCTGTGTAAAAGATTCTAGATTTTATCCTAAATGCAATAGTGAGTATAGGAAAAGGATAAGCTTTTGATCGGGTTTATATTTTGAAGACATCACTCTAGCATGTGCGTGGACAATGGTCTGGAGGGGGCAAAAGTGGGATTGGTGAAGCCAATTAGGCGGCTGTTAGGATGGGTCAGGTAAGAAAGCTGGTTTAGGGTGATAGCATTAGATCTGGAAAGAGGTTGTTTCAAGTATTTAGGAAAGAGAATTGAAGGAAATTGGTAATTGACTGGATGTGGGAGTGAGAGAATGAAGTGTCAAAAATGCCTCCTAGGTTTCTGACATGAGTAGGTGAAGGTGTTAATATGGGGAGCAGATTTGGAGAAGAATCCAGAGTTAAGTTTTAGATATGTTAAGTTTGAACTGCTAAGGGGAGGATATTTAGGGTATACCAGTCTAGAGATCAAAGAGAGATTATGTACTGAGGATCTGAATTTCTTTAGAGAACTTTCTTTTTTTTTTGAGGAAGATTAGCCCTGAGCTAACGTCTGCCGCCAATCCTCCTCTTTTTGCTGAGGAAGACTGGCCCTGAGCTAAGATCCATGCCCATCTTCCTCTACTTTATATATGGGACGCCTACCACAGCATGGCTTGCCAAACGGTGCCATGTCCATACCCAGGATCCAAACCAGTAAACCCCAGGCTGCCAAAGCAGAACGTGTGCACTTAACCACTGAGCCACAGTGGGCCACTGGGCCAGCCCCTAGAGAACTTTCTTGATTGTTAAGCTAAACTGTAGCCTGTTATGCTCTCTCCTAGCATCTTGTGCTTTTCCTTTATAGCACTTACCACCATTTGTCATTATGCTTTTATGATTTTTTAATTTAATGTCAATTGTCCCCACCAGATTTAAGTTCCATGAGGGTAAGCACTGTGTCTGTTTTATTGGCAACTGTGTACCCAGCACTATGAAAAGTGACTGCACATAGGAAGTGCTGTATGCATTTTTCTTTTTTTTTTTGGAATATTTATGTAAGACAATAATCTATTCGTGGCTGCCTGACTACAGAATTTATGCATGATCTTTGGAGTCAGACATCCTGGGATCCAACACTGATTCTCTGCATTATTCTTTGTGATTTGGGGCAATTATTAATCTAAGTTTTTGTCTACCTCCTTGAAAAATAAGGAAAAAGGTAATGTTCATGTCACAGGCTGATTGTAAAGGTAAATGATAAAACATCAGCTCTTAGCACGGTCTGGAACATTGTAAATGCTCAAAATCAATAGCTTTGTACATTCATAATAATGGATTACTGCTTATTTTTACTTTGATACTTTTTGTCACATATAAAATTCAACATGCACAAAATCAAACTCGTCATATTATTCCATCATCCAGTTCTTCATCTCACCTTTCGTGTCTGTCAGAAACAAGAACATTCTCTCAATTATCTTGGGTGGAAGTCCCTTTCTTTTTTTCATCTACCCATTTCTGATTATTCACAAGGATTTTGATTTTTCCTTTGAGATATTTCTTGTATCTGTCTCTTCCTTTTCATGTTATTCGTCTTGCCCGGAATACTGCAATTCCTTCTATAGCCATTTTAGACTCTATTCTTCAGAGTGCAGGCCACATCTACATTCTGTGAGGTCTGGCCTTCATATTCCAGTACCTAGCATCAAACAGTTTCCTATACACTTGTCTACATATCTTTTTTTCCCCTCCATTAGATTATAAGCACCTTTACTGCAAGCACAGTGGCTTATGTTTCTTCTGCCCTCTCTCACAATGTCTTACTCTATGATTTTATCAATTCATTTGTCAGCATATAGTCCCCAAATTGCTTCATTTTTTGCTGAGGAAGATTAGCCCTGAGCTAACATCTATGACAGTCTTCCTCGACTTTATATGTGGGTTTCTGCCACAGCATGGCTGATGAGTGGTGTAGGTTCACACTCATGATCCAAACACCCCAACCCACGAAGCTGGACCACTGAAGCTGAGTGCACTGAACTTAACCACTACGCTGTGGGGCTGGCCCCCCCAAATTGCTGATTTATATGAGGAATGCTTCTCTTTGTTGATGAAGGAATACAAAGAGGAAGAAAGAAACTTTTAACAAAAGTAGTAAAGAGACAAGAGAGCACTAATGTGCAAAGTTGGATTTTAAAGGTTGTAAAACAATCTGATTTAAGAGAGCTACCTAGATTGGTCCTAGTTTTTACCTCTTTTAGATAGATATTTGTAAAGTAAGGATTTGTCTTTACATTTCCACTTGATTTTATTTTTTACCTTTTGTTAAGCAATTATAACTGTTTCCTTGACATGGTAGGTTTCATATTTGAGGTTTAACTTCCGTAGCTTGGGCAAAATGAAGCAGGGTGGGTAGGCCCCCTTACCACAGCTGTACAGAGCTTCCTTTAGCACAAGATCTTATCAGTATCTGATGACACTTTTAGTAGAATATGTGTTATTGAGCAACAGATCCCTCCTGGTTAGGATTTCTGAATGTATATCTGGAGGAACAAGGGCTCTTTATTCTGCCTTCATAAAAAATGGACTGCAAGAGCTGTCTTTTATGTTTACTCTTAATGGGCCCATTAAGTATACTGTGTATTGTGAATTCATGTAATACTGCTGGATATATTATAAAACCATGGTATTCATATCTTTCTCTGAGGCACAGGGTTTCTTTTTACTTACTAGGAACATCTCTAAAATCCATCCATTTATTCTTTTTATCTTCATTTTCCTTTCTTTCTGTTTCTTTTCTTTTTTTTCTTTCCTCCGTCTTGCTCTCCTTGTCCTCTCCCCATTTTCTTTCTCAATCTTTGGATCTTCTAAGTAGTACAGAAATTTTAAAAGTGTTATTCTTGATAACACCTTAACTTTGTTGTGCTGTTGTCATGAATGCATGCTTTTAATCTGCTGACCTCACACTATGACCTTATTTGAAATAATGAAAGTCATAAAACCGGATCACATAAGACTTCATTGAACCCCTTTCCAAAAGTGAGTTTATTTTCAATTTGCTTTTGTATAGGTTTGCCTCAGTGAAATGAGGGCACACATAAGAACTTGTCAGAAGTACATAGATAAGTATGGACCACTACAAGAACTTGGGGAGACAGCAACAAGGTTTGTTTCAATACAATATAGTTTAATGCGAAATTTGATATGTCTATATAGAATTTAATGGGCTGGAAAGTTTAACATTTTTATTGTGAAAATTATGTAGTTATGTTTAGGCTCTTAATCATAATACCTGTTATTGGTAATCATTTGTTAATAGCAATAATTATGAAAGAATTTTGCTCTCTTTACTTGAAAAACTTTGCATGGGGGAACCAACAGAAAACAGGAGAGATGGGGAAACTTCCTCAGACAAGTTTGTATTCAGGAAGATCCAAAAATAGAATGCAGAACTGTTCAATTTCTGCCAGGCTCTGTTTTCTGACTAGTAGCTTGCTGAAGTAAATCATGGTTAAAAGCTTATTCATCTTTACTTTTCCATCACCGCTGCTCTGTTTCCCAGCTCATTCCCTCTCATTTTGCTGGTTTCCCTTTAGAAAGCAGGAAGTGACATCTCGGGATATATATCCTAACAAGGAAGAAGGGGCCTCGGGCAGGCATTTGGAGTCCTACAGCTGCTTGGTGGATATTCTTTTACAGGGCTAGAGGAAGGGTGGAGGTGGCTAATAGGTATAATGGAGGATATTGATCGTTAATCTTTTTTTCCTTTAAAAAAAGAAAAGAAACAAATCTGGGTCATGACTACTATCCTGATGGCCAGAGTAATTACAAACGTTGGAGTCTCTCTGTACTGGAGAAATAAAGAAATGATTGTGTTCTCCTGCATCGGCTGATGGCTTAGAAACTATTAAATCTGCTTATAAACTCAGTTGTGCGATAGGGGTCTTCAGTAAGAGTGTGATTTCTTCCTCTCTTCTGAAGGAGAATCTTAGTTCTGCTTCTTTCAAGAAAATATATTCAAAATATAGCTTAAATTTCCTAACCTGAAAGTCTAAATGATCGCCCCCTTCCTTTTGTTTTACTAGAGATTTCTTTGCAAATGTACCTGTTATTATAGGATTAATCTTATATCATGTATTATAAACTTTAAATGAGTATTTTAGCTCTAAGCAGAGTGTAGATTCTATTAGATTGGCTACAAAGACCAATAGGAAGAAAGGATAACAAATGGGTTAAGAAAGTTTGTGGGTTTAGTTGCAAGGTTCATAGGCTTTATGAAAATTTAAAAATATATGAAAGCTAATTTAAATCCTAATTTCTCCTGCTACTTAGAATTAAAATAGCAGAAAATGAGAAGGGTTGTTGATTAATCAATCTTACAAGATAGATTAATATTTGCATTTAAGATAGAAATCTTTGCTTTATAGAAGAACTTACTATATGTTCAGATTTTTAAAATTCTTATACAGGGAGCTTGTCCCAGAGTACAAGCCTTGGGGAACAGGAAGTTATATTTATAATGGAAAGTGAGCAAAAAATTCCAAGCCTCCATATTGTTCCTAAGAATTTAAGGCAACACTATCCAATAGAAATACAATGAGAAATATATGTAATTTTAAATTTTCTAGTACCCACACTAAAAAAGTAAAGAGGAACAAGTGAAATTAATATTTGATATATTTTATTTAACCAAATATAGCCAAAATATTATTTGAACATGTAATCAGTGTAAAAATTGACATATTTTACATTTTTTAAATAAGCCTTTGACATTCAGTGTTTAGTTTATACTTCCTGCATATCTCAGTTTGGACTAGCCACATTTCAAGTGCCAATAGACACATATGGCTAACAGCTACTGGATTGGACAGCACAGATGTAAGGGACAAATGTTCCTTATATACACCTGTAGATATATATGCTAGTGGAGTTGGAGAACAAATAACACCCAATTTAGATGTTACCTGAATTAGCAAAGGAAGGAAGAAAAAGAGACAGAAAAAGGAACCCAGGGACAGCTGGGTGGTGTGTCCTCAATTTCTCAGTTAGTGAGTGCTCAGATTGTACTTTCTTCCAGAAAGAACAAAGTGTTTCAAGTGTGTTATAACTGTTTCTCTGCCCTGTCCCTATGAGGATACACATTTACATTTCTCATGAGAAAAAATTCAGGCACCAACACCATTACCAGGATAGGAAAAATGATATCAAATCTGAAAGAACGAGGACTGGAAACTAGATTTACCTATGTTCTATTTTTTACCTCCAGTTAAGTGCTAACAATTTTAGTAGTACTTGTATTCTATGCAATTTCCAGGTGCGTGTGTCCATTTTGTCAGAGGGAATTGGATGAAGACAGTTTGCTGGATCATTGCATTACTCATCACAGATCGGAAAGGAGACCTGTGGTAA
Source organism: Equus caballus (assembly GCF_041296265.1). Taxonomy (NCBI): domain Eukaryota; kingdom Metazoa; phylum Chordata; class Mammalia; order Perissodactyla; family Equidae; genus Equus; species Equus caballus. Next base: position 61,279,642 of record NC_091691.1, read on the forward strand.
GGATTTTTGTTGTTATATTTCTGGAATGTCTAAATTCAATATACTTTAGAAAATCCATTTACTAGGCTTCTACTTATAGACGTGATATAAAGGATAGTTTATGTCAAGGTTATGGTAGTTCTATGACTATTTTTTTTTTTAAGGATTTTATTTTTTCCTTTTTCTCCCCAAAGCCCCCCGGTACATAGTTGTATATTCTTAGTTGTGGGTCCTTCTAGTTGTGGCATGTGGGACGCCGCCTCAGCATGGTTTGATGAGCAGTGCCATGTCCGCACCCAGGATTCGAACAGACGAAACCCTGGGCCGCCTGCAGCGGAGCGCGCGAACTTAACCACTCGGCCACCAGGCCAGTCCCAGTAGTTCTATGACTATTAACAATATGAAAGTGTTGAGTTGAAACTGATAAGAATTACTAATGTGCAGTCATTCTTTTATTTATGAAATTAGACATCTCTTACAGATAACCATGGGCATAATCAACAAGAAGATCTAAAATGCACAGTTAAGGTCTAACTAGTATACTAACCAGTCACATCCTAAGTTAAAAGCTTTTTTTAATAATGCAAAGAGGGTTATCGTGACAGTACACTAGAAATGGAAAGTTGACAGTCATTCGTCTTTATTAATCAACCTATTGTTTTATTTCCTAGTCTGAATAATTATCCATATGCTTGCACTTTAAATATACATATTGCTCATTATTTCATAGGTCCATTGTGAAGGCTGCCTTTTTTCTTTTCAACCTAGCATTTTAGTTTTACTTGGCAGTGTGGTGTTATAATTTTCATTTTTGTGTAGTTGTGAGGAAAAGAAGAGTGGCGATGGGTACGTCATCGTTTACTCAGCTATTCTGCTATTTTTGAACACTTGGATTGTTGCCAGTTTTTAGGATTTGAATTCATATTCTTGTACATTTAAACCTTTCCTTCTATCGGATTTCTTCCTACAGGGAAATTCCTTAGATTGATATTTCTGGGACCAGGAGTGTAAACTTTTTAAGAACTCTTGAAATACGCTCCCAAAATGCCTTCCAAAAAGTTTAAGTCAATTTATATTTGTGTCAGCAATTTATGATTAAACCCCTTTCACCTTAACTTGGCCAAGATTGGGTACATTTATTTTAAAATTACTCAGGCTTAACAAATGTATAATTATACCTTGAAGATTATTTTGAGTTTTATTTTAGTTTTATGTTATGTATGTACGTGATTATGTGTGTGTGTGTATATATATTCTTACACACATCTATACATATATATGTCTATATGTGCGTTGTTTTTATATATATGTTTTTGCTTTTTGAACTGTGTTTTAAGTTTGTTTTTTTCATAAAATCCTTTCTGTATGTGGATGAGATTGAAACTAGTATATTAGATAGACAGATAGGTAGGTAGATAGTGCTCACAACAATCCTATGAGATACGTATGATTATTATCCCCATTTTACAAATGATAAACTGAGGCTCAGAGAGGTTATGTAAGTCTTGCAAGGTAAATAGCAGAGCTACAATTTGCACCTAGTGGTCCAGCTCCAGGGCCTGCATGGTGAACACCTGTGCTCTACTAAGCAACTATGTGAAATCAAGGCTAGTGGAGAGTTCTCAGAGGAAGCCATGTACTCTCACGGTTGGGGAAACCAAGCTGGGAGGCATGGGGAGGATGAAGTGGTAAAATTTCAGAAGACCGGGATGCTATCACGGCCTTGAGGTGGGAGCAGATTGTTCAGAAAATCCATGGTTCTGTAACAGACCAGGGCCATCTAGAGATGGTCACTGGAACAGAAGACCTTTAGGTTTTCACTGTTAGCAGTTCGTTCTTGACTAGAAGCTGAAGACACATGTCACTCCGAAGGATCTAGAGCCAAATAGAAGTCAGGATCTATGCTGTGGTTATGAAAAGGCTAGAGGTAGGTATTGTGGCATAGCTGGAGTTCACGTGCTTAGGGATCCACACTGGGGACACATAGTTAAAAACACCCTGGTGGAAGTCCTGGACAAGGAGGACTGAGCCTGAGGCTGCTTCTGGATTGCTGTGGAAGTTAGCAAGGAATTACTGCTTTAAAGGATTCGATTGCTGGGCTTGCCTGCAGATGAGATCAGTCACATCATCTAATTTACCTGGCGTAGTAAGTTTCAGGCCAGTTAGAGGCTTGGGAGAGTGATTCTACCTTCCAGATACAATTAGGTAATTCTGAAATCAAACTACAAGCAACTAATCTTTCTTTTCCTTTTTTTGTTTGTTTGTTTGTTTTGGGTTTTTTGGTGAGGAAGATTGGCCCTGAGCTAACATCCGTTGCCAATCTTCCTCTTTTTGCTTGAGGATGATTGTCCCTGAACTGACGTCTGTGCCAGTATTCCTCTATTTTGTCTGAGGGATGCTGCCACAGGATGAGCGGTGTATAGGTGCGCCCAGGATTCGAACCTGTGAACCCCGGGCTGCTGAAGCGGAGCGTGCAAACTTAACTACTGTGCCACTGGGCTAGCCCCTAATTTTTATTTCCTGAGTTGCTCAAGACTGGGATAGTAGGTTAGGAACATCAGGGAATTTGACCTTCCTCGCGGGCAGCCTTCACAGCCAACAGCTCCTTTTTGTCACACAGTAGTTACGTTCTGCCATGTTTTATTTTTTTGAAAAAGTATATCTGTGGAATAATAGACTCAAAGGAGGTGAATGACACAAACAGCTTGCTTCCGATTGAATTATGAGACCACTTCTGAGAGAAGTTTGGTAGTTTATCTTGTAAAGGAAAGATGTTTCAGCCAAAACCACACTTTCTGGCTATCTTGTCTGCCCAGGGTCCTCTTTCTTTCTCTGGCTGGCTCTTATTTATCCTTTAGAGCTCAGCTTAAGTCTCACTTCCTCTGGAAGCCCTCCCTGACACCCAAATTAATTTCAGCTCTTGCTTTTCTCACCTCTTTTTTTCTAGTTTACCACAATTTGTAATTGTCTATTCATTTCATGCCTGTCTCTCTCTCTCTAAATTATTAAATTCTTGAAGTCATGGAACTTAACTCCTTTGTTCAACCCTGCATGTCCAGTTCTTGGTGGAGAACCTAGCACGTAGTAGGATGTAGTGATATGAAAAAAAAAGATAATAAAGAAAAGCAGAATTCCGGTTACCCAGGTTCAAAGATTCCTCTCGTCTTTTATTTTCTGTCTTGCTCCGGAGATTCATTCCTTAAGGGAAGTGACAGGACTTCTCTTGGTTTGGAACAAAAACTAGGGTGACTAGAGCCTGAGCCATTCCTCCCCACAGCAGGTTATTTCCAAGAGATGTTTCCTTCAGAATACCTGTGACTTGACTGGGGCGTGGGAGCGTGTGTGCACAAATGTTTTGGAAGGAAGAAAAATCATCATTAAATTTGCTTTCAAACTCTTACTAAATTAGATGTGCAGTTTGGTACCTTAATTTTGGTTATAGATTTGCCTGTAATTATTTTCAGTGCCTGGCTCCTTTCTCTTCTTTTGGCGTTGGATTCAGGAAACTTTAACTTCTTCTCCAAATGGCATTTGTCATCATATAGGAAGTTTTCTATAATTGGCTGAGTGGCTGTGGAGGTTAATCGAAATCACAGATAGAGCTGGGTGTCCAGTGTAGTAGACATTCCGAAGGATTGAAGTTGGTGGTAGCTTCTAATGTGGTGGCTGTTACTTGCCCATTACATTCCCCATCAGATAAAGTCCATACTGAGATGAGGTGAAGATCTTTTGAATGTACACTGAACAATTATTGGTACCTAATATGAGTAGTATGGGCTGGGAGCACTGAGTAGAAAGGAATAATACAGGATGAGCTGATGTTAGGAAAATGGCAACGTTAGGGAGAGGGTGGGTGAACACTTAGGTACTTAGGTGATGATCAGTCAGTCTCTCATTTACCATTTCCTTCTCCTTCCTATTCTTACCCTTTCCTCCAACAGGTCAAATTCCCCAATGTAAGAATTAAAAGAAATTTTTGGAGTAGCACAGACTTTAGCCCATTGTTTTGCAGTGTCCTTCTAGTGGAAATCTCTTTAGTCACACAACTAAATTTTCTGCACACTGGAAGACTGAAGCCTCCACTCGCTCCTTATTAACATCAGACTAAAAACAAAAACTACTTTGCTTAAAATTCCAGGTTTCCTGTAGCTTTCTCCTCTGTTAGACTTGAAGCTCCTTAATGGTAGGGCCAGGGCTTAGTCATCTCTGTACCTCTGGCTCCTGGCGCGGTGTCATCAGAAACCATGTTCAACGCTCAAATGAGGATCTATTGAGTTGAACTGGTCCCAACTCCTCGTGCCAAACTCGTCTCCCACCACTTCCTCCAACCTGCCCTGTCCTCAGCTGTGCTGAGCTATTTCCATTGCCCTGTCCTTTTAGGATTTCCAGGCTTTCTCCACATTGATTCCATTGCCTGTGATGTGCCTCCTTGGGCATGACTGGCTCGTTCTTTAAGACTCATTTCAGTTACCAGAATCTCGGCTGAGTCCTTTCCTGAGTTCCTGGGCAAAATTAGTGATTCCCTTTTCAGGTCTTGAACAGTTGTCTGTTCATATCTTGAATATAGTGCTTGTTATGCTGCGTTGAAACTATCTGCTTAAATGATAAGCCGTTTATTATATGTGCCAAGGACTCAGCTAATATAGTGACTGGGCTTCATAATGTGAAATTATGTCTTATTTTGAATCTACCAACAGCCCCACAAAACAGAGATAATTCTCATCTTACAGGTTAGGATTAATTATTTGCCACAGTTAAGTCAGTGAGAGGCTGGGATGAAATTGGAAACTATTTTCTGGGTACTGGGAATGCAAGGGTGAACAGGACATGTGTAATCTTCCCTTAGGGAGCCCCAGCTATTCAAGGACAGGGATCAAAATAGTAGTAAATATATGGCATTTATTAAATGCCTCATATGTACTTGGCACATTAAGGACATTATTTATAAACATCATAACTACTTTACAAGATAGGTAGTGGTGTCTCCATTTGACAGAAGAGGGAACTTACGTGTCGAAGGTCAGACAGCTGGTAAGAGCCAGTGCTAGGATTTGAACCCAAGGCTTGCTGACTTCAAAGGCCCTGCAACACAACCCTAGCTTACTGGTTTCTGTATTCCACGTGCTTAGCACAGAGTAGAGGCACAATAAAGAGTGTTGAATGAACACATTTCTCTCACACACATATTCTTTCTTCCACACCACAAAAAATTAGTTGCTTTTCTGTTAAAATATTTCTTGGTCTCAGCTCTGTTCTTGTTACTACATAGGTGTCTCAGAGTAGATTCAGTGGTGTCTTGCGATAGCCAGTGTTGCCAGTTAACCAAGATAGCTAGAGCATTAGAAAATCATAAGTGGTTAGAAAGCAATAATAATTTGAATGATGTCATTTTATTAAAAATAAGACATAAAGATTAACAGAGTAGGGGCCGGCCCCATGGCTGAGTGGTTAATTAGGTTCTCGCACTCCCCTCCGGCAGCCCAGGGTCTCGCTGGTTCGGATCCTGGGTGCAGACATGGCACTGCTCGTCAGGCCACGCTGAGGTGGCGTCCCACATGCCACAACTAGAAGGACCCACAACTAAAATATACAACTATGTACTTGGGGAATTTGGGGAGAACAGGCGAAAAAACAGCAACAAAAGGTTGGCAACAGTTCTTAGCTCAGGTGCCAGTGTTTAAAAAAAAAAGATTAATGGAGTAGAGCAAAGTTCAGAAATGGAGCTTGTTTATAGAAATTGAGCATATTGAAACCAGGACCCCATAAAACAATAAGAAAGAAAAGAATTATATAAAGACCTCATTTAGATTTAAAGAAAAACATCATCCAAGGTGATAAATTAGACACTGTTATAATATGAGAAGAACACTGGATTATCTAGTAGAGGCTTAGATTCCATTGCTGATACTTATAGTGGGATAAATTGAAGCTTATTTCTTCCCCTCTGAAATTAGGTTCTTCAACAAAATAAGGATAATAATTCCTTGGATTTTCGTGAAGATCAAATGAGAATACCACCTAATTTATACTTAGCACATGCTTAGCATTCAGTAATGATTCTGAATCTGGTATTTTAGGTAATGAATACATGAAGAAATAAATTTTTTTAAAAACCTAGCTTAAAACATAATAAAGCAATATACATTAAAAGAGTCGTTTATATTAGCCGGTAGGGAAATGCATGTTTAAACCGTAATGAGATACCACTTACACACCTATCAAAGGGACTAAAATAAAAAAGTATTGACAGTACCAAGTGTTGGCAAACATGAGGAAAAACTGGATAATTCCACATTGCTGATCGGGATGTAAAATGGTACAGTCACTCTGGAAAATAATTTGGCAGTTTTTTATAAAGTTAACCATAACACCATATACAGATAACCATAACCATAACCATAACCATAACACCCAGCAATCACACTCCTGGAAATTTATCCTAGGAAAGGAAAATGTGCTTGTGCAAATATCTGTACACAGATATTCATTGTAGCTTTATTTGTAACAGCCAAAAAGTAGAAAGAACAAGTGTCCTTCAGGGGGTAAATAGATAAACAAACTGTGGTACATCCATACCATGGAATACTACTCAGCAATAAACAGGAAGGAACTAGTGATGCAGGCAACAATGTAGATGAATCTCAAAGTCATTAAGCTCAACGAAAAAAGCCAATCGCAGAAGATTAAATACCATATAACTCTATTTATATAACACTCTCAGAATGATGAAATTATAGAGGTGGAGAACAGATCAGTGGGTGCCAGGGTTAGGGAGAGAAGAGAAAGTGAAAAGGTAACATCAGGGAGCTCCCTTGTAGTGACAGAACAGTTCTGTATCTTGATTGTGTTGGTGGTTATATGAACCTATACATGTGATAAAATTTCATAGGGCTACACAAATGTACAACCCCTCCCCCCAAAATGAGTTCATGCAAAAATTGATGAAATCTAAGTATGATCTGTAGTCTAGTTAATTGCCATTTTCCTGGTCTTGATAATGTACTATAGTTATGTAAGATGTTTCCATTTGGGGAAGCTGGGTGATGGGGACATGGGACCTTTCTGCATTATTTTTGCAATTTCTTGTGAGTTTGTCAATATCTCAACCCATTTCATTACCCATTTTTTCAAAATGAAAAAAATTTTTTTTAAAGAGCAATTAATGGCTATTAAATTAGGAAAATACACGTAAATACTAAGAACTGATGCTGGTGTGTGATAATCTATATTACTGATAGCAATAAAAAACTATAGAGCAGGGGCTGGCCCCATGGCCGAGTGGCTAAGTTTGTGCACTCCACTGCAGGCGGCCCAGGGTTTCGTTGGTCCGAATCCTGGGCGCCATCATGGCACTGCTCATCAAACCACACTGAGGCAGCATCCCACGTGCCACAACTAGAAGGACCCACAATGAAGAATATACAACTATGTACCAGGGGGCTTTGGGGAGAAAAAGGAAAAAATAAAATCTTTAAAAAAAATACAAAACTATAGAGCAATAGATATTATGAATTGTAAATATTCATAACCTTTGACCTACTAATCTCCATTTCTGGTCATTTATCCTAAGAAAATAATCCCCCAAAGATAAACACTATAGATAATGTCATTTATAATAACAAAATATCCACATACAAAAAAACTTGTCTTCCACAAGGTAGGCAACTAATTAAGTAATTTATGGTACGTCTACCAACTGTAATATTGTTTAAATAATAAATTGATAAATATGAAACAAATAGCTATTACTGTTATATACAAGAAATACATATGAAGAATAGATGTGATTTTATTTGTTTAATGTTGCTTTAATATTCATGCAATTTTAAAACATAATACTGAAGTATGGCCAATATATTCATGAAGTTAAAATTCGCTTTGTTGAACGATTATTTTTTAAATCTGAAACTAATGATTATTTTAAATTCTTTCTTGAACTCTTGGTCTTGTTTATTTCCAGTTCTGTCCCATTTGCCGATTAATACCTAATGAGAATCCGAACAGCTTCAGTGGCAGTTTAATAAGACATTTGCAAGTCAATCACACTTTGTTTTATGATGATTTCCTAGTGAGTATATTTTCTTACTTTTACTTTGTTTTTATGCTGTCTGTGTTAAGCTTACCTTTTTTAAAACAAGTAAATAAAATTCTAGAGAAAAAAATTTGTATATAGCTGAAGTGTTAACTATTAGCATTAAGTAGGAAATCATAAAAATATAATGTTTCATAAATTTGACTGTTAATATTACAGTGGTTATCTGCCTTAGACAAAATTATTTTCTTTGTGATCCATGTGTAAAGAACCAGATTTTGCTTTCAAATTATTTTAATTTCTACTCTCGTCCCTCCCTATACATAGTTATAATTTTTATGAACTTGAAAACTTACATAGCTCAGATGAAATCACATCAGTAATGAAATGGCTTAGAGAGTTTCTTCTGCATCCAGTTGCTTTTTAAATGGCTGTTAGTAGGTATGACATTGTCAGTAGTGAGACACACAGGCCTTATTTTTAATTTAAATTCTATAAAACACAACACTCATGTTTACTGAACTTTTTTAAACTTAAAAAATTTATTATGAAAAAATTTTCAACATGTGCAAAAGTAGATGGAATAGTATGATGAGCCTCCATATACCCATCACTGATCCATCAATAACGACCAACTCCTGGCCAATCTCCTCATATTAAGACTTTTTTTAAGATGTAAGAAAATTTAAGTATAATATGAATAGTCCTTTACTTATGACTGTATTTCCCACGATCAGAAATGAGACTAATAAGCAAAAAGTAACATAGCTTTTGTTGTACTTCGGTCCATGCGTCGCCATGTGAGGGTAATGGGTTGTCTTCTGAGTCCCTTTCAGTCTATTATGGGGAGAAAAATCACTCATAGCCATGTTCTGAAATAGAATATTTTATTGTTACTTTTATTTAAATATGTGAAATGTTAAGGGTTAAATTTGAATTTGCATGTAATTCACATGATTTGACTGTTTTCTTTTCATGCTATTTAGGGTAGAATTTAATAATTGTTAAAGACTGTCATTTGTAAATTTTCTCCTTGCTTTCTGATCTGCCCACTGTGATTATCCAGGTTCAACACAAGGACCTTGAGTCCTGACCTGGGTTCTAAGTAACAGCTCTGTCACAAGTGTGTGACCTTGGGCAAGATATTTAACCTCTGAGCCTCTGCTTGTTCATTTGTTGAGTGAGAAGAATAAAAACACCTCTTCCCTAAAGCTTTTGTGAGGGTTAAACGAGATAATGCATCTAAAGTGATTTTCACAGTTTGGGCCCTGATGTTAGGCGAGTTGAAGGGAAGAGAGGATGTGGGAGTGGAAGGACCACTGGAAGAATCGAAGAAGCTGCCCCACAGAGGCTTCACATTCTCTGCTCCATCTCTCCGATAATGTCTTTCCTGGCGCCTAAAGCACGCAAGGCCTCACCAGAGCCTGGTTCTGGTCTGCGTGTGCTCATTTTTCACAACGCATAATGCTTCCTCTTTAGTTTAGCTCCATAAGATGTTCTAAAAGCCAGGTTGATTCCATACCTGTTCTGACTATTCATGTTCAGTCCGTTCTTCTCAAGACCTTTCAGACACAGTATGATCCAGGGCAGGTCAGGAAGAAGTCACTTTCCCCCACTCAAAACCATATTCTTGGGGGTCGGCTCCAAGTGGCCGAGTGGTTAAGTTCGCGCACTCTGCTGTGGCGGCCAAGGGTTCGGATCCTGGGCGCGGACATGGCACCGCTCGTCAGGCCACATTGAGGCGGTGTCCCACATCCCACAACTAGAAGGACCTGCAACTAAGATATACAACTGTGTACAGGGGGGTTTGGGGAGATAAAAGCAGAAAAAAAAAAAAAAAGATTGGCAACAGTTGTTAGCCCAGGTGCCAATCTTAAAAATAAATAAATAAAAATTTAAAAAACCCATATTCTTGGATATGGAATGAAGTTGAAGGGATGTTCTCCGTTTTGCTTTTTTGTTTCTTAAGTTACCACCAAGTACTATACGATGCACTTTATACAAATTACCTAATTTTATTCCTTGCAGCAACTTCTGTGAAATGAGTACTGTATTATGATCCTCACTTAGCTGTGAAGTATCTGAATCCCAAAGTTTAATAAATTGCTTAAGAACAAGCCACTGTTTAGTACATATCTTGTTCTCTTCTGTGCTTTATGGCTTTCCTTTGGATTTTGCTTAGTTACTTTTATGTTTTAGAATGCACTGCCAATGGAGAGTTTACTTTTTTTTTAGTTTATTGGGGAAGAGGAGATGGATTGCAGAGGATAGAGCTCTTAATAGTTTTTATTTTTTTTACAAAATGTGCTGATTTAAAAGTTTTGAATTCCATTTTGACCTCAGGGAGGCAAGAAGAAAGATTTGTTTTCAATTTTTTTTTGGAAATAGATATTCAGTAGTACTGTTGGGATTGGTGAATCCTATGGGAATGTCTTAATTTTATTCCATATTATATGTTTATGTGAAACATAACACTCTTACCAAGATTTGTAATGTTGACTACAAACTACTAGCTAGATCAGATAAAACCTTGACATTCCAAATCCAGACTATTTTACTATGACAATAACTGGTTAATTGATAGGCAGTAAAATGAAATAGAACATGCACTAACCACAAAGCAAACATCCTGGGTTCTGTGACAGTTTTTATGGAAACTGAGAGATCACTAAATTCAGGGCCTTGGTTTCCTGCAAAATGAGGGCATTGCATTGACTCTCATTGTCCAGTTTCTGAAAACTATTGTCTCTCATTATATGTTTCTAACTATTTTTCTTTATTGTAGGATTTTAATATAATTGAGGAGGCTCTTATCCGAAGGGTCTTAGACCGCTCTCTTCTGGAATATGTGAATCGCTCGAACACCACATAATTTTTTTAAAAGGAAAGAGAAGGAAATCATACAATTGCACCATTTGTTAAGATGCTGCTTGAAAAATTGAAGGGAAATGGTCGATGTTTAATGAGCAAAAATGTACAACACAGTTAAATGTTTGCCCGTGTTTATTGTTATATTGCCTTTTAAAACTACTTTCACTATGGTGGTTTAAATGTTTTACATTCTTGAGTTTCTTAGACACTTAATGACAAAAAATTGTCTCCATCAGCCATTAATATAGGGAAGAGAACACGAGGCTGGGTATGTGGGTGAAGGATCTTTATTTGTAAACTGGATGACACTGTGTGTAATGCTACATGTTAATAATTACCTTCATGGCTGGGCAAGATAACTAATGTTTGTTCTATGTAAAAAGATGGAGAGTGAAACAAAGTGTGGACTTTCAAGGAAATATGAAATCTGTTCCAATGCTCATATTCTAATATCTAATAGAATAACATGAATAACCTTACATGAGAGTAGGAAAGGAAAATTTTGGAAGTCAGCGAAGTCTGTTTAACCAAATTGTGTAACATAATACTGTAACAAGATAAACTTTGTGTTAGGAATGTATACTTAATTATTTGACTTTTTATAACTGTGCACACATAAGAATTTAATACTATATTTTTCAAATATTTGTAGCTTATTATTTAGAAATATTTCTATAATATAGGCAATTTTTTAAGAGCCATCAGCTGATATTTACAGTAGAAGTATTCTCATGCATAATTTTTAGTGGAAAACCCTAAGGGCTTTGATTTTTTTTTATTTTATCCTTTAGAAAAATTATAAAATAAAACATAAGTAACTGAAAACCAAAAGAAAATGTATAGCTTATTACATTATTTTAGGGAAATACTCTTTTAGAGCTCTGCCTGCCACCCTGGATGTCCTCTGTCTGTCCTGTCACAGTTGACGATCTTCTTCCCCAACCCCACAGAAGTAACCACTACATTGATTGCAATAGTAATCACTTCTTTGCATTTCTCTATCATCACCCACGTGTGTACCTCTACACACTGCATTTTAACCTTACCCATTTAGAATTGTTTTATTACATACATCTTTTACATCTCTCTCTTTTTTTTTTAAGATTGGCACCCAAGCTAACAACTGTTGCCAACCTTCTTTTTAAATTTTTTTAGTGTTTTTTATTCTTCCCAAAGCTCCCCAGTACATAGTTGTATATTCTAGTTGTGAGTGCCTCTGGTTGTGCTGTGTGGGGCACGGCCTCAGCATGGCCTGATCAGTGGTGCCATGTCCACGCCCAGGATCCAAACCGGTGAAACCCTGGGCCACCAAAGCAGAGCGCCCGAACTTAACCGCCAGGCCACAGGGCTGGCCCCTTACATCTCTTTTTAATCTAAAGGTTCCCCCTTTTTTCTTTTCCTTAAAATTTACCAGTTGAAGAACCTGGTCTTATGACCTATAAAGTTTCGCACAGTCTATATTTTGCTGATTGCATACTCATGGTGCAATTCAGCATGTTCTTCTCCCCTCTGGATGTGACACATGGATCCGGAGCTTTGAGCAGACTCAGGTTCAGTCCTTTTGGCAAGACTACAGGTCATGGTGTGTTCTTTCATCAGAGGGCACATAATGTCTGGTTCTCTCTTTTTGTGATGTCAGTAAAATTGATACTCAATGCCTGGATCCATTGTGGGGTTGGAGTATTCTATCATTTTTTTCATTCATTAGTTGGAAGATTTTTATAAAGAGATGTTTCCCTACATCTACTATTTGGTTAACCAGTGAAAGGGAAAGGGAAAGTCAATATTTGAATTTTCCCTTTATTCACCAATTTTCAAGATAATAGACTTGTTTCCTATCATCTTCCAGAGATGACTTTTTTTTTTAGTATTATGAACTCATGGATTCACACGTATTTGATAAGTTTCAATCCGTTTCAAATATTACCTTATTAAAGCTCAAATTGTCCCATCTTTGGCCATTGGGAACCTCATCAAGTTGGTTCTGAGTCCTTTTGACACTACTCTGCAGTCTTTAATAGCTTCCTTGCTGTCTCCTATGACTAGATATTCCAAGCTCAACTTGTATGCTTCCTGCATCCAGACCTGGAATCAGTCATTTCTCTGAGAAGCCTGGTTACTGACGGTGAGAAATGGTATTTCAGAACCATAATCGAGGCTCTGAGGATGCTCATTGCTATTACATTGGTCACTGTTTCTAGGAGAAAGCTAGGAAATATCTATGTTTTTTAAGGATAAAACATTTCATGAGTTTATTTTGATACTTCCAAATCAAATTGAGTACTACAGGATTTTTACCTAATCCTTTCTATTACAAGTATATCTCCATTTTTTTCTATATTGATAATCCTGGTTTTCAAGGACACAGGGTATGATAGAAGTAGAATATCCCACAATTATTCATTTCCTTTATCTACCTTATACATGCAATAGTTTTAGCATAACAATACTAATACAACCACCACCAATATGATAACCAAAACAGTTAAAATTTTTTTCATTTGCTCTCCCTATTCTCCTTCTATTTTTCTTTTTTTTTTTTTGAGGAAGATTAGCCCTGAGCTAACTACTGCCAATCCTCCTCTTTTTGCTGAGGAAGACTGGCCCTGAGCTAAGATCCATGCCCATCTTCCTCTGCTTTATACATGGGACGCCTACCACAGCATGGCTTTTGCCAAGCAGTGCTATGTCCGCACCTGGGATCGGAACTGGTGAACCCCGGGCCACCAAGAAGTGGAACGTGTGAACGTAACCACTGCGACACCTGGCCGGCCCCTGCTTCTATTTTTTAAAGTCATGTTATATTAACATTTTCAGAACATACTGGTATAACATACTATACTTTCTCCCTTCTAGCTCTCATTTAGTCTTAGTTCTTCAGGTAACTATATATTCAGTGCTTGCCACTAGTCCTTATTTGATGACTGTGACTATTTTTCGTATCTTGCTTTTTAATGACGAATCCAGGACAGAGAATAATGTTTCCATCCTGAAAGCAAGCAAAGAAGCTATAAAGACTAGTGATGCCAACTCCTGAGGATAAAATGTTATTTGGCTGTAGTTAGCTTTTTAATTGTAATCATTTATAAGCTTCCTTGTTTCTTACACATAAATGTAGTCATAATCGTGATGCCCCAAATTTTCTGTAGTAAATTATCCATTACTTCTTTAAAGTCTTGCTTACTATTCTGCCATCCATACAAGATAATTAAAAAAACATAAAACTGGATGAAATCTAGGGGGCCTTATTTCTGCCCTTTTAGGTATTGGTTTCAAGCTTGCTTTTCACAGCTACAAACAAGTAATAACAGATTTTTAGTTTCACAACCTCTCTTCCTCCAATATGGATGAATCATCAATAAAGCAAAACCTGTTGGACAACAAGTGCAAAAGGAGAGGAATTTTAGAGATAATCAGACTAAAAACCTAGTCCCTGAAAAATGAAAGAATATATTTCTAAGCATTAGTACCGACTATCCAGAAAATAAATCTTCGTTAATTCAGAGCAATACAAAATGCATCTTTCAATTGTAAAACTTGAAAAAATTTCAAAACTTTAAAAGCTGTATTTTAAGTAAAGCTTTAAGTCACCTGCCACTATTAACCTCAGTGCAGCAGTTCTGCCTCTTGTCCCTGGGTTCCTCTTAGGATAATTTTGCCACCTACAGGACAGATTAGGTGCTGGCCGCCTGAATTATTTTGCCTTTTGAATTATTTTGAGTTCTAAAATGGTGAGGTGCAAATGTTCGTTGTTTCACTGTGCCTTTAGCCTTTTATAAAAAGCAATTTATAATACAATTGTTTTAAAAAAAAGTGAAAACCAGTATTGGAAATTGTTGACTACTAACAAAAAGTTTCACTCTCTTTATGGCACCTCAAGATGCAACTTTTTCAAGGCCTCGTAGGGAAAACACTGATTCACATGTCATTCTTCAAAAGCTAAATTCTTCTAATCCTACAAAAACCTATGGAGATTTTCCTTCCATGTGTTTTTTCACCCAACTGTCTACAATGTAGGTTGATAAATTGGATTGTGAATCTGTAGTAAAGATAATTCCAGGTCAGATCTCCTAAGAGATCCTGGCTCCAATGATGATCCTTCATCACTTTTACTGGGTGCTAAGTGTCTTTCATTTTGAAGTGACCTTACTCCAGTTATTGAATGTTTGTCATAGAATTTGTACCTTGAAGCATTGAAGTTGTTTTAAAAAGTCATTAAGAGAGTCATTCTTTTATTATTCAGCTGCAAAAAAAATCTGTATAATGATCAGAATTTAAAATGTACAATTCTTTTTCTTCTGTAAATATGTGTTGGGAGAAATAAAGAATGGCAGGACCATTGCTTTCATTAAAATATCTACTGTGTCTATTCTTGTATATTGATCTTGATAATTTTTTACACAAACTTAATATGCTTTTAAAATTGTCATCATTCAGCAATATCTGTCACAAAAATATACCTTCATTTAGGCCATTAGTTCTCAACTAGAGGCAGTGTTGCATCTCAAGAGACATTTGACAATGTCTAGAGACATTTTTCTTTGCCATAACTGGGGTATGCTATTGGCCAGGGAAGTGAGTAGAGGCCAGGGATGCTGCTCAACATTCTATTATGCACAAGACAGCCGCTCACAATAAAGAATTACCCTGCCCCATATGTCAATAGTGCTGAAGTTTAGAAACCCTGATTTAGGCCAAGGTAGATTTAGGCCAAGCACCATAGAGTTATTTTTGGTTCTACTTCCAAGGTACTTCCTTGGAATTTAATAAAGAAGATGTAGATGAACTCTGTATATCCTCTTCTCTGCTAAATACATACTAAGTTTTAGGTGTCTGTAGCAGTCATGTGTACCTGAGTTCAGAATATGCTCAAACATATGAAAGTTTTTTTGATTTTTTTCACAGGAGGTACAGGGCAGAACACAGGCATTACGGACTTGACCTCTGATGACCCTGTTTGCTAAATGATATCCTAAAAGATAGAGGGGACCCAAGATGGGTTGGGAAGACTTACCTTTATCACCTAGGCTATCTTTATTGAAGTAAATAAGACAAAATTTTATAGAGGGACACCTACGTCTGAGAAATATTTATGTTTTATTTATTAAGAGTATTTAAATATTAAAGTTTTTATATATTTTATGTATTTAAGTTTAAGTTTATATCTTGTTATTGGGAAATCATCTGGTATTTTAATCCTGCAGGTTTCAGAGGCAGCCACGCATGGATCTTGATTAAGGTTAATCATTGCCCAAAGCAGCCGTATGAGAGGTCCAATGAAGGTGAACCACAGGGAGAGATTGGGCAAGATAGATTGGGTCATGCTGCAATTACAAACAACCCCCAAACTTATTGCTCACCCAGGTCACCTGTGGATTCTGGCTATTCTCCAGGCAACTATTCTCCAGAATTCCAAATTACTTTGATCTCCTGGTATTTGTATATCACCATGTGCTTCTCTACTTCTAGAAATATTTCCTGGCCGTCTACCCTAAATGGAATCTATATGCAGGATATTTATTGCAACCATTCATAATAACAAAAAAAAGGAAGGGGAGGAGTAAACTAGAGTTCAAAAATGATTAAAATGTGGCCTTTTTTTGATTGACCCTGTCATTAAATATGTTAATACACCGTTAAGTTTACTGTCAAGTCAGCCTGGAAGAATTTTATATCTAAACTATCATATTTAAACTCTGGCATCCATGGTTAGTTTTAGCTCCCAGAGAGCAATCCTGTTCACTATTTTCAAGTTCTTGGGAAATATTTTATTGATGTCCTAGTCCTCTGACCCCTCCATGCATAATATTGTTTCATGCCTCTGTGACTCTGCGTACTTTTTGCTCAGCCTCAAATAAATTTCATGATTTCTCTGAAGAGACTTCTTTGAGCCATCCAAGTGGAGTCAAGCACACTGTCTTGTATCACCACTGTCCCTAGACCACACTTTCATTGCTACAGTTACCACGTTCTATTTTTTTGTTTATATGTCTGGTACTCATGAGACTGGGAGTCCTTGAGGGCAAGGATTGGGGTTTGTCTTTACATTCACTGGGCCTCACTGGAAACTCAGTACGTGGGTCTTGGTCTGCTAGAGCTGTCATAACAAAATACCGCAGACTGGGGGGCTTAAACAACAGAAATTTATTTTCTGCAGTTCTGGAGGCTGGCTGCAACCTCAAGGTCTGTCAGGGTTCAGTTTCTGGCGAGGACTTTCTTTCTGGCTGGCAGATAGCCCCTTCTCACTGTGTCCTCACCTGGCAGAGAGAGAGAGAGTAAGCTCTGTGGTGCTTCTCATAAGGGCACTAATCCCATCAAGAGGGCAACCACCCTCATGACCTCACCTAACCCTAATTACCTCCCAAAGTCCCCATCTCCAAATACCATCACAATGGGGATTAGAGTTTCAACATAAATTTGGTGGTAGTGGGGAGGGGGTAGGACACAAACATTTAGTCCATAATATACTTGTTGAACGGAAATTGAATGACTGATGAGTGGATTAGAATACTGATGTTAGCTCCACAGCATATTCTTTTCTCACTAATAAAGTCTACATGGGAAGGGAAAATCGTAATCAAGAGAGCAGCACTATGTCTGGATTTGCTCGTCATTGTTCCCCCAGAATTTAGCACAGTGCCATGCATCTACAGGCACTCAATAAATATCTGATGAATAAATTAGTGAATAAATTGTAGTTTGAGAAGCACAGATAAGATGTTCTTAATGAATAAGGTCTTCAAGCCAGATGCATCTCTTCTCTTTAGAGATACAGCTGTCAAGTGAGCCAAAGTACTAGATGGCTTCTCTCCTGGACAGAGTTCTAAAGCAGAGATTCAGTGCAGTGGTGCAGCTCCCATAGGAGAAGCAGTATTGTTCTGCCTTCATTCAGTAACATTAGAGTTATGATGCTAATTTTGAAGGACAACTATGCATTATACAATATACTTGCTGAGTTTAATTTGTTCCAGATTATACAATGTAGTAATTTGCTATGGAATTAACCTAGGTAACCAAGTAAAATTGGCTAGCCCAGGTAATCAGATAAAATGAAGTTCTTATATCCACTATATTTTGATATACCTCTGTGTGTTTCACCTTGTCCCTTTGACAACATTCTTAATAATGTATGCAAGAAGATCAAAGTCTTATATTTAAAATCATATTCTCCTTTGACAGTATTTCAAGGGTGTCTTCTTCAGAAATTTCAGCTTTGAGGCATGCTGGTTTTAAAACTACCTTAAAGAGAGAAACAATAGCTTTCTAATAAAAAAATGCTAATAAAGTAGTCATGCTCTTAGAAACAGAAAATAGAAGGGTGGCTGCCAGGGGCCAGAGGGAAGAGGAAGACTGGAGTTATTATTCAATGGATGTGGAACTTCAGTTTTATAAGATGAAAAAGTTCTAGAGACTTGTTGCATAACAAGGTGAAATAGTTAACATTACTGTACTGTAAACTTAAAAATGGTTAAAACGGGGCCTGGCCTGATGGCATACTGGTTAATTAAGTTCGCATTCTCCGCTTCAACAGCCCAGGGTTTGCTGGTTCAGTTCCTGGGCACGGACCTAGCACTCATCAAGCCATGCTGTGGTGGCATCCCACATACAAAAATGGAGGAAGACTGACACTGATGTTAGCTCAGTGACAATCTTCCTCAGGCAAAAAGAGGAAGATTGGCAACAGATGTTAGCTTAGGGCCAATCTTCCTCACCAAAGAAAAAAAAGGTTAAAATGGTAAATTTTATGTTACTTTTTTTTTTACCACAATAAACAAACAAACAAACAAAATTGGTCTGTGGGTAAACCAAATACTATGTTGTATATATAGTTCTATTCCACCCAATTTAGGAAATTATAATTGTCCATGAAATTTAGGAAAGAAGTATCTCACTGGCAAAGCCCTTGTGGTTTCAAAAATAAAGTATTTAAATATAGAGACCAAACAACTCTCCTCCCTAATGCTATTTTTTCCATCCACTGGTCTCTCTCCAGACTTCTGATGAAGCTTAAAGCACACAGCTTTGTTTGCTTCTTTGTTTCCCCATTGTACATTCTCTTAGATATTTATTGATTTGAGTCACCAGTTTGGGCTGGTATCACTTAATTACAGGAGTTTTGCTGCAACTCCTAGGAGAAGGCAGTTCTTATTTTTATTGTTGGTCCTGTTGTTGTGTTTTTCACACTGAATATCCTAAACTCAAATAAGTTAGCATTTGCAGACCACCATGAGAGGAAGAGTTTGCCTGAGGCTAAAGTCAGTCCAAGGAGAGCAGAGCCAGGAGAAAGTGAGAAACTAAATCTTGATACCTTCTGAGGCTCTGGTTTCGAACATGCGTTATCTCAGCCTTACCACTGGAATTGTATGAACTAGAGAATTCTGTTTTTGCTTAAGCCATTTTAACTTGAATTTGTATCACATGGAATGGAAAGAATCTTGACTAATATGAGTTCCATGTGACAAATATAAATGGCAAGCACAGGATATATTGGAGTATATGAGGAAACCATTTGGTGTAAACCTAATTCGGCCCGACCTTGTTCTTCCAAAAGGGCCTGACCATGGCCGTTGAGCATGCATTGTATTATCTGCTTTAGATATTCCCTATGGCAAGAACAAAGGCCCTTGAGATAAAGGTGCAACCTCCCTCCTCCTCCCAATGTTGGCATTTCCTTAAGGATTAAGCATCTTTCCTTAGGCTAGGAACTGATTGCTGAGCTCACCTGTGACTACCCAGCTCAAGACAACAGACTTGCTTCCTGCTGCGCCCACCGAGATAGCAGACCCACTACCTGCCGTGTCCATCAAGCGCTGTGCCACAGGGCAATCTTGTGACTATTGTGGGAGGGACATTTCAATCATATGTAAAGCATCCTCTTTGGGGGTATATAACCACTCTCCATACCTCACTTCTTTGGTGCCCTTTCTTCCTTTGGGAAGAAAGGCCCTGGGCCATGGTCCTCAGATTTTAGCTCAGAATAAACTCTCCCAAATTTTCATTTATAGATTGGTTATAGATTATTTTTGTCGACACATGCAATATTTCTACATCTTTAAAATGCATTTCCCCCCTTACCTAGTTCAAGTTGGGTTCTGTAATGTACAACCTGAGAGTTTTAAGTGATACAGAAATAAGTACTAGAAACGGGATCCTTATTTCAGATCATCAGAGAAAATGCAGAACTAGCTAAGCTGTAGGTGGGGGAGGTGGGACAGTAAAGATTCCTGCATTGTGGGTGAGAAACTTAAGATTTTGTATGTAGGTGTGAAGCAATTGCCTGGGTTAATTCCTTTAGTCCCTTAGGCTCTGGGCAAAAGGCCATGGAGGGTGAAGCTTTAGAGGACTTAGTAGGAAAATGTCAGTGGGTCAGTATGCCAGTTACCAATCTAGTAATTCTCAGCTCCAAATTTACTCATTTCTTTGCCTGCTATGTGAAAATAAATCTGGGCCCTTAGATATTTTTCCTTTGTCAGCTGGCACAATAAGTTTTGCTAATAGAGGGCACTAGAGAGAAACTATGGCAGGAACAGGGCTTTGTTTTCTAGTTCTGGTGTGCTTGTTTCCTATTATAGCACACAGGGCCAGTCCCAGCTTCTGCAGTGCATGTGGCCAGCAGCACCTAGCAGACAGCATCTTCCTCCAAGGTCCCCCTCAACAGTTTTGTAGCAGAATGCCTCTAGGAGACACTTTTCTGTGAACAGCTTTCCTTGGCACCCTAGAGGATAGAGTCCCAAGTTTCACCAGTATGGCCCCCTAGAGACTTCTCTGCCATCCAGTGAACCACAGCTGGGCTCTCTGCAGCAAGGTGTGAATCTCAGGCCTAGTGGTGGTGGTGGTGGGAGGGCCCTTTTTGGGGGAGTCTCTCTCAATCCTACATTCTTCTTCTTCTTTTTTAATATGGAATGCTTCACAAATTTGCATGTCATCCTTGTGCAGAGGTCATGCTAATCTTCTCTGTACCGTTCCAAATTTAGTGTATGTGCTGCCAAAGCAAGCGTTCAACCCTGTATTCTTTACTTCTTATGCCAATCCCTTATTAGAGGTAAAAATTTTTTATATTAAACTTTTTTGTTCAAATTACTGTGTGATTTTTCTCTCCTGATTGGACTCAGACTGATAGTTCAGATTATGTTGATATCTTCAATTAGGTACAACAAGAAATGTGCAAGCTGCCATCAAGATTTTCCTGGATGTGGGTAGAGAAAAAGAAGAATTGGGAACCAAAAATGCTAAGGTCCAAATCAAGAAAGTGTGGGGGAGGAAGAACTATTCCTCTACCCTCTAGGTCCCTCTGGCTGCTCTAAGAATTAAATTGACATGAGACGGGCTGGCCCTGTGGCCAAGTAGTTAAGTTCATGCACTCTGCTTCGGCAGCCCAGGATTTCACTGGTTCGAATCCTGGGCACGGACATGGCACCGCTCATTAGGCCATGTTGAGGTGGTGTCCCACATACAACAACTAGAAGGATCCACAACTAAAATATACAACTATGTGCTGGGGGGATTTGGGAAGAAAAACAATCCCTTTAAAAAAATAAATAAATTGACATGAGACAGAATAACAGGACAAAATAAAACAAAGTTTAATAACATAACATACATGGGTAAAACCCAGGAAAACTGAGTAACTCAACAAAAGGGCTGAAGCCACCCCCTTAAATACCATCTTCAGCTAAAGACAAAGGAGGATGTTGGGGGTAGTGGTTTGGGACTTTGAAGAGGAGGAAAACAATTTATATGGAGATGGAAAAGCAAATGTATGATAAACAAGTGTTTGCTGGGCCATCTATAGACAATGGGAGCTGAAAGACAGAACTGTGATAAAAATCGACTTAGAAGGACCATCCCAGGGGCCGGCCCCATGGCTGAATGATTAAATTCGCTCAGCAGCCCAGGGTTTCGCCAGTTTGGATCCCGGGCAGTGACTTAGCACCATTTGTCAAGCCATGCTGAGGTGGTGTCCCACGTGCCACAACTAGAAGGACCCACAACTAAACTATACAACTATGTACTGGAGGGCTTTGAGGAGAAAAAGGAAAAATAAAACATAAATAAAATCTTTCAAAAAAAAACGGGGAAAAAGAAGAACCAGCCCTGTCTACCAGTACCCAGAGTTACCACGGTGATGGCCTGCCCTGGAGACAGGTCTTCTATCTTAAACCCTTTGAGGCAGTTAGGGAGAAGGTCAAAGTTTCCTTCAGAGTCTTTTATTCTTAAAAATAATCAGGCCAAAGAGACACACTTTGGGGTGGCAAATTCTGATCCCCCACAAAAGTAATCATTTGCTGGACTGAAATGCAGAAGTCAAGCTCTCTGATTCACTTCCCTTTCTGTGTACAAGATTAAAATGCTGCCTGAGAAAGCAGGAGATCCTGGCAACTGGAATGGGGAGCAATTAATGGAGGATTTGGGTATCCTGACTCCCTGAGCCATACCACAGTGCCTCACACTGGCTCCCTTCTTCACAAACGGGATGACACTGCCATTGCAAAGTACACTGGACTGGAATTCAGTTTGGCGGCAGGGTGAGATTCTAGAAGATAAGGAGAAGAATTCTCTGCCAGCCCAGCCAGTTTCTTCATCTGCACTGCCCTGAGACAAAGTTTGTCAAACAGACTGCACTGGGGATGTGTTGTCCCCATTGTTACTGCTAACAAACAGAAAACGTAAGTATGGCTCAGCCTTGGCTCTTTAACTTAGCAGCCTTGCTGATCAGACAAAGTTTTTGGTGTTTACTTTTAGGAAGTTACCCTAAAATGAAAGTGATAGACAGGTTTCATTAGACTAAGGTTTTACTAGAATTGTAGCACCAGCAAAAACCTAAATATGTGTAACAGGCCTGTGGTTCATTAAAATCAAGGGGGCAGAATGTCCTAATCCTTAGTGGGCCTCAGGCCCCTTTTGTACCCCAATACCTTAAATAAAAAATGAATTACAAATATCCCTTGCCCCACCCTCCACCCCCATCCCCAAACATAGTTGTCTATTCTAATCTCCTTTTAGGTGTTCTCTTGGCAATAGAAATGATCTTAGCAGGCAATATCAGAGAGCCAGATTATCTGACAATAGAATTCTCACCACGGCCAAGTCAATCAAACGATGCCCATGAGACTCAGTGGTTCTCTGCTTTGCTTCATTAACTCTGTCCAGCAGCATATGGTACATATCCTGTGATTTCTTCTCCTTTCTCCATGCTCTAAACAGAAGTTTTCATGGTAGTTGTACGGTCATGCGCTGCATAGCGATGTTTCACTCAACGATGAATGACATATATGACGGTGGTCCCATAAGATTAGTACCACATAGCCCAGGTGTGTAGCAGGGTATACCATCTAGGTTTGTGTAAGAACATTCTGATGTTCGCACAACAATGAAATCATCTAATGATGCATTTCTTAGAAAGTATCCCCATTGTTAAGTGACACACGACTGTATTTGCTCTGCGTTGTGGTACATAAAAGGTAGTTGATAGGGATTACATTTATGATTTAGTCTAAGGTTGCAGGATCATGATGCTAAAACTGGAGCAGATTAAGACTCAACCAAAGGAAGAAGTAAATTATTTGGAGATATTGGACTCAAAAACTAGTGCTCTCATGACACTGCCTCTAGAAGCAAAGCTGGAAGGGAGTTTGGATAGACTCCCTTTGAGGAACCAGTAAACGCATATGTATATTGAGGGGGAATGCCTGGAATAATTGCACTTTATGTATAGAAAGGACGGTGTACTTCTGCTGGAGGTTCTTTGATTTCTCTGACACTTAGGCTTTGTTTGCTTTTTAAAACTGGTGTCAGGCTTTTGCCTCCGCTGTTATACTGGAGCTAATCTTGTTATAGGAGCCTTTGCCCTGGCTATGCGTCCAAGACAGAACAATGCCCAGAGGATGTCAATAAATGCGTGAAATAAGAAAAGAAAAAAGGAGGAGGGAGAAAGGAGAAGAGAGAGATCTTTTAGCTTCAAATTTACATCTTTCTCTTAAAGATTAAAAAAAATAATAAAGAAAAGTTGGAATGTGAGTTAATTTGTTGAAATCTATTGCCATTTCTGGTCTAATCTGTGGCTGCCTTTTAGGACACCATAGTTTATTTGGTGAAACATCTTTAGCTGCATTCAGAATGTCTGTTTCATTGTTGGTTTGCTCTCTCTGTACTGATTGGCTTTCTCTACTTGGGCAAGGAAGAAGATGCCTGCCCCACAGCTCCTGTTAATATACCTGCCAAGTTTAGGCACTTAAGAGACTGACAAGAATAGGGATCTCAATTCCACATTCTTGGGAGAGAGTGTAACTTGCACAGTTGGGACTATATACACCTCTATTCTAATCAACTGTAACACGGAGGCCTGATTCTACAGCATAAATAGGGCCACTGGGACTACTAATAGGAGTATTGTTAAAAATGACAGCTGTACAAAAGAACACAAAATACCGCTGATAGGAAATTAAATGCTATGTAAACAGCATGAAAATGCATATTATAATGACATTTATGAAGGAGTTGAAATTTAACTGTCACAAACTGGAGTGGACTAAAAAAGAGTAAATTCCTTTACTTTTTATATTTAACTTAATCTCCCATTTGACTTTCCATTTGTGCTAATTTGCAGAGTCGTGAGGAGAGAATTTAAACTTACAACGACAAGTAACTCAGTTTCTTCTCTTTTGGGAAGAGGAACCACTCTTGCAGTGTTTCTTTCTCCTTTGCTTTCCCCTCTCCTCCTAAAGTGTTGATTCAGTTGGCAAAATGCGTCAGGGTTCAACAAGGAAAGAGAGCTCTCAATACGTAGTTTAAAAGAGGATATTTAATATGGAAAATTAATTACAAACATGTCAGGAGTGCTGAAAGAACAAACGTGACAGGGAGGCAAACACAGAAGCCACTGAGAAAAGGCAGGGACTTTCCAGCAGGAACTGGGACCCTAGAGGATAAGGGCGGTCTCCCAGAAGCTGAAACCATGGAAGAAATGAAGCATAGCAAAAAGCAGAGAGAGAGGGAGTAATACCTTGGCTTCTTTTTTCCAGTCTCTTATCAGTGCCTCCCATTGGCTGAATATAGCCAGAAGTCAGTTGGCAAGGGAAAATGGGGCAAGTTTGTAAGGGTCAGCTCCAGCAACACAGAGCAGAACAGGGGACAGGTGGGAGAATGGATCTGATAGTCAATGAGCAAATGCCTAGCTCAGATACTTTCAGCTACAGATAACAGAAGAGCCAAATGGGAAGGGCTGAAACCAGATGGGCTTAACAGATAGGAGGTAGGGCAGTTTCAGGGTGGTTAGATTAACTGAATGGCTCACTTACATCAAGGACCTACATTCCTTCCATCTTTCAGCTCTGCCATCTTCAGCACATTGGCTATCCACTGGCTTGTTCTTTTCATGGTTTCATGATGGTTGCAGAGTTCCATGCAGCAAAGATAGACAAGAAAACATCAGAATGTAGCATGGAATTGTTTATTCCTATTTGTCTGTTTTTCTTTTTTCTTTTTTTCCTTCTTCTTCTCTCTAAAGGCCCCCAGTTACATAGTTGTATATTCTAGTTGAGAGTGCCTCTGGTTGTGCTATGTGGGGCGCCACCTCAGCACAGCCTGATTAGTGGTGCCATGTCCGGGCCCAGGATCTGAACCAGTGAAATCCTGGGCCGCTGAAGTGGAGCACAAGAACTTAACCACTCAGCCACGGCGCTGGCCCCGATTTGTTTGTTTTTTAATCAGCAAAGAAAGCACTTGCTGAAGTCCCTCAAAAGAATTCCCTTCACACCTTCTTGGTCACAATGGAGGAGTCACATGCCCATGCCTAAACCACTGGCAAGAGGAAATGGCACATCCAGATTGGGTAATCTCAATCATGGTTCTTCCCCTTGAGGTGGCAATGAGTGTTGCGTCCTGAAGGACATAACTGGGAAAAAAAAGAGATACCTGAACAAAAACCATGATTTCTTAGAGTGGGGATGTGAGTAGGGTTTATGAATGTTTGCTGATAGGAACATGGTGCCTGTTATGGTTTCTCTTTCACATTTTTATTCCCCTGACTTCTTCCTACAGCCTAAGGCATCCATCTGCCTGTGTGTGTTTGTGTTGTGTGCTGGGGCGAGGTGGGGAAAAGAAGAAATTAGGATTAATTTAACAGGAAGGTAAAGAATCTTGCTCATTTTTTCAAAAAAAGTGTATTTCCAAAACAGGCTTAAATAATTAAATGATATACCTTCAGAGAATAGGTTATTTATGTAGATAGTCAAGAATAATGTTGAAAATATTTAACAACTGGAACCAAATGAGCACTGGCCATTCAGGACAGACTGCTGACCAATCAGAATGGGCAAGGCTGAAAAGGACTAGTAGAGTTGTACTGGTGCAAACCTGCTGAAGGTCAACACTGCACACGGTACCAATTTAAAAAGATACCAAAGGGTAGGCAGTGACACAGGAGCCTTGCTCTCATTCCATCCCCCAGCTTCCCAGTTCACTTCTTCAAAGGCAACCTCTTTTACTAGAAAAACAGGCTTTTGAGGCTTTGTAGCAAGACAAAAGCTAGGCTTTGTCAATAAAGAAATTAATTTTCTGGATTCATTTATCTCCGCCTTTAGAATGTTAATTAACTGGCTTAGTGGACTTGACTGAAGAGTTTTGCATATGGGACGGTCCAATCAGGAGTACTGGCAAGGGTAAAGGTCCATTCTTTCTCGTCCAAGGGATTGTGGTTGGAAAAGAGACAGAGTAGGTGAAAAGTGTGTTAGACTGAAGGAACTGCTGAGGGTTGGGGAGCTGAAAGCATATTGCCTTATAAGCTGTGCAGAACCAACCATGGGGTCAGCAATTCATCCAAATTCAGTCACAAAGAATGTTTAGAAGGAAGTCTCCTCTCAGAGTGAGAGAGAGGAGGGCCCCAAAGGATGCCACGGACAGTAGCTGTGTTGAGAGTATTGGGGTCTGCCTCTGTTGAGAAGATGATTGTGGCAGAGATTCAGAGGGTTCTACAGTGTTAGTGAGGATGAACCAACCAGAGCACACTGAAGGACCCTGACCCAGCTGAGATAGGCCAGAGTAGGCTTCACCACCAGGTCCCAGCAGCAGAATGCCCAGGACTCGTTGCATCTCAGAGAGCAGCCAAAATGAGCCTTGCTACAGGAAAGTCCAGCAAGAATTCAAGAGACCTTGCAGGTCTCAGGACCAAGATTCCCCAGCAGTGTCTCAGGTTCACGTCAGCTACCCATCATCCTCTCTCCTAGACTCCAGACGTCATTTTGAGGGGAGCAGAGAGAGATGGAACCTTAAGAGACTGAGTATTTTAACCTAAACTTAAAGGAACTGTTTAAATTATCGCAATGGACTAAGTTTATTAAATTGATCTAACTTTTAGGGTTTTCCCCTACTGCCCAAAGGCTGAGGACATTTTATTTACACAGCTGAATGTATTTTGAGTAAATCTGTGACACTGCCATAAAAATATCAAGTAGTTTTTCATATGAAATGCTGCCAAGACAGAAGATTGTTTCTTTTGGCAATTATGGCTTATTTTTCTAAGCTTAACTCTTAGAAGGTAACTACATTTTCTTTATACCCACATTTTTGATGGATTTCCACATACTGCCAATTATATGCTTACATGTATGCCAAATGACTTCTTAGAACATATGAGGAAGTAACACAAACATGTCAAACATGTTTGAATTAGGGCATGAGTAAGGCTGCCATTACAGAGAAAGAATGACGCAAATAAAATTAAAGTCACAAAATTAATGTTCTGGATAAAGATTCCCAATGAGCAAAGGGCAACACTGTACTATGTAGAAAATACCCTCCCTAAAGTGGTCAAGATGAGGGAAATATCATTGGAAATATGTTATCAAAAAGGTGAAATTTGGAATCCAAGAATCTATTTTTTGCTGAGGAAGCTTCGCCCTGAGCTAACGTCTGTTGTTAATCTTCCTCTTTCTTTGCTTGAGGAAGATTAGCCCTGAGTTTAACATCTGTGCCCATCTTTTTCTCTTTTATGTGGGTTGCTGCCACAGCATGGCTGATGAGTGGTGTAGATCTGTGCTTGGATCTGCACCCACGAATCCAGGCAGCAGAAGTGGAGCACACCTGAACTTAGCCACTATATCACAGGACTGGCCCCCAAGAATCATTTTACAAGTGAATTTGAAAAGCACCTGGACTACTGCTAATAGATGCCCCTCCCATCAAATGCTCTTCCTCCTTCCATGAAATCTGAAGCTAAAATTAGCTTTCCACCTCTGCTTTCACTGTTCTTGCTAGGGCAGAAAGGGAAAAAATACAAAATGTTGTAGTTTGTTGGAGGAAATTAGCTGTTCATTGGACAAATAATTCAGTATTATTCTAGGAATCATCATTTTAAGATGCACCTTAAGCTCTGCTCCCTCCAGAAGGTTTTTTCTAAGTTCTTACAAATCCAGTCATTCCATTTCCTATCCTTTTTATAGTCACTGTTGATGACATATTTAATACGTTGGCAAATATAACGTTTTGTTCTTTCATTTTGATAGACATCCAAGACTGCAAACTAGTTGAGAGCAAAGTTTATGACATCTGCATAGCATCTAACACAGTGCCAAGGACAATGTAGACAATGACCGAATTGAATTAACTAGTCCCTTCAATGGCTTCTACTTATGATTCATTTAGACCACGGTGGAGAGCTTTAACAAAGCATGGTAATGAAACCTTTTTTCTTTTCTGAAAGCTAATTGAGTATGCTTTATGATGTTCCAGATTTTCCTTAGCTCCTTTCATGTGGTTGTTGCCCCATCTTCTAGACTGAACAATTGTGTGGCTATATTAGCGCCTATTAAAAAATAACAGAAACGTTTAGTCAATAACGTTGTTGAAATGCTTAAATCCATGCTTCTAACTCACTTTTCTTCAAAGCTATCAAAAAACAAAACAAAAGCGTTGGTGAAGACTGCATCTGCGACTATAACTCATCAGCCACAGTGTGTTAAGGGCGAAAAGTTGAAACCCTCTCAAGGGAGCTTATTTTTAATTTTTCTTCCCCAAAGGATTAAAATCCCATAACGGGTATTACTTGCTTCTTAACACATCTTGACATGATCAAAACATTCTGACAAGTCAAAACTCAATATATTTGATAGGAGCGGGGAGAAATGGGGTCCCCGCTGTAGGGAGGCTGGGGGTACAGGTCGGCAAGCACCTGTTGACGTCACAAACCTCTGAAGGCTACACGCGCCGGTTGCCATGGAGGCCGCGCTCCCCGCCCCGCCCTCTTCCCAGTCCTCGGCCCAGCGCTCACAGCCCTACTGTGATCGGTGACCTGCCCGGCAGGCTGTAGGCGGCTGGCAGCGCAATGCCAGGGGAGAGCTGCTGGAGGGGGCGGTGGGATCCTGGTGCACCATGAGCCTCGAGCCCGGCCCCGCTTCGGGCCGATGAGCACTGCGCACTCCGCCCGCCACTCCGCTCCTGGCCTCGGATGCGAAGGCAGCAGCGCCGGACAGGAAGCCCGAGGACGGCGCAGGGCCACCTCTCTACCAACACGCGCCAGGGAAGCAGCTCGTCAGCTGGTCTGCTCCGGGGCTCCTAAGTGAGCGTCCACGAAAGCCGAGTGGCGGTTCGGGGCGAGGGCGGCGTGGGGAGAGGCAGGGAGCCGCGCACAAGGGTGGGCTGCGCGGGGAGCGAGACGGCTGAGCGCACTGGGGATTCAGCGAGAGAGCGGAAAACGGAGCCGAAAAGCGGGGGAAAGGGAGGCCCGAGGCGAAGAATAGGGCTGGGGGCGGGGCGGAGCGGCGGCCGCCTCCGGGAGCCAGGTACGGGTGTGGCCTCCGGCGGGAGGCTGCGGCCTGGGACCGCTCTGCCCGGCGAGAGAGGCGACGCCCCACATGCTCCGAGCCCGGGCGGAAGCGAAAGTGAAACCAATCGCAGGCTTCTCGGGCGCCGCCCCCGTCCCAGGGCCGCCTTCCCGCCCTGCCCCTGCAGGAGGAGCCGCCCGGCGGGCCGACCCTCCCCGGCGCGGCGCGTGCGGCCGCAGCGTCTCGGCGTTCGGCCCCGCCCCTTCCCCGCCAGGGCGCCGCCCCCTTCCTGGCGCGAGCCGCTTCCTGACGGGATTCTCCTCCCCCTCCGGGTTCGCGCAGGGAGTCGGGCCCGGGGCTGCCCCCGCCACCTGGGTTGCTGCCGCCGCCACCTTCGCCACCGCCTGGATCCTCCATCCCCCGCCATGGCCGAGGAGCTCTCCGCGGCCACGTCCTACACCGAAGATGATTTCTACTGCCCCGTCTGTCAGGAGGTGCTCAAAACGCCCGTGCGGACCGCGGCCTGTCAGCACGTGTGAGTAGACGCCCCCTCCCCCGCTCGGACCGGCTGCTCCTTTAGCCCCCGCATCCGGCCCCGGACCCTCGTCGGCTGCGGCCTGGCGGGAGGCGAGCCCGCCGCGGCCTGTCGGAGCGGCGCCCGGCGCGGAGGGCTCGTGCCCGGCCGTCGGAGCCCCGGCGCGCCCTCCCTCGGGCTCGGGGCCCGCTTCCTGCGCGCGGCTCCTCAGCTTGGCCCCGGGTCCCCCGGTGTCCCTCGCTTCGCGCCCCCGGGACAGTGGCCTGGCCGGTCCCCGTGCCATGTCCACGCCCCGCAGGCCCCTCTCTTCGAGGCCCGAGAGGAACTGCAGGGAACGTGGAGCCTTTTTGTTTCCTAGCAACCTGCGACAAGGCTGGGGTGTCGAGTGTCAAAACCGGCCGAAGGTGCCCGCCCGCCCACTCGGCGACCTGCCCTGCTGTGAAGTTTTCCCTTCTCCTCCTTTCGGCCCCTTGGTTCGTCCTTTCCAGATCCAGGAGCTCTTTTCCAACTTACCCTTCAGCCCGGCTTTGCAGACCACCCTTCAGAGTGGTTTGATTCGTTTAAAATTCGGTACACAGCAGAATGCTCTAGAATGGATTTGCTACTCTAACTAACAGGATTTCCGGGTATTGAAGTGATTGTTTCCCTTTGTTTTACCCTTCTTCTTATTATTTGGTTACTAGAAGGGTGGAGATAAGAAAGAAAAACTGCTCTAAGGCATGGACTGAAATTAAAGCAGTAACCCGAGGGGTGACGAGAACACAATGGGATTAGGTGAGGTGGCATGGGGCTGTTTGATTTGGCATATTTATAGGAAGAACTTCGATAATCCTACAGACTGCTGGAGTGTCAGTGAGGGTTAGAAGGAGCCTTTCTTATGAAGGTATATAGCACTTCTGACAAACCTGGCTGCTGATCAGAGTCCCTGGGGAACTTTATAAGTAACCATACCAATTTCCAGGCTCCATTCCAAATTTATAAAAGAATTCCTGGCAGGTGAGGCGTGGAAATCTTTATCTGCAAAAAATACTCTCAGGGTTGAAAGTTCTGTGTGCTTGCAAATAGCTGAAAAGAATCAAACAAGTTCCTAAGTGCTCTGTTTCTTTCTCCTTGGCGTTTTTTTTGGGGGGTGGGGGTGGGGAGAGTTAGGTTGTTTAATTTTGTAATGAATGGATTGAACTTTGAGTTCTTAATCAGAAATTTCATTACAATTGTTTCTGGATACCCACTCCTCTCACTCTGCTTCTCAATGTTAACTGCACTGTCTCCCTTACTCCCATTTTGGGGTGGTTGTGTGAGCTAAGAGTCTGTGACTTTTCGTGATTGAAGTTATGGCGGTTATGTTTTTGCTGTTAATGGGAGATGAATGACAGTCTGAAATTCTTTTATTTGATGCAACAAATGCCGAATTGTTAGAAAAATATTTTGAGATGTCTAAGGCACAATGTATACTTTTGGGCCTTTAATCTGTCAGTATTCATTATCATAACTCGATGCCTTTCCTGTGCTTGTGCTGGCAGTGGGTGGAAGAGCGGGATGGAAGGAGGGTGAAGTGAGAGGAAGTCAGTCTTTTCTGGACAGAATCATTTCAATTACCCTTTGGGTCATTGACCTCATAGAACTCATTGTAATCTCTAGCTCCCCTCAAAATTCCACGCCGTTTGTTCTAGTTCACTTCCCTTGTGGGATATTTTAAAATCAGACTGTAATTTGGCTTGACCTCAAGGCTGTGGAAAAGAGAGTGGAGATGATTGTTAAGGATCTTTTTCAAAGCTGCTTGTTGGGCTTGGATGTGACCAGACTAGATGTGGAAATGAAATATAGAATAGATTTTGTTGATAAGAGGAGTAGGCTCTTAACTGCTCTATCACCCTCTTCCATCCCCTCCTTTACCAGCCTTAAACCCTTCTCAAACACATACACAGTTGCTCTGAGGTTCTGGCTGAACAATGAATTAAAGAAGGCGGGGGAGGAGTTTTATTTGGAATGGGTGGTAATGGCGCAGCAGTGTCTTCATTGACCTGAAGGAGTTTGGTGGAGAAATACAATTCTGTTTTAAATAATCTAGTTTACAATGTCATTTGCTCTTCTCTTTTCACAAAGGACAAACCTGTGCCTTTAAACAAATTTATGTCCAGCTACAAAATGAGTTTTTGATTCATGGGTAGGGAGAGATGAGATGATAAAGGCTTTGGCTCACTGTGGGTCTGTTAGAATATGAAAAGTATGCATTACCATTTCAACAGCAGCAGAGGATTTGTTCATTGACTATTCTAGTTGGAGGAGCAAGTTCATTGTCATTAGAATATCTTCACCAAAGTATAAATTCCCATTTAATCCTCGATCATTCCTTCAAACAGCAGTTGTTGAATGCTTTCTGTGTGTTAGGTGCAGGGATTACGAAGTGCTCTTTTCCTGGAGACTGTTAATAGTCTAATAAAGGAGACCTATGCGTGAGTGTGATTGATGTGGAAGAGATTTAGGAGGAAAATGTCCTGGGAGCATTGAGAACAGGTATCTAAATCAGCCTATGAGGATAGGCGAGATTTCCTGGAGGAAGTAATACTTTAGGTTAGGATGGGTATTTAGGCTTTTGAGGAATACCCTGATTAGGTTTACAGCATATGCAGAGGCAAGGAGGTGTTACAGTGGTTGACTGTATCCAGACTGCAAAGTTTGGCTGGAGCCAAAGGATGAGTGTAGTGGAGATGGAGCTTAGAGATATTGGCAGGAACTTACTGTGTAAGCCAATTTGAACTTTTTCCCGAAAACCATAGAGACCTGTTCAATAATTTTTGGCAGGGGAGCACCATGGTCACATTTGAATTTTAGAAAGTTTACTTTAGTAGCAGGGTGCAGCGTGGTAGTGGTGAGACTAGGGAAGAGGTCATTCATTGCTGTGTCAGAGAGAGAAATGATTAGAACCTGAAGCAAAGTCATGATAGTGGGAAGGGAGAGAAGAGATGCCTGACATTTTAAGGAGATCGTGTAAGATTTGATGATTGTATGTCCAATAGTTAAGTGTTTCTACGTAGATCTGGAATACATGGAACTAAAGCTGTGAGTATGGATGTAGCCATTGGGGGAGGTATATAAATTGAAAGAAAGCAGAGGGCCTAGATAGAACAAAGTGCTGGAGAATACATGTTTAAATATGGAGTGGAGAAAAGTGGAGGCTGAGAAGGAACGGACAGGATAGGAAGAAAACCAAGAGAGTGTGACAGTGGAAACTGAGAAGAATTTTAAAGAAACAGTGATCAGCAGTGTCAGATGCCTTGGAGTGGGTCAGACGTAATATTTTGAAAAACATGTAAAGATGAATTAAGAATATTAAAGTTAAGCAAGTATTCAAATTAAGGTTTCAGAAGAAGGTACAGATTGGCATAGTTGAAGATATTTATCTCTTGGTGTTCTCCTTTGTAATCTTGAAAGGCTCCTTGAACTAAACCTCCCTTCTTTGTTTTGAATGGTCGAGTAAATAACTCTGTACACTGTTAGAAGTAAACTCACATCACAATGAAAATTACATATAATAACAGGTTAATCCCTTGCCAGACTCTTAAAAATAGAAATCTAATCTGTTTGCTTTTGGGCATCTCTGTAAGGAGGCATCTTTTAAAATGAGGTAATAGAAATCAGCTTCCACTTTTCATTAAGTACAGATTTGTATGATTCTCTATTGATGTGCTTTGGATTATCCAGTCCCCGAATTTTCAGTTAATATTTCTTATAATTTAACAGCTTCATTGGTATCTAGCTGTTTGAGCAGTCGTGCTGTAAATACAGTCATACGCTGCTTAAGGACGTTTCGGTTGATGATAGACCACCGTGGTCCCATAGAATTAGTACCATATAGCCTACGTGTGTAGTAGGCTATACTATCTAGATTTGTGCAAATACTCTCTGTGATGTTCGAACAATGACAGGATTCCCTGGTGTATTTCTCAGAACGTATCCCTGTCATTAAGTGATGCATGAGTATGTATACTTCTTAAATTTCTTCTTTCCTACATGCTTGTTATGATCCTGAAAGCCAGGCTTGTATGGGTTCTTGCTAATTTGATAAATCCTACTCTAGACCATCTTTTTTTCTTAAGGTTTTTCGACTTTATCCAAATCCTCTTGATGAAGTCGTTACTTATAAAATGGCATAATTTTAAAGAATATGCTATGTAATTGACTTAATTTTAAGTCGATTGACTTAATTTTAAGTCCTGAAGACCAACTTAAAACGTCTGTCTTTTTTTTTTTAAGTTCTTTTGGGGAATGATTCTGATTATAGATGGGGACAATAAAAGGTGCCGGATTGTTAATTAATTACTACTAAAATCAGGAGCATGATGGATAGGAAAGTTGCTTGTCCCTCCCAACATCTGTTGATCAGCCTTTTGTTAGGAAAATGGATAAGAACAGAAGTTCCTCAGGCATCTGCTAGTTTAAAGTTCAGAGCTTTTTTTTTTTTAAAAGATTGGCACCTGAGCTAACAATTGTTGCTGATCTTTTTTTTTTTTTTTCAACTTTTTCTCCCCAAATCCCCCCACTACATAGTTGTCTATTTTTAGTTGTGAGTCCTTCTGCTTGTGGCATGTGGGACGCTGCCTCAGCATGGCCTGAGGAGCTGTGCCATGTCCGAGCCCAGGATCTGAACCAGTGAAACACCGGGCCTCCGCAGTGGAATGTGCAACTTAACCACTTGGCCACGGGGCGGCCCCCAGTTAAGAGAAACTTAAAGATAACCTGTAAGTTGTTTCAGGGTAATGCTCTATCCTAAAGATGTAGGCTCCTTTGATACATCAAAATAGTTTTAGTAATCTTGATTTGCACCTTTTTTTCCTCCCCTTCTACTTTGTTTTGAAATAAGCTCCATCTAGCAAATTCAAATAGTCTAGCCAAAGGGTGATGAGGAGTAAGCAGCTTTATATCTGAGGAAACGTGTACTTGGTGGGTACAGAGGAAGGAACAGTAGAATTGGAAATAAAAGACCTGAAGAACTTTCCTTTGTACCTGTTATCACAGTTTATAATCATAACATTTTTGGCATCAGATGATTTGGTTATGTCATTCTTACCTGTTAGACTCTAAGCTCTATAAAGGCAGTAACCCAGGTCTACTTTTAATAACCTGAACCTACTGTATATGCATTCAGTATTGAGTAAAGGAATGTGGGTTTGTTGGGAGACCACAGCTTACTAGCTGTATCACTTGGTGAAGTCATTTAACTGCTTTTAGCCTCTTTTATATTCCATGAAACAGAGGTAGAAACAACCTATTCCACAAGATTGTTGCAGGGACCAAATGAAGTAATGTTTGTAAATAATAATAGTCTTGTATATGTGTTTTATGGTTTTCAAAACACGTAAAAATATACAACTATCGTTACTTTAATAACTGCAGCATCTAACACAAAAAGCTAGATTATTATTGTAAATAGAAAGGACTCTATTTTCCAGGTTTTTGGCTCAGATATTTAATACCAAAGGACTTACTGTGAATGGAGAGTATTGTAATTCACAATTTTAAAGATACCAAAGGAAATAATATGACTGTCTCCCACAATCACTGTACCTTATATACCTTAGATATCCTTCCAAATTTATATACATAGACAAGGTTGTAAATACTCTTTTCTTGTGTTTCACACAGAGCAGCATATTATATGCATTCTTTTGTAACTTGCTATTTGCATGTTACTATGTTAGAGATCCTTCTTTATCACTACATAAAGGACCTTCTTAATCTTTTTTTTCTTGATCGTAGAGTTCTCATTCATTCATTCACCCAAAGCTGAGCGAGCGTTATGTGCCAATACTATTGTAGACACTAGGGCTATAGCATTCAACAAACCAGATAAAAATCTTTGACCTTATGGAACATGTTCAGTGTTTTAGTGGTCCATTGTTTGATGTATCATTATTTATTTATCCAATCTCATATTGATGAACGTTTAGGTTGTTTCTAATATTTTGCTGTTGAAAAGAATGCTGCAGTGACTAAACTTATATAAATACCATTTCACATGTGAGAGTTTTTCATGTAAGATAATTTCTCACAAGTGTAATTGCTGGGTCAAAGGGTAAATACAAGGGAACTTGTCAGCTATGTCACATGAGGATGATTACAGCTCTAGTGAAGTGTTCTGTACATAGAAGGTGCTCATGGTTTAGATTTGAGGACTGTGGATTATATCTTTAGGTTCAGAGATTTAACAGTTTTTGGATTAGATTAAGGTAAATTTGCATTCATCACTTTAACAAATATTAGTGAATGCTACTAGGTGCCCAGCTCTGTGTTAGAATGCTGAGCATACAGTGGGGAACAGATAGATATGATCCCTATCATTGGAGCTGGTGTTGGTGAGACATATTTTAATTCAAATAAATACTCAGATAAACATGTAATTACAAACTCAGGGTTCCAATAAAGAGTATAAGAAGGGGACCAGTTGGTGGGTGGATGGGTAGGTAGTCAAAGGCCCTTTTTTGAGGAGGTGATATTGTTCCTGAGATCTAAGTGATGTGTTGTGTTAATTTTTGGAGGACTGTGTTTGTGTATAGAATATTCTGGGGGGAGAGGGAGCATTCTGGGCAAAGACCTTGAGGTAGAGAGAACATACAGGGCCTAGTATTTTAATGAAGAGGCATCTTTTGGCTTTCAACATCTTACAGGTTTCTTAACTTTTTATTTTTTAAGCCTTATTTTCCTCATCTGTGTAATAAAGGAACTTTTTAAACATTTATTTATTTTTATGAATTCTAGATAATGAATATAAAGTATTTGGAATCCTGCTTAGCACATATTAAG
This sequence comes from Equus caballus, assembly GCF_041296265.1. NCBI lineage: Eukaryota > Metazoa > Chordata > Mammalia > Perissodactyla > Equidae > Equus > Equus caballus. Next base: position 61,316,618 of record NC_091691.1, read on the forward strand.
TACTCAATAAATAGTTACTGCTATTTGTATAAATGTCATGTTGCTTTCCACATAGTTGGGCTAACTTACAAAATGCTATTAGTGCTATAAAAGTTTGTATTCTGTCGTTTTTGCCAGCTTTTTGTAGTTTAATACAGTTCATAATCATGTCTAGAAGTCACTTTAGAATCTATTTCCTTAGTTGCTAGCACAGCTGTGTGCATTTTTCCATATTACATTTTTATGTTAGTTTATAATTTTCCTGTACACAGAGTGTGCTCTAGGTACATTTGTGATCATTTCTAATACTGTTTTAATGATAATGTATTATAATTTATTACTTAAACTTATTTTACACTTTTTTCCTATTCATTTGCTCTGCTTTTGTTTGTTATTATATCTTGTATGTTCATATTTGATTCTTTTTATTCATCTAAAGTTATATTATTCAATTTTTTCTATTCGTTGAATCTTTTTAAAAAATTGTTTATTTTTTGGACCCACCTTAAATCTGCTGAGACTATGTTCTTGTTGTTGAATCTTAATTAATTTGCCATTCTTATTCAGTTGACCTTATTTTTTCTTAGAGGACCTTTTCCATTGTTTCAAAAAATCTTTTTTTTAAAGATTGGCACCTGAGCTAACAACTGTTGCCAATCTTTTTTTTTTTTTTTCTGCTTTATCTCCCCAAACCCCCCCTGTACACAGTTGTATATCTTAGTTGCAGGCCCTTCTAGTTGTGGGATGTGGGACGCCGCCTCAATGTGGCCTGACGAGCGGTGCCATGTCCGCGCCCAGGATGCGAACCCTGGGCCGCTGCAGCGGAGCGTGCGAACTTAACCGCTCGGCCACGGGGCCGGCCCCAAAAAAATCTTTTAGTGTATTTGAATTCTTAATAATAATTTGATTCTTTGAGGAGTCTTCACTTTCAGTAATTACTTTTGCTGTTTTAGCCTGGTATAATATGACTTGTTAAATATTTTAGGAGGATGTAGTGTATACACACAAACCTGCCATTAAGTACCTGCATGCACACAATGCTGTAAGTCTCATCAGGGTAGGGATTTTTGTCACTTTTATTCTCTGTTATATACCTAGTATCTGTAACGTAGTAAGTATTTAATACATGTCTATCAAGTGAATAAGCGTTATAATATATGGACATAATTTTTTAAAACCTGGTAGGGTAGGTTTATCAGTTTTGCTCTTTTTTTAAAATAACTTTCTTTTAAGTTAAACTTGTTATTTTGAGATTGTTGTAGATTCACATGTAGTTATAAGAAATAATACAGAAATCCTGTGTACCCTCACCCAGTTTTCCCAAATGGTGATATCTTGTAAATATAACCAGGATATCTTCATTGATAAAGAACAGAACATTTCAGTCACCACAAAGATCCTTCACATAGCCTTTTATAGCCACACCCACTTTCTTCTTATCCCACCCCACTCCTCCTTAATCCTTGGCAGGCACTGATGTGCTTGTGTTCTCTAGCTTAAAATTTTGTCATTTTAAGAATCTTGGGCCAGCCCAGTGGCACAGTGGTTAAGTTTGCACGTTCCGCTTCTGTGGCCCAGGGTTCGTGGTTCGGATCCTGGGTGTGGACCTACACACCTGTTATCAAGCCATACTGTGGCAGGCGTCCCACATATAAAATAGAGGAGGATGGGCATGGATGTTAGCTCAGGGCCACTCTTCGTCGGCAAAAACGAGGAGGAGTGGCAGATTATTAGTTCAGGGCTAATCTTCCTCAAAAAAAGAAAAAAGAATCTTATATATCGCACAACTCTAAATATGGTAAAAAACCATTTAATTGTACACTTTAAATGAGAGAATTGTGCGATATGTGAATTATATTTCAGTAGAGCTGTTGCCAAAAAAAGAATGTTATGTAATGTTATACAAACGAAATCAAACGATATGTAAACTCTTGGGCTTTCTTTTTTCACTCAGCATAATTCTCTAGGAATTCAGGTTGTTGTGTGTTTCAATCGTTAGTTCCTTTTATTGCTGAGTAATACATGATACGAATGTACTACATGGTAGGGATGTACCAGATTTTGGTTAACCATTGACTCACTGAAGGACATCTGGAATTGCCAGTTTTTGACTATTACAGATGAAGCTGCTACGTTCATGTATAGGTTTTTGTGTGAACATAAGCCTTCGTTTCTTTGGGATAAATGCCCAGGAATGTGATTATTGGGTCATATGGTAGTTGCATGTTTTGTTTTTTTGTTGTTTGTTTGTTTTTTGATGAGGAAGATTGGCACTGAGCTAACATCTGTGCCAGTCTTCCTCTATTTTTTTTTATTATTTTTTTATTGAGTTATTGATAGGTTACAATCTTGTGAAATTTCAATTGTACATTAATGTTTGTCAGTCATGTTATAGGTGCACCACTTCACCCTTTTTGCCCACCCCCCACCCCACCTTTCCCCTGGTATCCACTAAACTGTTCTTGGTCCATAATTTTAAATTCCTCATACGAGTGGAGTCATACACAGATTATCTTTCTCTCGCTGGCTTATTTCACTTAACATAATTCTCTCAAGGTCCATCCATGTTATTGCAAATGGAATGATTTTGTTCTCTTTTGCAGCTGAGTAGTATTCCGTTGTATATATGTACCACATCTTCTTTATCCATTCGTCTGTTGCTGGACACTTAGGTTGCTTCCATGTCTTGGCTGTTGTAAACAGTGCTGCAGTAAACATTGGGGTGCACAGGACTTTTGGGATTGCTGACTTCAAGCTCTTTGGATAAATACCCAGTAGTGGGATGGCTGGATCGTATGGTAGTTTTATTTTTAGTTTTTTGAGGAATCTCCATACTGTTTTCCATAGTGGCTGCACCAGTTTGTATTCCCACCAGCAGTGTGTGAGGGTTCCTTTTTCTCTGCAACCTCTCCAACATTTGTTGCTGTTAGTTTTAGATATTTTTGTCATTCTAACGGGTGTAAGGTGATATCTTAGTGTAGTTTTGATTTGCATTTCCCTGATGATCAGCGATGATGAGCATCTTTTCATGTGCCTATTGGCCATCAGTATATCATCTTTGGAGAAATGTCTGTTCATGTCTCCAGCCCATTTTTTGATTGGGTGGTTTGATGTTTTGTGGTTGAGTTGCGAGAGTTCTTTATATATTATGGATATTAAGCCTTTGTCAGATATATGACTTGCAAATATTTTTTCCCAGTTAGTGGGTTGTTTTTTTGTTTCGATCCTGTTTTCATTTGCCTTGAAGAAGCTCTTTAATCTGATGAAGTCCCATTTGTTTATTCTTTCTATTGTTTCCCTTCTCTGAGAAGGCATGGTGTCCGAAAAGATCCTTTTAATACTGATGTCAAAGAGTGTACTGCCTACGTTTTCTTCCAGAAGCCTTATGGTTTCAGATCTCACCTTTAGGTCTTTAATCCATTTTGAGTTTATTTTGGTGAATGGTGAAAAAGAATGGTCAATTTTCATTCTTTTACATGTGGCTTTCCAGTTTTCCCAGCACCATTTGTTGAAAAGGCTTTCTTTTCTCCATTGTATGCCCTCAGCTCCTTTGTCAAAGATAAGCTGTCCATAGATGTGTGGTTTTATTTCTGGGCTTTCAATTCTGTTCCATTGATATGTGCACCTGTTTTTGCACCAGTACCATGCTGTTTTGATTACTGTAGCTTTGTAGTATGTTTTGAAGTCAGGGATTGTGATGCCTCCCGTTTTGTTCTTTTTTCTCAGGATTGCTTTAGCAATTCGGGGTCTTTTGTTGCCCCATATGAATTTTAGGATTCTTTGTTCTAATTCTGTAAAGAATGTCATTGGGATTCTGATTGGGATGGCGTTGAATCTGTAGATTGCTTTAGGTAGAATGGACATTTTAACTATGTTTATTCTTCCAATCCATGTACATGGAATGTCTTTCCATCTCCTTATGTCGTCATCCAATTCTCTCAGAAAGGCCTTGTAATTTTCATTATATAGGTCCTTCACTTCCTTAGTTAAATTTACCCCAAGGTATTTTATTCTTTTTGTTGCGATTGTGAATGGTATTGTATTCTTGAGTTCTTTTTCTGTTGGTTCATTACTGGAGTATAGAAGTGGTACTGATTTATGCAAATTGATTTCATACCCTGCCACTTTGCTGTAGTTGTTGATTACTTCTAACAGTTTTCCAATGGATTCTTTGGGGTTTTCTATGTATAAGATCATGTCGTCTGCAAAGAGCGAGAGTTTCACTTCTTCCCTCCCTATTTGGATTCCTTTTATTCCTTTTTCTTGCCTGATTGCTCTGGCCAGGACCTCCAGTACTATGTTAAATAAGAGTGGTGATAGAGGGCATCCTTGTCTTGTTCCTGTTTTCAGGGGGATGGGTTTCAGTTTTTGCCCATTGAGTATGATGTTGGCTATGGGTTTGTCGTATATGGCCTTTATTATGTTGAGGTAGTTTCCTTCTATGCCCATTTTGTTCAGAGTTTTTATCATAAATGGCTGTTGGATCTTGTCAAATGCCTTCTCTGCATCTATTGAGATGATCATGTGGTTTTTATTCCTCAGTTTGTTGATGTGGTGTATCACGTTGATTGATTTGCGGATGTTGAACCATCCCTGTGTCTGGTATGAATCCCACCTGATCCTGATGTATGATTCTTTTGATGAATTGCTGAATTCTGGTTGCCAAAATTTTGTTTAGAATTTTTGCATCTATGTTCATCAGTGATATTGGCCTGTAGTTCTCTTTTTTCGTGGTGTCCTTGTCAGGTTTTGGTATCAGCGTGATGTTGGCCTCCTAGAATGTGTTAGGAAGTGTTCCATCTTCCCTAATTTTTTGGAATAGCTTGAAAAGGATAGGTATTAAATCCTCTCTGAAAGTTTGGTAGAATTCCCCAGGAAAGCCATCTGGTCCTGGGGTTTTATTCTTTGGGATGTTTTTGATTGCTGTTTCAATCTCTTTGCTTGTGATTGGTCTGTTCAAATTGTCTGCCTCTTCTTGAGTGAGCTTTGGGAGATTGTAGGAGTCCAAGAATTTATCCATTTCCTCTAGGTTATCCATTCTGTTGGCATATAGTTTTTTGTAGTATTCTCTTATAATCTGTTGCATTTCTGCAGAGTCTGTTGTTATTTCTCCTCGCTCATTTCTGATTTTGTTTATTTGAGCTTTCTCCCTTTTTTTCTTTGTAAGTCTGGCTAGTGGTTTGTCAATTTTATTTATCTTCTCGAAAAACCAGCTCTTTGTCTCATTGATCCTTTCTACTGCCTTTTTCGTTTCAATAGTATTTATTTCTGCTCTGATTTTTATTATTTCTCTCCTTCTGCTGACTTTGGGCTTCATTTGTTCTTTTTTCTCTAGTTCAGTTAGGTGTGCTTTAAGGTTGCTTATTTGGGATTTTTCTTGTTTCTTAAGATGTGCCTGTATTGCGATGAATTTTCCTCTTAATACAGCTTTTGCTGTATCCCATATGAGTTGGTATGGCATGCTATCATTTTCATTTGTTTCCAAGTATTTTTTGATTTCTTCTTTAATTTCTTCAATGATCCATTGCTTGTTCAGTAGTGTGTTGTTTAGTCTCCACATCTTTGTGCCTTTCTCAGCTTTTTTCTTGTAATTAATTTCTAGCCTTATAGCACTATGATCTGAGAAGATGCTTGTTATTATTTCAATTTTTTTAAATTTGTAGAGGCTTGTCTTGTTTCCCAACATATGGTCTATCCTAGAGAATGTTCCATGTGCACTTGAGAAGAATGTGTATTCAGCTCTTTCAGGGTGGAGTGATCTATGTATGTCTGTTAAGTCCAATTGTTTTAGTTTTTCATTCAGCTCCACTATTTCCTTGTTGATTTTCTGTCTGGATGATCTGTCCATTGATGTGAGTGGGGTGTTGAGGTCCCCTACTATTATTGTGTTGTTTTTAACATCTTCCTTTAGGTCTGTTAATAGTTGCTTTATGAATCTTGGTGCTCCTGTGTTGGGTGCATAGATATTTATAAGCGTTATTTCTTCTTGATGAAGTCTCCCTTTGATCATTATATAGTGTCCCTCTGTGTCTCTCTTTACCTGTCTTATTTTGAAATCCACTTGGTCTGATATGAGAATTGCAACACCTGTCTTTTTTTCCTTGCTATTTGCTTGAAGTATTGTCCTCCACTCCTTCACCCTGAGTCTGTGTTTGTCCTTGGGGCTGAGGTGTGTTTCCTGGAGGGAACAAATTGTTGGATCTTGTTCTTTAATCCATTTTGCTACTCTGTGTCTTTTTATTGGAGAGTTCAATCCGTTCACATTGAGAGTGATTATTGATGCATGTGGACTTAATGCTGTCAATCTGTCGCTCATTATCTTGTTTTCCTGTGTTTCTTTTCCTGTGTGCTTTAGACTACCCATTTAATACTGCAGTTTCTTATGCTAGGTTTCTTAGATTTTTCCTTATCTATGATTTGTGACTCTGTTCTGTACTTTATTTTAGTGTCTACCTTGAAGTTTGTATTTAGAATCTCGTGTATAATATAGTCTATTCTCTGGTGGTCTCTTACCTACTCGACCAATACTGATTTAGACCCTTTGCTCTTCCCCTCCTAAATAATTATTTTCATTTTTTATTCCAACTCGTCTTATTAATTTGTAGTTAGAGTGCTAAGATCGTCCTTGTTTTGGTAGTTTCCTTACTTTTAGCCTAGTGCTATAATTGAATATTTGCTATCCTGTTCTGGTTCTATCCATCGGTCTCCCAAGTCTGTGGATTGTGTCCCCTTTCTCCCTTTTTTCTTTTTTCAAGTATGAGAGTCTTCTTGAGGATTTCTTGTAATGGAGGGCTTTTAGTTACAAATTCCCTTAACTTTTCTTTGTCTGGAAAATATTTAATTTCTCCCTCATATCTGAAGGAAATTCTTGCTGGATAGAGTATTCTTGGCTGAAGGTTTTTATCCTTTAAAGCTTTGAATATATCACTCCATTCTCTCCTAGCTTGTGGGGTTTCTGTAGAGAAATCTGCTGACAGTCTGATAGGGGCTCCTTTATAGGTTATTCTCTTTTTTTTCTTACTTCCCTGAGTATTCTCTCCTTATCATTCCTATTTGCCAACTTTACTACTATGTGCCTTGCGGTAGGTCCTTTTACATTGACAAATCTAGGAGATCTAAAACCCTCCTCTACACACATTTCTCCGTTGATCCCTAGATTTGGGAAGTTCTCTTCAATAATTTCGTTAAGCACTCTTTCTGCTCCATTTTCCTTTTCCATATTCTCGGGAATTCCTATGATCCTTATGTTCTTACTCCTCATTGAATCCATTATTTCTCGGAGATTTTCCTCATTTTTTTAAATTCGTAGTTCTCTTTCTTCCTCTGTCTGGCGCCATTCAGCCTGTCCGTCCTTGATTATGCTAATTTGCTCCTCTATGTTGTCTACACGGGCATTCAGGGAATCCGTATTCTGTTTTATCTGGTCCATTGTGTTTTTCATCTCAAGTAATTCTGTTTGATTCTTCTTTATGATTTCAATCTCTTTTGTGAAGTAACTCCAGAACTCGGCTTGTTTCTCTTTCTCTCTACCTCATTGAGTTTTTTGGTTATAGCTGCTCTGAATTCATTATCACTTAGTTTACCTAATTCCAAATCCTCAGGACTTAATTCTGTGTTTTTATTGTTTTCCTTCTGGTCTGGGACTTTTATAAATTGCTGGATGGTAGAGGAGTGGTTTTTTCTCATGGTGGTAGAATTCAGTTGCAGTTACAGCCGGTCGCCACTAGATGGGGGTGGAGAGCAGCGTGTTAGCTCTCCGCCTTGGGGCAAGATGGCTGCGCCCACTGGCTTTGCTCGGGGGGAGGGGCTGTCACTCACACGCACTGGTCTGGGTTCAGATCAGTTCTGTTCTCTGGTCTCCCAAGGCCCTTGATTTATAGGGTCCTCGCGGACGGAAGCTTTCCCCCGTCAGCGGGTCTCCACTGAACCAGCAGCAGGAGTCCTGGATGATCCCCCGGTCACGCGGCCCCTCCCCCGCTCCTTCCCGACCCGCGCCGCAGCGATCGCAGACTCTAGGGGAGGGAGCGATGTCCTCTCCTACCGTTCGAGTGCCTCCGAGGGTGTAAGCAAGGTTATGATCTCTGCCTTCTTGGTATTGTAGGTCTCTAACGAGCTGGCATTATGTTTATTCTCTGAAATTCAGTTCTTCCAATCTTTTGTTGTATTTTGGAGGGGAGAGAATCCCGGGTCAGCTCACCCTGCCATTTTGCTCCGCCCACTCTCCCCAGTCTTCCTCTATTTTTTATGTGAGAGGCTGCCACAACATGGCTTGATGACGAACCTGCGAACCCGGGGCTGCTAAAGCAGAGCGCGTGATCTTAACCACTATGCCACTGGGCCAGCCCCACATTTTATTGTTTAAGAAAATGGCAAATTATTTTCCACAGAGTCTGTACCGTTTTACATTTTCACCACCAATGTATGAGTGATCCAGTTTCTTTGCATCCTCACCAGTTGTCATTATTTTAAAATTGCAGCCATTTCAATAGGTGTGTAGTGATATCTGTTGACTTTAATTTGTATTTCCCTAATGGCTAAGGATGTTGAACATCTTTTTGTGTGGTTATTTGCCATCTGTGTATCATTTTAGGTCAAGTTGTATCTCTTTATGTCTTTTGCCTATGTATTAATTGGATTGTTTGTTTTTTAACTGTTGAGCTTTGAGACTTCTTTCTGTATTCTAGATACTAGTCCTTTGTTAGATATGTAATTTACAAATATTTTCTTCTAGTCTATTTGTCTTTTTTAAAGATTTTCTTTTTTTTCTTTTTTTCTCCCCAAAGCCCCCTGATACATAGTTGCGTATTTTTACTTGTGGGTCCTTCTAGTTGTGGCACATGGGACGCCGCCTCAGCATGACTTGATGAGCGGTGCCATGTCTGCGCCCAGGATCCAAACCAGCGAAACCCTGGGCCACTGAAGTGGAGTGCACGAACTTAACCACTCGTCCACGGGACTGGCCCCTGTCTTTATCTTTTTAACAGAGTCTTTTAACTCTCTGTATTAGATTCTGGTAACAGAGTACCACAAACTTAGTGGATTAAAACATCAGAAATTTATTTTCTCACAGTTGTGGAGGCTAGAAGTCCAAATCAAGGTGTTGGGATGGTTTCCTGAGACCCTGGGGACTGCACCACTCCAGTCTCTGCTTCCATCTTAATATGGCCTTCTCCTGTGTATCTATGTCAAATCTCCCTTTTCCTCACTTACAAAGATACTTGTCATGGCATTTAGGACCCAACTGAATAATCCCAGCTAATTACCTCATCCCCACATCCTTAACTTTAATCAGATATGTTACAATACAAGGTCGTATTCACTTGTGGGAATTAGGAAGTGAATGTATCTTCGAATGGCTATTACCCAGTTTATTACAATCTGTCATCCATTTTGAGTTAATTTTTGTATAAGGTGGCAGGCTTAGATTGAGGTTCATTTTTTTGCCTATGGATGTCCAATTGTTCCACATCATTTATTGAGAAGTCTGTCTTTTCTCCATTAAATTGCCTTTGCACCTTTGTTAATCTTTTTCTTTGCTGAGGAAGATACACCCTGAGCTAACATCTGTTGCCAGTCCTCCTTTTTTGCTTGAGGAAGATTAGCTTTGAGCTAATATCTGTGCCAGTCTTCCTCTATTTTGTATATGGGTTGCCACCACAGCATGGCAGACAAGTGGTGTAGGTCCACACCTGGGAAACCCATGAACCTGGTTGCTGAAGTGGAGGGTACTGAATTTAACCAGTATGCCACAGGGCCAGCCCAGCGTCTTTGTGAATCATTTTTGCTTTTTAAGATATATTCTTGCCGGTCTTCTTTAAGAAGTTCAGCATCTATTTAATAAAGCCCTGTTTTGCGTTTATTACTTTATTATGTTTATTTCAAGTAGAAATCTGTGTTTTTTCCTTTGTGTCTTTACATTTTGAATAATGTAAAGTCCTAAGTTAATTTTAAACCTGATTACTTATTTAGTATACGAATGTTTTTCATTGTTTTTGACAATATCACTAGTCTATAGTAAAATAATTAATTTGGAGAGTTTGTATTTTACAGTTTGTTTAACTAATTTATTACATGTAATATTTTGGGTTAATTTAGGATTTTCTAACAAACAGTTTTGTCATCTAAAGTGATGTTTATTTCTTGCTTTTCAGTATTTTATCTTTTAAATCTTTTTTGTTTTGTTTTTGTAGCCATTGCCAATATTTTTGAAAGTAAATACTAAATAGAAATTGTATTTTTTCTACCTTTTAGTAAAAATTCATTCAGCATTTGACTAAACATTTTTTGTATACCTAATATGCCAGGAAGGCACCAAGAAAAGAAAGATGTGTCCTTAAGGAACACAGTCAGTAAACAGTAATTTACCATTAAATAAATACTTTGTGTCTAGGAAAGTATTTAGAAGCTTTTTAAAGACTAATTTATAGTTGTTTATTATAATTAACCATATTTCTATAATTATCCCCCCCTTTTTTTTTTTGCTGAGTAAGATTTGCACTCAGCTAACATCTGTTCCTAATCTTCCTCTTTTTGCTTGAGGAAGATTCGCCCTAGGCTAACATCTGTGCCAGTCTTACTCTATTTTGTATGTGAGTCGCCGCCACAGCATGGCCACTGAGGGGTGATGTAGGTTCATGCCAGGGAACTGAACCCAGACTGCCAAAGCTGAGTATACCGAACTCAGCAGCTATGCCATGGGGCTGGCCTCCATTATCCTTTTTGATTATATTTTTAAAATATTTTAGGCAAGGATTTTGAGCTTTTTGAAACTTCCTTAATGTGCTCTTTAAGATAGTAACAATATTAACAAAAAATTGTAAATAAGTTTCCATATAGATTATTTTAAAATATGTTGGCTATGTCTTCTGATATAAAGTGAAATTACACATAGAATTATTTTAAAGGACAGTTGTACTTCGTTTGCTAATATTTGATTTATGATTTAAAAAATACTATTCCACATCCTTTCCATTATGCCATTGTGCCCAATTTAGGACTTTTGTGTGTATGCTTGTAAGTAAAATTTATGAATCTATATATTTATTTCTGTCTGGCTTTGTGAGTTTTGTAATTGAAAGCCTTGTGTATCTCACAAATAGAAGTATTTGGATAACATAGGATATATTTTGGAACGGTGTTCACTGTATTTACAATTTTGAAAAGTATTTAACTTTGTAGTGAATTGTGTTAATTATGAATTAGGTAAGTGTTCTGAATTTTTTTCCTTTCTCACTTAAAAAGTTTTACATTTTTTATTTAAAAACAATTCACATTTTTTTGGGATTTATTAGAACAATGCTTTCTAGATTTCATTATTAAATATTATGATGAAGGTCTCAATTTCCTACCTGGTCTAAGCACTATATAAGTATATGTTTAAATGATTACATTATTAATTTTAAAATGTACTTTATAAAGGCAATTCATATTAAATGTAAAAACATTAAAACTGTAGGAAAAGGATGTCCTCCTTTATTCCCATTATCATTGCCACAGGTGTAACCCTTGTTAAGAGGTTGGTGTATTTTCTTCCACCCTTCCTCATGCATTTATAAATATGTACGTACTTTAAAAAGTGTAAATGGAACATACAGTACACATTGCATGACTCGTCTTTTTTTCACGCAGCAAACTCCTAACTTATCTTTACATCTCCTTAATGTCGTATCTCTTCCTTTCCTTTCTTCCTTTAGATGACTTCTTTTGAGAAATTTAATACAGAAGAGCACAAAGAATAAAGAAATTGACTTCTATGTTTCTATCACCCAAACTTAACTAACAAAATTTTAAATGTTTTAATCAAAACATTTAAAAACATAGATAATATATTTACATGATTCAGAAATCAAAAAGTACCAACAGGTATGAAATGAAAAGTTGCCTTGTTCTTGTTGTCATTCCCTGAATCCTCCTCTGCCCCACAATTCCCTGGTATATATCCCTGTTGATTTCTTTGGTATCCTTCAGACATTTCATGTATATATAAGCAAATATGAACATTCATTCTTTCCCCTTCCTTTTTTTTACACAAATGGTGGCGTACTATACATACTGAAAACTGTTACTATTTTGTTATATTTGCTTACAATATTTCCCCCAAGGAATGTAACACATTATAAATAAAGTTAAGTCTTCTTTAACAATTATGAGTAGTGTGTATTTTTTCAGGCTATGAATGCATCTGTAACCAACACAGAGTATCATTTTGGGTGTGCACATGTGGGTGTTGTGTCCCAACCTCGTTTTCCCCATGAGCCTTGTGGTTTTTATTGGATGATTTTGCATAGTGCATTGATTTTTAGGAATGTGTGTATCGTGTTATACCAGAACTGGCTCTTTCAGAGAGTGTCTGAAAGTGCTAACTTTTCTGAGTCACCTGTATTTCTTGTCACCCAAAAGAAAACTGCTATAGCAGTATTAATATCAGACACAACTTAAATTCAGATAGCATTACAAGGGAGAGAGACATTTCATATGGATAAAAAGAACAATCACAAACTTTTATGTACCTACCAACGTAACTTCATGTAGATGAAAACCGATAGAATCGTAGGGAGGAAATGATAGACCCACGATCATCATGGGATATTTAAATTCACCTCTTTGAAAAGGAACTGATTTTCACTGAAGATCACATAATGGAGAAGGTCTTCAAAATAGAAAGAGAATTTGGATGTTCAACTAGATGACATCCTTAAAGCATATGATCATTTCAATAGATGCTGAAAGCATTTGATAGAATTTAACCTTTTATTACAGAATGTAATAGCAGATTAGGAATAGGGTGGAACTTTGTTTTATCCTAATTAAGGATAGCTTCCCTAAAATCTATAGCAAATATACTGAAAAGAAAGGCTTATGTGCTTTTCTGGTCAGGAACTAGATGAGGATATTTGCATCATCCCTACCATTTAACATTGTATTTCAGGTTTTAGACAATTCAGTGAGAAAAGAATAATTAAGATATGCAAAGATGGAAAATGAAGAAATAAAATTGTGATAAATTATGAATGATAAAACTACATACAAAACATAAGAGAAGCAACTGACAAACAATTGGAACTAATGAGAGAATACGGAGAAGTTTCTGGATACAAGAACAGCAGACAAAAATCAATAACATTGTTTTATACCAACAATAATCAGATAAATTTAATAGCAAAAAATGCCTATTTATAGTACCACAAAAATTAGAAGTAGTTTATAAGTATTTAGAATATTTATTAGACTAAATCTAATAAAAATGTAAAAGTCTTCTATAGGGAAAATTTTAAAACTTCAGTGAAAAAGCGTAAAAGATCTGAATAAGTGGAGAGACATATTTATGGATAGATTCAATAAAATTAAGATGCCAGTTCTCCACCAGATAATTCTAAAAATGCTAATACAGTTCCAATAAAATCTGGACATGATATTTTTGGTAGAACTTGGAGAACTGATTTAAAAATTCTAATGATGAGTTAATAACCATGCATAACTGAAAATTTGGAAAAAGTAATAAGTAGAACAGAGATAGAACCAACCATACCAGATATTATGACATATTATGAAGCTATGGAAGTTAAAATGGTGTGGTATTGATTCATCAGTAGATATACAATCAGTAGAACGTATTAGAGAGCCCAGAAATAGTCTCACACATTTATTAGAACTTTTATCTTTGATACATAAGACATGGCAAATCAGAAGGGAAAAGATGGCTTATTCACTGGAAGAGTATTTGGGTAATGGCTTTGCATATGGAATGTCTGTTGTATACTATACATAAAAATATTTTTCAGGTGGGTTTTTAAAAACTTAAATGTGATGAGCAAAACTTAAACCTTTTTAGAAGAAATGCATGGGAATATCTCTGATCTTGAGAGGGGGAAGGGTTAAGACTTCAAAAGCACAAATCGTAATTTCAAGAAAAGGTAATGATTTAGACTACACTAAAAATTTAAAATTTTCCGTATCAAAAGACCACAAACAACGTTAAGGACAAGTGATAGACTAAACAGTGATGTACAGTGTTGTACAGAGTATATCAGAACAGATTGGTTATATGTGACTTTTCTCCTCCACATTGATGTTTTGGGCCATCGGCAAATGGCAGCTGGAGCAAAGTACACAAAAATTCAGCTGAATGTAACAAGCTACAGAATTACACACTATTATACAAGATGCCCGCCCACATTCTTGGTTCAGTTTGGCCACGAGCTCTCTCTTGGAATAGCTGTTCTATGGGTCTCTTTACTTTTGTGTATTTTACTATTATTTCCATAATTTACCAACTTCAACCATCCTTATAACCTCCTCATCTCCGTTTTTTTCCCCCAAATTTTATTGAGGTCTTAATAGTTTATACCATTGTGAAATTTCAGTTGTGCAGCATTTGTCAGTCACCATATGTGTGTGACCCTTTACCCCTTATGCCCACACCCCCAACCACCTTCCCCTCTGGTAACCAGTAATCTGTTCTCTTTGTCCATGTGTTTATCTTCCACATGTGAGTGAAGTTATGTGGTATTTGTCTGGCTTATTTTGCTTAACGTAATACCCTCAAGATCTATCCATGTTGTTGCAAATGGGACGATTTTGGCTTTATGTATGGCTGAGTAGTATTCCATTGTATGTTTGTACCACATCATCTTCATCTGTTCATCAGTCATTGGGCACTTGGGTTGCTTCCACATGTTGGCTATTGTGAATTATACTGCAGTCAACATGGGGTGCAGGAATCTCTTTGAATTGTTGATTTCATCTTTGGATAAATGCCCAGTAGTGGGATAGCTGGGTCATATGGTATTTCTATTTTTAATTTTCTGAGAAATCTCCCATACTGTTTTCCACAGTGGCTGCACCATTCTGCATTCCCACCAGCAGTGTATGAGGGTTCCCTTTTCTCCACATCCCCTCCAACAATTGTTATTTTTTGTCTTGATAATTATAGCCATTCTGACCAGTGTAAGGTGATAGCTCATTCTGGTTTTGATTTGCATTTCCTTAATGATGGCTGATGTTGAACATCTTTTCATGTGCCTTTTAGCCATCTGTATTTCTTCTTTGGAAAATACCTGTTCATATCCTCTGCCCATTTTTTGATCAGGTCATTTATTTTCTTGTTGTTGAGTTGTATGAGTTCTTTATGTATTTTGGAGATTAATCCCTTGTTGAGTATATGATATGCAAGTATTTCCTCCCAGTTGATGTGTTGTCTTTTTTTTTTTTGTTTCTGATTTCCTTTGCCTTGCAGAAGCTCTTTAGTCTGATGTAGTCCCATTTGTTTATCATTTCTTTTGTTTCCCTTGCCTAGGTAGACTTGGTATTTGAAAAGATCCTTCTAATTCTAAGACCAATGTCAAACAGTGTACTGTTTATATTTTTTTCTAGGAGTTTATGATTTCACATCTTACCTTCAAGTCTTTGATCACTTTTGAGTTAATTTTTGTGTATGGCGAAAGATCATGGTCTACTTTCATTCTTTTTCATGTGGCTGTCCGGTTTTCCCAACACTATTTATTGAAGAGACTTTCCTTTCTCCGTTGTGTGTTCTTGGCTCCTTTGTCAAAGATTTAGCTGTCCGTAGATGTGTGGTTTTATTTCTGAGGTTTCAGTGCTGTTCCATTGATCTGTGTGTCTGTTTTTGTACTAGTACCATAGTGTTTTGATTACTATAGCTTTGTAGTATATTTTGAAGTCAGGGATTGTGATGTCTTCAGCTTTATTCTTCTTTCTCAGCATTGCTTTGACTATTCAGGCTCTTGTTGCCTATAGGAATTTTACGATTCTTTGTTCTATTTCCCAATGAAAAATGTCACTGGAATTCTGATTGGGATTGTGTTGAATCTGTAGATTGCTTTAGATAGTATGGACATTTTAACTCTGTTTACTCCCCCAGTACATGTGCATGGAATATCATTCCATTTCTTTAAGTCATCAGTGACTTAACAGTTTTCATTGTATAGATCCTTAACCTCTTAGATTAAATTTATTCCTAGATATTTTATTCTTTTTGCTGCGATAGTAAATGGGATTGTATTCTTGAGTTCTCTTTGTTCATTATTAGAGTATAGAAATATAACTGATTTTCATAAGTTGATTTTGTACCCTGCAACTTTGCTGTAGTGGTTTATGTACTTTGGTCCTTCTGTGTTAGGTACATATATTAAGTGTTAAGACCTCTTGTGGAGTGTCCCTTTTATCATTATATACTGCCCTTTTTGTCTCTCGTTGCCTTTTTAATCTTGAAGTTTACTTTGTTTGATATAAGTATGACAACTGCTGCTTTCTTTTGTTTGCCATTAGCTTGGAGTATCATCTTCCATCCTTTCACTCTGAGCCTGTGTTTGTCTTTAGAGCCGAGATATGTTTTCTGGAGGCAGCATATTGTTGGGTCTTGTTTGTTAATCTATCCAGCCAGTCTGTCTTTTGATTCAGTACATTGACGTTCAGAGTGATTATTGATACATGAGGGCTTAATGCTGCCCTTTTATCACTCCGTTTACAGTTGTTTGTGTATTTCCCTTGTTTCTTGTCCTGTGTATTTCTGATTGCTAATTCAGTTTGTTGATTCTCTATGATGGTTTTCTCAGTTTTCTCTTTCTCATTTGTGTCTTTGTTCTGATTTTTTGTTTAGTGGTTAGCATGAAGTGTATATAAAAGATCTCGTAGAAGAGATAGTCCATTTTCTGATAGCCTCTTATTTCCTTTGTTGAAGCAGGTTCCATCCCTTTTTCTCTTCCTTATTTAAGTTATTGTGGTCACAAATTATTGCATTTTGTGTTGTGAGTTTGTGATTAAAATGAAGTGATTGTAGTTGTTTTTCATTCTTTCCCTCTGTTTATCTTTAATGTTATAGTTGTTTGTTATCCTCTGATAACACAGGGAGAGGTGCCATTTTCTGATTTTGTTTATTTATCTCCTTGCTCAAGGCTTTATAAACCCTTTTTTTTTTCTTTTTCAGGTATGAGGGCCTTCTTGATCATTTCTTGTAGTGGGGTTCTTGTGGTGATAAACTCTATCAGCTTGTGTTTATCTCGGAAAGTTTTTATTTCTCCCTTGTATCTGAAGGATAGTTCATTGGACAGTGTATTCTTGCCTGAAAGTTTTTGTTTTTCAGAATTTTGAATATATTGTTCCACTCTGTTTTCTCCTGCAAGATTTCTGCTGAGAAATCTGATGGGGGTTCCTTTGTAGGTTATTTTCTTCTGACCTGCTGCCCTTAATATTTTTTCTTTTTCATTGACTTTTGCCAGCTTTATTGCTATATGCCTTGGAGAACGTTTTCTTACATTGATGTAATTAGGAGTTCTGTTAGCTTCATTTACTTGTAATTCTTGCTCCTTCCCCAGGTTTGGGATGTTCTCAGCTATTACTTCTTGAACAAACTCTCTGTTCCTTTCTCCCTCTTTCTCTTGAAGACCTGTAATCTGTATGTTGCATTTCCTAATTGAGTTGAATATTTCTCAGAGAATTTCATTTCTTTTTAGTCTTACTTCTGTCTCCTCCTCCATCTGAATCATTTCTGTATTTCTGTCTTCTGAATTCCTTATTTTGTCCTCCTTAATGTCAGCTCTGGTTTTTAAGGATTCTAGAGTTTTCTTTATCTCATTCATTTTGTTCTTCATCTCCTATGTTTATGATTGGTTTTTTGTAATTTCAGTGTCTTTTGTGAAGAATTCCCTCTGTTCATTAATTCTATTCCAGAGTTCATTGAACTGTCTTTCTGCATTTTCTTGTAACTCATTGAGTTTCTTTATGATAACTATTTTGAATTCTCTGTTATTTAGATTGTAAATTTCTGTGATTTCAAGATTGATTTCTGGGTACTTCTCATTTCCCTTCTAGTCTGGAGTGTTAAGATATTTCTTCATGCTGTTTGATGGGCCGGACTTCTGCCATCACATAATGGTAGTATCTGGTCTCACATTCCATCTGCCACCACTGGGGCGGTGGTTGGGAGCTGTGTTTTCTGAGCCTGCTGCAACCCCTGGCACTTGTGCCTGTCCATTGGAAGCTGTGCTGACAGAGCCTGTCTGCATTTTCCCGCTGGCTGCTGCTGCTTTACACATGTAGGTGCCAGCGCTCAGGTAGGGCTCCCCTGTTCTGGTGGACCGGCCAAGCTGGTGTGCCAGGCGGGAGCGGGGTAGGGGGCTTTCTTTCACATGTGCAATTCTGTGTGCTTCTGCTGTATATTCACTGCCTGCCTCAGCTGCTTGGCTTTTTGGGGACACCCCTGCAATTGCTTAGATGCCTCGCTATGGAGCATTCCCACAGGTTGGGAGGCAGCTCTGAGAGTGAAAGCATTCTGGCAGAGGGCTGCGTTTTCCCCCATCTCCTCTCAGAGTCTCACGGCAGTTGCTCTGTGAGGTCCCCCACCCCAGATCTCTGCCTCAGAGGCAGGGGAGGAGATCTGCTTGCCTCCTTCCACTACCTCCCCAGGGGGTTCAGCTCCTGCACCTTCAGATGTATGGCTGCTTGGATCTCTCACATGTCTGTTGTGTTGTGTGAATGTTTTCTCTTTGTTTATGGAAGTTCTTTTCCTTGTATCTTGTGGGTAGGGACTAAGGGAAGAGCTCCTTCTGCCGTGATGCTGACGTCACTCCTCACCTCACCCCTTTTTAAAAAATTTTAGGGTTAAGTCTTTATTAGGAACTTACGTATCTTTTTAAATGTTAGTATTTTTATTAGGATTGTTTGAATTTTTGTTAGTGCTCTGCTGACAGGGTTGTACAGGTAGTCTACCCAAGTTTTTCCCCCACAAGCTCTGTGAGTTTTAGTGTGTAGTTTTGCAGAATGCAAAGTGTTTCAGTATTGCATATCTTGCATTTTATCAGAAGGGTAAATTACATAAAGCAAATGACTTGATGATGATATATCAAGAAGATGAAATTCTAGGTTGTAAATTATTTTCCTTCAGAACTTTGAACACATCATTCTATTGTTTTTTCATCTGTTTGTTTATTGCTGATAAGTTTGATGGTAGTCTGATCCTTTTTCGTTGGTAAGTGATCTCTTTTTCTACTCCCTCTCTGGAAGCTATTAGAAGTTGGGAAAAAACATTATTTAAAATTTTTCAGTGATCTCTCTTTGTGTGGATGTTTTTAAAATTCATTGCACTTGTCATTCAGTTGTCTCTCATTCTGCAGAGATATTTTTTAGCTCTGGAAATTTTCTAGCGATTCCTTTTTGTTTTTATTTTAAGCCTGGCTAGAAGAAAATTTTAACTTAGCTATTTTTATAACAGTTTTAACATAGTTACCCTTGTTTTTACTCCTAACTTAAAAAAATTTTACATTTAAGTATAATATGCATAACAGAAAAGTGCCCCATGGCAACAGAATATTACCAGCACTTCAAAAGCTCCTCTAATTTTCCTTTCTCCAAGGAGTGTATCCCACTTCTTCTAGGATACCACTATTAGGACTTTCAACAATATAGTTTTACCTGCTCTTTGTACTTTATAAAATAGAATCATGCAGTTTGTACTCTTGCATCTAGCTTCTTTAGCTCGATGTTATGTTCCTTCATATTCATCTCATTACAGCATGTTAGTTTTCGTTTTGTGAATATGCCACTATTTGTTTATTCATTCTTGTATTGGTGGACATTTGTATAGTTTTTAGCTTTGGGCTGTTGCAAATAGTGTGGCTATAAACTTTCTAGGAAATTTCTTCAATCATATCTGTAATTCTATTGGGTATATACTTTTGAGTGGAATTACTGGACTGTGGTAGATACTGTCAGGCAGTTTTCCAAATGGTTGCATTAATTTACACTCCCATAGCATCGACTGTGAGTTTAGCTTGGTTCACATCCTCCCCAACAGTTAGTATTTTCCACCTTTTTCACTTTAGTCATTCTGATGGGTATGTAGCATTACCACATTTTTACTATTTTAGTTTTTGAATAAGTGAGCTTTGAAATTTTGCTTTGTTTTGTACCATCCCTCTAAATACAGCTTTTGTTTGTGCATCTTGGTTGTTTAAAGTCTTTTAATATTCTGTGTTTATATTTTATTTATAATTAATTGTTAAATTAGCCAGCAAATTGACTCATTTACCTGCTAATAGTTACTATTCTACCTCATTTCTTTCACTCATGCTTCATCATTTTTATGCATAATTATCTCTGTAATGAAATCTGCTGGTGTGAACTTTATTGACAGTTTCAATTCATTATTTAAAGAGGAAAGTTTAGCTTAATAGTTTGGTGATAGTTTTTTCTTCATATCTTCAATTATTATTTCTCTTTGGTAGCTCATTAGACTTGATTTCTATAACATTGCTTAGTCTTGGTTCTTCTGTTTCTCTGCCTCTTCCTTCTCTGAACACTATTTCTCTGGATTGTTTCTCTAGTGCTCGTCTCACCTTATCTGCTCTCCATATTTTCCCCCTAATTTCCATATGCACATTTCCAATTGTTGCCTGGATATCATGCTTTGAGATTTTAGGTACTTTGATCTTGCGCTTACCTCTCCTCTGTCAAACCAACTCTTCCAGTCTTTCTTAACTTGGTTAATACAGTCTGCCTTTTAGTCTTCTAAGTTAGAAATGTCTATCTTTCTCGTTCTCCCACAAGTAATTGTCAGAAAATTCTGTCGATTTTATTTTTTAGCATAGGAAGCTCCCTTCATACACAGTCACAAACATTGAGAACTGTCTCTCTAAAAGAGCGATCCTGTCTCTCCCGCCTACCCCTGTCTTAGAGCAGACCTTATCATGGTCTAGGCTGTTGTTCCATTTAGTGTTGGCTTTTTCTTTTGTCCGACTCTTGCTTCCTTTATTCTCTTTTTTACAGTCCCTCTGAATAAAGAATGCAAACAAAGAATTTAAATTAAAAATTTATTGTTCAAAATTTACAAAACATAGACAATTAAATTTTCAGTTTTTGATTTAAACAATTAAGCCTACTAGTGATGGTTTTGTAACTTTGTAGTGTTTTTACTACCGAAGTTAAGAGAGCTCAAAATGGCACTCAGACTTTTGGGACCCCCTCTGTTTAGGGATTTTGATGAATATTGACAAATTGCTATGCAGAAACGTAGAGCACACATTTCCTTATGTCTCCTCTAACACTGGTTGTTGTTGTTATTTTTAAAACTAGGTTTTAGTTTGACAACTGAAAAATGGTATCTTGGTCTTATTTGTGTTTTTTTGACTTCCAGTTATGGTGAATACTTTTAATGTTTTAATTTATCATCTTTATTGGTAGTCACTTTTAATGCTACTTTAGTGATGTTTTCTCTACTATTTATCCAGCACTTTACTGACTGTCAAAAGTACTATGACAGGCATTTTACTGCATTGCCTATTTTAATTCTATGAACAACCCTATCAAGTGTAGATACATTTATTATTTTATGGGTGAGAAAGCTGATCATAGGGAGAAAAAGTGACTTGTTTGATGCTACACAGTTAGGAAACAGATTCTATCATCTGTTATTACACTGTTACCTCTCAACTTTTGTTAATATAGATGAGGAAGATTGGTATATCTGTATTTCTAAGGGATTGGGTTAAATCTATACTTACTTAGCATCCCAGATAGAGATGGCTGTGATTTTTCTAGTTTTTCTAAAAGCAAAATGATCAAGTTTGGTATCTGGTTGGATTAGGGGAGAAAAAAATAATGATTTTAGTGAGTTTGATTCCAGTTAGAATGTTGGTTATGGATGTTGAGAGCTGGAAGCGTTCTTAAATATTTCTCAAACTATCTTCCGTTGCACACTGGTGGGAAATATTTCCTGATCATATAAGTTTGGGCAACTTTTCCTCAGCAGAGAAATTTTATTAACTTTATTTATTCTAGAATTTTCCGAATCAGTTTGTGCACTGTCCTGTAGTAGACCTATTTACATCTTTTGGAACAATATCTTGAGGTACATTGGTTTGAGACAAAAAGCTAAGGTGGTGCATTATCTCATTTTATAAGGGGAGGAAATGGAGATCCAGTATGGTTAAGTGTGTTGCCTAAGATCACATAGCTTCTCAATGACACAGGATAAGATCCAGTCTTTCCTTTGTACCATACTTTCTCTAATAATGTTATATAATGTTAATATTTATTTTTCATATATTGAAAAGTTGTAAAGTATACTTGAGTGTAGTTTCTTTTATATTCTCATCTAGTCCAGTTATTAGTCTTTTTTTGGTGGGGGGGGGAAGATTAGCCCTGAGCTAACATCCATGCCCATCTTCCTCTACTTTATATGTGGGACACCTACCACAGCATGGCTTGCCATGCGGTGCCATGTCCGCACCTGGGATCTGAACTGGCGAACCCCGGGCCGCCGAGAAGTGGAACATGTGAACTTAACCACTGTACCACCCGGCCGGCCCCCAGTTATTAGTCTTTTTTTTTTTTCCTTTTTTTTCTGCTTTATTTCCCAAACTCCCCCCGGTACATGGTTGTATATCCTAGTTGCAGGTCCTTCTAGTTGTGGGATGTGGGACGCCGCCTCAGTGTGGCCTGACGAACGGTGCCATGTCTGCGCCCAGGATCCGAACCCTGGGCTGCCACAGCAGAGCGCACGAACTTAACCACTTGGCCACGAAGCCGGCCCCCCAGTTATTAGTCTTATGCTCTGAAAAATACATATGCAGTTTTCAAAATTCTGAGGTTTATATACGTATGAATAGCCTAACTCATTTAGCATGAATACATATCAATAACTGCTTGTTTGTGTTAATGATAGAAATGAAAAGAGTACTTTTTTCTCTAGTTAACATGTCACAAATGTTTGGTTTAGTTTCTGTAGAAAATGTTTCCTGACTGCAATGAGAGAAAGCGGAATACATTGTCCCCTCTGTCGTGGAAATGTGACTAGAAGAGAAAGAGCATGTCCTGAACGGGCCTTAGACCTTGAAAATATCATGAGGAAGTTTTCTGGTAGCTGCAGATGCTGTGCAAAACAGGTAGAGTAAATGTGACATAGCTCTTCTTTGAAAGTTCTTTCTACTCTGAAATTCCTGTTTGATTTTTCTTGATGGGTGTTGTTTTGAAGAGAAGGAAGTTACTTAGGTTGGGAATTGGGCAGAAAAGGCCAAAAAAACTGTGGCTATAGATCTTACTGTATTATAAATTTATTGAGAACAAAGACTGAAAGATACAATCTCTGAATTTTCCGTAATTTTTACATGGTATTTTTCTCAAAGTAATTGCTCATTGATTGCCTACTTAATGAACTGAATGAGCATACTGGCATTTAACTCATTTAAAGTCCATTCTTGTACAAATTCAGTTCTTAAATAGGTTTTCTGATGGTAACATCATTATTGCAGTTTTGCACGTAGAAATGGGCCAAATGGATTTATGTAGTCAGGGAACTCTCTAGCTGTCCACTTTGTGTTTTTGTGTGTTTATCTAAGAAATCACAAAGTATTTGGCAGAAGACTGCTTAATTTTTAAGGAACAGTTGGGAAAATCAGGTATTGGCAAATAACTGGCATTAATTCTCCAGTATGGATTTTATTCTGTCATTTGGAGAGGTAAAATGGTGAGAGGTGGTTAGACTTTGAGTATATCTCTGTGTTCATGGATTTATTGCAGCCACTTTTTTTCAAACAGCTAATAAAGTTAGTGATCAAAACCAGTTATTTTATGCATTGACACAAGTCGGATCTGCTTTTCCATCTCTTTGAGGGAGGTGTTAACTGACAGGGCAATGAAGTGAAGCTGGAAAATATACCTGAGAGATTCTGGCTCTACTCCTCAGTGAGAAACTGAAAAACATTGCCAGTGTTAACCTAGATCTTAATTTTTTTAAGTGCTTTCTAACTCTGCCAGGGTTGCAGTAGTTAAAGAATAAAGAAATGTCCAATACCATGAGGCAACCTCTTAGTACTTTTAATTTTATTTTTTGTTGATTAGTAGTAGTATCGTTTCAAGTGTAAAATTATTTTTTTCTACAGTGAGTTTATATTTGCATCTAGTGGATAGAAACTTTTTATTTTCAGCTCCTACTTAAGAATTAAATCATTTACTTAAGAACCTCTTGTTTAAATGGAATATTTAGTTATCTATTTTATTGTTTTTCCCTCTTGTTGACCATATCTCAATCTTAAAGAGTTCTGTTTTATATTGAGTCACGTTACATTTTAATCAATAATTTACAGATTAAATTCTATCGCATGAGACATCATTACAAATCCTGTAAGAAGTATCAAGATGAATATGGTGTTTCCTCTATCATTCCAAACTTTCAGATCTCTCAAGATTCAGTAGGGAACAGGTAAGCAATATTTATTCCTAAAAAGAGAATTTTTGTGGTTGAATTGGAAATTGTTTTGCAAACTATATAAGGTGTTTTTTGTTTTGTGTGTGTGTGTGTGTGTGTGTGTTTTACAGTAAATCGCTAAGTATCAAAACTAGATCGTTTGTCTTCAAAAGTTAGTTTGACTCATGTAAGATTGTGTCTGGGAGATTAACTTCATGATATACTTAAGCTCATGTTATTTAAAAATCATTCTAAGATAATCTACATTTCTTTGAATAAAAAATAGACGAGAGTTGAAGACTTTTCTTTTGCAATTGAAATTATTTAAAAACTAAAGAAAATCCCTTTCAGTATTGTATTCACAAACTGAAATTGCTTTTATTTTTAAGAAATAGAGCCGTTTGAAATTTTTATTCTGATAATGTCACATAAAAGTGAGGCTTGTTATTATTATATTCTTGGTTCTACTTTAGTCTCAGTTTTTTTTAAAACTAGATTTTGGCTTGATTTGTATTTTGTTGTCACAGATTACGTATGTTAAACATTTTTATGAATTGTTTTTTATGCAGAAGAATGGCCAACATGCACATGTGTGATTTAAAAAGTAGTGATAAAGCAAATACCCAGTTACCCACTAACCAGGTCAAAAAATGGGACATTTTTCAGGACCTCAGAATCTCCTTGTCAGCCCACGCCCATTTGAACCCCATACTCCCAGAGGTAACCAGTATCCTCTTTTTTGGGTTGTTCATTCTCTTACTTTTCTTTATAATATAACCACCCATGCGTGTATCCCTAAACAATGAAGTGTTTAATTTTTTAAAACTCTATAGCAAGCACACACATAGTTGTGTAAGGAAAGGCAATACTGGCAGTATATAAAAAGGTTCCCATGAGACAATACATTAAGCAGCATCTCTAAGATTTTATTTTAGTAGCATTTCATTTCACATGTTGCTAGTTTTCATTGATTTAACTCATCTTAAGTACTCATACTACAGTCAGGCTTCTCTACTCCTAAGTTGAAACTGTTCTAGTAAGGTCTTTAGTAATTCTCTGTCTAGTCTGCCAAATTCTTTTAGGTTCTCATTTTACTTGACTTAATGTCATTGGATGAAATAAGTCACTCCTATTTTGTGATTTTAAAAATCCTCTTAAGTTTCTTCATCTCTTATGCTTTATTGTTGTACTTCTGCTTTATTGAAAGTACTCAAGTTGTTATAAACTGAATAGATTATTCTTAAGTGCGGGGATGGTGTTTGTCTTGTTTGACATTGTCTCTCCAGCTCTTAGCAAAATGCGTGGTATAGGTGATTTGTGCAATCATTGCTTGTTAAGTGAGGGAATTTTCTTCGCAAGAGACATGCCTTCTTCCCTCTTACTCCTCAAATCCAGTTGGTCATAGTTATCATTGATTCCTTTTTTGTTTGTTTTTGAGGAAGATTAGCCCTGAGCTAACATCTGCCACCAGTCTTCCTCTTTTTGCTGAGGAAGACTGGCCCTGAACTAGCATCCGTGCCCATCTTCGTCTACTTTATACGTGGAACGCCTCCACAGCATGGTTTGACAAATGCTGCCTAAGTCCACACCTGGGATCCCAACTGGCAAACCGCGGGCCACCGACATGGAACATGCAAAGTTAACCACTGTGCCACTGGGCTGACCCCCCATTGATTCCTAATAGCAGTATTCCTCATCTGTGCTTTTGTTCATCCCTGTTGTCGCTTCCCTATCTGAAGCCCTTGTCATCTCTCACTTGAACTATTGCAGTAGTCTTTTAGTTGGTGGTCCTCCTCTAATCTGTCCTATATACTCTTGCCAAAGTGATATTTTAGAAGTGCAGTTCTGATCTCCTTCTTCCTGTCCTTGTACCTTCCTCCCTATACCTTTTCAGTGACTGAGCATGGCCCCATAGTAGTGTTTCTCATCCTGGGTTCCATGAGTCTGTAAGGGTTCTGTGAACTACCTAAACTGCCAAATTTTTTGTGTATGTGCATTCTTCTGGAGGGAGAAGGTCAAAGATTCTCAAGGGGTTCCATGATCTAAAATCCAACAATTAGCTTATAAGACAAAGTATTTTATTCTAAAGTCCTTTCTGAACTGGCACTTGCCTTTCCTTTTAGCTTTTCTCTTTCTTTGCTACTCATTGTTGCATCATATGCCTTTGCCTAGTTGAACTATTTATACCATATACTTGCCATCCTCGAGAAGCAATAAAATTCAGTCGTTAAAAACGAAGGCTAGGAGCCAAACTGCCCGGGTCCCAGGCTCTGTCACATACTAACTGTATGACTTTGGCAAGAAGCTATATCTCAGTTTTCTTATCTGTTTAAAGTAAAGGGATGGTGGTGATACTATTAATATCTCATTGGGTTGGGAGTCAATAAATAGCTCAATACAGGTGAAGCACATTGAATAGTACCTTGCTTAGTAAATGTTAGTTTTTAATTATCATCATCATGGTCATCAGTCACCCCCTCACCTCCAAGCTTTGACCAGTAGTACTCCCTTCCCCCACAACCCCAACCCACACTTTACCCTCTAGTGGGCTTTTTCTTCTCTTTGAAGATTTAGACCAAGTCTTATCTACTCTATGAAATCTTTCCTAACCTCTAGAATTTCTTCCTCTGGTAGAACTGTTTCTTTGTGTTCTGGCTAGACCCTGTAACACTTTATAATATTTATTTGTTTACTTATCTTTCTTTATCTAGAATGGGCTACTTAGTCTTACTCATTTTTATATCCTAAGCAAAATTCTAATTACAACATAAAAATTGAGTTTGTGTATGAATTTTAATAAGAAAATTGGTGAAAGAAGGGTTTTTTGTTTTTTTAATTAAAAAATGGTACAAAAGGGCCAGCCAGCCCTGGTGGTCTGGTGGTTAAGTTGGGTTGCACCCTGCTTTGGTGGCCTGGATTTTGTTCCCAGGTGTGAACCTACACCACTCGTCAGTGGCCGTGCTGTGGTGCATCTCACATACAAAAAAAGAGGAAGATTGGCAACAGCTGTTAGCTTAGGGCGAATCTTCTTCAGCAAAAAAAGTAAAAATAAAAAAAATGGTAGGAAACACAGGTATGAAGCTAGAGTATAGTCAGGGTCTTGGGAGGAAACAGATAGTTATGCTCAAATTAGGTAGTCTGAGGAGAATTTAGTAAAGGGAATATTTTCAAAGAATAGGGTATTGGGTACACTATGTGAGCAGGGTATAGGAAATCACAAGGGATAGATAGGTACTCTGGGTCTGCTGAGAGCAGGGGAGGGGAGGAAATACATACCAGAACTTGGAGAAAGAAAGTTCTTTCTTGCAAGTTCTCCTTTCCAGTGGAGGGGCAATTGGAGAGGGATGCAGCCAGTCTAGGCGGTTTTGCTGGGAAGGAGTCTGGGAAATAAGTATGCTAACTTTCCTCTTATTTCTCCCTCCAAATCTCCTGCTGGGCTGAACCCAACTGGGAAGCAGAGAAGGGAATCTTTTGATGCAGGTTAGTCTCTCAGTACACAGAGTATGGTGAAAAATGGAGGACAGATCTGGAGGGGCAAAAGAAACTCAGCACATAAGTATTTCAGTTAGTAGCCAAATATATTGTAATATTCTATACACTGTTTCACAGCTTCCAACTAGTGAGTGCGAAGAAGAAAACATCGTTATGTTATTAACAGTGTCTATGATATTATACACAAAATAGTTCTTAATGAGAAACACAGCTGTTCCTGATACTAAAAGAAATGATACTGAAGTGATTTTGCCTATTGGTCCTCAGAAGAAGAAACCATGCAGTAAACATCCTCTTTCCTGTGGTAAATACAGAACAAGTTACATAGGGCTGTACTTTAAAGACCTTCAGTGTAGGCTATTATCATGCCTTATTGCCGTTTATGAAAGCTTGTCTTCCAGGGGCTTTTCTCTGACATTCTAGCTTAGTCTAGTGCATGGTAGAATAGACAGGATCTGCACATTCAGACAGTTCTCCATGAAGGTTATTTCTAGCAGCTAAGCTTTTAATAGACATTTCAGTTTGGAGAATTTAAGGTTCTACCCTATGTCTAGTAACTGGAAAACAGATATATTTAATATTGCTGATTAAGAGCAGGTCCATATAGTTAATAGTTAGCTGAGCAGGGTTTGGTGGCATCTTATGAAAATTCATTACTTTAATAAAGACGTGTCTGTAGCAAAGTCAAGGGACTACCTAAGAGTAGAGCCTGTGTTTTCTGAGAAGACAATTCAAGTATTCCCTCATAAGTATAAATGGGTGATTTAAACTCTGAACTCTGTGGCTGTGGAAATTCTTAAAGTGGTATTTGCATGTACCTATCTCACTAGTAAAAAAAATTTCAAAATAAACCCATAAATTATTTTATTAATTCAGCATACCTTTATTGTACCTTCTGAACTGCTGGACTCACACTCTAATGTTGAATATAGAGGGAATTGAATATAGAGGGATGGGTAAAACAGATAAAATCTCTTTTTCCCATATATGTAAGTGGTATAACTTCCCGTTGAGTCATCCATAATAAACTAGCACTAGTTTCAGTCAGATCTTTCAGGGTAGAACTATTTACCATAAACTAATACGTGTTGGAGGGTGTTTAACAAAATGATTGCATTAGACTACTGTGGGTAGTTTCTCAATAATTATATAGCAGTGCTAGTTGTTTTACTAAGGCCATTTCTAGTTTATAACAATAAAATTCTACTTTTAACATATTAGACTATATCTTTGTTTTCTTTAGCCAGTAGAGGTGAGGAGGAGAGAGGGGAGGATGCTTGTAATCATTAAGATGCCAGAACACATTTCATGGAGATTCCTCAAAAAATTTAAAATAGAACTACCATACGATCCAGCCATTCCACTGCTGGGTGTCTATCCAAAGAGCTTGAAGTCAGCAATTCCAAAAGTCCTATGCACCTCAGTGTTCATTGCAGCATGATTTACAATAGCCAAGACATGGAAGCAACCTAAGTGCCCAGCAACAGACGAATGGATAAAGAAGATGTGGTACATATATACAATGGAATACTACTCAGCTGCAAAACAGAAGAAAATCATTCCATTTGCAATAACATGGATGGACCTTGAGGGAATTACATTAAGTGAAATAAGCCAGCTAGAGAAGGATAATCTGTATATGACTCCACTCATATGAGGAATTTAAAAATGTGGACTAAGAGAACAGATTGGTGGCTACCAGGGGAGAGGTGGGGTGGGGTGTGGGCAAAAAGGGTGAAGTGGTGCACCTACAACACGAATGACAAACATTAATGTACAACTGAAATTTCACAAGATTGTAACCTATCATTAACTCAAAAAAAAATGTGGAAGAAAAAAAAGAAGATGCCAGAACACATTTCTATTTTATCTTCCTTGGGAATTATTTGGTCTATTTGCAGGCTTTTCCTACTAATCTTGACATTTAGTAAATGTTAAGAACTGGATATCAGCAGACTCAGGCAGTTTAGTCCAGATACAGCTCTTCACAAAGACTGATGGGATGAAAGTTGCAGGCAGTCCTATATTGTTCCTACCACATTTCTCTCCAAGGTCTTGGACGCTTTAAGTGGCTAAATAACTATTTATTAAAGAGTCTGGTACAAATATTAGATAAAATGTCCTTTTCCTTATTTATAGATATTCTGTATATTCTGGATAATGTTCCTTTATTACATGCATTCCAAATATATATGTATCTTTTACTCAAAATTAAACAAATTTTTGTTGCTGTTTTGTAAAAAACGTAAACATAGAACTTGAGAATTTTCTTCATATTTTAAAAAGACTGAAAATGAGAGCCAGCCCTGATGGCCTAGAACTTAAAAGTTTGGCACGCTTTGCTTTGGCGGCCTGGGTTCAGTTCCCAGGCACAGAACCACACTACTCATCTCTCAGTAGCCATCTGTGGCAGCGACTCACATAGAAGAACCAGAAGAACTTAAAACTATACACAACTATGTACTGCACCTTTGGGTGGGAGGGGAGGGA
Organism: Equus caballus; assembly: GCF_041296265.1. Classification (NCBI taxonomy): domain Eukaryota; kingdom Metazoa; phylum Chordata; class Mammalia; order Perissodactyla; family Equidae; genus Equus; species Equus caballus. Next base: position 61,346,778 of record NC_091691.1, read on the forward strand.
AGAAAAAAGGAGGAAGATTGGCAACAGATGTTAACTTAGGGCAAATCTTCCCCTGCAATAAAAAGAAAGGAAAAAGGGAAGGAAAAAGAAGGCTGAAAGTAAGATACTCTAGTATTTTGAAAACTTTGCTTTAGGGACCATCACAATTTAATTTAGCATAAAATGGCATAGTCATACATAGTTCCCCCCCTCCTTTTTTTTTATTGTGGTAGGGATACTGAACATGAGATATCTATTCTCTTAACAGATTTTTAAGTGTACAATGTAGTATTGTTATCTATAGGTACAATGTTGTACAGCACCTGTCTAGAACTTGCGTAACTGAAATTTTATACATGTTGATTAGCAACTCCACATTTTCCCCTCCCCCGGCCCCTGGCGACCATCATTCTCTTCTTTACTTCTGTGACTTTGGCTATTTTTAGATACCTCATGTAAGTGGAGTCGTGCAGTATTAGTCTTGTGACTGGCTTATTTAACTTAGCATAATGTCCTCAAAGTTCATTCATGTTGTCACATGTGCAGGATTTCCTTTTCTTTCCTTTTTTTTCCTTTTAAAGATTTTATTTTTCCTTTTTCTCCCCAAAGCCCCCCGGTACATAGTTGTGTATTTTTAGTTGTGGGTCCTTCCAGTTGTGGCATGTGGGATGCCACCTCAGCATGGCTTGATGAGTGGTGCCATGTCCTTGCCCAGGATTCGAACCAGCGAAACCCTCAGCTGCTGAAGTGGAGTGCGAAAACCATTTGGCCACCGGGCTGGCCCCTCCTTTTCTTTTCTTTTTTTCTTTTTCTTTTTTTTTTTTTTTTGAGGAAGATTAACCCTGAGCTAACTGTTGCCAATCCTCCTCTTTTTGCTGAGGAAGGCTGGCCCTGAGCTAACATCTGTGCCCATCTTCCTCTACTCTGTATATGGGATGCCTACCACAGCATGGCTTGACAAGCAGTGCCATGTCCGCACCCAGGATCTGAACTGGCGAACTCCAGGCCCCTGATGTGGAATGTGCGCACTTAACCGCTGCGCCACCGGGCCGGCCCCCCTCCTTCTCTTTAAAGGCTGAATAATATTCTGTTGTATGTATATACCAAATTTTCTTTATCCTTTTATATCTTTGTTTCTTTTTCCGTTCACAAGATTGTCTCCATATCTTGGCTATTTTGAATAGCACTGCAGTGAACATGGGAGTGCTAATATTTCGTCAAGATCCTGATTTCAGTTGTTTTGGATAAATACCCAGAAGTGGGATTGCTGGATCATATGGTAGTTCTATTTTTAATTTCTCAAGAAACCTCCCTGCTGTTTTCTATACTGGCTACACCATTGTGCATCCTCACCAACAGTGTACAAGGGTTCCAATTTCTCCACATCCTCACCAACCTTGTCTTTTGTTCTTTTGATAATAGCTATCATAACAGGTGTGAGGTGATTCTCATTGTGATTTTGATTTGCATTTTCCTGATGATTAATGATGTTGAGCATCTTTTCATATACCTGTTGACCATTTGTATGTTGTTTCTGGAGAAATGTCTATTCAGGTTTTTAGCCCATTTTTTAATTGGGTTATTTTTATTTCTTTGCTATTGAGTTGAAGGCGTCCATTATATATTCTTTTGGAATTCTTAACCCTTTTATCAGATACATGGTTTGCAAATATTTTCTCCCATTCCATATGTTGCCTTTTCACTCTTTGATTGTTTCCTTTGTTGTGAAGAAGTTTTTAGTTTAATATAGTCCCACTTGTCTGTGTTTGCCTTCATTACCTGATCTGCAGATATTGTGAATGATCAGAGGTTTTTTGTTTTTGTTTTCATTATGGAGGTTGAATTTTATTGAATGGTTTTCTGCATCAGATGAAATGATCAGATATTTCTTTTCTTTTAATTGGTAATATAGTATCAGTAATGGATTTTCTATTGTTGAACACATTCATGCATTTCTTGAGTAAATGAGTAGGCTACTGGTAGCCCAGGCACAATAGAGGATGATTAGGAAGAACAAACATGATAATAATACTAATAATGGAAAACAGAGAATTGTAATGGGAGATGGAAGGGAGAAAGCATTTTAAAAGGGCATTAACTTTGATATTAAAATATTTTAAATCAGAAGTTTTGGAATTGCATACCCTGTCAGTGAAAAACATTGTGCACTCCCAGTATGTGTATGTTTATTTAAAAACTACTCATGTATTTTACAGTACTGATACTTTATGTACCTTATAAAATCTGCAAAGTTTAAGGGAAATAAAGATGAAATAGTTACTTTAAAATAAGTTTTGCTTTATTTAATGGTATAAAATATTTTTATTCTTAAATTTTTATTAATATTTTTGCTGAAAATAATATTGTTGAATATGCTTTGCAAAATTCTTTAAAATCTTAGTTTAACACTATGATACAGTAATTCAAATATTTGGATCTAAGTTCACTTTACTTTGATACTTGATTTTGGTGACTGTCATGGCTGAAAAAGATACCTAGTACACAAAAATGTAGATTTAAGTGAAGGAAGTATGTCATAGGTTGAAATTACTAAGCTTTTCAGTGCCATTCACTAAATATTGAAAGGGCTTTTGTTGAAATTTTTGTCTTCCCTAATGATGTTATAGTTGTTCTTAACAAACCATTCAGAAGTTGTTATAATATTTTTAAAGAGCATGTTCAAAACCCAATTATTATTTTTATTTGCAAGATTTTAAAACTTATTAGAAAAATCTGTTACAAGTATAAGTGTATAGGTATGGGAGTTTTGGTAGCAAAATCCTAACATCCCTTTAATAATTGCCCTCTCCATAGTTTCAGTTTATTTTAAAAAGCAGTTTTTAGTCTCCACTTTGTTAAAATGCTACCTTTATCTGAAGAGATAAATTAATATCTGCTAGAAAGGTGAAAAATAATGGCTTAATAGTCTCCTATCTGGCTGTGGAAACCGGAAAGCTTGATTGCTTGCTGAGTGTAGAATATGTTTGGAGAGATGACACTGTTATCTTCACAGAAGGGAACTGTCCTTGGAAGGATGTCTTTACACCAAATACACCTTGTTGTATATAATTTTATTGTGAAGAACAAACAGAAGAAAGAAAATTCAAAAAGAAAAGAACATCTGTTTAGTAGATGATATAGTAGACTGCTTGTCTTTTTGTGAAAAAAATGAATAACCAGATTTCTAAGTTTAACAACTCTTTTAGCTCGGGTATTGAGATATAAGAGCAAACCACTGTGTGGTACAATTTTTTTGTCCACTACCTGTTGCATTTCTATTTTAATCTTTTTTGCTATTTAAAGGCCTTGTTTTTATAAAATTGACCACAGCTGATGAAACTTTGTAATGCATAAGTGACAGTCCCCATACGGAATGCCCACTCTTCCCTCAGGATTCTTCTGATACCACGTATGACATATGACTCTGGCATGGGGTCTGAGTGAGGATGTCACATTGTCCTATATATTAAATGTTGGAAACCCTAGTTCCTTTTTGGAAATTGTGAACATAATAAACATCCAAATATTTTTGTAAACCTGCTCCACTTTGGAGGCCACAACCTTAAACCATATCCTAGTTACAAGTCAAAAAGTTGACTCATTCTTGATTCTAGCCCGGCATTCAAAAACTTAGCAGTCTCGGTAGAGGAGTCTCTTAATTTGAAAGTTGAAAGGACCTGGGGAAATATTATCATGCTATGGATTTAAGATAATTCTGAAAAATTCTGTATTCTCTATACTTTTGTAAGTGTGCATAAATTAATTTTAAAGGATGTGAATAAGGACCTAATAAGCAGTCTTCTTATCAGAATTTATTTGAAAAGTAATTAATCCCATAGTTATTTCATAGTTCAGAACTATTTGAAATTGAAACTTTTAAAATAAGTTCAGATTAGTTTTCTTCATTACCACTTCAAGTTAATGAATCTGTAATGTGCTTTATTACTTGAGATACTAACTTCCCACCATCCTTCTTAAGTAATAGGAGTGAAACATCCACATCTGATAACACAGAAACTTATCAAGAGAGTGCAAGGTAAGCTTTTGAAAATTCTGCTACCTTAGTAGATAATGTCTATCACTTTATAATAACAGATTTTTTAATTAAATTTTTTATTCAGTCAATCATCAGATATAACGCTAGAAAAATGATGCAGTTGCTGCCTTTTACAGATCACATTAAATTAGAAGAGTTTAGCTCTCCTCTTTCACTGTGGTCAGGATAGAGTTGTCAATATTGAACTCTCCCTTGCTGAAATTCGGAGGTATTGAATATCCAGTGATGTGTGATCCTCACAATGTTTTGAAATGTTGATCATTCTGATGATCAGTGCTTTTGTTTTTTACTTTTCCTGTGAATTTTGTATGTTAGAGTCTTAGGGACTGGGTTAGATTAAAGATATGAAGATATGGGGCCAGCCCTGTGACCAAGTGGTTAAGTTCGCGTGCTCTGCTTTGGCGGCACAGGGTTTCACCAGTTCGAATCCTGAGCACGGAGGTGGCACCGCTCATCAAGCCATGCTGAGGTGGCGTCCCACATGCCACAACTAGAAGGACCCACGGCTAAAAATACACAACTATTGTATGGGGGCTTTGGGAAGAAAGAGGAAAAAAATAAAATCTTTAAAAAAAAGAAAGATACAAAGATATGATATTGATGGAAGTCTTTTTAAAGTTTTAAGTTCCTAGGGATAGGGTGTCCAAACTGGGACATCTTGGGATATTTAAAATTTTCAAGGGACATACAGTGACATCTTTTGGCCTCACACAAACAACTAAATTGTTTAAACCTATAAATGGAACAGCCAGGTTTGTTTTTGTTTAGACCTAGAGACACCGTGAAAAAATCTACTGAGACACTATGGGTACTGTAAACTGAGATTGGGGGTATCTACTGAAGATTATTTATTGATGTAGATCATTCATTGAAAAGATAGATTTTTCAAAATGAGGGACTCTTTGAATAGACGAATAATTATAACTTTTTGAAAAAGAAACTTAGAGTAATTGGTTAAAAAATAGGAAAACTTCATTTTTATGTTATGATTTCAAATTAAGTATATTTCATTTAAAATTGTTTTATAGTTCTGGGCATCCCACCTTTAAGTGTCCCTTGTGTCAAGAATCAAATTTTACCAGACAACGTTTACTGGATCACTGTAACAGTAATCACTTATTTCAGATAGTTCCTGTGGTAAGTACTTATGTTTAATACAGTCTTCTGATTAAAGAATGCTATTTCATTTATTTCTCTCGATGTGTACAACAAGGGAAGGTAGTTGATTTAAATTTGGAATGGGGATTATCAATAAGGTAGGTTTTTGTCAACAAAAGACTGGTAACTGAAGCAAAATGAGCTATTTAAAATTCCAGTAACTCACGTATAAAAAGGGAGATGCTCATTGTGAAGGTGGTGTAGGAGAATAGCCTGGAGAAGAGTGAAGTAATGAAATGTGAACTGGGGACTCATCACCAGGGAGTGCAGAACCTAACTCTGTCGGGGTCTCTCAGTTTCCTGATCTAGAGGATGCAGACAACTGGATCAGGTCCGGTGGATCTGCCGCAGGTGAAAACACCTATAAGAAAGAATAAAGATAGTAGGTATTTTTTTTTTAATTGTATCTTTGAGAATCTAGTATATGAATGCATAAAATAAGGAAAGAAAAGAGTCATACTTTCTTTTTGATGCATACATGTCTTTTTGATGCCATTTTGAGGGTGTGTAAGAAAAGGGGGAGATCTTTTTTGATGAAGGAGAGAGTGCGGAGTGCAGGATTCCAACATTGTGTTAATTAATGGTCCTACAACTCCTCATTTGGAGCATGAGTTTCATAGGTAAGTGATTTTAGCTGTGATAGAACAAAAGAAACTGGCTGAAAGAGATACTTCCCCTTCAGCTGTACATTTTGATATATAAATATTTTCTTTAGAAATAAGAATAGAAGAAAAGGGCCAGCCCCGTGGCCAAGTAGGTTAAGTTCCCGCACTCCGCTTCAGCGGCCCAGGGTTTCACCACTTTGGATCCTAGGTGTAGACGTGGCACCGCTCATTAGCCCATGCTCAGGCGGCGTCCTAGATGCCACAACTAGAAGGACCCACAACTAAAATATACAACTATGTGCTGGGGGGATTTGGGGAGGAAAAAGCAGGAAAAAAAATTGTTATAAATAAAGTAAAGATTGCAGATATTTCTAAGCAGTTTTAGTGGATATGTTGGAAAAAATTGTGAAAGAATATGCCTCAGTCATTATTGAGGATGCCTTAAACTCACATAGTGCTAAGGGTGACATGCCACCTACTTTGTTCATTAGGAGAGGGTCAGTTACTAGTAAATAAACACTGCCAAAGACATCTCTAGGAAAAATCTCATATTTAAGAGATTTCATTTGTTTTATATTATGTTGGCAAGTTTTTGTTTCTGCATTATAGTCAATATAGCACAAATTTTGGCTAGAGTCCAATTACTAGAGTTCCTTATTTCAGTATATCATCCATTCACTTTTTAAGATGTACCTCATTTAAAACCTTTAAGGATACAATTTGAAGTTTACTTTCATTTTACTTATAAATGAAATTAAGCTAATAATTATATGACAGTTATTGTGTGGCTCAAATGAGATTACATACTGATGAATGATAACTAGCATTACAATTGGTATTATTGAAGGCTGGATGTGGTGTTTCTTTTGAAACAGTTGTATAATTGGAGATTAATAGAATGTATAAGATCTCTCTTTTTATCGTGTTATGTTAGATTAGCATATTTGACCTAAGGTAATTTGGTCGGGGAATGACCTAGTCATGGAATTTGGTCCTTAGAAATGCTTTTCATGTTGATGTTTTTGGTAATGAAAGCTATGTTATTTTAATACCTTCAATAATTATAACGTTTGGTTATTTTCATTACTTTTTATTTAAAACATTCTGTTTCTTGTAGACGTGTCCTATTTGTGTGTCTCTTCCTTGGGGAGATCCTAGCCAGATTACTAGAAATTTCGTTAGTCATCTAAATCAAAGACATCAGTTTGATTATGGAGAATTTGTGGTAAGTGAATTCTTCAAGATTAAGAAAATGATACCATTTAAATATTCAAGTTAAATTAACTTTCTCAATCTAGACTTGAGTTTTGAGGCGAACTCTTATATCATATTGGGTGGTTATAGATTAGTCTATTGTTTCTATAATAATATAGGTGAACTTTGGTTTGTGGAAGTGGTAAAGGTTGAATTTACTGTTTACCTTCTGTACTCGAGAGATTACCTTCTGTACTAGAGAGATAATTAATAGAGAAAGAACAAATTCCCAGATTAACAAAATAATGATTTTGTATGAAAACTGTCTAGGTTTAAGGAAAAATTGTACCTGCTAAAGAAGTAAAATTGGTACAAACAGATGAAGGAGGATGTATTTCTCATGTACTATAAGTTGCTTGTTGTTCCGTTATAATAGATTTCTTTTAAATACATGTGAGACACATTCTTTTAAAAAATGAGGGAGCTTCATTATTAAGTAAAGCCAGGTTGAATGGTAGATTGTGGCCTTGGTTGACTGCTTTAACACAGTGCATGGAGGGAAGTTACACAATGTAAAACTGGATCTGCAAAGCAAAACACGGGTTAATTTCTACCTCCCAAATGTGTCATGATAATTTTTTTTTAAAATTAGATGACTTTTTTATTAGTTGTAAAATTGCATTTTATTCAACTTCAGTAAATTTAAACTTTTTAATTCAAGATTAATCCTGACAAATAATGTCTGATACTTGTCTTCCAGTTTAGGTAAGCACAGACTTGTGTGATTCTGACAACAGCAGAAACAGAATTTACATTTTTCTCTGCCCTTCACTGTTGAAATTATATCATTCTTGATAAATGATTTTTTATTTTGTGGAATTTGCATTTTTTTTAGTCAACCTGTTCGATTCAAGTGTATGTAAAATTCAGATATACTCATAATTTTAGCATTTTTATGAAGTAATTGTAGATTATTCTTAAAATCTCATTGTAAGAAAGGTTACTGTGTCTGGGGAACTGTGTATTTGGATAAATAAAAATATATTTTGTGGTCTACTTTTGATGTAATTGTCAGATTGTTTTGCCTTGCCACAGAAAAATGTAATTTTTAGTTTTTGAGATTATTGTGTTGAAGCCTATTTTAAAGCTAACTTATAGGACATAATTGATAGCAAATAGAATTTTTTAAGTTAAGGAATAGTAGTATAATTAAAATTGAGCTCTAGTTTTTAGCTCTGTGTTATGATCACGAAGCTGTTATTTAAATCTCTTAGTTCAATAAATGCTTATTTTTTGAAAAATGAATTTACCTTCAGACATTTGATGTTCTTTTCTAGAGATGATACAAAATTTATCACTTATGATTGCAGGTTCCCTTAACTGTACTTTTAATTAATGACTTATTGTAAGGCACTGTAACTCTTAAATTTCATTCTCTGCTGATCCTCTCTGTTGTTTATCAATTATTCCTAAATAATTACAGCTGAACTTAATTTTCTACTGAAGTTCAGGTATTTAAATCTTATATTTTAAAAGATAGTATATGTCGTAACAAACATAGACTGTTTCAAGTATGTGTATTGTGTTTCAAGATGTGTAACGTATTGGGCAAATTATTGAGTAGTGGAGTATGTTTTTCCTATTGATATGTTGATGTTATTCCTTTTAGAATCTTCAGCTAGATGAGGAAACCCAATATCAAACTGCTGTTGAAGAATCTTTTCAAGTAAACATCTGAAGGCTGTAGACGTCTCTGCATCTTTGTACCTGCAAGTGCCATCTTTAAGGGGAAAACTACATGAAGTCATCGTTTCAACAACTTGATGTGTATATTAATAAAAAGTAATTCAGTCTATTGTTTAGTTTTTTAATTGAAAAATAAAGGTGGGCCATCTAAAAATTTCATTCTCTTGATAAGTTAAAAAGTGAAAGGACATTATCTTTAAAAGCATTAAAAGAATTATATTTCATTAATGTATTGGTGAAAAGGGAATCCCTGTTGTATTTTATCTTTTTATATTACATATTGAATTTTTCCTTATTTTTTGAAATTTACTTTTGCAATTTGGTGCAGTTCCTCCCGGTGACATTATTGTACACAGATAACGCACAGCAGCAAATTCTGAACGATGTCATTGATAAAAGCCTAGCAAATCTGAGCCAGTTATCAGAACCACAGAATGGAGACTTGAAGTGCTAAATGAAACAATCCAAAGGAGACTTTTAATACAGATTCTAGCTGAAGAATTCAATTATAAGAAAATTGTATTTATATAACATTTAGTATTTTTGAAGACTAGTGAGGTTTCTTTATAATTTTAACTCTTTAAAAAAAGTGAATGCTCGGGGCTGGCCCCGTGGCCGAGTGGTTAAGTTCGCGTGCTCCGCTGCAGGCGGCCCAGTGTTTCATCGGTTCGAATCCTGGGCGCGGACATGGCACTGCTCGTCAGACCACGCTAGGGCAGCGTCCCACGTGCACAACTAGAGGAACCCACAACAAAGAATACACAACTACGTACCGGGGGGCTTTGGGGAGAAAAAGGAAAAAAATAAAATCTTAAAAAAAAAAAAAAAAAAAGTGAATGCTCATTATAAAGATATTTCCTTTTTGCTATTAGAAGGAAATATCGAGAGAAAAATTTATTTCTTTGGTGGGCAGTTGGTAATTTCAAACCTTGTTTGTTTGGCTGACTGATTTATAAGCCTAAATTATACAAAGCTGAATTATAGCTGTTTGGCCCCAGAATTTTGAGTAGCCAGTATTTCTGATTAAGATGAAACTTTTCCTAGAAACTTTCAGTTGGTAATATTATATTCTACATATATATTTAAATGAGAGATTTGGCTTCATTTCAATTTAGAAATTCAAAGCTAAAGATGTATATGGATATATACATACACTTTTGTATGTGTATGTATACATGCACATATGTGTGCACACTGTCAGATTATATACAGAATTTCTGATAACTGATTAAAATTTTGTATATCACCAAATTTTTAGAAAGTAGCAGTTGAATGCTAAGTTGTCTACTTGGCTACTACACCTTAAAAATTGAGTTTACATACACTTGCAATTACCTGTTTATATGGTGCTCATGTGTTATTCTCAAAGATAATGTGTGACTATGGGGTAATGGGATGGCTTCCACCAGCCATTCTGTTTTACTACTTTTTAGTCAAAACTGGATTTGTTCTTGGTATTCATTAATGAGAATCATAACGTAACTTGTACTGGAAGGCCCAAATCACAGGAAAAGATGAAGAGTGGATTAGTTGACATTCCGTACTAATGTACATTGTTTATGCTTTCTTTAAAATAACTAACTAAAAAAACATAAAAGAAAATCTCAGAAGTAGTTTGCTGCTAATATATACGTATATTGTATAAAAAGGTATATTTTGGTTTTGTTAAAACCCTTGTTGACTTTTTTACAGTGAACATTTTTTAACTTGATTTAATAAAAATGTTAATTTTGAAAGTGGAGTTTTGTAAAAACCTTTTTCAGTCAAACAGTCATGACTATTTATAGGTAGTAATAACAATCACCAAAAAAGCCATACATCTTAATGAACATATGCCTTTGTTCTGTCAACATTTTCTCTGCAGTTACATGAGTGTAATTGTAAGAATAGCTGTTAACAAACTCTTTAAAAAGAGACTTGACCATAGGTTTTTCCAGTTTAAAGCAATAACTTTAGTACTCTCTTTCAAAGTTTAATACTTCCAGTATGTCAAGTTAAACCGTTCTGAGATTTGAGAACTTCTTTAAAAGAACATTGTAGTAGAGATCATCTTGATGAAATTGTGTTTTGAAGTTTTGTGGATTAGTTAAATATCATTAATAATATTGTGTATTTCATATAAACTTTTTCATAAGGAAAATATTGACTTTGCTGTTATCTGGGAACTCCTCAGTTTGGAGTTGTTTGTTTAAAATCTCTCCTCTTGTCAGTGGATTAGGAATAGGGATAGGCTTTACAACTTAACACTTTTAAATTCATGAAAAAGTTCTTATTTTTAGTATGCTTATAACTGAGGTCAAGGGAGGGGAACTGTGTTGATACTCCAATACCTAAATTTCACAATACCACTTATAGGAAAGCTATTTCCATTAACAAATGAAAGTTATGTTGTTAAACAGAGTCTTATTTGAGATGTATTGCTTTATTTTTCAATTAAAAGTGGTTTTCTCCTACCTGTGTGTCTAATTAAAATTTTGTCTGGAGGCAAACGTGGTAACATTTAGTCTCATAACTCACCCTGGAAGACCTGTAGGAGATAACCTGTTATTTGCACTTAAAAAAGTGGATAGGAGAAAGCTACCACATGCTGATGCTGTATGTTGGATTTAACTTTATAAACTTATTTCATCTTTATTTAAAATGTTAATCAACTGGTAAAACTATTTTGTCAAGTGTTCACGCAGCAAGATTTTCAACCCGTGTTAGCAGCCAGGCGGAAACCTAGTTAACTGGTTAATAAACACTTTTATATAGAGCAGTTACCCTTAAGTAAGATCAGGGCTATAAGATCATATTGCCAAATACAATGTCATATATCTGTTGGGCTGCTTAATAAGTATTAATTATGATCATCTGTGAATCATAACTTTTATAGAAACCCCTTAGGGCTGCTACTCAAATAGTGTAAACCCTTTGTGGAGGTGGTGACATTTTAACCTTTATAGAAAAGATGTGACCCAGAAAACATGTAAATACATGTAGTATAAAACTCGTAAATATGAATAAAGTACTCCTTCCATGATATCGTTTAGTATGCAATATAATTTTCTAATTGGCAATACAGTTTTTGAAAAAATGGGGAATGGAAATGAGTTATATTAAGAGATTACAAGAGGATACAGGAACCTCAAGAAAATGGGTGTTAGAGCCACATCCTCCTCCCACTCCAACAGCAACTGTCCAGTCTTGGGGCTAAGAGAGTCAGTTGCCGTACTCTCTCACACCCCTGAAATAGGGAAGGTAAGTGTATATTTCATTATGTACTTGGTTGACAAACTTGCATTGAATTATACCATCCAATTTCCTATGTAGTGTGAATTCTTAAGAGAGTGTAATTGATGAAGGATATATACTGTTGCAGAATTTAAGATGAGCAGGGCCAGGGGAGTGAATATGGAGGAGGCTGATGGATGAATTACAGCCAATTCTGTGGAGGTTATGGAGAGGAAGAAATAATGCAGGAGATATGAAGGAAGAAATTTCATATCTGTAAATGGGCAAAATAATGGTATATGATACTGAACATGCACAAAGTGAACAATAGCCTGAGTAATCAGAGCTCAGATCAAGAAAAAAAAATTACTAGAATCCCGTAAAGTCCTCTTCTTCCAGTCACAACTTACCACCACCGCTAACTTCTAATACCACAGATTTTTTGGTCTGCTTTTATATTTTATACAAATCGAAGCACACAGTAAAAATTACATCTGGCTACTTTTGCTTAACATTGTTTTGAGGTTTTTATGTCATTTTTTAAAATTGGAGTAAAATTGGTAAGTTTCAGGCATACAACATCGTAATTTGGTACCTGTGTTGATTACAGTGATCACCACCAAAAATTAGTTACCATCCATCACCATACACTTGACCCCCTTCACCCTTTTTGCTCATCCCACAACCCCCTTCCCCTCTGGTAACCACCATCTGTTCTTTGTGTCTATGAGTTTGTTTGTCTGTTAAGTTTTGTTTTTAGATTTGACATATGAGTGAAGTACAGTTTTTATCCTCCTCTTTCTGACTTATTGCACTTAATACCTTCAAGGTCTGTCTCTGTTGTTGCAAATGGCAAAAATCTCATTCTTTTATGGCTGAGTAGTAGTCCATTGTGTATATATACTACATCTTTATCCATTCATTTATCAATGGACAGGTTTTTTCCGTATCTTGGCTATTGTAAATAATGCTGCTCTGAACATTGGGGTGCATCTCTTCTAATTAGTGTTTTCATATTCTTTGGATAAATACTCTGAAGTGGAATAACTAGATTGTATGGTAGTTTTATTCTTAACTTTTTGAGGAATCTCCCTATCGTGTCAGTTTTTAATTTAGTCACCAGCTACCTACAGTAACTTGACTTTTGTCTAAAACAGAAAAGCCAAAAAGGAGCTTCTGAAGCTACTGTTTAATACTGGTGTGTGAAAGTTATGTTAGATGCATTGTGAGTGGTTCTTTCACGTATGCTGTCACCTGTAGGTGCCAGATCTAGGTGAAAGCTGAAAACTTTGTCTTCCCTCTTAATAACTGAAGGAAGACAAGTGAAGAGTGCAATTAAATGGCCTTCCACTGCCCTTACCTGACCTTTCTCATAAGCTATGTGTAGGATGTTCTCTTTTCAGGGCGTTTTATAGGCACAGGATTTTAATAAGTATGTAAGGACTGTGTTTTCTGGGGTAAAGTCTAATGCTACCAGCAGAAACCAAAAGGGCTACAGTAGATACAGAACAAGGGTTACTGAAAGCTTTTAAAACAGCCAAACCTTGTTTCTTGGATTAGCCTGGTTTTGTTGATTCTGCAGGTTTATACTTTTGCAGCTTTGGGCAGATTATTTAGCCATTCACAACTCTATGGATTATGAGGATTGAGTGAGTTAATACACAGTGTTTGGAACAGAGCCTTTTATCTTTACTAAGACTGTATTCAGTACAAAATCTATCAGTTATGTTTATATCTGGCAGATCTCTTCAGTCTCTATAAATCCTGCCAGGAAAGCCGGGAATCATTTTTTTATTTCCTTTTAGAATATAGACGCTGGAGGATTATTAGTCTTTGCAAGCCTCAACTTTGGTAGGAAGGTCTGAAACTTTGTCTTTGTTTCCAAGAAGTACAAATACTCCAGACAATGAGAAATTCTACAAAAATAATAACTTAGAATAATCCTTATAAAGAATAATCAGCTGATCATATTTCTTAATCAAATGTGTGACAAGGATTTATGATTTATTTAACCCACTTTCCCCCCTGATTTTATTGAGAGAGAATTGGCATACAGCACTTTGTAAGTTTAAGATGTACAGCATAATGACTGAAATACATGGTGAAATAATTACCGCAATAAGTTTAGTTAACATTCATCATCTAATATAGATAGAAAAAAAATTTTTTCTTGTGGTGAGAACTCAGGATTGACTCTTACCTTTCAAATCAACCATATAGCAGTGTTAACTATAGTCATCATGTCCATTACTACCCATTTTTATTTTTAACGTTTGGTTCTTAGCCAATAATGAACATGAGGAAACCACTGCCTGGAAGAAAACTTATTTTGAAATGTTAGCAAATCACTTGAATAGCTTACATGTGGTCAACTAGATTATTCAGTAGTCTTAAAGGGTTTTAAATAGTTTTTCTTTAAAACTTTTTGAAAAGTTCTGTTTGTTGAGAATATACCAACTTTGTTTTTCTGTTTCTAGACATAATTGATACATTACACCTCAAAAGCCTTTTTTATGTTTATAAGGTAATTTTAGGTTCATTTAGACCAACGGTTCTCAAACTTCATCTGAGGACCCCGTTACTCTCAAATTATTGAGAACTCCTAAGACGTTTTGTTTCTGTGGATTTTATACTTAACCATATTTGAAACTGAGAAAATTAAAACATTTACTCATTTAAAATAAACTCATCTTAATATTTGTAATGGAAAATAACTCCAAAAATGTTTCAGTGAGATAGTGGCATCATTTGGCATTTTTACAAATCGCTTTAATATCTCTCACTTAATGGAAAACAGCTAGGTTCTTATATCTGCATCTGCACTCAATCTGTTGTGACATTATTTCGGTTGAAGGATGTGATGGCAGTCTAGTCTCACAGATAATGTACAGTCATGCGTCACTTAACTATGGAGATGTATTCTAAGAAATGCATTGTTAGGAAGTTTCATTGTGTGAACATCATAGAGTGTACTTACACAAACCTAGAAGGTATATAACTTACTACACACAGCTAGGCTATATATGGTACTAATTTTATGGGATCACTGTTATATATGCGGTCCCTTGTTATGTGGCACATTAGTTGGAAAAGGAAGTATTTTAATAACCTTTTTTTTTTCTGCTTTATCTCCCCAAACCCCCCCGTACACAGTTGTATATCTTTGTTGCACATCCCTCTAGTTGTGGAATAACCTTTGTTTTGATAACTGGATATTCTTTGGTACTACACCAAAACTCAACAAATGGTAACTTTTTAAAAGTTGCAATCCTAAACCGTATCAAACTTTTTGTACACTGGTAACAGTAAAATCCATTTGTCTATCTTCCACTTTGAATGGCTCTTTTACCCATGCATGATTTTGTAACCTTGTGTAAGGGTCAGTTGGAAGATGGTGGTATGAGTTATGTGGATATATCACATGTTTACACCTTTTTTATGTCCTATCAAATAATCGTGTTTGTTAATATCACCATTGATCTCATTAGTCTAAAAGTTGGGAAGCTGAGAAGATCACAGCTTTTCCAAAATTCTAAGTTTTGGTTTAAAACCTCAAATTTTATCATTGGCAACAAATAGTTACTTGTTTCCTTGAAGTGACAGGCTCATTTTCTCCAAATACCCAAGTCTGAAAACACACGGTTTGTTCGTCAGTTGCTCTTTCAGGCAAAAATGGCAGTGCCAGCAGTGCCAGCTGGTTGAGCTCAAAACAAAACAGAGAACCCCTAATGCATTTCCTTGAGACAATCATTGCACATTGTTATGCAGGAAAGTGTGCATATTTCCTATTTCATTTTATGGAATATTAAAAAGACTTGTACTTAAGGGTTAAAGTATAATACAATTAAAGATTTCAGTGTTTGATCAAAGATATTCTTAAGTAAAGCTGTTTCCCCCGCCTGCCCTGAGTGCATGGTGGTCAAGAATGTAAATGCTACTATGTTTGGTGCCATTGCCTTGGTTTATGCTGAATGGGCCAGCAGTGCAAATGACAACACAGTAAGGCAAGTAAATGTCTTAGCATTTTTATGAAAATATTTTTGATCTCAGATCCTTGGAGAAGGTGTTCAGAGACCATCTCCCCTTCTGAGTTCGTGGACCACACTTTTGATATAGAGCATATTTT
This sequence comes from Equus caballus, assembly GCF_041296265.1. Classification (NCBI taxonomy): domain Eukaryota; kingdom Metazoa; phylum Chordata; class Mammalia; order Perissodactyla; family Equidae; genus Equus; species Equus caballus. Next base: position 61,362,856 of record NC_091691.1, read on the forward strand.
GTAAGTTAAAATTGTTTTAACACATGTCTTTCATTTTCTTAATGGTGTCTTTTGAAATACAAAAGTTCTGAATTTTGGTAAGGTTCCTTTGATAATTTTTCTTCTTTCATGGACCATGCTTTTGGTGTCTTATCTGAGAAATCTTTGCCTAACCCAAGGTCTTGGATTTTCTCCTATATTTTCTTCAGAAGTTTTATTTTTGCTCTTCCAATTAAGTCTGTGATCCATTTTAGGTAAATTTTGTGTATGATGTGAAGTAGGGTGCTTGCATGTAGATAGCACCTGCCTATCCTTTCCCCCAAAAGAATGCCCTGGCACTTTTGATGAAAATCCATTGACAGTAAGTAAAAGGATTTATTTTAGTACTGTTAGTTCTGTTCCTTTGATCTGTGTCTGTCCTTATGCCAATAATACACTGTCTTGATAATTGTAACTTTAGAGTAAGTATTGGAATCCAGAAGTAAAAGTCCTCTAACTTTGTTCGTCTTTGTCAAAATTGTTTTGGTGGTTATAGGTCTTTTGCATTTCCATATAAATTTTAGGGTCTACTTGTCAGTTACAGCAAAAAAATATGGTACATTCTTAAATGTAGAAACTCTTTTTTTTAAAAAGCAACCTCATATCACATATTTAGTGAGCCTATAATGAATGTAATGTAGTGTAAAAAAAAAATTCTGCCATAGCACATGATCCTGAATCTAAGAAAACAGTAATTTTCTAAACATTTAGTGTTAGGCTATATTAACAAAAGTATTCATAGAAAATACTCCTGGAGAACTGACACACATCTCACTTATGGTTGCCTGTTGCTCCAACTAGAATCTAAGCAAGATGTTGTACTGTTTCCTAACATAAATTTATTCCTTAAAAAAAAAAAAGAGAACTTCTAACAAACATCTTACTAAAGTAACATCCTTAAGCAACATTGTATTCAGTTTCTTTTAAAAACTTTGTACTTAAAGGGGAAGGGTTTTTTCTTGGTTACCCATCTATACAACCATCCATCCATCCTCTAGCTGGTTAGCTACCTGTTTGTTGTGGGATCTTGACTTTTGTGTGCTAGCTGGTGATTTTTAAAATTTTTGGTACTTCAAGAAGATGCTTTAGGGATTCTGCAGAAAAACAAGTATTTTATATCAAATTAGGCAGATTTAAGTTCCCAAGAAATACATTTTTGCTTTTGTGTGTTGGCATAATGTTTTGCTTTGAAAATGTAAAACATTTAAAAGTTTGAACATTGTTATGTTAGAATTCAAGTGATTTTTGAAATAGGTCACTCCAATAAGTCTCTTCTTAGGTAAAATAAAGACTTCCTGAAGATTTCCAAGTTAGTTCACTTATAATGGTGGTGAGATGGACTTCTGAGTGAACCTACCCCCTAACAATCTTGTGGTGTGCATCTGCACCATTACAGTTTTGAATTTTGCGTTTTTTCAGTCAATTCTATTTTCTGACCAGGTTCCTCATTTTTTTTCTTATTTTATTTTCAGTATCAATGAATCACATTCCATTCGTGCCTATTTTTAAAGGATATTTAGATATCCTTTAAATATAATTTGAGTCTTATTTATTATACGGATCTGTGGTATGTTCAGGTCGACTTCTGAGTAATCATTTACTCATTCATTTACCTACTTTTTTTCTTTTTGTTGAGGTCATAATAGTTTATAACATTGTGCAGTTTCAGTTGTACATTATTATTTGTCAATTACCATATAAATGCGCCCCTTCACCCCTTATGCCCACCCCCTAAGCCCCTTCCCCTCTGGTAACCACTAGTCTGTTCTCTTTGTCCACGTGTTAGTTTATCTTCCATATATGAGTGAAATCATACGGTGTTGGTCTTTCTCTGTCTCGCTTATTTCACTTAACGTAATACCCTCAAGGTCCATCCATGTTGCTGCAAATGGGACGATTTTGTCTTTTTTGTAGTTGAGTAGTATTCCATTATGTATATATACCACAGCTTCTTTATCCAGTCATCAGTTGATGGGCACTTCGGTTGCTTCCAATTTTTGGCTGTTGTGAATAATGCTGCAGTGAACATAGGGGTGCACAAGTCTCTGAATTGTTGATTTCAAGTTCTTTGGATAAATACCAAGTAGTGGGATAGCGGGGTTGTATGGTATTTCTATTTTTAATTTTTTGAGAAATTGCCATACTGTTTTCCATAATGACTGCACCATTATTCTCACTAGGTTCCATTTTCTGCATACAGTCTCCAACATTTGTTATTTTTTTGTCTTGGTGATTATAGCCATTCTAACAGGTGAAAGGTGATACCTTAGTGTAGTTTTGATTTGCATTTCCGTGATTATTAGTGATGTTGAACATCTTTTCATGTGCCTATTGGTCATCTGTATATCTTCTCTGGCAAAATGTCTGTTCATGGCTTCTGCCCATTTTTTGATGAGTTATTTGTTTCTTTGTTGTTTAGTTGTATGAGTTCTTTATATATTTTGGAGATTAACCCCTTTCGGATATATGATTTACAAATATTTTCTCCTAGTTGATGGATTGTCTTTTCATTTTGTTCCTCTTTTCCTTTGCCTAGCAGAAGCTCTTTAGTCTGATGAAGTCCCACTTGTTTATTATTTCTTTTGTTTCCCTTGCCTGAGTAGTTTTGATATTCGAAAATATCTTTCTAAGACTGATGTCAAGGAGTGTACTGCCTATATTTTCTTCTAGGAGTTTTATGGTTTCATGTCTTACCTTCAAGTCTTTGATTCATTTTGAGTTAATTTTAGTGTATGGTGAAAGATAATGGTCTACTTTCATTCTTTTGCATGTGGCTGTCCAGTTTTCCCAGCATCATTTATTGAAGAGTCTTTCCTTTCTCCATTGTATGTTCTTAGCTTCTTTGTTGAAGATTAGCTGTTCATCGATTTGTGGCTTTATTTCTGGACTTTCAGTTCTGTTCCATTGATCTATGTGTCTGCTTTTATGCCAGTACCATGCTGTTTTGATTATTATAGCTTTGTAGTATATTTTGAAGTCAGGGATTGTGATGCCTCCAGCTTTGTTCTTTTTTCTTAGGATTACCTTAGCTATTCAGAGTCTTTTGTTGCCCCATATGAATTTTAGGATTCTTTGTTCTGTTTCCATGAAGAATGTTATTGGGATTTCGATTGGGATTGCATTGAATCTGTACATTGCTTTAGGTAGTATGGGCATTTTAACCATATTTATTCTCCCAATGCATGTGCACAAAATATCTTTCCATTTTTTACGTCATCGATTTCTTCAATAATGTCTTATAGTTTGCATTGTATAGGTCTTTCACCTCCTTGGTTAAATTCATTCCTAGATATTTTATTATTTTTGTTGCTGTATTAAATGGGATTGTATTCTTGAGTTCTCTTTCTGTTAGTTCGTTATTAGAGTATAGAAATGCAACTGATTTTTGCAAGTCAATTTTGTACCCTGAAACTTTGTTGTAGTTGTTGAGTATTTCTAATAGTTTTTCAGTGGATTCTTTAGAATATTCTATATGTAAAATCATGTCATCCACAAACAGGGAGAGTTTCACTTCTGCATTGCCTATTTGGATTTCTTTTATTTCTTTTTATGCCTAATTGCTCTGACCAAAACTTCCAGTAGCATGTTGAATAGGAATGGTGAGAGTGGGCACACTTGTCTTGTTCCTGTTCTCAGAGGGATGGCTCTCAGTTTTTCTCATTTCAGTTTGCTCATGCTCATTTCATCATTGAGTATGATATTAGCTGTGGGTTTGTCATATATGCCTTTTATTATGTTGAGATACTTTCCATTTTCTTGAGAGTGTTTATCATAAATGGGTGTTGGATCTTGTCAAATGCTTTTTCTTCATCTATTGAGGTGATCATGTGGTTTTTTCCCTCATTTTGTTAATGTGGTGTATCACGTTGATTGATTTGTGAATGTTGAACCAACACTGTATCCCTGGTATAAATCTCACTTGATCATGGTATGTGATTCTTTTAATATATTGCTGTAGTAGGTTTTCCAATATTTTCTTGAGGATTTTTGTGTCTATGTTCATCAGTGATACTGGCCTGTAATTTTCCTTCTTTGTGTTGTCCTTGTCTGGCTTTGGGATCAGGGTGATGTTGGCCTCATAGAAATATGTTAATAAATGTTCTTTCTTCTTCCATTTTTGCAATAGTTTGAGAAGGATAGGTATTAAATCTTTGAACATTTGGTAGAATTCTCCAGAGAAGCCATTTCATACTGGGTTTTTGTTTTGGGGGAGGTTTTTGATTACTGTTTCAATCTGTTTACTTGTGAGTGGTCTATTCAGATTCTCTGTTTCTTCTTGGTTTAGATTTGGGAGGTTGTATGAGTGTAAGAATTCATCCATTTCTTCTAGATTGTCCAATTTGTTGGCATATAGTTTTTCATAGTATTCTCTTATAAACCTTTGTATTTCTGTGGTATCCATTGTAATGTCTCCTCTTTCATTTCTAATTTTATTTGAGCCTTCTCTTTTTTTTTTTTTTCTTACTGAGCCTGTCTAAGGGCTTGTCAATTTTGTTTATCTTCTCAAAGGACCAGCTCTTAGTTTCCTTGATCCTTTCTACTGTTTTTTTGGTTTCAATTTCATTTATTTATGTTCTAATTTTTATTGTTTCCCTCCTCCTGCTGACTTTGGGCTTTATTTGTTCTTTTTCTAGTTCTGTTAAGTGTAGTTTAAGATTACTTATTTGAGATTTTTCTTATTTATTAAGGTGGTCTTGCATTCCTATGAATTTCCCTCTTAGGACCGCTTTTGCTGCATCCCATATGAATTAGTATAGTGTTTTTTCATTTTCATTTGTCTCTGGATATTTTTTGATTTCTCCTTTAATTTCTTCAATGATCCATTCGTTGTTCAGTAGCATCTTGTTTAGTCTCCACATATTTGTCACTTTCCCAGCTTTTTTCTTGTAGTTGATTTCCAGTTTCATAGCACTATGGTTGGAAAAGATGCTTGATTTGGTTTCAATCTTCTTACATTTATTGAGGCTTGCCTTGTTTTCCCAACATATGGTTTATCTTTGAGAATATTCCATGTGCACTTGAGAAGAATGTTTATTCTGCTGTTTTTGGGTGGAGCGTTCTATATATGTATCTCTGGTCTAGTTTTTCATTTAATTCCGCTATTTCCTTGTTGACTTTCTGTCTGGATGATCTATCCATTGATGTAAGTTGAGCATTAAGGTTCCCTACTGTTATTGTGTTGTTAATATCTCCTTTTAGATCTGTTAATAATTGCTTTATTTACTTGAGTGCTCCTGTGTTGGGTGCACATGTTGCTGATGTCACTCTGCCCATTTACCTTTTTTAGTGTTCATACTAAACAACAAGATATTCACCCTCTCCCGCAATACTACATAAGTGAATGACAATTTAAAGGAAAACTTGATTCACTTTTTTGTGTTCGATTATTCTCTTTTCTAGTTTTGTCTCCTTTTCAATGAATGGCCTTGCCTTGGCTTATAACCCGATGAACTTCACAGGAATCTACCATCTTTCTCTTAAGGATCTACCTTTAGACCCTGAAGTGCACCTCAGAAAATCTTCCCCATGTTCCCTTTAGGTCTTTCAGATGGGAGAAGCCAACCCAATAGTGAATGAAATGACCTAGAAGCCTAAATTCACCTTTTCCCCCACCCCCAAGGAAGACTGGCCCTGAGGTAAATTCTGTTGATGATCTTCCTCTTTTTACTTGAGCAAGATTCACCATAAGCTAACATTTGTTCCAGTCTTCCTCTGTTTTGTACATGGCTCCCTGCCACAGCATGGCTGCTGATGAGTGGTGTAGGCCCATGCCTGGGAACTGAACCCAGGCTGCAGAAGAGGAGCGTGCCAAACTTAACCATTAGGCTACAGGGCTGGCTGCCTAAACTCATCTTTTGACAAAGACTTAATTATATATTTCCTATGTGTCTCTGAAAGCAGCTGGGTGCCCAGGAAGGGATATAGTCAAACTGGGGAGAAGACATTTGAAGGCAGTGTTATAGTCATTGACCCATGAGCCATAGAGACTCAAAAAGAATTGCTCATGACTTGCTCATGATCACAATAGCCAGTGAGAAGCAGAAGCAGAAATTGACCATGATATTCTACTCCTGATCCTATGACAATTCTGTTTTACTCAATGAACCAAGAATTTCCCTTCAAAATTGACCAATTATCTATATTCTTTTGCTAATCTCCTCTTTTCTTCATGTGCTTTCTAAATTTGAACAATGCAAAATTCTAGGTATAGATAGGGTACTGAGATTCATAATATCTGTAAGAAGTTAAGAAAAATGGAAGGGGAGTGCTCTCTGTTATAGAAGTTATAACTGCTGAATGGAGAGATTTGAAAAATAATGCAAAGTATCTAAAACAACACGCCCATAAACCTATCATCTAATGTAATTTTTATTAACATTTTGGTATATGTCAGAATGTTTTTAATATATTTATATGTGATTTTATGTAATTCTCACCAAAATGGGTCTTTTATAGCCTGAGTTTTTGTTTACCTCTGCATCAAACATTTTCCAATGTCAAAAAAGATTCTATGATATTTTTAATAGTTTCATACATCCCAATGTATGGATATATTATTAGTCTTCTATTTTACACATTTAGATTGCTTTCAATTTCTAAAAGTATATGTCTGTGATGGTTCTATATTTAATCTTGCCCTTCTTTTCTACCTTGCAACCAATCTGGAAACCAAACAACCAAGCTTGTTAGAATTGTGTCTAAGTACATAATAAACAAGCTCTGATTGAAGCAATGTGGAGTTCTCGAAAAGTAATATAAATTGAAGTTCATGGAATTTTTGAATGGCAAAGGGATAGAGCTTAAGCTCTAAATCATTCAACCTTGGATTTGAAACCAGCTTCCCTCATTTACTACCTGTCACCTTGGGTAAGTCATTTATTCTATGTAATACAACCTCAGTTTCCTTCTCTAAATGAGGGTAGCAATGCCCTACTTCAGAGTCACTGTGAAGATTAAGACAATGCATGATATATGGCAAGTACCCAGTTTCACCTGTTTTTATCTATTTTACTTCTTTTCTCTTGAAAAGTTGAAAAGGCTAGTCCCACTACTTTTTTCAGCTTCTGTAAATACCTTAACTATTATTCATCTTTGTGTTATAGTTACAAAAGTATCTAAAAACAAAACAAAATACAGCTTAAAATGTGCCCTGTGTACATGATAAACACCACTTGTTTCTAAGTGGTTAAGAATGTGTGGATCCACAGAGGGGGAAAATTGCCTTGTAAAGGACATTATTGAGACAACTGGTGAAATTTGAGTGCTGACTATATATTAGGTAGTAGTATTATAACATTGTAAAATTTCCTGAATTTGATCATTGTATTGTGGATATGTATATATAATTTTATGAGAAACTGCGAAGCTTTTCTACATTCATTGTACTATTTTACCAGCAATGTATGAGGGATCCAGTTTCTTCATGTCCTCACCAGCATTAGTATTGTGAATATTTTTAATTTTAGCCATTCAAATAGGTATATGATATCTGTGTATTTAATTTTCATTTCCCTAATGGCTAATGATGTTGGACATCTATTTTTAAATGTCCTTTTTTGACATCTATATATTCTCTTTGGTGAAATGTCTGTTCAAACCTATTGCCCGTTTTTTAATTGGATTATTTATTTCTCTACTGTTGAGTTTAGAGAATTCTTTATATATTCTAGATCCAAGTCCTCTGTCAGACATATTGTCTGCAGATATTTTCTCCCAATCTGTAGCTTTTCTTTTCTTCTTCTTAAATGAGTCTTTCACAGAGCAAAAAGTCTTAATTTTTATGAAGACCAATTTATTGATATTTTTCTTTTATGGATTATACTGTTGGTGTCGTGTAAAAACTCTTCACCTAGCCCTATGTCCTGCAGATGTTTTCCCATGTTAGGTTTTATGATTTTATATTGTACATTTAAATCTATAATCCGTTGATTTTTGTGTAAGGTGTGAGGTTTAGGTGGAGGTTCATTTTTTGGCCTATGGATGTCCAATTGCTCCAGAACCATTTGTTGGAAAGACTCTCCATCCTGCATTGAATGTGCTTTTGCATCTTTGTAAAAAAACATTTGAGTGTACTTGTGTGGGTCTCTTTTGGGGTTCTCTGTTGATCTATGTGTCTATCCCTCCACCACTCTGTATAGTGGATATGTAAGAGAATGTCCTTGTTCTTAGGAGATACATCAGAAATATTAGGTCATGGTATGTGTAATTTTCTGTCAAGTGGTTAAGCTAAAAGGAGACACACACAGATAAATAAATGTTAATACTTAGAGACAAAAGATGAAGGGTGTATGAGAACTTGTAATAGTCTTGCAAATTTTCCATAAGTTTGATTTTTTTCAAAATAAACTAAAAAATGTGTAGTCTTTTTTTAAGTTTTTATTATGGAAAAAAGGTATAAATTGTGTCCTGTCTTTTGAAATTTAAACTATGTCTTCAGTTGACAAGCTGCAGAACTCCGGCAGTTTATGGGGAAGATTAAGCTGAGCAGAGATGATGGCTTAGTGAAAAAGAAAATAGTGATTAAGTCTGTGAGCCTAGTGCCATGGAGCTGAGAGGAGCACTTTCTAAGCTAGTGAGCTTTTCCAGAATGTTTTCAGGCTGTGGCATGATGGCATCGCTTCTAAGTGATTTCCATAAAACAGCTTCATAACTCCAAACTCTTATCTGATCAAAAATAAAATAAAATTATGGCCTCTGCTTTAGTATTTTTTAATTGAAATGTAACATATTAGTTTCAGGTGTACAAAATAATGGTTTGGTATTTGTATATATGGTGAGATGATCATCACAATAAGTCTAGTTAACATCCATAACCACACATAGTTGCAATTTTTTTATTGTGATGAGAATTTTTAAGATCTACTCTCTTAGCAACTTTTGAATATACAATACAGTATTGTAAACTATAGTCACCATGATGTACATTACATCCCCATGACTTATTTATTTTATAGCTGAGAATTAGTACCTTTTGACCACCTTCACCCATTTTGCCCACCCTCCACCCTCTGCCTCTGGCAACCACCAATCTGTTCTATATCTATGAGTTTAGTTTTTCTTTTTGTTTCTGTCTTTTTTTCAGATTCCACATATAAGTGAGATCATATGGTGTTTGTCTTTGACTTATTTTCACTTGGCATAATGCCCTCAAGCTCCATCCATGTTGTTACAAATGGCAAGATTTCATTCTTTTTTTTTTTATGGCTGAATAATATTCTGTGTGTATATATATATATATACCACATCTTCTTTATCCATTTATCTATTGATGGACACTTACGATGCTTCCATGTCTTTACCATTGTAAATAACACTGCAATGAATGTGGGGGGTGCATATATCTTTTCAAGTTAGTGTTTTCATTTCCTTTGGATAAATACCCAGAAGTGGAATTGCTGGATCATATGGTAGTTCTATTTTTAACTTTTTAAGGAATTTCCATACTGTTTCCATAGTGTATGCACTAATTTATGTTCCCACCAACAGTGCACAAATGCTCCCTTTTCTCCATGTCCTTGCCAACACTTGTTGTCTTTTTGATAACAGCCATTCTAACAGGTATGAGGTGATATCTCATTGTGGTTTTGATTTGCATTTCCCTGACAGTTAGTGATGTTGAGCATCTTTCCACGTACCTGTTGGCCGTTTGCTGTCTTCTTTGGAAAAATGTCTATTCGTGTGCACTACACATTTAAAAAAAAAATTAAAGTCTTTCATTCTTTTTTTATCTTATTTTTAAATTTTTGGTGAGGAAGATCGCTCCTGAGCTAACATCTGTTGCCAATCTTCCTATTTTTGCTTGAGGAAGATTGTTGCTGAGCTAACATCTGTGCCAAACTTTCTCTATTTTGTATGTGAGATGCCACCACAGCATGGTTTGATAAGCAGTGCGTAGGTCTGCACCTGGGATCCGAACTCATGAACCCCAGGCCACCAAAGCAGAGAGTGAGAACTTGACCGCTATGCCACTAGGCCAGCCCCCACTACCCATTTTTCTTTATATATTTTGGATATTAGCCCATTATCAGTATATGATTTGCAAATATTTTCTTCCATTCAGTAGATTGCCTTTTTATTTTGTTGATGATTTTCTTCCCCGTGCAAAAGCTTTTTAGCTTGATGTAATCCCACTTGTTTATTTTTGCTTTTGTTGCCTTTGCTTTCATTGTCAAATCCAAAAAAATCATCACCAAGCCTGATGTTGAGGAGCATACTGCCTATGTTTTCTTCTAGAAGTTTTATGGTTCCACGTCTTATGTTCAAGTCTTTAATCCATTCTGAGTTAGTTTTTGGGTGTGGTATAAGATAGTGGTCCAGCTTCATTCTTTTGCATGTAGTTGTCCAGTTTTTGTAACACCATTTATTGAAGAAACTCCCTTCCCATGGTATATTCTTTTTTTTTTATTTTATTCTTCCTTTTTCTCCCCAAAGCCCCCCAGTACATAGTTGCGTATTTTTAGTTGTGGGTCCTTCTAGTTGTGGCGTGTGGGATGCCACCTCAGCATGGCCTGATGAGCGGTGCCATGTCTGCGCCCAGGATCCGAACCAGTGAAACCCTGGGCCACCGAAACAGAGCTGGTGAACTCAACCCCTCAGCCACGGGGCCGGCCCCTCCATTGTATATTCTTGCCTCCTTTGTTGTAAATTAATTGACCATATATGAGTGGGTTTATTTCTGGGCTCTCTATTCTGCTTCATTCATCTATGTGTCTATTTTTACACCAGTACCATATTGTTATTTCTATAGCGTTGTGATATAGTTTGAAATCAGGGAGCCTGATGCCTCCATCTTTGTTCTTCTTTCTCAAGGTTGCTTTGGCTATTCAGGGTCTTTAGTGGTTCCATACAAATTTTAGGATTGTTTGTTCTATTTCTGTAAAAAAAAATGCCTTTGGAATTTTGAATCTGTAGATGCTTCTGCTTTTGAATGCATAAAATAAGAAACTGTTGCAATATCAGGAAAATTTTTACTTTATTTTAGGTTAAACTTCCTCGTTATCTTCAATCATTCCTCATGGCCTGGTTTTAGAGTCACTTATCTTTCTGGTTTTCATTAACTGGTCCTGGTTCACTTTTGTTAATGCTCTGAATTGTTGGCTCCTTGATTGCAATGTAGTACTTTAATTTTTTTTTGATCAATGCAGAATAATTGGTGCCATTATGTGCACTGTATTAGAAACCACATTTTAATCAAAATTGCTCAAGTCCATGAGCACTGATAGCAATTTATGTCAATTATAACCTCTAAAATGTTTTTTCATAATTTATGACTACCGAATTTTGTCTTTTTTAGTTTTTCTGATTCTTGCCACTTACATGTTTGAAATTTTGGTTTTGGCATTCAACATATTAGCTATCACACCAAGATTCATTTGCAAATTTGATAAGCAACACCTTGACCTTATTGCACAAGACCAAGGTCAGCCCAGGAGCAAACCATTAAAGACTGCTTTAGTCAACCACCGTCTATTAATCAATAATATTTGTGTACAATTATTAAACCACATATAAATATGCCTGAATATTCTATTCTATAGTCTTTGCATATTGTTCACAAGACTAACAATTCTTAATCTACCAGTCCATTAAAAGTGTTAAAATATGAAATGTATTTAGTTTGATTTGACTTGGTGAATATACAGTGGGTCCTTTAATTACCATTTTCTTTTCTAATTGCTTGCAAGCCAGCTATTCGAGAATTTTGTCCGACGTGGAGCAGAAAAAGAAGGAATGAAGTCTGAGTATGCCGTGATGTGGGTTTGGTTCTGGCAAGCCTTAGCGGAAGCAGATCCTTGGAAGACAGGCATCTCTTTTGTTCTTTTCATGATGGTTACAGATTGTTGTGAAGCTTGAATGTGGGAGGCTCCCAGCAAACGGTTGTCGTTGTCTTCATTTTCCTGGGGTTGCCACTCTCATCCTTATCATACTGGGATGCCATTTATCTGGACCTAGAGATACGAATTCATGTGAAGCTGCTGTTTATTTTTATTCATGTACCTCAAGCTTCAATTCTCTATTAATTATGCTTATGCTACTTTTTCTAGTTAAATGCTGTTTTCCTTAGTAGAGAAAAATGGAACTCAGGGTTTGCATCCCAGAACCTTAATGGTGAAAAGTTCCTTATGTCCTAGACGGAGGTCTCATAGATGGTTAGCACCTGTTTTATTTTATTGGGATGCAATACCGTTTTCTCTTGGCCTATACGGCATTCTACTCTCCTTGTTCCCCTTAGAGTCCTCTCCTACTCCTTCTTCTTTCTTGGTTCCCCGTCTTTGGCCAGGCATTTCCATATTAGAGTTCTTCAGGGCTCAGTCCTATCCCTTCTCTTTTCTCACTCTATACTTTATCCCTCATCAAGGATTCTTGTCCTTCATTGTACATCAGTGATCGTGTTCCTGCAGGTTTTAGGTACCGTCTTTACGTTAACCAATCTCAACTTCTCCTCTGAGCACCAGACTATCCAACTATTTGCTCAGCATCTCTGATTGTCTCACAGGCATCTCAAACTCATGGTAGCTAAAACCAAGTGTATCTTCTCCTCACACCTAGTTCTCTGTGTTCCAAAACTCAGTAAACATAATACGTTCCAGCACTTGCTTAAGCCAAAAAAGCTTGGGAGTCATCCTTGGCAGTTCTCTCTCCCTTACCTCACATGTCCAATTCATTATCAAATCCTGTTTATCTCCTAAAAAGGCCATAAATCTCTTTGCTTTTCTTCCTAGTCACTGTCATTCTGCTACCCAGGGCTATCAACCCTGCTTGTAGACTGCTGTCAGTCTTCCTGAATCTACTTTTGCTTCCCTTAGTATATATACTCAAATTTCTCATCATTTTCTCGTTAAAATCAGCCAGTGACTTCCATTGTTCTCAAGAGAAAAAGAAACAAAACAGAAGTTCTTAACTTGGCCTACAAACCTACATGATTTGCTTCTTGCTTAACCTTCTCAGCCTCATCTATCACCACTCTCCTCACTAGAGACCAGGGCATTATAGCCATAGATTTTGTTCCTTCAAAGTTGCCATGAATAATCCCACCAGAGAGCCTTCACACGTGCTGTTTCCTCAACATAGAACACCCCACCGTCATGCGATTCCCCGTGTAGCTATGTGTGATCTATTCGTCCAAAAGCTCACTTCTCGCCTTACTTGCTCAAGGCAGTCCTGACGGCCCTGTTTGGTCAGGTCTTGGTAAATGCTCCAGAGCGCTCATTTCCTCCCTTCCCTACAGGTGTTTTCTGGACCTCCCAAATGCACTGCTTACACTTGAATCCTTGTCTCAGAGTCTATTTCTTGTGGAACCCAAACCAAGACATGCACTAAATCTCAGACTGTGTGTCAGATGCTGCCCAAAGTAGCAGCATCAGCATTGTGTGGGAATCTGTTAGGAAAGCAAATTCTTAAGCCCTGCCCCAGAACTCTGATACAAAAACTCTGGGCTTGGGTCATTAATCTGTGTTTTAACAAGGCCTTGAGGTGATTCTCATGCATCCCAAAGTTTAAGAACCACTGGAGTGAATTATTGCTGTTAGACCTTCTACTCCAAACAGAAACCCTATGTCTGTGTTGTGTTTTTCCCCTTCCAAATATATCTCTAAAGTTTTTAAAAAATAAAATCTTCAGAATTTTTCAGGAGTCTTAGATATCCTGGGCACTAGACTTCTGGAAATGATTCTTAAGTGTTTTAGGTCATGACTATCCTTGTAGATATGTCCTATCTATAAGACTGATCCCACTAAAAAAATTTGATCTTATTCAAATGTGCAGTTACTTTTATTTCTTTAAGTATTTCCCCTTTTCCTTCCTTATTGGGATCAGTTTGTGATAACATTGTTAGAATACTCTTTCTAGTAACTTTTTTCTTTCTAAAGTCTCTTGCCTGGGGATCATACCACCTTAGTCTGAACTTGTTGAAATCTGATTTTTCCCCTGTAATTCATGAGTCTCCAATCTATTAGGACATTCAATTCAGAATTCTTTTCAGTTGTACCTTAATAATTTGATAATCTGCCTTATATTAAGAAATATTTATTCCCAACAATGTTATTTATATTTTTTCACCCTCTTCCAATACTGAACCTCTAAATCTCTATTTGTGTCTTGCTTCTGTAATGAACGCCAGGCACCTGCCAGTTTAGCCTTCTTTGGTCAGATTATTAGTGGAATTTCTTTTTTTAAAGATTGACACTTGAGCTGACATCTGTTGCCAATCTTCTTTCTTTCTTTCTTCCTTTTCTCTTCTTTTTCTCCCCAAAGCCCCCCAGTACATAGTTGTATATTCTAGTTGTCGATTTTTCTGGCTCTACTATGTGGGATGATGCCTCAACATGGCCTGATGAGCAGTGCCATGTCTGCACCCGGGCTCCAAACCAGTGAAACCCTGGGCCAACAAAGTGGAGTGCACAAACTTAACCACTCAGCCACAGGGCCAGCCCCTATTAGTGGAATTCTGAACACAGGAAAATTAACTTCATCAACTTTCTTCCACTATAAAAATGGAGGCAGTCATCTTGTTTATAGGACTGCAGGTCCATAAAGAGAAGTATCTGATAACCTCAGATCTTTAGTGTTATCTTTGAAAACTGTAAATTATGTACTGTTTTTTTCTTTGATATTTACCAATTTCTGCACACTTCAGAACAAATTCCTTAGCATGGACATCAGTGCACTTTTCTACTTGCCTCCATCATACAGTCTGCAATCTAGTTTCATTCAACTATTTGAAATTCTTCCCACATGCTCTACACTTACTCTTATGTCTTTTTTCTTTTTAGTGCCTCTGCTTTGAATGCCTTTCCCATACCTTATCTTGCTGAAATCCTATTTATTTGCTCTTAAAGCTACAGCTCAACAATATAAATTGAATGACTATGTTAGACATGTTCTAGTGCATGAGATACATCAATGAACAAAAATCTCTCACCCTTGTGAGCTTATATTCTGCTTGATCTCCCAGCAGAATTTACTATGTTAGTAGCAATTTGTTTACATCTCTATCACAGCATTACAATTAATTTGTATGTCTCTTTCCCAACCAGATCAACGGTTTTCAACACTGCTGCTCAATAGAATCACCTGGGAAATTTTGGAAAAACAACTATGCCCATGTTCCATCTACAAGATTTTTATTTATTTGGTTTTGGGATGAGGCTCTCATGATTCCTAATGTGCAGCCATGGTTAAGCACAACTGCACCAGACCACACGGAAATTTTCTTGCTTTTTTTCTTTTTCGTAAGGAAGATTGTTCCTGAGCTAACATCTGTTGCCAATCTTCTTTTTCCTTGAGGAAGATTGTTGTTGAGCTAACATCTGTGCTAATCTTCCTCTATTTTGTATGTGGGATACCGCTGCAGCATGGCTTGAAGAGCAAGTGATATGTAGGTCCACACCCGGGATCTGAACCTGTGAACCCTGGGCCACCCAAGCAGAGTGCATGAAGTTTAACCACTATGCCACTGGGCTGGCCCCCAGACTATGGCATTTTTGAGGTTTGTGATCATGCTAATTTGGCATTGCTCAACACCTAACACACAGTGGGCAATCACTAAGTATTTGTTCAACTGTTTTGTGACAGTAAGGAGAAGCAGTATTGGCTCTCCTTTCACTGAGCTACGAACAAGTTGAGACGGATAGTCTCCATGGGGCCTTTAAGAAACTGAGTTCATTTTAGGTAATTATTAAGATGCATAATCAAAAATTACCAGGTAGACAATCTCCAGAAAAACTATAGAAAGCATTTCATAAAGAAACTTGGGAAAACAATCTGAAAATTTAAAAAGGAAAAATAAGGCATGAAATATAAATTAAGAGAAGCTGAAGAGGGGTATCATGAAAGAGAAGTAGTTAAAAAAAAATACCACCCTTATATTTATTAAGTACTCTATAATTTTAATGCACTTTTGGACCCATTGTTTTGCCTGATTCTCACAATGATGATGTAGGCAGGGCAAATGTTTCCATTTTACAGATGAGGACTCTGAGTCGAGGTAGATGAGGTTAGGTAACTGGTCCAAGGTTATACACCAGCTTGAAAGCAGTTAGACCCAAGACTAGAACCTAGTGCCTAGTCCTTAATCTGATGGACTTTTTCCAACACACTGGCTGTCCACAAGAGGTGCAATTGCCCTTGAGTTTGACTGTCTAGCTAGAGGACGTTTGTGAGCTCTGTCTTCCCCTTCTTCGACATGTCTGGGTCTCCCCTTCAAGGAGACCTCCTTTGGAGTTCCAGATCCCTAGAATTATCTATCAGCCAGCAGGGCCTTAGATGGTCTACTTTGACATGTCTTCACTGTATTTGTCTCCCCGGGTGAGACTCGGGGACTTTTAGCTTATTGTACTTATTCATTTAGTGAATGATGTATATTTAACAAGTGGTTAGTGTATGCCAGGACCTGTGCTGCATCCTGGACAGATAATATTGAGCAGAAAGACGCAGTCCCTGCCCAGAGGACATTTTACAGTAGTGGGCGAGAGACAAACATTAAATATTCACACGCTCACGTGCACACACACATACACCAATCCAAAATTGCAACTGTGCTCAGTTCTACAGAGGAGAGGTACATAATGCTATGAGAGCACAAAAGAGCAGGATTTGGTTATGTCAGAGACTCACAGAAAAGATTCCAGTTGAAACAAGATCTGAAGAAGTAGGCATTAACTAGACAAAGACAGGGATAAAGAGCTAAACCAGATCCAGCATTGCAAACTCCCTTTGAATTCCAAAAAGTCTCTCAGACCTCCCCACATGACGAGCAGCTGACTTTTATGATTGAGGAAATATACAGTGCTATTAATCCAGTAACAACTCCAGGTGGATTTATAAGTTATTACTTGTTCAACATTTACATATGTTTGAACCGTGTTTTTTCTTTTTGTGAGGAAGATTTGCCCTGAGCTAACATCCGTTGCCAATCCTCCTTGTTTTTTGGTTTTTTTTACTTGAGGAAGATCAGCCCCAAGCTAACATCTGCACCAATCCCCCTCTACTTTGCATGTAGGATGCCTCCACAGCATGGCTGACAGCAGAGCACGTCCGCACCCAGGATCAGAACCTGTGAACTTGGGGCTGCCAAAGCAGAGCAGACAAACCTTAAATACTCGGCTACCAGGCAGGTCTCTGATCAAATATTTCTTATTTTTGTGGGATGTTATTTATTGACTATACAGATAGCACTTGCCTTCATGTGTGGCCTCCTTAGACTCTCTATGGCTCCTAAGCGTTGGGTGCCATGGGTTGTCCATCTCTGAGCTAATTTGTGGGCATCTACTTTAGGGAGAAGAGAAAACAGGACCTTGCTTCTCCTCTCTTTGTCCCTCCCCTAGCAGGTACCAAAAGTGTAGTCTTCTGTGACTTCTTGGAGCATCAGTCTCAGCCAGTTTCCAAACCACTCTGAAGGGATGGATGGACTGTGGAAAGATCTTGCGTTGCGTTAGAATAAGTAATTTTGAAAAGGGAAGATTACATGAAGGAGAAAACAAACATCTGGTAACGCAGTGGTTGGTCAAACTATATGTCAGGAATAGCCTATGGTTCAGTGTAAGATTTTGTTTTAAAAAAAAGAAAGAAGTTTCTCCTAAGAATATTTAAACAAGCCTGTTAAAAGCAAGATCCTCGAGTGCCTCTTGGGCTGGCGAAACTCCAGGAATGAAGTCCCAGAATGGTGGTGTGTGAGCTTCCTCACCGAAACGGTGCTGCTCTTCCCTCTGCCTGGAGTGTCTAACCTCCCCTCAGCCGTGGCCCCTTGACCTTCTGGCTGAAGCCTCAGCCTAGACTCTTCTGTGAAGCAAGCCATCACCGACCCCTTCAGAGAGACTCGAGTGCTCTCTCCCAGGCCCCCAGTGCACGAAGAGCCCCACTGTAAGCAGGCTGCACTACAGCAGTTGTCCTGTGGTCTCGCATGGCTCCCCACAAGGCTGGGGGCTCCTCAAGGCGATGGCTAACAGGTGTTCAATAAATGCTGGCGAAAGAAACTCATTATTGCTTGCTGGATACTGGGGTTTTAAAGTAAAGATTACACAGCAATTTGGGAGAACACTATCATTGTGTCTAGACTCCAAAGCAACGTGTGACCCTGCCGTGATTTTAAACTCTTGGGACACTTGTTATCCTGAAGGATGTAAAGAATTGCAATCCACTTGCATGAGCCTGTGACGGGAAAACTGGCAGCTCTGGAGGAAGGAAGCACATATTTCTACTCTGTAGCTGTCGCATAAGTAACATGCTGTTCCCACATGCCGGGTGGAGTTAGTGGTCGTGATGAAAATGCAGAAAGTATTAGGAACGGCTTCAAATTACAAGTGTAGCGGACAAGCAGCACATTAAAAAGGTGGGTTAAAACACATTCACTTAACAGCCACAAGGTGGCAGCTTCGAACTATGACATTACGGATAGAACATTCAAAGACCGGGCCGCTTGGAACGTGGTCAGAGTGGAGAAGAGAGTGCAGGCATATTGGGGTGATTCGAATGCGGAAGGGAGAAAGAGACCAGGATTTGCTGCTGCACACAGCTTTGTAATTTTGTTTCCCCTAGAAAAAAGGACAGGCACACACATACACGCTCACACACAGCAAAGTCCCATCAAATGCACACTTCACCTGGGTCCCTCTCAAGAAGCCCCACAGTGAGTCCGAGGTGTTTCAAGTGTGAGCTGGCTGTTTCCTCAGGTAGACCTCACTTCTTTTGTACCTCTTATGGTATGCTTTTATGGACTATTCAAGTATGTCTTGAGGGTAATTTTCCCTTATTTGGTTTTCACCTGATGTGTTTGCTTTCTCATCTAACCCTCTTATTAAATGCTGCTATACCCTGCTTATAAAAATATACATATATAAATTTATACATGTTATTTATGACACCTATTTTATATATTATAAAAACATATAACATATACTAATAAATCGGGCAACTAGTGCTTTCCATCATGCCTCTAATACAGTGGGTGCTCAATATGTTTGCTGAGCTGACCTGAAGGGAAACAGAGATGAAGCGTCCAGGAAAAGGAAGGGGCAGCCGCAGCGGCAGAGCAAACATTCAACATGGTGTGGACGGCCGTAGAGGGTCACACACTGTTCAACATAGTGTAGAAAGACAATGCCCACTTCCCTTCCTCTTCTCAGGGCAAACCTGCTACGTCCAGGGGTCCACTAAACTCAGCGTCCCCTCCCCAGTTTTGATCCAAACTGTCAACATGTCCACATGTCCTTCTAGTGATTTGAACACCAGTTCTTCTAACATGGTTGTGAAACTTTAGGAAAAATAAGAGTATCACGAAGGGGATTGCTGGAAGGCACAGTTTATGAGACAGACTTGCTGTTTGAACTCTCATATTTCCAGTACCTTGCCCAGAGTAGGCACTTAATCAAGCTTGATTACAAATCCAACACGCCCAAAAAGAAGGCCGAAAGCTAGTCACTGAACCACGCGAATGCAGGGAATTACTGAAGTAAATAAAAGGAAATGTTATTCATAGTAAACCATTGATAGACTACTTGAAACACAGCTTTTGTTAAGTATTTAGCAAATCAAAGTCACATTTCAGCGAAATCACCTTTCTTCAGACCCATACTACACGAAAAATTCTGGATACAGGGCAAAGGGTACTGTATCATCCCTCCTTCAAGGAACCGTGGGAAAATACAACACGTCCATAAAAACATGTTCAATGCTGTATGGCAAAAATAAATACTGTAGGACCTCAGAGGAGGGAGAGAGCACTTTGTTGATGTCAAGGAAGCTTTCACAGAGGAGACCAACATCGACCTGGACTTTGAGTCATACCTAGATAATAAGAGGAGGGGGAAGCAGTCTCAGAGCGGAGGGCCAGGAAACAGACTCAGGAAGGTGTGTCCAGGAGACGGTGCGGAGAACACAGCAGACAGAGCAGAAAGTCATGGAGGGTGTGGCGGGAGATAAGACTGAGACACAGATGGGGCAGAGTGTGAGCCAAGCTCCAAGCGTCTCTTCTTTACCCTAGAAACACTGAAGTTCTTTCAAGAGGGTAATGACCTGGCAGAAGCTAACTTTTGAAAGATTATGCAGTGTATATTGGTTTGGGTGTGATGAGAGATTTAGATGGTATTTTATTCTGCTTTTAAAAAATCATCCAAACACCATAAAATACAATCTGCAACTACCATGCATACATAAATGTTCAAACATATTGCAGCCAATAGATTATCACACAATTATAAGTGGATGACAAAGGAAATTTGAGAATCACACGCTATTTTAAATACACCATTTTTAAATTAAGGTGTTACTGAAGCGTGTGGAGGATGAGTGAAGAGGAAAAAGCGACCATGACTTTATTTGGAAGGCACATTCCAAACTCCACCTAGAGTGCTAAGAGCAGAGCCTTGGTTTTGAGAGGGGCTCTTTGTGACCAGCAGGGCAGTGGTTTGCTATGCACAGCGGGGCATCAAAGGGCCAGCTAACCCGAATCAAAAGTTCTCTCATTTGAGATCTTCAGCTAGTGCAGCGCAAACCTTTTATAAAAAGAAGAATGGTATCCATGGTTTCACTTTTGTCATGAAAAAATATACCTGCTATAATCTAGTAGTTCATCAAAAACTTAAACATAGAGTTACTATCTGACCCAGCCATGCTACTCCTAGGTGTATTTGCAAGAGAAATAAAAAATACATCCACATAAAAACTTGTACAAGAATGTTCAGAGCAGCATTATTCATAACAGCCAAAGACTGGAAACAACCCAAATGTCCATTAACTGATGAATGGATAAATAAAATATGGCATATTCCTACAAAGAAATATTACTTGGCAATAAAAAGAAGTAAAGTGCTGATCCATGCTACAACATGGATGGACTTTGAAAATATTATGCTAATTGAAAGAGGCCAGACACAAAAGACCACATATTGTGTGATTCCATTTATATGCAAAGTCCACAATAGGCAAATACATTGAGACAGAAAGGAGATTAGCATTGCCAAGGGTGGGCAAGATTGTGCAGAAATGGAGAGTGACAACTAAAAGGTACAGGGTTTCTTTTTGGGGTTCTAGACCTGTTGATCTTGAGAGGTGTCCAGCAGGAGCTGATTTTGAATCTGAAGCTTAAGTAAAGGAGGTCATTAAAAGCATGAGAACTTTTAATGACCCAGACTAACATGTAATGATATTTAATAGTTGTTAACATTTATTACATACCTCCTATGTGTTTATATATATTAACTTATTTAATTCTCCCAAAATATCTGTTCAGCTGATGCTTTTACCCCATTTAGGTATAAATGAGAGATTAGAGACAATAATATGAGACTTCCGCAGCTTCCTCACCCCCATCTACCTACCTGCCTCATGCACTCGCTCTACTCTCCTCCGGGACTTGATCTACGAAGGATGAAAGCCGTTTTCCTCAGCCTGCAGTCTCACCACTTGTGTACTAGATGTCCTCCTCGCTCACCTACTAATGGACACTGTTTCAGCAGCTGTCCCCTCTCTCTGTCCATGATAAAATTTTACCTCTCTACTGGATTATTCTTATCAGTCTACAAACATACTATGATTTCTCCTAATTCAAACAAAACCAAACCCTCTCTTGACCACATTCTGCCTTCTAGCTTCTGTCCCATTTTTGTTCTTTCTTTTACATTGGAAGGCAGAAGTGAAGGGACAGCCATATTAGGCTTAGAGGACTGGTACAGTGTGCGAAGTGCTGCTGGTGCAGTCAACTACAGTGTCACTTACCTGCTGGCTCACCTGGTTGGCACGGGGCAGTGGCTGACCCACAACTCTTCTGGCTCTAGCTGGATCCTCCTTTAGTTTCTGAGACTTCTGGGTCTGGGATGTGTTTAGCTCCATGATGAAGGGCATCAGCTTCTCCCGTAGGATGTCCCCACCCCACCCTGCACATCCCTGAAGTCGGAAGCTTAGAGATGATGAGAGCAACGAGTTTCAATCCACCCTCTTGGGTTCTAGTTCAGCTGTGTAGGTTCCATCTTGCTTCCCTTACTTCACATCTGTCTTCCCTTCTGGCTACCTGCCCTGCTGACTTCAGGCACCAGCACCAGACGCGGAAGCAACAGCCCCCTACAGACTGTTTAACCAGCTCCCCCAATTGCGTAAAGTCAAATCCCTATAGTAAATCCCTGTGTGTGTGTGTGTGTGTGTTATATTGTGAAAAGTTGAACAACTAGCTTCCTAGAAAAAAAAAAAAGCCCTGATTTGTAGCATTTGCCAATTTCCCTTGTATAAATATTCCCACCATGGGTATTTTAAACTACTGATGTGACATCACTAAATGGGGAGTGGGGCAGAGATGCTAACAATTAGATCTCTCAGGCCACTACTAACCAGCTCCTGCACACCACTGGGAGTATCTCCTAGTGGTCTTGCTTCTCTGACTGCACCCTAATAGATCTATTTAATTTTTTCCATAGCTCTCAGCACCTTCACCATGCTACATATTTTAGTTATCTGTCTCCTGTCTTGGAATGAAAACCCTATCAAGGCAGGGATTTTTGCTTGTTTTGTTCACTGCTATATCCCTGGCTCTCAGAACAGGTCCTGGCACTTGATAGCTCTTCCATACATAATTTTGAATGGATGAATGAACAAAGGAAGGAATGTGGTGTGGGAGGAGGAATGGGGCAAGAATAGAACCCTGGGTGTGGCAGAGGAAGAACTTTGTTGAGGTGACATCTAGTGTGGTTCAACCCAACAAATATTTGTTGAGTATCTGTCATCTGCCAGATATTTTTCTAGCTGCTGGGGCACATAAAAAGAATAAGGCATAGTTACTAATGTGCTGGAATTCAGAGAGGTGGGAAAAGAAGGGAGAGAAATGAGTAGCCAGGTAACCAGGGACAGAGAAAGTTTAGAAAATGAGGAAATATTCAAAAGTGCCAAAGGCAGCATAATGGACTAGTAAGAAAGTGATTGCGAAGTGTCATCTGAATAGGGCAATTAGGAAAGTTATAGGGGGTTTTCTCTGAGAAGTGCCCTGGTATCTCCTTTCTTTGGCTGTTATAGTCCCAAAGCACGTTGGCCACGTTCTGTTGCAGCCTTGCCACATAATTAATTTGTTTCCAGTCACCCATTCCTTTTGGCAGTGGAATCTTAGAAGACAGGGCTGTTGTTCAAAATCTGGACCCTTGGTTCCCAGGCCAGTGCTTAGCATTTGTAGGTGCACAGCAGGTTTGATGAATAACCAAAGTACAAGAAGATTTTAAAAATTATAGACATCCGGCTATTCGTCTCAGGCTTTTCTTAGAGTCATTTTCTCTTAGCATTTTTCATGGACACTTAACAGAAATTGGATTATTACTCTAATAATTTTAATTCTTCAGTTCTCCAAAATTTAGGCCTGCTTTTGGGATCAGAAATAAATATTAAGTGGTAATTTATAATGAGACAAGTCACATTTGGAAGTAATAGAAAATTAATTTGCAGCCCAAACTATTAGTTGGGAAACACACTGTCTGGATAACTGATAACTAGACCAGGCTAATTTGTTTATTCGTTTTCCTAAAAGGTATTGTTTTCAGGATCTCTAATCCTGAAACTTTGCCTTCGTATCCACCGTTCAGTAAATTCCACCCGTCTGGAATTCGTCCCTCTGGTCTCAGAAAATCGTCGTCTGACCACAGATTCCTCCCCTGACACCTCAGGTAAGTAGCGCCCCTCCCTCACTCTCGACCTCCTCGCCTTGAGGAGGGACACGTCACTTCCTCACATGGTGTTCTGTGGTGACATATCTGACGACTGTCTCCTCTCCCATGAGAATGTAAGCTCGAAGAGGGCAGGACTTCATCTGCTTAGCTCACTGCTTTATCCCCAGCACTGAGAATAACAGCAGCATAAAATGGGGACAGGAAATCTGTACACTGGATGGTTCTGAGCCTTTTAGAGCAGTAAGTGGATTTGTCCTTTTTTTTTTTTTTTTTTTTTGAGGAAGATTAGCCCTGAGCGAACTGCTGCCAATCCTCCTCTTTTCGCTGAGGAAGACTGGCCCTGAGCTAACATCCATGCTCATCTTCCTCTACTTTACATGTGGGACGCCTACCACAGCATGGCGTGCCAAGCGGTGCCATGTCCGCACCCGGGATCCCAACGGGCGAACCCGAGGCTGCCAAAGCGGAACTTGTGCACTTAACTGCTGTGCCACCGGGCTGGCCCCTGGATTTATCCTTTTTACCAGGCGTATTTTCTTTTTAGAAAGAGTTTCCAGAAAGTGATAAAGATGAGAACATGAGAGCTAATACCAGGACTGCATGGTACAAGTCACCCACCTGTTCTGTGAGTTAGTGGCCTCCTCCTTTTCTATATAGATGGATAGATGGCTCTTTCATGGCTCCTCTGACCCTTCCCTTCCCACTCTTCCCAGCCCTTTCCCCGTCACTGTCCTCTCCCCCATCCCCCCTGGCTCCAGCTTTGCTGCCAACATGCCCGAGTCTTTGACATTCCCTATAATCTTTGTTAGAACCTCCTGCTGCCTGAAGTTACCATCCTACCGTTCTTCTTTCTCTCAGGGCCCAAATTCTCAAACGTGAGGATTGTGCTGACAACTTTCATCTCTTTTCCATCTATTCCTCCTTTAAACATTTATAATCTGGCTCTCATTCCTAAATACTTCTGGAAACTTCTCCTTATGCAACTATATCCAAAATGGTCTCTCTTAACCTTTTCGAATCTATCCTCTACACAGACAGCAGAGTAATCTATCTAGAATGAAAACCTGATTATGACAATTTCCTGCTTAAAAACTTTTGAGGCTTCCCATCTGCTTTAGGATCAACTTCAAGCCTGTTTACGAGGCAGCCCAGACCTGACACGCTGCTTCCTGACCACTCTTCTCTGCTCAGCTCACCATTCTCTGTTGGGCACTAGGCTTTCCATCTGCACCCACTGTTTTATCCTTGCTTGCACCATGTTCTTTACTATAATTCCTGTGTTCTGGCTGCCTTTTGTCTAAAATATCTGAAGTCCTTTTATGACTCCCATCCGGCTAATTCCAGCTGATGCTTTAATAGCCATTTAAAAACATTTTAAACAACTAACTATATATCTATTTGTATCAATATCATCTATTGATAACCCATCATTTGTCCACTAGTTTTAAATGCCACCTCTAGCATATAGTAGATTCTTATGTTTGGGTCTTTACATTGTTTTATTAATCTATTTTCTGTTGTTATTATTATAAATTTCAAATGACTTTTTTTTTGGTGAGGAAGATTGGCCCTGAATTAACATCTGTACCAATCTTCCTCTATTTTGTATGTAGGGTGCCTCCAAAGCATGGCTTGACGAGCACTGCATAGATCCACACTCAGGATCCGAACCTGTGAACCTTGGGCTGCTGAAGCAGAGCATACAAACCTAACCACTACGCCACAGGGCTGGCCCCTCAAATGACTTTTAATATCTAATATCAGGGAAGGCAACTCTCTCCACTTTTTTTCTACGTAGCTACTGACGGCTATCCCCTTCTCCCAATTCTTTTTCAAAATTTTCTTGACTATTTTCAGATGTTTATTTTTCCAGGTGAGCTCTAGAGTCATTTTTTCAAGTTTTCTCCCTTTTCAAAAAAATGGGATTTAGATTGAAATTATACTATAATTATTAACAATTTAAGAAAGTATTATTAAGTCAGAAAGAAGAAAGCAGAGAGCCAGCAATTGTTCAGCTATAGTTTTCATAGTCCCCACTCACCATTAATTCATTCTATACTTTGGTTTTTGATATGGTACAATTGTTGATAAAATGGTTTGTTAGGAAAAATTGTCCAAGACTTGGAAATTGGCTAAAGAGATTATTGGGCTGTCTTTCCATGGAATGCTGGGCACTGTCAAGAGAACACTGTCTCACTATATAGGGGTGCATATCTTTGACTGTCTTCTGTTGACTGGGGTGAAACTGAAGCTGCAGAAACCTGGTAGTGGTGCAAATGACTTCTGTAAATAGAGAGGCAACTGCTACTGTCCAGTACAGATACGATTGACTTCTGCCCTCTAGAAAGATAACCTCAATATTACGTTGCATTTTTCTATATAATATTAATCAGTTTTGCAACTATTAGCACATGTATTTTGGCATTCCTGATTGCCTATATATATGACGATTCATCAGATTCTTCTTGGAACTGGTTCTGGCATCTTACTGCGTCTTTATTAATTAATTGAATAAAACCTTTGACATGTATCTATTTATATTTGGATGAGAGTCATAATTTTATTTCTTTGAAAACTATACATTAGCAGTACTGTGCCTTAACAGACTATGTGGGAAATGTAATTAAAGCAGAGTGCCTTTGCGTACAATCCTTCAAGGAATTAATCTATGTAAGTAATATATGCTTATAAAGTAATTCAATGGTACAGAAGCCAGCAGGTCTAGAGACCTTAAACCCTGGAAAAATCAGAATGCCCAGCCCCTTCCCTTCAAATAAAAACAGTAGTAGTAATGTTAAAGAAAACTTTTCCGATATTTAGTTATTAGCAGATATCAAAGTTGTCTGACACCCTTGCACACAAGGGAAAAGCCCTTACAGAGGCTAGTTTAAAGATTTTTTTTCTCAGTGGGAGTATTTTATAGAAAAAGAGAACATTTTTGTAATCATTGTAAGATCAAATACATTAAAAAAGCTTTGGTAAACAGGCAGCTGATATTGAAATGGGTGGTTGGAGAACTAGATTCTCTGAAAATCTTAGTTCCATTAAACTTCATCAGAAAATGACTCCTGTGGGGCCGGTCCGGCGGCACAGTGGGTAAGTTTTCACGTTCCGCTTGGGTGGCCCAGGGTTCCCCGGTTTGGATCCCTGGTGCAGACATGGCACCGCTCATCAAGCCATGCTGTGGCAGGTGTCCCACATATAAAGTAGAGGAAGATGGGCATGGATGTTAGCTCAGGACCAGTCTTCCTCAGCAAAAAGAGGAGGATTGGCAGCAGATGTTAGCTCAGGGCTAATCTTCCAAAAACACACACACACACACAAAGAAAATGGCTTATGCGTTTTATCAGGAATGCTCATAGCTTCTCAGGAGGAGGTTCTTTCCAGGTTCAGGACAATTTTTTGTTTACACTAATCTTACAGTTTAGTGTAAGTATAAGAAGGAACACTAAAGTTCTGAATTTTACTTTGGCGCTTTCAAATAAATATATCAAATTTCAATACTTTTCCATTTTTTTTTTTTCTCTTTTAGGTCTCCAAGCAAATATTTAGTCCAACCAACTAAGGTCCACAATTAAGCAAAAAAGTCCTTTCCTTGCTCCTGTGCGTCGGTTGCTTTCTTCAGAATTGACTCTTATTGGCAATTTCTTATGTATTTCTTACATATGTGCTGGAGACAGACAAGCAGATCTGTCCGAAACCTTTATCCTTCTCCTTTTCAGCTCTGGAGATCACCCCCTCCCACCCGGCACGGGCGAATGCTCAGTGAGATCCAGATGAAGGAAGAACGGCTAGGACAGTTTCTCCCCTCGTGTGACTTGTCCCTACTCAAAGTGACAAAGGTGGGCTTGTCCAGAAGTATTTCGGGAAACCAAACACACAGCATTTCTGGTGGAGAGAGGACAAGCCAAGAGACATGGCATGGGAGAATCCTGACTCGCGGAGGATCAGACGCCCTCCGTTCGAGGTGCAGAGGTCTGGAACAGAGGGAAGCCCAGGGAACATCCCAGGAAGCCTGAAACTGCTGAGTTTGCAAAACCCTGAAGGAACGTGGACACTGGGACTCCTTTACCTTTCTCGGAAGGCGACGTCACCGGAGCAGGGGGGTGAGAGCTGAGGCAGAATGGAGAAGCCCGTAAGAGGGAGGGGCAAGGAACGCCAAGGCTGGGAGTCTTCCCAGGGCTTAAACTCTGAGGCTGTGCTCCTGATGGGAGCCAAGAGGACAAGTTACAGCTTCGGGCCAGCCAGGTTTTGAGACCTTTGAAGGCCTGGGTCCGCCCTCTTATTTGGAGCCCCATCCCACATCCTTTCAAGAATACTCAAATGTGCTGACCTCCCACATTACATAAATATAGCTTTCTTCCCCCATAAAATATTGGGTGTATTTTTAGGATTCTGCTTTTGAAAATATTTGCCTGTGAGTAACTTTTAATTTTTTTATTGCCTTTCTTCATAATCATGTTTACTTGAGATTTCTGGCAAAGTGAGAAAATCTGATGTGTTTTTAAGTTTTTTTCAAATGCAAAAATATTTATGAATAGTAAATGTAATGACAGATGAGTTTGACACATGAGATTAGGTGCAATATTTAATTAGACATTTATTCATTTCACATCTGTACCTCTATTTTTAGTTCAGAGCAAATTTTTTCCCCCTAGGTCTGTCTCAAGCATTTTCGTAGACAGCATCATTCAAGCTCATTGGCCGTAGGCCCTGTTTCTATGGTGCCTAATGGAAAAAACAGCTTCCTATGGTCCTTACAGGCTATTAAAACACTCCTCCTTTTTTCAACTACATTTCTGTTTGAGGCCTAATTTTCTTTGTGTGCTTTCATCATGACAACATATTGCAATGGACTGAATGCAGAAGCAGATCTGAGAATCCCACTGTTCTCTATTAAGCCAGATGAGATTTGTCAAAATGTAAAATGCCACTTTCTCACTAATTTATTTTTGTTTTTGAATATGTACTTAGTTTTCTTTAAAATATATTATTCATGTTAACAAATAATAGGTTTAAAATTATTGTTTCTTAATAAATAGTTTAAATTTTTCTCAGTTTTTAATTTCTAAAAAGGTCAATATTGAGAGATAACTCAAAATAATAAAATTTCTTTGGGGGTCCTCAATCATTTTTCAGAATGAAAAGGGGTCTCAAGATAAAAATGTCTGGGGACTGCTGTGGAGGAATGTGCATGTGACAGGAAGGACCAGGAGCCAAACACCTACAGCAGAATGCTCAGGAAACCTTTTCTATTCACAGTAGACTCCAGTGGAGTGAATTGAACATTCGATCTTTTCTTCCTCAGTAACATTTGTGGTTAAAGTGGCCCAGGCGGAACATTACTGTGAGTTGGAAGCTGGAGCGCAGGAAACAGAAGGAGGAAAGAAGACTATCTTTCCCTCAAATTTTCTGTCCAGGAAATTTTCTCCTGCTTAGATACAGCAAATGCTTAAGCAATGCCATTGACGGTCGCACACTTTAGTAACACGAGGTAACAGAGTCAAGCTCATTCCCCGAGGCGCCCGTCTAGTCTTGCACTATGTGTGTGACCCTGGTTACCTTTTGCTCTTTCTGTTGTTGCACTGCAGATAGAGTCATTTGCACATTCTTTGGAAAGTATCTGTCATTCTAGCACATGTCTGGGTGGCTTTTCTCAGCTGGCACACACTGTAAAACAAACTGAACAAAACAAAAAGCCAATGCAGTGAAAGACAGGCTGGATGGTGCTTGGTACCGGGCACAGAGAAGGTACCACCTGCAAGTTGTTAACAGATAATTGAACTTTGGTGATTGCAAATAAGAGGACGATAACAGTGTCATCTTAGCTGACCCAAATTTTCACTGATACTCTCAACTTACCTGTTTTTGAGGAAAAGCACTTGTATGATTGTTTGAGATGTGAGCTGAACTGGCTGCTTTTTTCATGAACACCATATTTACTTAAAGAACAACGGACAGACGAAACCGTGGTTATTAGGTAATTGGCAGAAATTTTCTCAAAAACGAATGGAGTGAGCCTGCAGTGAATGCATTTATATAGATGAGTAGCTTTTAAAACCATGTTAGTGCTGGGCACACGTAATCCCACCCTCTACAAGGCCTTTTGTCACTTTGTACTAAGTCTAATTGACCCAACCAAATCACAAAGCAGTGATGTGTACACAGGAAACCCTTAAAAATATATCAGAACGAAGACTTCCATTACTTCCAGGGGAAAATATTAGTTCTTGCTGAGCAAAAATATGCAGGATTTTGATTTTAAATATCACACATAAAATATGTGATTTTATTGGCTTTTTGACCTATGTGCCTAGTGGAGATAAGATAGGCTTTAAAAGCAATTCACACATAGACACTGATTTTTCTTTTTTTCTTTTTTTTGCTGAGGAAGTTTCGCCCTGAGCTAACATCTGTGCCAATCTTCCTCTATTTTGTATGTGGGTCACCACCACAACATGGCTGATGAGTGGCGTAGGTCCGCACCTGGGATCTGAACCCGTGAACCCAGGCTGCTGAAGCAGAGCAAGCCAAACTTAACTGCTATGCCACGGGGCTAGCCCCTAGACACAGATTTTTCAATAGCTCATTCCCATTTCTTTCAACAAATGTTTACCAAACTCCTATCAAAGGCCAAGTACTGGGGCTGTACATTCCAAAGAGACTAGTTTCTAATTAGTTACTTGGGAGAGGCAAATTTACAAATAAGTAACTATAATCCTGGGCCATGAGTGTTGTACATAAGTGCAACCAAAGCAGAGAAGGAGTGATTAATCCCTTCTTCCAGGTGTTTGCAGGCCTGAGGCACAGGGGTAGGAAACTGGACTTGAGTTTGAGGGAGTTATCACTCTTGAACAGTGCCAAGAGATAGATGTACAGCTATCAATTTAGGAGCAGGTGTCATTATTTCCATCACAGAGTCACTGGCTGCTCACTCTAGACCTCTTCCAGCTTGGAGTAAATTCTTTTTTTCTTTCCCCCAAGATTTATTGAGATACAGTTGACACCAAACGTTGTATATATTTAAGATGTACAACCTGATGACCTGATATACATGTACCTTGTGAAATATTCACCTCAACCAAGCCAATCAACATATCCATCACCTCACACGGTTACCATTTTCCTATTTATTTATCTTTGTGTATATGGTGAGAACACTCCAAATCTACCCCTGTAGCAAATTTCAAGTACACAGTACAATCTTGCTGAGTCAAGTCACATCGCTGTATAATTGGAACTTTGTACCCCTTGACCAACATCTCCCCATTTACAACAAATACCATATGGAATAAATTCTTAGTGGCACCAAGCCAGCTGAGCTAGATTAGGGTTGTGAAACTTTACGAGCCACCTGGTGATCCTTTCATAGTGGTGGGAGGCAGCTGTTTATCTCTTCCTGCTGCAGCAGTTTTTTCCCACAGTTCCTTTGTGGGCTGGCTCCCTGCATAAAAGCTCCCCGTAGGAAATCAGCCCAGGGATTTGAAGTAGGATTATCCTGTGTAGTAATAGACTTTTTCCTCACTGCCTCAGCCAATTGGCTTCTTAAAATCTCAAGGGTTACTCCTGGTCCTTTGATAATTTCCTAGTATCAAAGATGTGACTGTATTGTCGTTCATGCTCATCACAAACTACGATAGATAGCATCTTCACCTTCTATTCGCCAGGGGTGTGGCTGACAGTCAAGGCAATTGTATGAGGTGACAACAATAGTCACCTTAGTGTGACCAGTAGCTATCCTGTAAACAGGTGAGCATGAAGAGTCTGGCAAATAAAACAAGAGAAACAAAAAGGTAACTATGATGTTTCATTTTATGTGTCAACTTTGTTAGGCCACAGTATCCAGATATTTGATCAAACACAAGTCGAAATGTCACTGTGAAGGTATTTTTTAGATGAGATTAATATTTAAATCCATAGACTTTGAGTACAACAGATTACCCTCCCTAATGTGGGTGGGCTTCATCTAATCAGTTGAAGGCCTTAAGAGAAAAGTAGACAGAGATCCTCAGAAGAAGATGGAATTCTGCCAGCAGACAGCCTTTGGATTGGAGCTGCAACCTCACTTTTTGTCTGGGTCTTCAGCCTGTTGGCCTCCCTTATAGATTTTGGACTTGCCAGCCTCCACAATTGCGTAAGCCAATTCCTTAAAATAAATTTCTCTCTCTATCTATTACACATCTTATTGGTTCTGTTTCTCTGGAGAACTCTGACTACTATGGTAATATCCTACAATTTTGAAAAATGGACTAGGAGATGGCAAATCAGGGCAGGGATTTAGAAGATATGTGTGAAGAACGTGATTTAGTGTGCTCAATCCCAGGGCACACGGATGACTTGTGAGCTTGCCTGCCCTCTCATTGCCTGGGCCCCCATTGAATTCATGTTCTCATAGCTGCTCAGGGACTTCTTTAGTCACTCCACCTCCATTTTTTTCCTTTTTCCTAGATCCATTTAATTTAATTTATATTCAAATATATGTACCTTCCTATTATGTTATAGAAGTGTTTATAAAATATCACAAAGAGCGAGTATTGGGAAACTCATGAAATAACTTACAAAAACATTTTTTTCTTTTTGGAGGGAGAATAAGTAAAGAAAATGGGCATTACAAGAGGAAAGATATAAAGTTTCTTGGATCTTTTGTTGCAATATCTGTACTATTTACTGTTAGAAAGCTTTTTACACTCACAATCTGCTACCCTCAGGTCTAGAATGTACTCATATTCCATGGGGATTTTGAGAACCATATTCCTAAGAGAAATTTGCTTTCCTGATGGTTCCAGGGGCTCTCAGAGCAATCCATAAATCCTAAAATCTCAAGCTCCCGGTTTCTTGTTCATGACATTAGCTGGGAGAAATGAAGAGCAGCAGAGGATCAGCAGGCAGAGGCAGAGACAGCTCCCTGGGATCAGACTCCAGACGCCATGATGAGGCTTCCTAGGGACAGCATCAAGTGATGGGAGCTGGAGGGATGTTAGACCAGCCAAGTGTAGCTTCTGCATTACAGAGCTTCATTGACAACCCCAGAAAGAACGAGATATAAAGGATATCCATTAGTTGTAGTCAAAACACATTTTTGGAGTTGAATTTCAGCCATGCCTCAATGATTGTCCATGAGATCCCTAGTAAGGCTCTGTCCATATGCTGTCATTACCGTTCAAAACAGACTCCAACAGTCCTAGGAACTGCCACTTCCTACCCTGCCTTCTTCCGGTTTCCTAACTTCTAATGTGAGCTGCCCATCCCAACACACAGAATGCAGTCAGGTGTCTGATGTCTCAGCTCACATCACATCTGGTCTCACGGGAATTATTCTCCTCCTCCTCAGACATGCTTTCTTCTGTAGTGTATTGTTTCCTTGCAGCTCCAGCCGGGAAATGGGCCCATTTGGTTTTGGGTCCCACAAAACATCTGGAGGATCCCAGGGAGCAAGTGAGGAACTGATGATCATACTTACCGTTTTTAACTTTCCCCTTTAACTCATCCTCTCCTCAGAGGGTGGGAATGACTAGCTCGTATTCACGAAGCATCCTCCCAAGTTTTTGTCTGTGCTACGTGTCTTTTTATATCCTTTCTATTTGCATGGGATGGGGCAAAGACCAATCTTGAGTGGGGAAGGAAATACTGTGGAAAAAAACAAGTATTTCTGAAATATTATCCTGCATCACACTTAAGCTGGGAGTGAAACTGTGGGAACTGACTTAGAGAGTAGGCTGTCTCTAAAGAGAAGTCATCCCAAGAAAAGAAGGAAAAAGTGAGACAGAATTGAGAGATGGATTGGGAATATTAGTTTATTAGAAAACTGGTGATCATTCCTTGCCTTTTTATCCTAATTCCCACTTGAGTTTGTTGATGGGAATTTTCAGGAGTGAGATATGTTGCTATTTTGTTACTTTGTATCTGAATATCAAATATGCCAGATTTCTAACACCTTAATGGAGTTTGTAACTCAATAAATTTTTATTAAATAAATGAAAGATAAAAAGCTATGGACACAACTGGATATACTAAAGCATCAGAGGACTACATGAGTAGGAGGAGCTTAATAAATGTTTACTATTTGAAAGATTAGGATTAAAAATTAATTTGGTGTTTTCTTTTGCTCAAGTGGCACTTAATAATCTTAGGGACCAGTACATGTACATTAGAGAACTTATTTTATTACCAGGCTCAGCAAGGATTTGGCTATTGAATGTTGATACAGGGAAAAAAAAAAACCAACAACCAACCAACAACTCTGCAGAGCTGTGTTAAGGATACTGGACTTTAACTCTTTGATTGGAGGTATTGCTACCACAGCGAGCTGACTTGCAAGATGGATCATTGAGATCAAAGGTTATAAGTTATGATGTTTGCCTTTTAAAGGGTGAACACTACTCTGAATTTCGTTTGTGACTTTCCTCTGGAAGTGACAGCATGGATTCATGGTATCTGCCTTGGTTTCTCTTCGCTGCTCTCCTCGTGGTTTCTGGCTTGGTAAGGAAACAACGTATGGAAAACAATTAGAAAAATTGGGGGCAATTGATACCGATTGTTAAAAAACAACCTGTTTGTTTTTTGTTTCTTAGGAATTTCAAAGTGTTAAGGAAATGGTTGTTTCTTTTTGGTGAGCAGGGCCAGGCAGGGTATAGAGAGTGAGAAGAAGCCCCCTGCCAGAGAAAGAGTCAGGGACATTGACATAAATTTATGTTTTTCTTTTAGTTTTGTTGTTGTGTAATGTTTTCTTTTGATTAGATGGAAAATGCGAAATTTGAAAATCATTCCACTTTTACTGCTGAATAAAATGCATGTTGCTGTTATAGTAATGTGAGACATGAATGGAGTGAGTGACAAATGGCACAGGCACAGCAAATACTTACAAAATTTTGTAGCCTGAGATTTCTCTTCTGCTTCTTCATCAGTTTAGACCAATCTTCCTACAGTGACAGATAGTCTGTACCATAAACCAACCCAAGGTTTTAAATAATGTTTCAAATGCCTGGGGGAAAACCTTTAATTGTGATTTGAAAATAACAGTTATTATATTGAGCTGATAGTCTCTGAACAAGAACTACAGTCCTAACAACAAGAGATATCATTTAAGCTACATTCAACTTGTAATTTTGAACAAATACTTCATAACTTTTTCCAGTAGGTGCATTGGCATTCCTCTGTGAGTATGTGCCTATGTGTGTATAAAGTGTGAGACAACCAGGGCATTTATTAGTATCAAAAAGGATGGTAACCATCCAACCAGTTCATCCTCACTGCTTGCCAAACACTCCAAATGACTCGAGTAGTTAGATATGTAAGCCACATCTAAATAACATTGCATCTTACATTTGTGTGACATTTTTATTATAGTTTACAAAGTGCTTTCACATTATATCATATAACCCTCACAATACCCATGCAAAGCAGGCATTGATCATATTTTATAGATCGTCTGAGTATCAGGAAGGTGAACTAACTTCCTATTAGTTGGTGGAACCAGGAATATAACCCAGACCTACTGTCTACCAGTCCTGTGAGCTTTTTTACTAGACTTCAGTAAGAAATTTCTCAAATTGACTTAATTTCTTCCAGTGGGCATGTAGTCTGGGTTTCATTTGGTCACTTGTACAGAATCTATTTTTAGACTTTTTTAAAGATTTTTTATTTTTTTTAAAGATTTTTTTTATTTTTTTCCTTTTTCTCCCCAAAGCCCCCCAGTACATAGTTGTATACTCTTCGTTGTGGGTCCTTCTAGTTGTGGCATGTGGGACGCTGCCTCAGCGTGGTTTGATGAGCAGTGCCATGTCCGTGGCCAGGATTCGAACCAACGAAACTCTGGGTTGCCTGCAGGGGAGTGCGCAAACTTAACCACTCGGCCACGGGGCCAGCCCCTAGGCTTTTTTAAAAGTTTTTTTTTTTAATTGCAAAGTATACCCATTGATTTTTTTCTTAAATATTTGGTATTGTCTTTGAAGGCAGAGTCTTGAGAGAAATATGAAAGTAAAACATATTAATGAGGTCTTCAATAAAATTTCTTTGTGAAGGATGATTATAAATTGCAATAGTATCTCAACATTGGGAGTAAATTATTAGATTTTTCAAAAATGGCTCCATGCTTATATGGTGACGGACAAGAAATAACGTACAACTGAAATTTCACAATGATGTAAACTGTTATGAACTCAATAAAAAAAATTGCTCCATGAATCCTTTAGAAAATCATGTTTAGGGGCCGGCCCTGTGGCGCAGTGGTTAAGTTCGCACGTTCTGCTTCAGCGGCCCAGGGTTCACCGGCCGGGATGCCGGATGCGGACATGGCACTGCTTGGCACGCCATGCTGTGGTAGGCGTCCCACATATAAAGTAGAGGAAGATGGGCACGGATGTTAGCTCAGCCTTAGTCTTCCTCAGCAAAAAGAGGAGGATTGGCAGCAGATGTTAGCTCAGGGCTAATCTTTCTGAAAAAAAAAAAAATCATATTTAAACTAAACACTTATTTGAGAACTGAAGTCTTATGTTCTGCCTTCTTTTCAATCTGTGAAGTTGATTTCTTGTTTCTTTCACCTTCAAATTCATGTAACAGGCAGTTTCATTTTTTTATATGAAATGAGAAGATCCTTTGATCAAAAAGTTATCTTAAATTACAATTTAGCTGTCTTGGATATATGTCAGAAAGTAATCCATCATATTAATAATAATAAAAAAAACCCCAAATGGCTAGATATAAATTGGAACCAGGAAGACCACTTATGTCATGGGCATGGTAATAATATCTTTTTTATGTGTTTGTTTCCCAGCCAACTCCGGAAAACTTTGGTGAGTCTATTTTGAGTTTTGCTCTAAGTTATAGTAAAAGAAAGTTATGTGGATACTAGAACAGAGAACAGAAGAACTTAGGACGCATTTAATGATAAGTACAATACATAATTGCATTTGCGTAATTGCATTGAACTTTGATCAAACACTTGCTTCTTTTGATTTATTAAGGAACATTTTATTGTTCCTGTTTCAGGGTTCCACATACTCAGCAGAAAAACAGATGGTGATATAGGAAAGTCCAAACACAGTCACATAAATGCTTGCTATTATTATTTTTGCTATTTTGTGTCAAGTCATCTGGACCTGACGTCCATTCTATTCAGTTGTATGCTTAGAGATTAGGCCATAGTATCCACCCCTTTGCACCTTGAAGGAGTAATTCACGTTTAAATTAGGAATTTTGCTTGAGAGCTCCAAGGTATGCTACAAGCAAGGGGTGTACGTGTATGGGGAGATTGGCCTGCTTTGACCACATTTAAACATTTGCTTCCTATTTAATCTAGTCATCTACTCTAGTCTTCCAAATTAAGCTTAATATTGTGTGGAGTAACCAATTTCTTGTCCCTGAAGTCATTTGGCATTCAAGGGACATGGGTAAGACAAGAGTATATATGCAAAAGCCCCAGATCCCCAAGCCTGGCTCATGAGATGTTCTCAATCAATCAATCAATCAATCAACCAACCAATCAGTGTATATTGAATCAGAACCTAGTAGCCACTTATCTGAGGCAAAAGAACTTGTTTACTTTTAATTTGATCATTGATAGAGATTTTCTTCTTTCATAAACATAATGTTCAATATGTTTTTCTTTGTTGTTTTAAAGATGTAGATGGTGGAATTGACCCGGATATATTTGATATCAATGAAGGTTTGTGGATATATATATTTTTTTCATTCTTTATGTAAGTTGGAATTCAATTGTTAACGTGAATTTTTGTTTTCCTTCTCAGGTTTGGGACTGGATCTTTTTGAGGGAGATGTCAGACTTGCTGGGGTGAGTTGAAACAATGCAAGGAAGAATCGTCTATTAATCACTGCAAGCTAAAATACAGAGTATTTGTTAAGCCCAACTATCCCTAAGGGCACAGAATCATGGTGACACATTTATTCAATGAGTACATTATACTCTAGGGACTCATATAATAGTGTCTTCATATTCCATTACTCAGATTTCAGAGTGGTTGAAGCCACCATCAATCACCATGTATGCCTTGGTCTTATTGATCTGATTGATTTTCATTATTGGAAAAACATGACATTTTTATTTTTAGATAGAACCTCACTGATTCAATCTAGTTGAAGCAGAATTAAACTGAATTTGTAAATGTCTTCAATGAATCAGGCTTTTTACCATAAGAGAGATTTTGTGACTTCTACCCTGACAGCTGAAAATAGTTTTGCCAAGTTGAGATCCTCCCAAACCTATTCATAAAGAGCACGGATTCTTATCTAGCCATCATGGCACGCAGATGAACACAGGTACCTTACATGTAGTTTAAGGGAGCTTAAATGTTCTCTATCATAAGCACTGTAGACACCCCTCAAACCCCCATGGTGAACTTGAACTCAAGAAACAGAGCTGTGGTGTCTGAGGCTTAGTCCTGGGCCTGCTCTTCTGTGTTCTCTCCTTCTTGATCTCACCTGTGTCAGGGCTTTAACTGTCATCTTTATGCTCATGACTCCAAATGTGTAACTCTAGTCCATTCCTTCCCCTGAGCTCCAGACTGGTCTATCCAGGTGCCAATTTGTCAGTTCCATTTGAATTTCTGTGAAATACCGCGAACGTCAGCTGTCCTAAGCTGAGCTCTGATTTTCTATACAAACCGTTCCTCCTCAGTCTTCCCTCTTAGTAAAATCATCAGCACCCTCTCCCCACACTCCACTGACTAAGTCAAAAATTCAGAAGTCACCTTTGCTTCTTCCCTTTTTCTCACCTCGCCATCCAATCCATCAGCAAGTTCTGTGATTTCTGTGTCAAACATATTCCTCAAATAATCTACTTTTCTCCTAATTTGTCTATTTCAATTATTGCTCTCCTATAATCTTTTCTACCTGTCCCTGTCTCCATCCCTCACAGCAAAGTGGTCTTTTAAGTAGCCAATGACACCATTTCACTTCCTGGCTTAAAACTCTTCAACACCTCCCTACTGCATTTAGAATAATACCAAAATTTACCCACAGCCTTCAAGACCTTGCATAGTTTAACTCCTGCCTATCTCTCCTGCCATCTCCTCTTCTCGCCTCTCTTATTCTCTTATCTCGTCTCCTTCTCTCCTAACTCATTAGGCTACTGGCCTCAAAACATACCAAGACTCAGAACATACCAAGCATATTCCCACCTCAGAACCAGGGTAACTAGTACTGTTTCCTCTCTCTCGAATATCTTCCTAAGGTCACTTTGAATCCCAGTTCTTTCTTAACATTTCCATTTCACCTTAAATGTCACCCTTTCAAAGAGTCCTGTCCTGACCACTTCATCTAATGTACTCCCCCATCCCTTCACTCTTGTCCACATCTCCCTTTTTTATTTCCTGCACTATTAAATTGATCCTGTTTAAACTTCTTTCCTTTCTTACACACTGTTTGTCTCCTCCACTAGGTGTTAGCTCCATGAAGGTAGAGACCTTTGCAGTTTTGTTGCTGATGGATCTCTGTTCTCTTGAGCATGTTCATCTTGTTGACTAGATGAATACATTAACGAAATATTAGTTTTCTGTTATAAAAATTTCAAATCCTTTAAAAACTTTTGAAAACTTTGGCCTAGCTCATGTGTGACTTTTTCTGATATTGTGAGATCAAGATTATTGAGGTTTTGCTATCATTTCCTTCTTGTATATTTTTTATCTCTAGTATAGGAAACTAGTCTATAAATCCACCAGTATTTATAGCTCAGTTTTCCAACAGTCATTCTTTACATGATTTTGCATGATTGCTTCTTCAACTCCATCAACAAAATTAATGATAGAAATTAGTAGTTTCCACCTGGAAAATCTGATAGGATACGATAAAAGTAGGGGTAGACACACACACATGCACACACACCTGCAATTTGTTTAGGCTGGCTGGGAAAGCTTTAAACTTGATTTATTTCTAGATTAACTTTTGATTGTTTCATAAATTTTTGCCTGATTTATTTAGTTAACTCTTTCACATTTATTTTCTATAGACACAAGATAGAAATTCCATCATTGGAGAAACATACAGATGGCCTCATACCATTCCATATGTTCTAGAAGATAGCTTGGGTTAGTATACACCTTGGAGTGTCCATAACTAATGTATGTCCCTGACAGAATTTGATCACAATATTTCCAAGTGTAGGATCGCATGGTCTTTAAGGGTTTGTTTATTCGTTTGTTGCTTTGTGTGGCTATGTACATTTACTTAAAGAAGTATGAAAAATGAACAATGAAAAGAACCTAAATGATGTCTGAAATATTTGCTGAGTTTGAACCAATAAAGAGATTAATTCAACCAACATTCATGGACAGCCTACTCTGTATTGGATGCTTGGGACATAAAGATTAGGGAGTGAGTCTTTATTCTAAAGCTGTGGTTTCCCACATGTTCAGATTTTACACGTGAGTAAAAAATATTAAACAACCAACCAAAGGAAACTTTAGAGAGCAGCATTGTTTTACCGATGTTTTATTTTGCCAAGTCAGGAACTTAAATAAGAGCAAGAACCCACTATCTTTTACCATCATCTTTTCATAAAATAAATATTTTAATACTAGAAAGTCAGAAAAAGTGAATCCATAACTAAGGACAATTTGTCTAAAGAAGAAATTTAATTGTAATGGAAAACTCTAACCATGGATCTCATTTTATTTACGGACTAGCAAAAATGATGTCAGTTACCAGCACCAGTTTAGGAACTGCTGCTTGGTAAACTTCTCCTTAAAGATCACACATTTCAGTAGAGATTCAGATAAATCAAAAGCTAATTATAATAGAATGGAATAAACAGCATGATTAGTAACATGTTCAAAGAGTTATGGAAGCTTGTTGGAGGGGCATTTAACTCAACCTAGATATAAAGGCATATGTATTGGGGAGCAGGTGACACTCTGCAACAGGGCTGTCAAGAAAGTCATCAAGTTGGACACCACATGTAGGCGCCTGGGAGAGGGAACAAATGGGGCTGAAATCAAGTTTGCATTCTGTTCATCAGAAGGCTTTCGTTTCTTTGCGTGAAGTGCTATTCATTCACTGGCCAAGCCAACACATGCAGCATCTGCCCAAATGAGATGCTTCTTTCTAAGTCCCAGAAAGGCAGCAGGTGGGCTAGTGCAGCCTCTGATAGCAAGGGAAAGGTGGTCTAGGCAGATGGATCACTATGTGCGAAGGCATGCGGAAGGGAGAAAACCCTTAGCTGGAATTTCAGTTGGAAGTGGGGAGATAATGAGATTGAACATGTAGGCAGGACCCAGACTGGGAAGGAGTCTTTCCCGTGTTAAAGAACTTGGTGTGTATACTGATGATAACGTGGAGCCTCCAAAAGCTTTAATGTGGAAGTGAGACTGTTATCATGCTGGTTGCAGTATAGAAGATGTATTATTAGAGGGGCAGAAAGCAATAAGGAGGTCAATTAGGAGACTACTGAAGAAATTCAGGGAAGAACTGAAGAGTTTCTAAACCAAGACTCTCTCGGTGAGGATAGACATAAACGGATAACTCCGAGAGACTTAGGAAGCAGTTGTTTGATTTGGTGATTGACTGCAAGAGCTCAAGAACTAGATGGGTCTAGGGGCCAGCCCGGTGGCGCAGTGGTTAAATGTGCACATTCTGCTTCAGTGGCCTGGGGTTCGCTGGTTCAGATCCCAGCTGCAGAACTACACACTGCTTGGCAAGCCATGCTGTGGCAGACATCCCACATATAAAGTAGAGGAAGATGGGCATGGATGTTAGCTCAGGGCCAGTCTTCTTCAGCAAAAAGAGGAGGGCTGGCAGCAGAAGTTAGCTCAGGGCTAATCTTCCAAAAAAAAAAAAAAAAAAAGAAAAGAATAAGATCAGTCTAGGTAAAGAAATGCCAGTGCTCAGGATTCAGTCTTTATGTACCTGTTTTTAAACAAAGGCAACTGGGTGGATGGTACTGCCTTTAACAAGAATAGGGAATATATCTCAAAGAGGGTGAGATAGAGAAGTGTGGTGGAAATTAGTTTTTGGCATGCAGAATTTGAGATGCATCAGGCTCACTGAGGTGGAGGTATCATATAAAGTGTTGGTGTATGGCCTTGTTGTTCAAGATAGAGAAATATTTGGGAGTTATTAGGATGTAGGAGAAGATTGAAGCCATGCGTATGAATGAGCTTCTCTCACAAGTACTCTTTAGATAATTGGATCTCACTGAATGACCCAAGAAGATTGTATTGAGTAAGAAGATGACCGAGAATGGAATTCAGCCTGGGGAACAACTTTTTGGAACTGGAATAGATGGAGGATCTTATAGAAGTTATTGAGAGGGGAGGACTGGCCAGAAACATGGATGAAAAACCAAGAGTAGGGAGAAAATGCCACAGCAACAGTTTGGAAGGGTTGGAAGCTGTAACATGAAAGGAGAAAGATGTTCACTGACTTTCGGAATCAGGGGGAATCTGAAAGATTTTAAATATTTTTTTGTTTTAATCTTTGATTAAAAAATTTTAAAAGTACTTGTGTTTTTAAATTATATATATATAAAATTTAAAAAAAATTATTCTCTTGTGTTCCATGAAAGATCAGTGAGCTTTAATATGACTGTATCTCTTAGTCTATTTTTGCCATGTATTGTAACCAAAGCTATTGTAACTTTATGAACTTTATATACTTGTTTTTAAATAACCTTATAAAACAACATAGTGAATGCCCTGAGGACAGGAGCCATTTTTCATCTTGCAAATCTGAGGCTTGGCATAGTCTCTGGCATATTATAAGCAGTTAATATTTTTTTTTTTTAAAGATTTTATTTTTTTCCTTTTTCCTCCCCAAAGCCCCCCAGTACATAGTTGTATATTCTTCGTTGTGGGTCCTTCTAGTTGTGGCATGTGGGACGCTGCCTCAGTGTGGTCTGACGAGCAGTGCCATGTCCGCGCCCAGGATTCGAACCGACGAAACACTGGGCCGCCTGCAGCGGAGCGCGCGAACTTAATCACTCGGCCACGGGGCCAGCCCCAAGCAGTTAATATTTTTAAAAATAAATTGATAAACATATATGTATGAAGTAAACAGTTCAGCTCAGATCCTACCATCCAAACTGTGAACATTTTTACGTAGTTATAACTGTAGTGTTTTAAATTTTTTGTTCCGCTTTCTTTCACTTAATATTATTGCATTGTTTCATGTTATATAGTTTTTATAATACAATTAAACTTCAAATTTTTATAGGCCATTTTTTCAGTTTTATGATTTTGATTCTTTCTTATTTAGAAAATACTTTACCTATGTTTAATATCGTAGCAGTGAACTTATTCTCTATGTTTAAAATGAGACGAGTATTTCCTCACATTTCAGAAATTTATACCATCTTCAAATGACTCCGACTAAGAAAATCACTAAGCAAGGCCACTCTTACACATAGCAAAAGTAAATACCTATGAAGGGTTTTCCAGAGGTATTCCAGAAATCACTATTACTCAAATTCTGGTGGACTGACATGAAATTCTGCCAGTAGGGCTTTAGTCTTTTAGCTGAAACTTCAGGTGTTGTCTGGCTGATAGATGCAACTCCCCTGAAAGGCGTAATGCTTGAAGCAGCCATGTGTAGCTTCCACTGAATAAGTTAAAATTCCTCGCATGAGTGCCAGATCTGAGGTGGGGGATGGGGCGGTGGGGGTTGGAGGATGGCAGTAAAAGAGGTGGAGATGGAAATGAAGGTCAAGGTGCTAGGAACTGAAAAGGCTAAGGAGGGGAAAATAATCCTGAACAGCTGCTTGCTTAACTCCTAAGCTTGTCCAGGACCTGCCTTATCCTTTGGAGCCTTGGGATTGAAATAACATGATCCCAGGTGGAGCTCATCCACGTCTAGGATGCAAAGTGAATTAAAAGGCCCTCAGTAAATAAAGGCACATGGGAAATGAAAATCCTATCTTGGGAGAGGGCTATGCTTTTGACAGAACTTTCACATTTGTTCCCTTATTTGATTCTCAAAACAATTCAGTTGGGGGTAGAAACTATCTTCATTAAGTTTGATAAAAGCCAGCATGCTGCTTTCACATTCACTACGAAAATAGTCACCTAGCGGTCGGTATTATCACGCCTTATTTTAAGGAAGTGTTAGATTTGAAATAGTGATCCAAACGTGATATTTATAGTACAGAAAATTTGGAAACAATTTAAATATTTGACAACAGGAAGTTACTTCCATATGTTACAACTGTATAATGTAGCCGTTAAGATAATAAAAACAACATTGATGAAGATTTTAATGACGTGTTATTTAGTGAAAAAGAAGTTTACAGACTGTTACGAAGCCTGTGATTTTATTT
Source organism: Equus caballus (assembly GCF_041296265.1). NCBI lineage: Eukaryota > Metazoa > Chordata > Mammalia > Perissodactyla > Equidae > Equus > Equus caballus. Next base: position 61,406,770 of record NC_091691.1, read on the forward strand.
TTAATAAAAATATATGTGTATTATGTATGTATGTATTCATAAGCAAAAAACATGATAAGGGTGGTTGGTTATTCCTGGGGGGTAGGATTTTAAATTTCCTTTTTGTTCATATGCATTTTCTAACTTGTTTATAACCAAATGTGTTATTTGTGTGGTATTGTAAAAGGCTGAATTCTGAGTGCCTCTCATCGATGCGTGGATTTTAGGGCCTTACTTGTGTGAATGCTGTTCTTGACCTTCTCCTGCCTGGACAGAGGAGTTCCGAGTAATTCTTTAAATGCCTGTGCAATGGTCAAGTAAGAGGGGAGGAAGGAAATGAATATTTGATAAATGCTCCTTTTACTTAGAACTTCACCTCTACTTTCTCCCCATCCTCACAACATTCCTGTAAAGTTGACTTCATCATGATTAAATGACGATACCAAGGCTCCAAAAGTGAATCCAATTAACCAAGGTAACATGTCAAAAGTAAGTGGTGAGGACTTAGGTGTGTCTGGTTCCAGAGTCCAAGTACTTTCCACTCTGCCATACTGCCTCCCGCCTCCCTGAGGCCAGCACCCTTCACTTCACCGGTATGCCACCCCATTTGTGATGATCTCTCCACGTACATCTTATACAGCCCCTCCCTCCAGGTTGCCAGTTTCTTTTCCTGCATGTCTTTGTTGCTTTCATGCCTCTGCTTTTTTGAGCTCCATGTCTGTCCGACCTGTTAGCATCACTCAGCTTCAAAGCAATGATCCTTAACCCTATTTTGGGCCCTGAATTCACTTGTGAATCTTATGAACGCTCTCCCCAGAGAATGCAATTTGAAGATGTAGATAGACATAGATATAGATAGAGATACAGATATAGACATAGACACTTTGCATATTATTTCAGAATATTCAGGGACCCTCCCATCTCAAGGTCCTCAGATTAAAAGCTCCACTTTGAGGCCATAAATACACAGTTCAGCTTCACAGATGAAGCACATGACAGTGCTTGTTCATTTTGGTTGCCTGTGATCCAATGCATATGTTCTCTGAGGTAAGGAGATGCCTTTGCTTACTGTTCAGTAATGCACCTCTAATGGCTCCAGAAGATAAACACAGGGTGAAATAAGGGATCTGAAGAACAATCAAATACTTGTATATGATACTTAATTGGCACCGAATACCAAGCTTTGTAAAAATAAAACGCCAAACATTCATATTAGAACTAACTCACAATAAGCAATATGTTGTGTGGGCTATTTCCAGGGTGAATTGTTCAATGGCGATAATTTTAGTAAGTGTATTTTTGTTTGTTTTCCTCCTTCAGACATGAATGCTAAGGGAGTTATCCTCAATGCATTTGAACGTTATCGCCTGAAAACATGCATTGACTTCAAGCCTTGGGCTGGAGAAGCTAACTATATAGCAGTGATCAAGGACAGCGGGTGAGCTGAAGAGTTTGTCTTCTAAGGCCTGGAACGAGAACTGTGCAGCTGTGGCATATCACGGCAATTGCCATAGGCCCTGACCTTGAGGGTGGGCTGGGGGCTTCCTTTGCTATTTACTGGAGAGTACAAGACAATTTGTATCTGGGTTCTCTAGCCATAAAAATGATATGTTCATACATGCAACCAGACTACCAATGCTAAGAAAAGGAGGATGGGATTGCATGCATCCAACCCACAACTTTGGGAACTTTGGCTGCTTATGGTTAACATACTCCTTATTTCCCCCTTTAAGTAAAACATGTGTGTGTGTGTGCATGCACAGTGTATTTAAATTTATTTTAAGTACACTTTATTGCTTGAGTTAAGAAGGTGACAGTATTATTTGCCTGGAGCTCAGCAATTCCCAGTGGTTGCTGTCTCTATAAAACCCTTATTAGTGGTTATCATCATACCGAGGACGATCTGAAAAGACTGAACTTTCCGGGAAAAATCAGGACTAGGCTGACTTCTGTGTAATATTTGGTGCCAGGGCAAGTTCTCCTGGGACCATCTGGTCTGCAAGGTTTTTCATACCTCACCAGGGTTACAAGAGAAGCATACAGTGTACAGACGTAAGAGTGAAGGATCTGGGAGGGTAACTAAGGAGACTAGGCACTGGAGATTCTGCCCGGAGACCTCAACCTCCATCATTATAACACCCTCACCCCTTTCTCCTGTGACTCTCCTGTTAGCTGCTGGTCTTACGTGGGAAATAGGCGTGTTGGGAGGCAAGAGCTCTCCATTGGGGAAAACTGTGACAGAATAGCAACGGTTCAACACGAGTTCCTCCACGCACTGGGGTTCTGGCATGAGCAGTCACGTTCTGATCGGGATGACTATGTCAGCATAATTTGGGACAGAATTCTGTCAGGTACATTTCTCTTGCTTTCTTATATTTTTTACTTAAAGACTGAATTTCTAAGCATGTGCCCTCTCCTACCATCTGTGCCGACTGTTAATAATGGGAAAACTCTATGTTGTGATATCTTACTTTATTTAGCTCTGACTCAACATGAGTTGAAGTGCCTGAAGTTTGTTGGGGCACAGTGTCCCTGAAACCTAGTTTGAGCTGGATGTGATCTTAGAAACTAGTGTTTCCCAAAGCAGGTGTTATGGAGCTCTGTTCCACAATGTGTTCACCAGTGTATGGAAAGAGATCTGTGGTCAAATTAGTTTGGGAAACCCTAGGTTAAAAGAAATTAAACTTACAGTTATTTATACTGCTTCCTGTTCAGAGTCTTTGTTAGACTGACACGAATTGTAAATCTCCAAGTAGAGAAGCATTTCCCAAAGTGACTTGATCATGGTCTTTTTTTTCTTTTTGTGGAGTATTCAGGTTTGTTGTTCCATGGAGGCCATATGGAGAAACACTGCAGTAGTTGAACAGCTCAAACTTTTTGTGACTTTGTACTCAAAGTCAGAAGGGTTTTAATAACCGTGTCTGACTAGAACTCATGTTTTCCACAGTGACACTTCATTTCCCCGTCTGTCCTGCCTCTGTAGGGTATGGCTGATGGAATGGTGTTGCTATCATGTGAGGTTCTGTGAGGAGTGCCCTGTGCTGAGGCCCCTGACATCACAGTCTTAACATCACGGCTCTTGCACCTTACCATCTGCCCTAGTGTCTGGTGATCTCAACTGGCGTATGGCATAGCAGCAGACTGAAAGAGCAAGAGAAGTGTTTAGTTTTAATCCATGGCCACACACTTTAGGTTTCCCAAAGTCTTATTTTAGGTAGAAACTTCCACCTACATTCGATAACACATCTGTATGCTTTGAAGATCAGATCCACCTCACTGTGACCACAAAATCAACCAATTTCAAGTCACAATCAGTTGTCCGTTAGTATGATGCTAAGCAGCCAGGCATCTTCTCTAAATGTATTCATTTTAAATACATCTACACATATTTCACTAACCACGAAATCCTTGACTATGTCACTCCTTTCTAATGACTCTATGCTATCATTCTCCAGTCCTTTCCCATCACACCTCCCCAAGTCCTCTTACTTTCATCTCCATCTGCTATGGATGCCCTCCCATCATCGCCTACCGATGACTCTCACTGTTTCAGCGACATCTTTTAGAATCCTCCTTTCCATTAGCAGCTCTTAGAACCTTAGGTCAAATGCTAATGTCCAATTGGGGGCTGTAATGAAACCTTATATACGTTCGGCATGACCGCTGGTATCACAGTTCTAAGCTTGAATATTATATTCTAGAATAGGACTATATGGAACACTCTTGAAATACCATAGAGCAGTTGTAGCAAAGGTTGCACTGTGTTTGTTACAGTCTTCGTTTCAAAGGTAACAGTATTTGGACTAAGATGACCTGAATTTTGTGAACATCAAGTAATTAAAGATTTCTTACTTATTGTTTAGGTAGAGAGCACAATTTTAACACCTATGATGACCAAGTATCTGACTCTCTGAATGTTCCCTATGACTACACTTCAGTAATGCACTACAGTAAAACAGCATTCCAAAATGGGACAGAACCAACAATCGTAACAAAAATCTCAGACTTCGCGGATGTGATTGGCCAACGCATGGATTTCAGTGACTATGATCTCCTAAAGTTGAACCGGCTGTATAACTGTTGTATGTGACAGGTTCTTTGAAATGACTTCTGTTTCTCTCTGCTATGTGGGAAAAATTATGCTTTGTGCCATTTTGCTGAATATTTCTGGGTTTTCTGGAATTATAGTTTGACAATTATTATTTGATAGTTGAAGTTTGATATTCAGAAAAAAAAAGCAGAATGGCACCCAGATCCCAATCTACAACTCGGAAGCAGCATTTTCCTTCTCAAAAGATCAGGCTTTCAGATATAAAAACAAATTGGCTCCTGTAGGAACATGCCCCACGCAGGTTTTTGAAGCCAATTCTAATTCAGATGTGGCCCAACTTGATATTCAAACTCTTTTCACCCAAAATAGGGTGTACAGCCATAACATAAATGGGATCAAATAATCTGGGTTGTGGCTTAATAATCTGAATAGCTAGAGGAGGTTAGACTCAGATTTCTATAATTTGATAATTTAATAAAAAGACTTGGATCAGGCAGCTTATTCAGATGTCTGGAATTGATTGATGTCTTGGTTCTGCAGACATCAAGAGGCCTCCAAGATACCATCACCAGAATCAGCAAGCTGTCCCCTTTCACAGCATCCTGGCATTCCTAGTACTTCTGTGATAAGCTCAGTTTTTATTACTTAGATGATCACGTAGTATGAGTGTCAATAATTGTTCTTTTGCTTTTGTAGCCTCTTCCTTGAGCTTTATGGACTCATGCGATTTTGAACTGGAAAACGTGTGTGGTATGATTCAAAGTTCAGGTGATAATGCTGACTGGCAGCGGGTTTCACAAGTTCCCAGGGGGCCAGACAGCGACCACTCTAACATGGGCCAGTGCAAAGGTAACAGGAGGGAGATATTTCTAGATTTTACTCTCAGTGCTTCCAGCCTTTCCCTTTGCTATGAAAGACTGAGAATTTATTTCTAATTTCCATAAGAATTACTGGCGATAACCCATGAGGTTGCTACTAAGGACTCGGTTCTGTGCGTTATCAGGGTGTGGTTAATTTCTTTGCTTTTACTGTCTGTATTTGCTTTTCTTCCTATGAGTCAGAGCTGGGCTCCATGAAGCCTTCACCCATAGTATGTGCCCACGGCAGAAGGGACTGTCCCTCCTGAAGGACTCTTATGTTGGGGGTAAAGGATTTTTTTCTAGAAGCTTGCAGAATACAAGAGAATTTCCAGTGAAAGGCAATAGGCTGTGCATTAATCAATTTCAGAATTTCAGCTGGTTGTGATTACATCCTCCTGTTAAAAAAATACTTAAAGTGAAGGTACAAAGTACAATTTATTTAATTTTATTCAGATGAATATTCTCTGCCATTGTAGTTTTGTTTTGAACTAGATAGTCATTTATTTGGCTACAAGTACCAAATTTTTATTTATTTGCTCATTTTTGGCAGCAAATGTGTAAAACTAGACTTCAGGGGGCTGGCCCCGTTGCCGAGTGGTTAAGTTCGCGCGCTCCGCTGCAGACGGCCCAGTGTTTCGTTGGTTCGAATCCTGGGCGCGGACATGGCACTACTCATCAAACCACGCTGAGGCAGTGTCCCACATGCCACAACTAGAAGGACCCACAACGAAGAATATATAACTATGTACCGGGGGGCTTTGGGGAGAAAAAGGAAAAATTAAAATCTTTAAAAAAAACAAAAAACAAAAAACGAAAACTAGACTTCAGCACTCAGGGCCATTGCTTGTGGAGGGGAGCAGGTTTTGCCACCCTAAAAGATTTCTCTTTGGCATAAGGATTATTTTGAGCTAAAGGCAATCAAAATCCAGCAGATTCAGGAAAGCTCTTTACCTCTCCTATACGTGCCTAAATTTACATCGGAAAGGGGGCCTGTACCAGGAAGAAAGCTGTTACCAGAGATACCTTTTTATCTAAGAAATGTATCTGCCCAACAGGACAATCTTTGTTTCCCAAACACCTCTGCCTTTGCTCCCCTTTGTGCCTCCAGACCCCTAGCCCCTTCCTCACCTCAGGATGTTATATAAGCCTCGATTACCTGGCTGCCCTTTGAGTCTTCATATCTTTAGTGTCCCCTGTATGTACATAATTAAATTTGTTTTTCTCTTGTTAATCTGTGTTATATCCATTTAAATATTAGACCAGGTAAAGAACCTGGAAGAGAAGAAGGGGAAATTTTTCCACCCCTACACGTGACAGCTCAGGTGGTCTAGGCAGGAGTTACTCTCTAATAATGAAGTGCCTTTCCTTTTCTTTTTCTTGTTCTTTTTTTTGGGGGGAGGAGTATGGAACAAATGTTGTTTAAGAGTACAAACTTGCAATGAGTAGTAAATAAGCCCTAGAGATCTATTGCACAGCATAGTGAATGTAGATAACAATGTTGTATCATAATCACCAAACTTGCTAAGAGACTAGAACTTAATTATTCCAACCACTAAAAAGAAATGACTATTATGTTACATGATAGAGGTGCTAATTATCGCTATAATGGCAATCATATTACAATATAAGTGTATTAAATTAACATGTTGTACACCTTAAATTTACACAGGATATATGTCAAATATATTTCAATAAAAAATATTTTTCTTTTTAAATGCAGATTTGGGTAGTGGATAGTGGTCATACACAGGCCAGAAGGAAGGAGAGAGGAAAGGAGGGAGGGAATGTGGGAGGGAGGCAGGGAAGGAGGGAGAGAGAGAGAGAGAGAGAGACGCTAAACCAGATAGGTGATACTTTTTTCTGTTTTTGAAAACTAACATCTGTGGTAAGAAAAAGGTAGCCTCGTGTTGTCTCTTTCATAAAATGCTTGATCCTAGACCCATATTTAAATGCCCAATACAGTGGGAACTAAGTGGACCTATAGTGCCCACAGAATATGCAATCCTATATCCAATATATGTTTTCTCTCAATTCTGCTTTTGTCCTCTTAACAGGTTCTGGTTTCTTCATGCATTTCGACAGTAGCTCTGTAAATGTGGGGGCCATGGCAGTGCTGGAAAGTAGAACACTGTACCCTAAAAGAGGATTTCAGTGCTTGCAATTTTTTTTATATAGCAGCGGAAGTGAAAATGACCAACTGAACATCTATATCAGGGAGTATTCTGCAGATGATGTCAATGGTAGTTTAACCCTTGTGGAAGAAATAAAAGGTACAATATCAGCAGTCTCATTGTTTGGGTTCACAGTGAGGCAGTCTTAACTCTTTTTTTACTAAATTATTTTATTGAAGTCATATTGGTTGATAACATTGTATAATTTCAGGTGTACATTATTATATATCAGTTTCTGTATAAACTGCACTGTGCTCGCCACCAATAGTCTAGTTTTTATCCATCATCACACATAAGTACCTCCTTACCCCTTTCTCCCACGCCTCTACCCCCTTCCCCTCTGGTGACCACTAATCTGTTCTCATATCCATGTGTTTGTTTATCTTGTACATATGAGTGGAATCATACAGCGTTTGTCTTTCTCTGTCTAGCTTATTTTGCCTAGCATAATAACCTCAAGGTCCATCCACGTTTTTGCAAATGGGATGATTTTGTCTCTTTTCTACGGCTGAGTAGTATTGCATTGTTTTTATATAGCACGTCTTCTTTATCCATTCATCAGTCGATGGCACTTGGGTTGCTTCCACATCTTGGCTACTGTGAATAACGCTGCAATGAACATAGGGGTGCATAAATCTCTTTGTATTGTTGATTTCACATTCTTTGCCCAGTAGTAGGATAGCTGGATCATATGGTATTTCTATTTTTAGTTTTTTGAGGAATCTCCATACTGTTTTCCATAGGGGCTGCACCAGTTTGCATTTCCACCAGCAGTGTGTGAGGGTCCCTTTTTTCCACACCCTCTCCAACATTTGTTATTTTTTGTCTCGGTAGTTATAGCCATTCTGACAGGTGTAAGGTGGTATCTCATTGTAGTTTTGATTTGCATTTCTCTAACAATTAGTGATGTTGAACCTCTTTTCATGTGCCTGTTGGCCATCTGTATATCTTCTTTGGGAAAATGTCTGTTCATAACCTCTGCCCATTTTTTGATCAGGTTGTTTGGTTTTTTTGTTGTTGAGCTGTATGAGATCTTTATATATTTTGGAAATTAACCCCTTGTCAGATATATGATTTGCAAATATTTTCTCCCACTTGGTAGGATGTCTTTTCATTTCGTCATGGTTTCCTTTGGCTTGCAGAAACTTTTTAATCTGATGTAGTCCCATTTGTTTATTTTTTTCTTTTATTTCCCACGCCTGAATAGACATGGTGTTAGAAAAGATGCTGCTAAGACCAATGGCAAAGAGTGTAAGAGGCAGTCTTAACTCTTAATGCAATAACTTACAACAGGGCAGGGGCTATGGACTCATTGCTTTTCAACTTAGAACTTGATCCTCCCTGTTTTATGCTGTGGTCAGGAAGCAAAAATGAGGCCCCTTTGTGTACTCTAATATGTGACACTCACTTAAGAAACAGTATATAAGTCTCTGGCACAGTAGAGGTCAGTTTTTGGCAAGTCATAAAAATACAACGGATACCAGCTTAGGCAAAATGGGAAGAGTTACTGGCTCAATATAACTAAATTATGGAATGGACGAGGGAGGAACGGTTTCAGGCAGGACTGCACCTGTCTCTGAACATGGCTGGAGACGTCTCATGTTATCTGAGCTGGGCTTTGTCTATAAACTTGTACCTTGGCACTTCCCAGCTTACGTCTTGCCAAACGTGCCTTTAGACTGTAAAAGGGACTCTTCTTCTAATTTCCAGCTTAGAAAATAAATCCCAGTGAAGGACTCTGATTGTTATGACTTGAATTAAATGCAACGTCTGGAGCAATTCCTGAGTGGAGGAAGGGTATCTCTAGGATTGGGTGCCCATGCTTCATTCCAATCACGTGTCAGAGAGGTGGGTCATGTTAACCACCTATTAAAGCGGATGGTTAAGAGGGTCCTTGAGGCAGGGAGGGGCTGAGGGCTGGCAGATATAGTACTGTCTGCTCCACACATTGACCTCTTGGTTTGAATGAATTAAGTAAAACCTATTATAAAATTGATCAACATTATGCTATATGTCATGCCATTCCCCCCCCGTTTAACAAGGAGAAACAATCTGAAACACAGATGATATTTTTCTTCATGAATACGTACAGTGAAATTCTCAATCTCTTTATGTCTATATCTATATACACACACTCACACCCACCCACATACTATATATGTACATTATATATGTAATCATGTATAATATATAAAATTACATATATAATATACATCTTATGTGTGTGCATGTATGTGTGTATATATTCCTTTCGATTTAGTAATCTGTGAGTATTATCATTGATAGACAATAGCACAAAAGCACTTAAGAAACTTGCTTAGGAGTCCAGCATTTAAACTGATAGCACTGATAATAACGAAGCAAAGCTCTCAGGAAAGGTTTTTGTTCAATCTAGAGTCTATTCATAAACACAGCATTTTCTGTAATTTGGATATTTCTAACTTATTTTCAAGCAATTGTGTTTCATATTCAGTGCCAACATATTTAAGTTTTAAGTCATTGTGTTAACGACGAGTTTGACATGAATTCCTCAGCTATTCTCTGTCTGGGGGCTTCTGACATTTTTTTAATGTACTGCTTCTTATCTGGGTATGTGATATAAGAAAGTAAGACAAGGTGGCACCCCGTGTGCCATATAGTGGAGGAAGAAGTGCAGGTTGGGGAGAAAGGAGATGGTACTAAATACCAGATAACACTTACAATGTCGAGTCACTTGTAAGTGACCCAAGGAGTGAATCATAGGATGTTGCCTTTCTAGGGTTTGGTAGATTCTTGTTTAATATTGCCAAAAAGTTGATTGAAAATTTTGCATGTGCAGGAAGTATTCCAAACTATAAATATATTGAAGGAGACTTTGGCTGAGTATCACAGGAATCTTGGGAACAAGGGTAAGAATATTGGGCTTGCTTGACCATTTAACTAACATAGAGCAGGGAGTAACCCATGAATAGGGCATGGAGTACTCACAAGTTAGATGCTGTTGTTTACTCACCCATCTCTAGGAAAGGGTGACTTACCCGAGAAACAACTAGATAAACATCCAAATATTCCAGAGAGCAGCTCGACCCCACAGAAACACCTTGAAGTAAATGAGTCTGGGCTGGAGGAGTAAGAAAGCCATAAACCTCAAACCTGTAGACATCAGGAGCTCTAGGATGATCATTTGTCCATGAAGGTTAGAACTTTAATGTTGATTTGCACATGATTCATAGTCTTTGCGTTCTTTGAAATAATAATATCTCTTTTGCAGATATACCCATTGGGAGCTGGCAACTTTATCATGTAACATTGAAAGTGACCAACAAATTTAGAGTGGCGTTTGGAGGGGTCAGAGGCACTGGTGCATCACTGGGTGGCCTGTCTATTGATGACATCAATCTTTCAGAAACACAGTGCCCTCATCATATCTGGCATATAACGAATTTCACACAGTTCATTGGCAACCCAAGTGGAACTCTATATAGCCCTCCATTTTATTCTTCCAAAGGTTATGCCTTTCAGATTTTCTTGAATCTAAACCATTTGACTAATGCAGGAATATATTTCCACTTGATCTCTGGAGCCAATGATGATCAATTACAGTGGCCGTGTCCTTGGCAACAAGCCACGATGACACTCTTGGATCAAAATCCTGACATTCGACAGCGTATGTCCAACCAGCGGAGTATAACTACAGACCCATTTATGACCACCGGTTCGTGACTCATTTTCTTTATTGCTAATTCATGATCATTGCTGTAGGAGAGATGGATGGTTTGGGAATGAGAGACTGCACAGTCGTGTACCCAGGGAATTTTGGGCTCCAAATTTTAGGAACAAAAGATATTTAGGGGGAAGGGCTTCAGTGGTTGTGGAAGTCTCTCAGGCAAGAGATTGCCAGGGATGTCAGCAGCAATGCCAACAAATGGAGAAAATACTGACTATATTCCTAGGAATTGATGTCCATACCTGAATTCCCAGTGTTGTGCAAGGAGTGTTGGTTTTAGAGTCTGGCATGCATGGGTTCAAATCCAAGGTTTGCTTCTCATTAGCTCTGTGACCTTAAGCAAATAATTTCTTGGAGCCCCAATGTCCTCAGCAGTAAAACTGGAGCAGTAATAAAACCCCCTAGATGTGTTATGAGAATCACTATAGATCAAGCATGGAAGCCTGTGGAAGGGCCTGGGGTGGTGAGGCCCTCAGGTGCTGAGTGCAACAACCTGTGCAGCCTTGGTCTTGCCATTGGGACTGTCAAAAACAATTCAGCTGTTTTAATGGGGGATGGTTTTTGACGAGAAGGAAGACATTGAGCAGGTACTCTGGAGTGTTGGGAAGAGCGTGAGAATGGATTATGACTTCTTATTAAAGAGTCCTGGAAGACTTGCCAGTGATGACGTCATTCCCCATCTTTCCAGTCTCCAAAAGGAGCAGCACCCAGAAAGCAATGATCACATTTCCAATTTCAATAATCCTTTGCCCTCTTGGAATCCAATAAAGGGAAAAATGGAATTACGGCAAGGTGATTATTACCACCAAATCTGAATTCTATATACAAAAAGAATGGACCTGAGCGACAGAGGAAAAAAAAACCTAATTTGATAGGGAAAAAAATAATATTCAGAAGGAGAAGTCTAAGGACTTGATGTTCAGGATTTCTTCCCTTTCTTTTCAAAACATTTTTCCCTGACTGACGTTGCAGATGGCTCAGGGGTGGGCAGGTCATCACCGTTCCCAGAAGCAGTGCTTCTCACTGTCTTCTACTCCTGAAGGACAGTTAATGAAATAAACTGTCCTTTGCTAATATTAAAATCTCTCTCAGCAACATATTGATTTAACTCAGTTAAAAGGACTGTCTGTAACTCAGAAGGGCACTAAGGAATGACTCCAATGTGTAGGGGATTTTCTATACTGGTCAGTCAGTATAGGCATGGTACCCGACCTAGGAAACTTTTGGAACCTCTCCACTCATGTTCCAGAATGTGGTCCTCTCTGCCAGGCATCTCATTTCTTTTAGGACAGTATAAAATGAACAAGCTCCCGTGACTTGCCAGCGAATACATCACAGGTCAATACCATCATTTAATTATTCTGAGCTCCATCCTAATTGTGTTTCACGTTGCCTGTGCTTTCCTACCACCAAAAGCTATGATGATGCTAAACACAATCCATTAATATAAATTGCTTTTTCAGATAATGGGAACTATTTTTGGGACAGGCCTTCCAATGTGGGAGAAGTGGCTTTTTTCCCTAATGGAACTCAATTTAGAAGAGGTCGGGGCTATGGAACCAGTGCCTTTATAACCCATGAGAGGCTGAAAAGCAGAGATTTTATAAAAGGAGATGACGTTTATATCCTACTGACAGTGGAAGGTATGTTGATAAAAGTAGTTTTATATAAGCTATTTGTTTTGTTGTTATGGCCAATGATTATTTATTGTGCTCTTCTGGGTTCCATTTTTAGGTATATTAAATAGAGATGTGGGAGGAAATAGGCATGACTAGGATTTTTTTTTGGTATGAATCATTAACAATAAGAAAATAATTTAAATAGAAACAGTGATGATTCCTGGATAAAGAGTTTAATTACCACTACATGGAGCGATAGTGGAAAACTTTAGGCCAGAAAACATCTTTAGAAATAAGTTAAAGTATAGCTATTATATCCTAGGATTATACTCAAGGATTCCAGAAATAAAAATATCACACAAGCACGTGAAATTAAACTGGAAATGGACTATCTTTATTGTCTCATTTAAATATATATACATGCATATGCACACACACATATATACCTTGGCAGTGAGAATAATCTACTGTCTTCCTAAAATTTCTTAGCCATGGCAGCCAATAAATACATTTTCCAGGAATCCTGGTAGTTGCCATGTTTTGTATGGTAGGATTTTAACTCATTTACTATTAAAGACCCACTTATGTCTCAGTAAATCAGAATCTTGTTTGTGATGAAAGGTGGTACAAGTAAAACCCATGAAATTTTTACATTATTGTCTATTAGAGTAAATCTAGATGATATTTCTCAGAAAAACTTATTCAGGAGTAACTTTTCCCAAGGGAGAAAACATTTTATGTAGCAGAGAAAAAGTTACATATTCATCAATTCTGTTTGACACTCTTTGTACCAGAAGTAACGGAAAACACTGCAAAGAACAGAACCCTGGTTGTCAGGGGACCTGGTGTCTTGCGCCATATATCCGCTAACTTGCTCCACCAAGCAGGAGACCTGTGACCTGGGGCATAGCCCATCAGTGATCTTGCATTTCTGTGCTTTGGTCTCTTTGGCTGTCCCTCGAGGGTCAGTAACAAGGGCTTGGGCCCCTTCAAGCTCAGGCAAGCCTAGGCCCAGGCAAGCATGTGGTTCTGTAGTAGCCCCACAGGCCAGCGAGATTTCACCTGCCTATTTATTATTTTCATGCCTGTGAATGTTACTGGACTATGCCTCAAGATTACCTGAACTTCTCACAAATCTGAAACCTGGGCATCTATTTTAAACTTAAAGAGCAAATGATTGTTAAAGCAAAGCTCATTTCCATCCGTGCTCTCCCCCTGCCTTCCTTAGACATATCCCACCTTAATTCTACACAAACTGAGCCAAACCCAACCCCTGGCATCAGTGAACTTTGCACAGACTTCCAATGTGAGAATGATGGCCTCTGCACTGTCCGAGAAGGCAAAGCCGAGTGCAGGTAAGGGGGTCACTCAGACGAGATCTCCCCACTCTTTTGTTAGAAATGTTATCATTCCCTTGATGTAGGATTAAATACTGATATTTCATGTGAGTGAAATCAGTTGATTCCCATAACCATTCATAGGATATTTACTTTTTTCTCTCCATTTGGGACTTTGGATAGCCACAAGAACAATGAAATTGCCTATGAAAAAATAGCACATTATATTCTAACTGCCTGAAAAAGTCCTTATGAGTTACATATCTTATTAAGTCCTGACAACAGTCTGATGTGGTTAAGTGTGACTCTCTCCATTTTCCAGATGGAGATACCTAAGTTCTGAGACGAGCTTGACCAAGGTGTCTAGCTGGGAGGTGGAGGGGACACTGAGAACTAAATTTTCTCCTTTACCCACACTCACCTCCTTTCCCACCTCGGAGCTGCTGTTTGAAGTACCAGAGTAGAAGTCATTCCATTGCTCCTATCCACTGGCCCTGCCTGGCCTCTGGTGCCAGTCTAACCATCCCCCTCTGGACTAGAGTGGGCAAAATCATTCCATCATCCATGTCAATGACCTGAATGTTGACCTATATCTTTAATGGTGAAGATTTTCAGATTTAAAATATCAGCTGAGAACTCTGAGTCATGCTCTGAATGTGTAGGTGTCCGTCAGGGGAAGACTGGTGGTACATGGGAGAAAGGTGTGAGAAGAGAGGCTCCCATCGTGACACCGTTATCATTGCTGCTTCTTCCACTGCCGGTGTGTTTGCCCTGATGCTCATAGTCACCCTCGTCAGTGTCTATTGTACCAGAAAGAGATACCGTCAAAACGCAAGTTCAAAAACAGCAGATATGACTGTGAGAAATGTAAGTGGAGTCTGATATTTGGCTATTCAAAACCTATCGATGAATCATATGAAGAAGAATTAGGATTTTTTTTTATATACACTTTTCTTTCTTTCTTTTTGTTTAACCTTCTCTTCATTCTCTATACTGGGGACAACTGCTCTGAGACTATAGTTCCTGTTCCCTTCACTACAAATGAATGGTTCTTAAACTGGAGTCCATGGAGACTTTTGGGGAGGGAGTTTAATATCCTCCTATAATTGTGTCTGAAATTGTGTATGGTTGTGCGTTTTTTCCTGGAGTGAGGGTCTGTGATGCTCCTAAAAGGCACAACTAATTTTGCCTACAAATGCCAGTCTTCCTGATCAAGGGGACAGATGATCTGTCAGTGTTGGGTCCAAAGGTGTCTTGGTGGTGGTTGAGCTCAGGCTTGTAGCAAAGGGTACTGGCATAGTTATGGCTTTTCCATTGAAGAAGATAACTAATTCTGGCTCCATGAGCAGTAAGTAACTCTAAGGCAAGGTTTTCAAGTAGAGGGTTTAAAGTCTTGCTTCAGAGAGTCTCTAAGTGGCAATAGACTTTGAGACTATCCTGTCCCAGATGGGTCTCAGGAAGCAGACTCTGAGATGGATATTTGCATACAGGATGTTTATTGGGGAGTGCACTTGGGAACTCCTGTAGTGGAGTGAGGGATGCGGGACTGAGCAGGGGGTGAGGTTGGACTGTGAGGCGATTGCAGTTAAGGCCTCAGGGCCTGCCACACCCCCAACCTCCACTGCCCTACAGGGAGCTCTGGAGCTGGGATGGCCCCTTAGACATATCCTGAACTCAAGCAATGAGGCCAGGCCCTTGTACTCCCCACATCAACAGCCATTGAATTGGGGCTCCCCCCTCCACCCAGAGGGAATGGATAATTGGGCAAGGCAGCACCCTTCAGGGGAAGGGCATGTCCTGCAGGAAAGCCTCCATTTTGAAGGGCAGAACTCACCTGGGCCCCAGCAGCCACTATGTACCTCACCAGTAGACAGCACAGAGGTTCATATGCAGATTTGTATTCTCACTCACAAAAGAGCACAGAGAAAATGGCATATGATCTGAACATCAATTAAAAGTAAATCTTTAAATTTCCTCCAGGTGTATTTCGTTCAAAATAGAGTCTGAAAATTACTAGTGAAACTAAAGGAAAAACACGCTCAATTAAAGTATCTCTGAAACTAAAAACACTGCAGTTAGTTAAAGCAAGAGTATATTTTCTTAAGAAAAATGATTATTCAAGACATACTATATTTTAAGGCTATGATTTTTTTTTAAGTGGACAAACAGATCAAGACACTAAATTTGCTTGCAAAGTTAGTCAAAAGATGGAGAATGACAATGGACAGAAAGCAAATAGTTTTATTCCCATATTTCCTCAACAAGAAGATATTTAAAGCTAATCATAAGGCAATGGATCAATTACTTCAAGAGGCTTATTAGAAAAGTACTTAAAATATATGCAAGTTGTTTTTTAAAAAACATATTTCCAGCTTATTTTGTGTCTCAAAATAAAAGGAACAGATCAGCCAATGACCCAGTAGGCTAATTTGACGGAAGCTGTGCCTGCAGGCGTGGTCCCCTGTGCCAGTAGGGATGCAATTGGGGGTGGGAGTAGGGAAGGTGGAGGAGTGGTTAGGGAGGAGAGGAGCCATTAGCTGGTGGATGGGACTGCTGGAATATTCCTCTGGAAACTGGAAAATGTAAGCACTATTATAAGGGCCGGATTATGAAGCAAAAATTGGAAGGAATTAAAGAAAATTATAAAACACAGAGAAGAGAAAGAAAGAAGTCAGTCAATAAAGTGGAGAACTATCAGAGTATCAGGGACATGGTGGGGCCATTAAGTGGACACACACACACACACACACAACCACAACCACCACAATATTACAACAGAACCGTTTTGCCTCTGGGTCATTTAAACACATTTCGAAGAGTAGGCAATCAACTTACATTTTCCTTCATTGGGGCATTTCTATAGTTAATTCACCGATAACAGAGCCTTCAGATCTAGTATAGATTTTATTTTTTATTTTTATTTTTATTTCTTTAAAGATTTTATTTTTCCTTTTTCTCCCAAAGTCCCCCAGTACATAGTGTGTATTTTTTTTTCTCACTTGTGGGTCCTTCTAGTTGTGGCATGTGGGACACCGCCTCAGCATGGCTTGATGAGCGGTGCCATGTTCACGCCCAGGATTCGAACTGGCGAAACCCTGGGCCGCCGAAGCAGAGCGTGCGAACTTAACCACTTGGCCACAAGGCCAGCCCCCAAGATCTAGTATAGATTTTAAATCAGAATGACCCTCTTTCTGAGGCTGCAGTGTGTGCTCACCCTAATGTTTTAGCATCTGAATAACGCAGGCCAGTGCATCTTCCTGGAGCCAGGGCCGGGGCTGCCTGCCAGCTGGGAGGGATGCCAGGGGACTGCTGATGACACTTCATTTAAAAATTAGACTCTTTCATTGTGATTCATTTAAATGACAGTTTTTAAATTTAGAAATTAAGTCATCAATTGTTCTTTCCCCTTTTAGCAACATGCATTTTGAAGATTAACTCAACGATATGGCCAGCAAATGAAATTAAAAAGGATTCTTTGTCATGGATTTCACCTAAAATATATTACAACCGCTTCATTCTTCTATAAATGGATCTTCTCTGTAAATAGCTGGATATACTATAAATCATTATTTTGGTAAAAGTCTAATTAGTGAAATGTTGTTTGTGTTTTTGTTTTTAAAGGAGGAGAAGTAAAAAAATAAAAATAAAGGAGGGGAAGCAATTTGGGCTCCTCTGGAAGTATAATATTGTCTATAAAAAGGAAAGCAGCAACTGGAGACAGCTTTCCAAATTACTGATCCTTTATTTGGGGGCAAGTGTGTGGCCTCTCCAGTGATTCCCTAGAAACCCACTGGAAACACCCAATGGCAATGGGCATCGAGACATGCCGCCCTGTCTCAATGTAGGGAGGGGCAGTAGGACAGCTCTCTTTCTCTCCTTGGACCCCTCCCTCCCAAATTGGCCGCCCTCTTGTTTTCTTTCATAAGCCCTTTGGTACATGAGCTTGGTTTAGAGTTAGTTTGAATCTCCAGCTATGATTAACATGAAAACTTAAAACTCTTAGAACAGTGGTTTTCAAAGTTTTGGGTCTCAAGACCCAAATTTTTACTCTTAAAAATTATCAATGGCCCCAAAGAGCTTTCGCTTATGAGTATTACATTTGTCACATCTTACCTTATTAGAAATTCAAGATAGGAAGATTTAAAAGTATGTCTTTAATAATTATTAAAAAATAATAAGCCCATTCATGTTAACATAAATAATATTTTTATGAAAAATAACTATATTTTCCAAAATAAAAGAAAATTAAGCAAAAAGAGGGATGTTGTTTTACACTTTTTTTGCAAATCTTTACTGTCCGGCTTAATAGGAAACAACCAAATTCTCATATATGTGTCCCCATTCAGTCTATTGTGATATATTATTTTAGATGAAGGATAAGAAGAAAATCTAACCTCACACAGATTCATAGTTGGAAAAGGTAATTGTGGATATTCTTTTTGAATACTATAGTAAAAGTTGACAAATGGTAATTTCTTAAACGCTGGTTGTGATTGGAATCTGAAGTCATATCAATGACCTTTTGTACTCTGTCCAGTACATCTATCATTCATCTGTCTTATATTTTGAATGGCTCTTTCAGCTATGCGTGATTTTGCAATATTGTAGATTGATCATTTACAAAATATTGGTTCACTGAGTTTTTCAGCTCTTATAACTTTTGGCACATTTCGTTGCACAGTAACAAAGCATAACATTAGTCAATATCACTACTGATCTCATAAAAAAGTCTTTAAGTCCTGAGAAGTTGACGTTCACAGTGGCGGAAACACATTTTCCAAAATTCTAATCTTTGCTCAAAAGCTTAAATCTTATCTTTGGCAACAAGTACCGTCTTCCTTGTAGTGACAGGCTCACTTCATTCAATTTTTTTAATTCACATTTTATTTGAGATGAGTGTACATTCACATGCAGTTGTAAGAAATATTACACAGAGATCTTGTGTACCCTTTACTTTAGTTTCCCTCAACAGTAACATCTTGCAAAACTATAGTACAATGTCACAATCAAGATATTGACATTATACAGTCAAAATACAGAGCATTTTCATTACCACAAAAACCCATCAAGTTGCCTTCATATAGCTTTGTCCATTTCCCTCTTGTTCCCGCCTCCTGTTTAACCCCTGGCAACCATTAATCTATCTCTTTCTATAATGTTATCATTTAAAAAATGTCATATTAATGGAACCATACAGTGTAGAACCTTTGGGGATTGCTTTCTTAAAATTGTTCTAGCTCAGCATAATTCTCTGTAGATTCATCCAGGTTCTTGTGTGTACAACAGTTTGCTCCTTTTGATTGCTGCATAGTATTCCACAGTATGAATGCACCACAGCTTGTTTAATCATTCACTTGTGGCTGGACATTTAGGTTGTCTCCAGTTTGGGACTATTGCAAATAAAGATGCTATAAACACTCACGTACAGGTTTTTGTACAGACATAAATCTTCATTTCTCTGGGATACACGCCCAGGTCAGCATTGCTGGGTCATATGGCAGTTGCATGTTTAGTTTTTTTGAGAAATTGCCATTTTACATTTCTACCACCAGTGGTGATCCAGTTTCTCTGCATCCTTGCCAGCTTTTGATGTTGTCATTATTTTTTTCTTAATAGACTATTTTTTAGAGTAGTTTTTGAGTCCCGGGAAAATTGAGCAGAATGTATAGAGATTTCACATAAACCCCCTGCCCCCATGTACTCACATCCTCTCCCACTATCAACATCCCCACCAGAGTGGTAAATTTGTTACGATCTGTGAACCTTCATTGACACGTTATGATCACTTAAAGTCCATAGTTTACATTGGGATTCACTCTTAGCGTTGCACATTCTATGCGTTTTGACAAATGTATAATGACATGTATCCACCATAATAGTGTCCTAGAGAGTAGTTTCACTGCCCTGAAAATCTTCTGTGCTCCACCTGTTCATCCCTCCCTCCCCTGTAACCCCTGGCGACTACTAATCTGTTTACTGTCTCCATGGTTTTGCCTTTTCCAGAAAGTTATTTAGTTGGACTAATATGGCATGTCGCCTTTTCAGATTGGCTTCTATTCACTTGTCACTATTTTTTATTTTAACCACTCCAATAAGTGTGTAGCCATCTCTCATTGTGGTTTTCATTGGTAGTTCCCTAATGACTAATGATATTGAACATCTTTTCGCGTGCTTATTTGCCATCTGTGTATCCTCTTCCGTGGACGACTTCTTTACGTCTTCTGCTCACGCCCTGTGGAGTTTTTGCTCTTATACCACTGTATTTTGAGAGTTCCTTATGTATTCCAAATCTATCCTTTTGTCAAATGTGTGGTTTGAAAACGTATTTTCCCACTCTGTAGCTTGTCTTTTCATTCTCTTAAAACAGTATTTTGCAGAGCAAAAGTTTTTAATTTTGATAAAGTCCAATTTATCATCTTTTCTTTTTAATGGATTGTGCTCCTGGTGTCAAGTCTAAGAACTCTTTGGCTAGCCCTAGATCCTGAAGATTTTCTCCTATTTTAAAAAATGCTTTATAATTTTTTGTTTTGTATTGAAGTCAGTGATACATTTTGAGTTAATTTTTTTTGTTGTTGTTGTTGTTTAAGGATTGGCACCTGGGCTAACAACTGTTGCCAATCTTTTTTTTTTTTCTGCTTTATCTCTCCAAACTCCCCCTGTACACAGTTGTATATCTTAGTTGCAGGTCCTTCTAGTTGTGGGATGTGGGACGCCGCCTCAACGTGGCCTGACAAGCGGTGCCATGTCCGCGCCCAGGATCCAAACCCTGGGCCGGTGCAGCAGCGCGTGCGAACTTAACCACTCGGCCACGGAGCCAGCCCCTTGAGTTAATTTTTGAAAAAAGTGTGAGGTTTAGGTTGAAGTTCATTTTTTGACTTATAGATGTCCAACTGCTCCAGCTCTGTTGAAAAAGCTGTCTTTCCTCCAGTGAATTTTATTACATTTTAAATAAATATATATATATATACACACACACACACAAAGAAGTGTATACATAGTATATTTAAAAGTTATATGTAATTATATATAAAATTATAAATTATATATAATGTAACAATTTATAAATTTATAATTATATATCTAATGTAATACCTAGAGCAACCACTATAAAAGCCATACCAAAGACACTAGAAAACACATATATAATAAGTTAAACTTTAGATATAATATATATTACATTATGTATGTATAGAAAATTATAGTCTTCATTCGATTTTGAAAAAATATCCGCCAAATAAATAAGTCTGAATAACTATAATTTATCCTTCAATTGTTCTTTAAAGTGAAAATGGTCTTCCATGCAAAAAGCAGCCAATTCATCTCACCACTCAAAAATCGTACAGGTGCTTTTCCTTGAGAACCCATTGTACTTCACCAGGCAGCAGAAGTGCTTTTTCGGTACTTTCTGCTCTACCACACAGAATATAAAAAATATGTATACACAAGAATTGAGATTTCATGAAGTTAATAATATTTACTGCTTCTTTAAGGACATTTTTAAGTAAAGCTTGCTTTAAAATTATTTATTCATTGGTTCATTTATTTGCTGCAAGTGTGTAACAACGAAGGTTACAATGCCTTTAGTACAGTTTGGTTCCACTGCCTTCATTTGTGCTAAGACACCAATAGTTTTACCCATCATTACTTTTTTTTTCAATTTTTTTACTGTAAAAATTTTAAAACCATAAAATTCACCATTTTAACCATTTTAAAGTACCATTTGGTACATTCACAACGTTATACAATCACCACTACTATCTAGTTCCAGAACATTTTTCATCCTGTAGGGATGACTCCCCTGTAGCGGATGATGACAATTCCTCTACCCTCTAGGTCTTTCTGGCTGGTCTAAGAATTAAATTGACATGAGACAGAATAATAAGAGAAAATCAAACAAAACTTTATAACATGAATACATGGGAGAAATCCAGGAAAACTGAGTAACTAGCCAAAATGGCCAAAACAACCACCTTAAATACCATATTTCGCTAAAAACAAAGGAGGACTTGGGCGTAGTGGTTTGGGACGTCAAAGGGGAGGAAGACAATTCACATGGAAATGGAAAAGCAAATGTTTGGTAGACAGAACTTTGATAAGAAGGATAATGTTAGCAAGGACCCTCACAGTCTACAGATACCCGGAGTTATCTATGGTGTCCCCAGGACAGGCCTTCTGTCTTAAATTCTTTTAGGCAGTTAGGGGGAAGGTCAACGTCTCTTTCAGAGTCTTTTGTCTTTAACCAAAGAGACACATTTTGAGGTGGCCAATTCCAATCCCCCATACCCCAAAAGAAAATTCTGTACCATTAAAAAATTAGTCCCCTTCCTCCTTCCCCCAGCCCCTGACAACCACTAATCTGCTTTCTGTCTTTACAGATTTGCCTAGTCTGGACATTTTGTATAAATGGACTCATACAATATGTCACCTTTTGTGTCTAGGTCTTTCACTTGGCATGAGATTTTCAAGTTTCATCCACACTGTAGCATATATCAGTACATCATTCCTTTTGACAGCTGAATAATATTCTATTGTGTGAATATAACACACTTCGTTTATTCTTTCAAAAGTTGGTGGACATTTTGGTTGTTTTCACCTTTTGGCTGTTGTGAACAGTGTTCCTGTGAACATGAGTGTACAAGTTTTTGTTTGAACACCTATTTTCAACTCTTTTGGGACTAGATCTAGTAGGTGAGCTGTTGGGTCATATGGCAAGTCTATGTTTAACTTTTTGAGGAACTGTCAAACTGCTTTCCATGGCAGCTGCACTGCTGTACATTCCCATCAGCAGTGCCCGAGGGCTCCAATTTCTCCACATCCTCAGCAATACTTGTTATTTTCAATTTAAAAAAATTATAACTATCCTACTGGGTGTGAAGTCATATCTCATCATAGGCTCACCAATACTTTTGCATCATAAGTTCAAATGTCAACATAGAAAGAGGCAAATAATATCCAAGTATTAATATAAAAATATTTTTATCTCAATAACCCCCATGAAAAGATCTTGGGGGTTGCTGGAGTCTGTGGACCGCCCTTTGAGAACAGCTGTCCTAGTTGAACTCTATGCAGCCAGTAATAGTGGACTTTTCTTTACCCAGTGTCAATGCAAATAGTCCATAACCAATCTATAAATCAAAATTGGGGTGAGTGTATGATGAGCCAGATCTGAGGACTAGCCCAGGGCCTTCCTTCTCCAAGGATGAAAAGGCACTAAAGAAGTGGGGTGGACAGAGTGGTTATATACCGTCAAAGAGCATGTATCACATATGATTGGAATGTCCCTTTTCAACAGTCACAAGACTGCCTACCCAGCACAGGGATTCACACAGCATGTAGCAGGTCTGCTGTCTTGAGCTGAGTGGTCACAGGGTGGGCTCAGCAATCAGTTCCTCGCCTGGGGAGAGATGCTTATCCTTAAGGAAATGCCAATGTGGGGCAAGTTGCATCTCTATCCTAACGCCATTTGTTCTTGTCTTTGGGACATAGCAAATGCTTAAAGCAGATATAAAGTGCATGCTCAATGGCCACGTCAGCTCCTTTTGGAAAAACAAGGTCAGGTTGAGTTAGTTTTACACCAAATGGCTTCCTCATACACTCCAATATATCCTATTGCTTGCCATTTATGTATCACCAGTTAGTGACAGTTGAGGTGATTTTTCTTGGCTGCTTGCCTTTCATAAGGAGCAAAAGTGGAGTAGTGATTAAGGCCATGAGCTTTTGCACCAGATAGACCTGAGTTTGAATCTTGGCTCAGTAAACACGAGTTATGTAATTTGGGGGAAATTTCCTAATATCTCTGAGACACAATTTCCTCAGCTATAAAATGAGACAATCACTGTTGCTACATCATGGAATTCTTATGTGGTTTAATGAGATAATAAGTGTAAATTTTTTGGTGCATAGTGGGCACTCAACAAACGGAAGCTGTGGAAAGTAGGTAGTATTAAAAGTGTGATATATTTTAATATCTAGACAGGGACAATTTTCAAAAATGATTACAGACACCAGGCTTTACCGGTCCCAGTCAAACCTGGAAGCATGGTAACCCTAATGAAAGGAAGTTTTAGAAAGTACACTTGAGCAACAGAAGAGAAATTGTTGCCTACACACTCGTGGCTAAGAGTGGACTCTGGAGCCAGACTGCCTAGCCTCAAATCCCACCACACACTAGTTGTGTGACCTTGGACAAGTTTCTTAATCTCTCTATGCCTTAATTTTCTCATCTCTACACTGAATAATAATAATACTTATCTCAAATGTTGTTGCAAGAATTAAACTACATAATATTGTAAAGTGCTTCGAACACTGCCTGGCACGTCACAAGCACTGTGTAAGTGCTGCTGGAACCGGGTACCTGAGGGTTACTATAGGTATTCAATAGGAATGTGGTTGCCTTTTGACCTTGTTACCAACACAGACATGGATGATGAATCTTGTCGATTTGCCCTTTTCTTGTTTAACTTGAGGGGTGACTCAGGTCTTAAGATTTATGAGTGTTTTGCAGAAGAAAGAGAATGGCTTCGGGGAGGTTGCGGTCACTGGATGGCTGGCCCCCAGCAGCCCGTGGCAAACTGCCCAGGGGCTTATTGAGAGTGGCCCCTTTGCTTCACCGAAGCTCTTCCTGCCAAACCCCTTAGCTCTATAAATGCCCGCTGCTTTTTGCTCTGGTTAAGGCAGATTTGAGTGAACCCATGTTCCCTCCTTCTCATCTTGGCCAGATGGAGTAGAGTCTTTCTCCATCTCCAAGCACCAGTGTCTCAGTGATTGGCTTGCTACGCCTTGGGCACATGAATTTGAGATGAAGAGGTTCTGTATCACTGCTATTGTTAGAAGGGGAAATACAACAAGAGGCTAGAAAAGCAGGGAGAAAGCAGGAGGAAGAATCCTGCATGACAATGGACTATTCTCAGTGAACAGGTAGGGGTAGAGTGGGGGGATCAGTTAAAAGATTTTTATAATCATCTAATTAGCAAAAACAATTGCATATGTGCCTTTTCTCACAACACATGCCCACAGTAGTTTACAGTAAAAATCCTGGTTAAAATTCAGCCCTTTAACAAAATTGGCCCATTCACAGCAACGTGGATGGACCTCGAGGGTATTATGTTAAGCGAAATAAGCCAGTCAGAGAAAGACGAACTCTATATGACTCCACTCATAGGTGGAAGTTAGTATATTGATAAGGAGATCTGATCGGTGGTTACCAGGGTAAAGGGGGGGTGGGGGGAGGGCACAAAGCGGGAAGTGGTGTACCCACAACATGACTAACAAAAATCTACAACTGAAATCTCACAAGGTTGTAATCTATCATAACATTAATAATAAAAAAAAAAAAATCAGCCCTTTAAAGGTTGATCTCATCGTTCTTGTTTTCTGTGCAGGATCATGACCATTTGTGTTGCAAGCATTATTGGTCTCCCATAGTGTGGTTCTTGGATGGTTAACACTACTGAATTACAGGCAAGCTGTTATACTCCATCATCAGGAATTCCCAAATTGAGATTGAGATACATTTTTGAGAATTTTATTGAATTCTAGGACCAATGGAGGAAAATCTCTCCAATTTCTTATTTGTGATTATAATCATATTACTCATGATGAATATATACTAAGGACAAGGGAATGGCAGGTATGTATATACTTTAGTAAAATGCCATTCATTGATATTGTGTAGCCATATTGGGTCCAAATTTTCATTACCTGTTAGTTCCAGACTTTAAGCTTTTTAATAGTGTATAGATTTTCATTTTATAGTTGTTTCCAAAGGTTAAAACTGGAGCATATAATAGTTTACATAAATGTTTCCTCTTTTTCAAGTATATATGAAGCCCCATCCCACACCCAGTTATCTTTAAAGTAAGAGGGGAAATGGAACCATCTCAGTCTGTCATGATCCAGTATCTGCCATGATTCTCACCCCAGGATACTTTCCTTTGATTACTTTTTCCTTGGTCTCTATTCCCTGTGATAATTTAAGATATGTGTCCAGAGCTAATTATTAACTAACAGTTCACTAGTGGAGTTCGAGAATTTTCAGCATTGTTTCAAGGCTGAGAAGAGTTCCCTTCAATGGAATATTTCAGCCCTGTAAAATGAGGGGATTGGACTTGATCTAAAGACCTTTTCCCATGCAACCAGCATCCAATGGTTCCATGCCTGCCATGGCAGCAAGGTTGTCAAGTTATACTTGTGAGGCCTATGACTGTAAGTTTGTGATGCCATTTGTTTCTACCACTTTTGAGTGACAAGGGACAATGGGTATATGTGGAAACCAGCTAAAGTGGCACTGCCCTGTGGTTATAGGATAATCACAACTTGCAATTCATGTGGGTCACTAGCTTTAAAATTATGAGAGTCTTGAAGAATTTTAAATTGAGATGTTTCACATTATTTTAAATTTTGTACATAGAGAGACTTTATTAAGACATTTAATATTGTGCTATTTCAAACTTCAAATTTTACATTTTGGATAGAATTTAATGACACCTTATTTCATGGGCAAAAATCACTCCCTAGTGTTACCAAACCAGATTTGCCTTGCTCACTGCACGATTATGCCAATCACCGAGATGCTGAGTTTGCAAAGAAAAAGGATTTAATCACAAGGCAGCCAAGCGAGAAAGCAGGAGAATCAATCTCAGATCTGCCTCCCCGAAAATGGGACTCAGGGATATTTATGGGGTTGGGGGCAAGGTGGTCTGAAGTGTAGGAATAAATGATCGGAGGTAAGGGAGAAGTGAGGTAATTGATGATCTGTGCGAGTGTAGTCAAGCTTCATGCCTCATCACAGGATTCATGTTCACAAAATTATGGTGTTACCATGATCTGAGGGTGGAGTTTTTAGCTCCATGACATCAAAAAGGTCACTTGTCAGAGCATTTGTGCAGGCCCAGTTGATGGGTTGGTGGTCTCAACCAGCCTGAACTGGACAAGGGGTCTCAGCTCCTGAAAAACCACTCTTAATTACTCTTTTGATAAGATGGGGTCAGTTGAACTGGTCCTGGACGGCCCACAGTTATGCTAGTAGTGAAGTACTCATGGAAGCACATTCACTCTTTCGGGCCTATTGGTACCTGGTGATATTGATGAGTTAATCTGCTTCTTTAAATACCAGGGAGAGATTGAACATTATTTAATCCTAGGGCTCAAAATGACCTTAAAATTCCTGTGTGTCTGTGGACACCATTGCTTGGGGCCTGGAAAGAATAGAGTCCTATTCACATTATCTTCAATATCTCTAGTCACATTTATATAAGAACAGGGACTACAGGAAGGACAAACAGTTATCCTTTGACATCTAGAATTTTAACATAAAACCGAATTTCACCACTGAAGTCAAGTCTGACTGCTAAGGCCATTGGACTGGAAGCCATCTATAACATTAATCTTAGTGCTCAATGTATTTTACACTCGGAACAAAGTGCTTGCTGTCCTTAGAGTTACTGATTACAGGAAATTTTCTTCAGAGCTCTCAGATGACTGGGAAGAGCTGTCATGGAAACATGTAATTGATCATTGGCCACTTAAACACCCATTTCAAACCAACCCAGGAGGTGGAAACAGGCCACTGGAGGTGGATAGCGCATAGACTTTTGGGACCTTGGAGAAGAGCAAGATTAGAAGAAGGGAACTAACCTTCTTCTTGGTCAGAAGAAGGGAACTGACAATTTTGTGGGGACTGCACTCAATTCTAGACTCTATGCGAGGTGTTTTATGTATTTAATTCTCAAAACAGTCCTTTGTGATAGGCGACATTATCCTCATTTGGCAGAGGAGAGATATGTTTAGAACTAGGTCAATCTGTCCTTCAACTTGTGCTTATTCCACTCTGCTATGTACGTGTGGTGCTTCAGGCAGAACGTGCCACCCCAGTGAGGGCTGGCCGTACCTCAGGTACATCTGATCTGCCCTCAAGTTCAACCTTACAGACGGGACCTACATTCAATCTTTAAGGGGGTCAATTATCAAGCAGGGCCAAACCAAATCAAACTTCTACCCTCAGAACAAACAAAAAAGAAATTATACTCGTAAGTATGTGTGATATTATGATTCATAATAAGAAACATATATTTGGTCTTCCCATTCCTGCGACGGAGCTCCTAGAACGCTGGAAATTGTGTTTTTTTGCTAAAGATTGGCACCTGAGCTAACAACTGTTACCAATCTTTTTTTTTTTCTTCTCCCGGAAGCTCCCCAGTACACAGTTGTATATCCTAGTTGTGAGTGCCTCTGGTTGTGCTATGTGGGATGCCGCCTCAGCGTGGCCTGAAGAGCGGTGCCATGTCAGCGCCCAGGATCCGAACTGGTGAAACCCCAGGACACTGCAGTGGAGCGCGTGAACTTAACCTCTAGGCCACGGGGCAACCCCCACCCTGGGAATTTTTTAAGTGACCAGAGCAGTCAAACTGTCTTTTGTTATGTTAATGAGGTTACTTTTGGAAAGAATTTAAGGATTGGGGCTGATTGCCAGGGCAACAAACCTAGATTAGAGGGTAGGAATTTTCAGTCCTGCTCCCTGATTGAGGAAGGGGTGGGGGGCTGGATGTTGAATCAATAGTGAATGGCCAAGGATTTAATCAACCACGCCTAAGTAATGAAGCCTCCATAGAAACCCAAAAGGACAGGGTTCAGAGAGCTGCCAGGTTGGTGAACGTGTGGAGGTGGGAGGAGAGCAGCACATTCAGAGAGCATGGAAGCTCCATTCCCTTTCCCCAGACCTCGCCCTATACATCTCTTCCATCTGGCTGTTCCTGAGTTACAGCCTTTTATAATAAACCAGTAATCTAGTCAGTAGAATTTATCTCTAAGTTCTGTGAGTTTCTTTAGCAAATTAATCAAAGCAGGGGCCGGCCCGTGGCCAAGTGGTTAAGTGCAGGTGGTCTGCTTTGGTGGCCCAGGGTTTTGCTGGTTCACGCCCTGGGCGTGGACATGGCATCGCTCGTCAGGCCATGTTGGGGCGGCATCCCACATAGCACAACCAGAAGTACTCACAACTAGGATATACAACTCTCTACTGAGGAGCTTTGGGGAGAAGAAAAAAAAACGATTGGCAATAGTTGTTAGCTCAGGTGCCAATCTTTAAAAAAGAAAATTAATCAAACCCAAGGAGGGAATTATTGGAGCCTGTGATCTATAGCCAGTCGGTGACAATTTGGACTTGAGATTGGTGTCAGAAGTGAAGGTGGGCAGTCTTGTAGGACTGAGCCCTTAACCTGTGGAATCTAATGCTATCCTTAAGTAGATAGCATCAGAATTGAGTTGAATTGCAGAACACCCAGCTGGTGTAGAATTGCCTGCTGGTGGAGGGAATCACTCCTCTTCCATCCGCCGCAGTGGAATTGGGAGCAGAATCATTAGTCTGGGAATGTGAGGTAAAAATTTGACTTGCAATTTGATTGAGATTACAAAAGAGTTCCTCGAACTGAGCAGTGTGCTTTTTCAAGGAACTTATTTGATCTGCCAATCCAAGGACGAGGCCTCAGACTAAGGCCTTTCTTCGTCTCTGCCTTTAGCTGTTCTTGACCTCCCTAAGACTCAAGGCCCAGATTCCAGATCCTGAAAGTCGGTAAGCCCTTCTGTTGCAGAGCTGATGGCCATAGCGGCTTCCAAAAGAACATCTTGAGATCCTCTCCGTGCTCCCCTTCCAGCTGCACTTGTGTACACAACTTAACCGGGTCTCCCAGAGGCTTAGGGAAGGCATGCATGGACGGGAGTAGCAGAAAGAGGGAGAAGAGACAATGTTTTCCTTTTTAATTTTTTGTATGATTAGATTTTTTACATGTTTTCCAATTACTATGTTAGGACATCTAAACTGTGAGGAGAATTTTTTTAAAGGAATCTTATTTGTACATCTTTCAAATAACTGCCTCAAGTGTGTATAGTTTAGATAACGTTTTGAGTTAGCTATCTGTTTTTTTAAATTTTCCTTTTCTGAGTATTTTGAATATTACATGCTCTTTTTGAGTTTACTTGGGTTCTTACTCTAATGGTCACAACAGAAGGGATTTAACTTTTTGCTATCATTTTCTGATAATTGTATAACAAAGAAAACAAAAATCATCCCCACGTCCTCAAGAACTTACCTTTCCTGGATGAATAGTTTTAGGTCAAAGGTGTCCCGTTTCTGAGAAATGACTCAGTCGTCATAAACCTTAACAACAGCGATTTGGTACACCCCAAAGCAGCTGGGATTATGAAACATTTCCTTTTAGATGGAGCCTTGGAAAACTATCGCATGTAATGAACACGTGGAATTATCAGATAGCACTGATAATGCCTTACCTGATAAGCCCTTACTGTCAGCTCATACTGTCAGCAATGTACAACAAACACTTTCTTATCGGTAAACCTTAGCCGTAGAATAGCCTACTTACGAGAGAGTTCTCAGCTTCCATAATTTGGCAGTATTTCATGAATTAATGTTCATAGACCCTCTGAAAGCTCCTAAGCCAATATAAAGATAGCCATAAAAAGGGTAGTTAAGGGGCTGGCCCCGTGGCCTAGTGATGAAGCTTTCGCCGTTTGCTCTGGCAGCCCAGGGTTTCGCCAATTCGGATCCTGGATATAGACCTAGCACCGCTCATCAGGCCATGCTAAGGTGGCATCCCACATGGCAGAACCAGAAGGACCTACAACTAGAATATATAACTATGTACTTGGGAGCTTTGGGGAGAAGAAAAAAAAAAAAGATTGGCAACATATGTTAGCTCAGGTGCCAATCTTTAAAAATAAAAAGGTAGTTAATATCAGAAAAGAACTGCATACATTTCTCTCCTTGGAAGCTCCACCAGTCTCAAGAAACTTACCTATTTTCTACTCTTGCTCTCCCTCCAATTTGCATTTTCTTGTGGCTGCCACTGGCTCTGAGTCAGTCTTTCTCTTGGTTATAGCTTCTTGGATCATTTATAATGACAATATAAGAAGGAAAAGGGAAGGAAGGAAAAGCTAATGAATGATGGCCCTGAGTGACAGAATGGGAATGTTTTCTGAAGATAATACCATAAGAGCC